>NC_140944.1:126587411-127187411 GCF_014529385.1 Adiantum capillus-veneris
GCCACTAGTTGCAATAGTTTGCAGTGTATGCCAAGCTCACACGTCAGATTTTGCCTTTTTGTATGATCAAAGAAAATGCGTTACCGTTGAGGGCCACTGCCACCCTAAAAAACCAGGCTTACCTCTTTTGTACAAACCGTTTAGCCAAATCGGTGTACCCTTTGATGCTACCAATACACTACTAATTGATGATACTCCTGAAAAGGGAGAACTAAATCCGCCGGGAACAACTATCTCACCACCTTCTTTCGAGGGGCATTCCTTCGATTTTTACCTTGAAGACATTCTGATTCCATACTTACAAAAATTGTATCTCAGTCCATTGTTCACGGACGAGTTTGTACTTTCTAATGAATTAAGATGATTCTTCTATCATGTCTTTGTCTTGTCTAACATATATATATATATCTATATATATATATATATATATATATATATATATATATATATATATATAGAGAGAGAGAGAGAGAGAGAGAGAGAGAGAGAGAGAGAGAGATTTGACGTGGTAAAGAAATGTATTTCAAGCACACTTTTTCACAGGGCACAATTGAAAAATGAGATCAATAAACTTCATGTCTTGAAAGTCATTTGTATACACTTGGGTTCACAAGAATATCTGTTACATTGACACTACTTCAACCCGACCATCCAACTCCTTGCACAAAATATCTTTTTCCCTTCGCCGCATCACCTTACGGCCAGCTAAGAAAAAGGAAAAATCTGATAGGTCCTTGTCCATTGACTCTTCAATGATGTCATTTCGCAAATGCTGAAGAGTGCATAGCTCCCTTATTGTAACCACCAATAGTAGACCATGCTCTTTATCAATCACTTCCACATCCACAGTAGGATTATCTTCCAAACCTGCAGAAACCTGGTCCATAGGAATGTACTTACCGTTTAGCATTTGTGATCGCATATACCAAAATGAGAGTAACAGTGATTGGCTTGCAATCATGTACTTGACAACTAGAGTATCAAGCGCGACCTCGCACCGTAAACCAATCTCTTCCTTTGCATACCATCCTTTGTCAAGAAGTTTGTCACAGGATGACTGCTGAAATGACTTGCACATGAACATAGTTTTTGTAACTCGGATGTTGTAGCTATGAAACAGCTCTATGAAGAGTGCAACAGGACAAAAGTTTGCAATTCTAACCAGTTTGGTAGGAATAGAGCTACGTAGAGACCTTTGTATATCCTTGTAGAGCTTACTTCGCATTGCCTCCACCATTGTTTCCTCGGGAACTGGCTAGTCCACAGTGTTCCAATCGGTTGGTAGAGGCACTTTCACCAACGTGCCATTCTTATTCCCTGAGCTAAGTTGGTAAAAGTGGTCATAAAAAAAGATTCCCTCATCAGCCAGTCTTTTGCTGCTCCTCTCTGAGTACTGTAGAGAACCAATGTGGGCATGAACAACATGGAAGAGGCCTATTATGCACTCCACAGGTTCCCATTGCTCATAAGAAGAGGGATAAACATCTGCAATATATATAAGAAGAGTTAAACTAAGAGTATCAATAAGTACAAATGACAAATCTAATGTAATTGAGCTGTGAAGAATGGAGACATTACTCATAACAAGCGGGAGAAACATTGCAAAATCTATAAGAAAAGTTATAATGAGAGTATCAGTAAGTTCACATGTCAAGAGTACTTACAATTGCAACGTGGTTGATGTATATCTGATACATTTCCACCGTTTGCTATCACCTCTGGATGGGTAAACACATGCTGAACAAGAACTTCCTTTACAGATCTTTTGCCGATTTCAACTTTGAAATCCAACACCCTGGCCTTCCATGCTGAGCGGTAAACGTTGATACCACTAGACCTCTTGGGTCTTCTTGGTTGCATGAGGACCCATGAACCTTTTTTTATCCTTTGTCCAACCCATTGGTTCTCTGCACTTATTGAAGCTGGTATTGTAATTGAGGATATGCTACTACTTGGCCTTCTAGGCAAAGTGCAGTTGTTGGTTGTTGGTGTGAGAGACAGTAAACACATGGAGGCTCTTGGGCGAGAAGACGTGGACGCCATAACTCTCAGAGAAAAGCTTTAGTGGAGGGAGATTCACTTTGAAAGCATTCTAATGGAGGGAAAGTGTTTTAGAATTCCAATATCTTGTGCGGGCTTAATGGTCACCCTCCAGTACGTTAATGACCATAAGAGAATATCAGAAGTGGGACCACATGCAAGCACCTAAAAGCTCGGTAAAAGGAAGGAAATTACTATGCTACAATCCTAGTTTTGTGAAAGTTTTATGCTATTTTCCTATTTTTTGAGTCTTTCCACGTACTTTCCTACGTAACGTAGCCTTCATGCTCATTGGACGCGCTCTATTTTTCTCTCTCTTCATATGGCCCTCCAAATGACCTCTGAAATTTCCTAATGTGCTATAGAGAGAGCAAGAAATCCACACAAGTAAGATGTCTAGCTCGTATCAATAGCCATGCTGTCTCAACTGTTTGCTGCCTCTAGACTCCATGGTATAGATCAGCTGATGTAAGTGGAAGAGTATAAAAAACTCAACTTGAGCATCGCACTAGAAACATATAGTGCAAAAATGACACCCTAATCCTCCGAAATGACAAGACTCTTGCTCGTCCATTAACGTCAATATGTTCGATGTGTACTCCACTGGGAAAATCTGTTCGATCCTAAGAGCAATCACCTAGCTGGGTCCTATCCAAAATCTGACAATGACTCCTAGTCAGCATGTGTGGTGCATAGACTTTATGGCAATTAGTGTTCACTCAAGGAGACGTTGAAGACTAATGTAGAGGGCATCTTGCCCAATTTCTAGCTGAGAGTTAGATCACCTTGACTCATGTTGACTCCCAAACACAACATGTCTCAAAAACTACGTAGAAAGTTTTCATTATTCATGGAGAGAAATAAGAAGAGAGAGAGAGAAAATGCTGGGCTGAGGAACTTTCCTTAAGTGACGGGTTTGTATCTGTTGTGCCCAATCTATGTGCTCTGACGCATCTTATGCCTGATTTGTAGCTTATCCTATGAGCATGCAACAATCTTCTTGTATAACGCTCTCATCATAGAGGGAAAAGAAAACACAAGACACAGCTTGACCCTCGTACCATGTATGGGGTCGTGACTTTACAAAAATGACTTAATATGGCACTTTGCCTGTGAAATAGGTCCTAGATTTAGGTTCCATTTAGTGGTATTGTGCGTTGAAAACAACCATAAATTGAAACCATGCAGAATTTAGTTTTTTCGTGACAAAGTGTCTGGTGTGATAGCGGAAGCGTAATCTCTGAAGCAGTGGAATTCATGTCACCTTGTGAGCATGCTTTGCATACATATGTTTAAGCCCTTGGCGAGAGTGATAACCTCAAACGTGAGAGCCAAAACCATTAGTGCCTTGCACAGTCTAAACTGGTAGGGATTCTGTGAGCTGATATTCCCTATTGTGCCAGCTCCCCGAAGCCTTCCTGCATATGAAATTGCCAAAGCACTTTGCTTTGCACAATGCGAGTAATTTCCAAGTAAAGTGTAAACAAGGAAAAACAAGAAAAAGTTAAACTTGGCTAACCTGGTCGTTGTTGATGCAACCAGTTGTCATGAATTTTGGGAGGAAAACTCGTTCCAAAACGGCGTATATCCCTATCTGCATTGACACCATGGGATATCCTATATACCTATCTGGTACAGAATGAAATAACCAGCAATATGAAATAACCTGCAAACACATTGCCTATTTCTTCCCAATGTTGTATGGTCATACCATATAAATCAAACGTAGGAAGTCCCAATGCAAGATGCATAATGAAGGCTTGCGTCATATAATTTTGCCTGGCTTCATTGCCAACAAATGTCATAGCAAAACAAAGTCGATCATGTCGACCATTCACAAAAAATAGACCTTGTCCATTTGCAGATCTGTTGGAAAAAACATAATTATGTGTGCAAAGTATGTGCATCTCGTACATACTTTAAGTCTTATGAATGATATCCGTGATCAATTGTATACCATAGTGGTCAAGGACATGCTCAAATAACAAATAGCAATTTTGTACCTCATTAAGTACACCTGCTGATGAAGCTTGCCGCCGGAAGAATCAAATGAGTCGCCAGGAAGATGAAAATTAAGAAATGATTTTTCGTATACTGATGTTTGGTTCAATAGACATGGACGACAGTGGATTCAATTTGAGCATGTCGGATTGGCTATTGCTTAGAATGAAAGAATGATCGGCCTTGCCAATCATCGATGCCTTATAAGGCACGAGAACTGCCTAAGCTGCCTTCACTACGAGTCAATCGTGCATCTAGATATCCATGTAGGTGGTATCTCTATCGGAGCCGTGCTCCTTAGTCCAAATCATGGTAATGACTACCAAAATTGGACGTAATCTGTTGACCTTGGTCATACTGGACCCATAGATACTCTCTCAGGACACCATGGCCGAGATCAACATCATAACATAGACTTGCAACACATTTGTATACATAAAGCGATGAAAATTGCAAGAAGTTGAAATTGCGAACCTGATAATCTGTTCGTGTTCGTGTCCGAGGTCAAGAACTTTCTTCACCACCATCAACTGATGATCTTTTGCATATATCCTTGGATGCACCGTGGATGCGAGTTGCATGTGTCTTGGTCAAGCTCGCATGGCTTAAATGAGCCCGAATACCATCCACTGGCCAAAACCCTTAGCTAGGTAGAGCAAAATAGAGAAAAATTATATATATATCTATATATATATATATATATATATATATATATTGTTTTACTGCAGCGGCTATGGCGACTGTGATGGTGACAAAGCATGATTGGTAGACCACCGTTATGATGCCTTCATATCCTTCTATCCTGGGAACCCTTGCATGTGCATTGCGGGCCTTTTCATCCGTGCGAATACGGGCTTACAATAAAGTAGGGGGGCCCAAAATAGGGTGCCCTACTCCAAGAAATAGTGGCATGCTTCATGCAGCGATGGCGGGCCGACTGCGCCGAGAGCCTTAGGGAGATGGCGGGCATTACAGAGCTTTTCAGCACATGGCGATGTGACGAGTTATCGTCCGTGGCCCAAGGTGAATCCATTAAGCCCATCGCGGTGCAATTTCCTGCAGGTTGACTTTGAAACCTTCCTTAGTGTAAGGGCTCATGCTCGCATCGATTGGCTGCAGATCGACTTCGACTTCCTCAGTGTAAGGTCCCATGTCCACGTTGCTTGGCTTGTCGAGGCTCCCACTCCCTTGCAAGCAGTCGCTCCCACAGCCCTGTGCTGGTGTCAACTTCATCCTCTTCGGCTAGCATGAGCATGCATGCAACCGTCCTCCATGGCTCCTTCTCCATGGCTCTGATACCAGTGTAAGACAAGGGGTACTAGGGTATGAGAGTCCACCACCCAACCACCCTTTTAATAGGCAAACCCCTGACCCTTTTCCCTAGTTGGACTCCGCGTTCCACACCACCTAGCCTGGCCCTGCCCTTGTCTTGTCCGGCCTTGCCGGTGTCCTGACAATAACTCTGTAGACCCAATTGAATATTTCGTGTAGGGAATTTCTCTTTTTCCTCCCACCTCCATGTCTTGTATTTTTAAAATACACTGCTTTTTCTTAATAGTGTGAGGGCTCCATTACTTGGCTACTCCAGATGCCCAATGAACCGAATGTGTTAAAAAAAAAAAGGTATGAGCAAAAAGAATGTGTTGCAAAAATATAAAACGTTAGTTCAAACACTGATGTTTTTTACTGCAAAGAAAAAGTGTTCAGCCCACCATGTAATGTGTTATGTGCATCTCCCCCCAGGCATCCACCATTTGCGTTGTGAAACTATTGATTACAAACTTTAAGGTGGATATCTCAATAGAAGTTAGATTTGACTTTTCAAGAAAGCAAAAAATATCATCTATAGACTGCAACAAACGAGCACGCTTAATTCCTAGTGTTGCTTCATTACCTCTGTAGGTGGTAATGTCACTCACCTTTTTCCACAATTGAAACTCATTGGGACTTGGGGAGTCAGATAGTATGAAAGCATATGCCTAGCTTTACTACCACCCATACATATTTTATTAGGACGATCCTGTGTACTTCCAGATGCCTTCTTGTCCTTTGATAACTCTACTGCAACCCCATGCAGGCCAATGCTTGTGGCTGGCATCTTTTCATCTCCCATATGAGAAACATGAGTCCCTAAAATAGTATTTTAATCACACCCCAATCGTTGACGTCGTTCGACAAAAACAAGAAGGACAACAATTACATGTTTCAGGTCTGCGTACGTTCCAAGTGAAGTGGCATTTGGCAGGAGACTTGAAAACTCTCAAGTGTATTTTAGGATGCAATCAAGGTGCAATGACTTTCTTTTCATGCATTTATTGTTTCCACAGTAAAGTCTCATTAGCAACTGAGGGCAAGGGTAAGGGTAAGGGTAAGGGTAAGGGTGGCAAAGCTGCAGTCAACTCTGCAAAAGGTAAGGGTAAGGGTCGCAAAGCTGTAGTCAATTTTGCGAAAGGTGTGACCACTACACAAATAGTGGGTAAATCACTACAACAATGGTTTCAAGGTATCCTCAGTTGTAACGAGAGTTTACCCCCTAATAAAGACATGGACGATCCAAATTGGGATCCTATTCTACCAATTCCTCTAATAAATGTGCATGTGTTCTCTCTTCATGCCCGTCTACAAATTCTTGACAAGTTGCTTATGTGCCATATTAATTATGCTTAGAATATGGAGCCTCATAAAGAAGGGAAGAGTGTATCAGAGAACTCGAATCTATTCTATACAAATATTCTTCTTGGAGTGAACACCTAGACATGTGTTTCCCTTCTCGATGGCATTTAGCTCAACATTGATGCCCACCAAGGCTCTGTTCATAAGCGTAACCTTACCCTTTCAAGCCGTTGACGTTTGACAATCAGGCATTCATCAAGATTCATCACAAATATAACTTTGCTATCACACTCTTCCTGTGTCAACCCATAAAATCTAATCATTGACTCCTTGAGCTTCAACAAGTCAGCATAAACATCATTGAACTCCTTGTAACGAAAGGATTTGTTCTCTTTTAATGGTAGGACATTCTCCACATATTGAAATCCACCCAACAAGCTTGCAACATCATTATTGGCACACCTTTGTGCAACACTAACACAGTAAGGCATTGGAAACAACCTAAACAAACCTTTTTCTCTGTGACCTAGTGTGGCAAAGCTTCAGAAGCCTTGAAACTTATTCTTGCATTGTCACACACCTCCATCATCTCCTGAGGTGAAACAATGCTCTTAAGCTCACTCAAATACTTCTGACGCAAAACTTTAGCAATGCCAGCATTGGATGGATCATCCAATAGCTCCACCAACTTCTTTGGTTTGATGATATGTTGCAGCAAAGTATGTCCAAGAGTTTCAACATCAGAATCAATTCTCATCATCTTCCAAGCCGAGTTCCTTCATATTGAAATAATATTACAACAACGAGCAAAAAATGTATGAAACTAGAAGCTTGCATTTGTATTGCCTAGACGACGCTCTTGCTCCATTTTTTGATGCTCTGCCTTTTTTATAAGCTTTGACATCTCATCATTTAGTTGCTTCGTCTTCTCGTTGGCTTCCTCTCTGACTTGCCAAATGTCTTTCACATACTTCTCTTGCAATGATGAATAGGCAACACAGAGATGTTTTCTTGCTTCCCTTTCATTGACAAAAGCTGAATGTAATCTCCAGCAGTAGCCAAACAGTCCGTCTCTCCCATCTTCAATAAAGCACAACATCTCAATAACATTACAGAAAGGCGGTGATGCATTGGTCATTGGATCGCCAGGGTAAATATGGACATCAACCCATAAGTTGATTGCATTGCATCCATGGTTTTGTAGCTAGTCTCTAGTATTGGGATTAGATGTGCCAAGTGAATAATAGCGTACTCCTACTACAAATTAGCATTTAATTGATATCATTTTGACTTGTTAGTAATGTCTTGCAGTGGTAGGGGATTGAATGACATTTGTGTTAGTTAATCAAGCAAATTAGTGAGAATGTGTCATGGTGACTGCTACAAGCAGGTGAAGGTGGTTATGGAGGAAAGAAGTGGAGAGTACTCAGAGATAGGAGAAAAGGACTATGTTGTGGAGGGAAGAAAGAGAAGAGTACAACTCAATCTCCTTTGAATTCAAATTGTTGATCATGAATGTAGAGAGAGAAATGTTGCTGCACACAGAGGTAATGGAGTTTTCCATATTTGCATTCAGCTGGAGCTGGAGTGGGAGAAGCATGAGAGAGAGAGAGAGAGACAGAGAGAGAGAGAGAGGGAGGGAGTGGGGGATAGAAAGACAATAAAGGAGGAGAGAGTGGAAGAGAGGACAAATCTGCAACCTTGGAGGATCTGCACTTTCTCAGAAAGAGGCAGCCAAGAATGTTCCTTAATGATTGGAAGAGGAAGTGACATGAGAGATAAGGGGGAAAGAGAGAGAGAGAGAGAGAGAGAGAGAGAGAGAGAGAGAGAGAGAGAGAGAGAGTTGGCTCACATCTTAGAGAGAGAAAGCACTGAGAGAATGTGGAAAATCTGCTTTTCTAGCCGAGGGGGCTAAAACGTTCCTCCTTTAATGAGTTCTAAGTGAGAGAGAGTGTTTTATATGTTAGAGACAGAAGAGGGGTGGGAAAAGGACATTTTAAAATTCATTTACTCACCTCTCTTTTGGGTTACTAAATAGACTATTTTCAAATTCAAAATATGGAAATGGCTTTTTTTAAATCTCAACATAGGCCTTTTTGCCCTTTGTTTTAGGCTTGATCAAACTTGCCTTAAGCTTTAAACATTCCCTTGAACTTCCAAATAAAGAGACTCTCCTATACCCCATCCACTTCCTAATGATACATAGGATTTGCGAGTAACTTCTTTCTTGCCTTTTTCTTCTTTTTATTCCTCTCTTCCCTCTATGAATAACGAGGAGAAGGACTACATGATGATATTTTCCTCTTGGGAGGAGTTGGGGATCGTCGATACCGCCGTCTTTGTGGAGCCAGATCCTCCAAAGAATTTGGAGATTTACTTATTTCATAGGGTTCCTCCTCTTCCCTCACCAGTGAGAGTCTTCTTTAGAAGTCTCTATTAGAGGCTTCCTAAGATCTCTCTCCTCTTGGGGAGATTGGAGAATCACAGGAGTGCAAAGCTGTTGGTTACTGTTGGCTTGCAAGGCAGGGTTGCCCATAGCTTTTTGCAACCTAGTAACAAGATAGTTCACAAACATGGGGGCATCATTAGTAGCACCTTCATGTGCAAAATCATTTTTTTCAATATTCATTCTACTCTCTTTATTATTGTCAGCCATGCTAGCTAAATTTATATCTATGCTACTTTGTGCTTTGATAACTCAAAACTTTAGTTGCTACTCTTCTTTACTTTTGAAATTTATCTCTCAAGTAGCCACACCCGTGGTTTAAAGACTGTTGATTGCAAAGAGTAGTGGAGAGGGTTTGACATTGCTCAGTTTATTATGGTTCTTGCTAAGCTTGCTAGTAGCTCAATAATGGTTAAGCCGTAGGCAAGCCCCAAAATACTCCATTATTAAGTCTACAGTTCCCAACGATGTACCTCTAACTAAGTTCTTTTCAGCTAGGATAATAAATCCTTGTCCCACTTACCCTCTTGCAATGAATAGGTCCAACCTTTCATGGTGGACAACTTAAGGACCTCTCTTCTTAAGCAAGAAAAAAAAAACCAATAGCTCTGATACCAATGTAACGGAATATGGCTATACCATTGACTGTAGTGAAATTAAAGTAACAATAGTGAGCATTTCCTTAAGATAATCCTTAAAGAGCATAAGGAGAGAACTTGATTAAAGGTAGAAAAATAAACATTATACCTATTTAGCTTGGCATGAATAATACTTGCAAAAGAGAAAGAGAGAGAGAGAGAGAGAGAGAGAGAGAGAGAGAGAGAGAGAGAGAGAGAGAGAATTAGAGAAAATGACAATAGTTGAGGACCGGATTTATTTGGAGCCAGTCCCCCCTCTGAAAGTATTTTGTATCATAGATTCTCCCATGAAGAGAGACTTGATAAAATACATGCTTTGTGTTCGTTGAGACCTTGTTGATGCCATGAAGATGCTTGCACCAAATTTATGCCCGCCGTAACTACCTTGCAAAAACATTAGCTTGTCCCTGACCTCAATCTGAAGACCTCAAACACCTTCAAAGGTGGAGAGATCTAGTAGGGAGTGAGGGAAAGGAAGCGGAATAAGAAGTAGCATATGACAAAGAAGTACTCTCCTCACCATAGATTACTCTTGGAGCTTAGCTTAGCATAGTAATATATATGGTAGAGAAGATGAGCATGCCACTAAAGCTTGACTCTTGGTTGGATATGGAATAAGAAGTAGCATATGACAAAGAAGTACTCTCCTCACCATATATTACTCTTGGAGCTTAGCTTAGCATAGTAATATATATGGTAGAGAAGATGAGCATGCCACTAAAGCTTGACTCTTGGTTGGATATGCATTCCATAGCCAAGAGGTGTTGGTGTAGGCTCTCCACTTCTCTAGCTTGATCCCTATTGGCCCTTGCCAGCCTTGGCCAATCACAAGCTATGGTCATTTCAAGCAATAGGGGTAGCATTTGGACAAGCGTCCTTCTTTCCCCATTTGAGAGAGAGCTTAATTAATTAATTACATGCATATAAATTCTCATTGGACCTCCCTAAAGGACATCCAATATGATTCAGACACACCATGAGGGCAACATGGGTAGGTGCTTGACATGTTTACTTATTGCCTCTTGAGTCTTGGGTTTGCCTTGTGTGTGTGTGTGTGTGTGTGTGTGTGTGTGTGTGTGTGTGTGTGTGTGTTCTGTCTCATGCTCCTAGATCAAGGGATCGCCCCTCCTTTGTAGGATACAACTTTGACTTGAGCTCTCAAGCACCTTGGGCATCAAGCATGCCAAGTACCTCAATGGTCATCAAGCATGACAAGCACCTTGGTCATCAAGAATGACCAAGGTGCTTGTCATCAAGAATGACAAGCACCTGTATCTTGGTCAGCAAGCACGACAAGCACCTCAAGCACCTTAGTCAGCTCAAGCACCTCAAGCACCGTAGTCAACTCAAGCACGACAAGCACCTCAAGCACCATAAGCACATGCCTAGCTTGCCTAATGCTGAGATAGATCTAAAAGCACATATCTATATTCTAACACTTGTTCCCTTTCATTTTACACATTGAATGATCAGTTCAGTATGAGAAAATCATTTGGGATAGGTAGATATTAGATTTTATGACAAGTGGTTTCTTGCACGTTGAAGCCAAAAAAAAAAATTTTGGGAAGCTTTTCACAAGCTAAGGGTTTAGCTCACATAGCTAGCTCCCTAAACATATGGTGTTGACTTTGTGGGGTCCAAGGCTCAAGTCTTGAATTGGGCAGCCTGATCGATGAAGGTGACACTCAAGTTGAATTTTTAAGGAGCGGGCGGGTCCGCTGGGGTCTGGTCCCAAGCGGTTCAAGGTGTAGTGGGTGGCCGTAAAGAGCAACAATCAAATCCAATTCTATGCTCAGACTGGATTTGAAAGCAATGTTTCCTACACAAAGGTTTTTGCCTACAGTCGGGGACAAAATGCTGCCTCAATGTAGGGCACATTGGATTTTGTTTTCAGAAGCTCCCACAAGACCCTTATTCTCAAGAGCTCCCACAAGACCCTTATTCTCATGCCCAAGTGTCGTGGTTTCACAAACCCGATAGGGCCTCATCAAAGTGGCTCATACCCCTTTGAGATCTGCCTACTGGTCATTCCCACTACGTGGCCAGTTGTCCCAAGCACAAACCCGACAACTCAACTCATTTTTGCCCAACACCCTTTCAAGTCTGCCTAAGTGCTTTTTAACCTCCTCAAACCTAGTAGGCTCTCATACGGTGAGATCCTCAAAGGACATTTGTTCTTAAAGGTTACCTAGAGTCAAAGAGCTCCATCTTTCTCTCCAAGTTGATTTTCTTGGCTGAATAAATCCTTGTTCTAGAAGTTGAAGAAGATTCTCCTTCCTTGAAATCTAGGTAATGCATATGCATTGACAATTTTTTTGTGCGAATTGAAGGCTCTTGCAACATGTCCATTGACAGAGATAGTTTATTGTGGCACTACTAGAGCCAACAGGGACAATCCATTCTTTGGTTTTTTCACGTATAGTACTCAAAGAATGGTTGTGCGGAGATATTTAAGTGCAAAGTCATTGAGCATTGTCGTTAGTGAAGATTTTCCTACTCTTGCAACATGTCCGTTAGTAGTGATAGTTTATTGTGGCACTGATTGAGCCACCTGGGACCATCCATTCCTCAATTTTTTCACACATAGTACTCAAAGCATGGTTGTGTAGAGATATTAAGTGAAAGGCATTGAGAATCATCCTTAGTGAAGATTTTCTTACTCTTCATGCCAACAAATTATGCTAGTGGATTGTGACTCGTGATGCCACCCTATATGCCTTTGTAGGCAAACACCCTGGGTCCTCCTATCCCGCTGTGCCCTAAGCTTAGGTAAGGGGGTGAAAAACCCTAAAGATAATGTAAAATCCCTTTGCACAAGTCCTATCATTTGTTCCATCCAATTGATGTAATCTACAAAGTTACCAACACTCCGTGATGTATATAGAGATACACTAGAAACAAAGTTATAGTGTTTTCTCTAGTCTTTCTGACTATATCTTCTATTGTATTTTTATTAGATTTTAATTTTGAAAAAATCCTAACCAGTGTGTCAGACTCTGAGTGTGCACTTCTGCGATGGATTGCTCAAACAAAAATTTTGCCAACTAGGGAAACTGTCAGGCATTTTCTCACAAAAATAGAGTCATGGGGGTGCAATGTGGAGGAGGATGAGATGTCGTAACACCATGAGAGCCAAGAGATGGTCCTTGCATCATGTGGCACACATGGCCTTCTTTTGGCTCACTAGGTCTCCAAAAACTACAAAATCTCATCCTAAAATGCCTAAATCTCTTGCTATATAAAAAAAGGTGTGGGAATTTTTTCTTATGATGAGGGGAGCGGATTTTTGAATGGCACCAAATAAGTGGGCTATGGAGACAAAAAGTGACACCCTAGATTCTTGGTACTTTTTTCCTCTAGCCCTGCCACTAACTGAGTTATACCTATCCTAATGCGAGCCAAATTTCTTCCACGCTTTCCTTCTTTGTTGTCTACTCACTTCATCTGACTTTGAATCTTTTTTTCATATCGTTACCCTATAACTTAGTAGATGGGCGTCCCCAAAAGCCCAAATAAAAAACCCTATTGTTGGCCCAAGGCCAAGAGGCAATAGCCATGTGCCCACAAAAGATCCAACTTCAAAAAACGAATGAAATTATGATGATCTCCCCTCACCCAATTGTCTTGAATTTCTAACTGGTTTGAAGGTGAGCTAAGACATACTTTTCCTTGTCCATTGGCTTTCTTAAAAAAATTCATTTTCTCATCTTTTTCCTTGTAGCCATGTAGTATCCGCACCCTTTGAACCTACATATTCTCTAACATGTGCTATTCCTCGCACTCTCTTGCATCCACAATAGCCTCTATCATCCCATAACCTCCTTCGAGATCATATTGGTAACAAAGAAACTTTGTGAGCACTCTTGATATGACAACACAAATACTGTTCATTGCAATGCAAGGATCATAGGGAAAACCATAGATTTCCCATTTGGGAAACCCAATCCTCCTAGATCCCATATACAAAAAAGGATTGAAGTACTATGAGATCTTATCATGAAGTCCCAAAATATTCCTACGTTTGGCATATCATATTTTTTATTCAAGATATGCTCTTCAAATGTAGCTCCTTTCCATCAATTGGCACATCTACTTATGTCTGTGACATATTTTCATATGCCTATGATATGTTGCATAAACCAAGCTATGCTTCACATAATTCAAGTCATGCAAGTTTACATATGCTAGCCACAAACTCTTAGCAATAGTTTCTTCTTCAATAGATAGTACCCCCCCCCCCCACACACACACACATACGCGTGCACACACAACAACAACAACAATCGATGCAGCTCCTTGAGGTCCACACTCTTGGCTTTGCCTACTTCTTCTGGGTGATGGTCATACATTGAATCTATTATAAGCATTTTTGTTGGATATGGCCAAACTCATGTAGCTCTAAACAAGAGAATCATACACAAATCTTCGTAATAATTTTGAAGAGTTACATAGCCTATAACCAAAGCCTTTGAATGGACTAAATTTGGTAGACATGGCTAGAGTGTTGTAAAGAGAAGCCACTTTTGCAAGAATCTTGTGTACAAGGTGTAGGTATGGGTAGAAGTGTGGACAAATGATGTTTTTGTGTACAGAATCAGCTAGAGCTGTGATAGAACTTGTGTACAAGGTAAATTGGTACAAGCTATGTACATGGCACAGTCTTGGGTGCACATGCAGTACTCGAGCATACAAGACACAGTCTTGGGTAAATTGGATGACTTTGATGCAAAATTGTTCAATAGCAAAGTCCAAAAGGACTTGGCTAGATGCAGACGTGTCACCGTTAGATGTCTTCGTGCATATATGTATGTTCATTGCAAAGTTGTCTATTGGCGGTGATATCAACATCATCCCATCGCCCGAGCTTGTACGCAATACGGTGCAGGAAGAGGAGCCCGTGCTCTCGTTGTAGTGGATGTGCTTGTATGGTGTTGTGGATGGACTGCTCGACTTCAGCATAGTATCCGGCTGCGTTCCGATACATCTCAAAGACGGTGCCCAACTGCAGGTCGTGGGAAATGCTCCCAACAAAAACGCTTGTCAAACTGCAAATTGCAGCTAGGGCACCCATCCACGTAATAATATGGGTGTGAAATAGGCCTACACCATTGAGCACGGCGGCAGAGGCGGCTAGCAGGGGGCCCGCGATGGCCAGGCCCTTGTTCACTTTGACGACATTCTGGGCCCAACCCACGTACATGTCAGTGTCGGACTGATGGACCTGCAAGGCGATCTGCTGGAGGTGATCAGACAGGCTGCCGTCCCATGCATTCATGCACGCAGCTTTGTCGGGCAATATTGTACACGTAGGCATGCCAGAAGGGCAATCGGCAACGTTCAAGAGAGTCGGCGCAGTCACTTTGGAGGGAAACTTGTCGAGGCCTCCCTCCAAGGTTAGAGGCATAGGGAAGGCTGCATCCAGCGCTTGCAGCCTCTGCTGCGACTCTTGCAGCAAGACAGGCAAGTGCTGGCGCAGATGAGGTGGCGTCTGCAACTCCCCTTCCACATCGTTGACCAACCTTCTGAATTGACGCGCGGCGCTGCGCTGCTCCTCTGCCAGCTGCGACGGCTGGAAGTGGTTGACCACGACCATGACGGCGGCGCAGCCGGCGTTGAGTATCAGAGCCGGTAATCCGAGGCTGATCGCCGTGGAAGAGGAGCTGGCACTCGAACTAAGGCTGGCCAGAAGGCAGGCAGACAGTGAGGCTGCCGTGAGAGTGCCTTGGAAGAGCTTGTTCCAGTTGTCGCGCTGCTGAGCGAGGATGGAGTGCATCTCCGCTCGGTCGGAGGCGGCGTTGGCCAGCAGGTGAAGCTGCGCCTCAAAAAATGCAATCTCTTTTAATGGGGTCTGCTTCTGCTGCTGGTATTCGAGGCGGATTGAATCCTTATCCTCCTCGGCGCTCGGGTGCAGGAGGCTCAACGGGCTTCTGGTCGGTGCTAGCATAGCGGAAGCTTCCGCCCCCGCCAGTACAGCTGTAAAGGAAGCCGATCGCTTGTTCATCAGACGCGCGCTGTCTCTGGGCCTCTGTCTAACTCCTCCTAATACTTGTGCTGGAAACAGATTATATCGCTGACCAGGATGTCCATGTGAAGTCGATCTTCCATCAAACGCAGGCAGGCCGTTAGCTACTGCACTAGTACTGTGGTCGAGAATGTGCTGCAGGGCCATATGAGAGGCCGGGAGACGGCGATTTGCGTAGATATTGACAGAGGTTGGGAGGAAGCTGGAGCCGATGTATGTGTATGTGTGTGTGCGTGTGTGTGTGTGTGTGAAAGAGAGAGAGAGAGAGAGAGAGAGGGGGGGGGGGGGGGAGAATAAAGCTTTACAAGATTGGATGATCCTGGGCAGTGGATAATCGTGTAGAGGCACCAGGCTTGGCGTATGTAGCGGCTAGCTGAAGGACGTGCTAGCGTGCTGCCGTGAGCTGGCCTTATATGCTGCAGCCCTAACGTGCTTCGGATCCACCCGTCGATCAGCGGGGACGGGGTCCGTATCGCTTGGTCATCTTCCCCTTCCGACTCAGTCAGCCACCCTGTCGAAGCCAGGTTTGACCCAGTTTTATTTTCCAAAGGTTTGAAACCATAATTGGTTGAAATTAAAACCAAGACCCTGGTGAAGAAATATTTTAAACCAATTAAGCGATGGTTGACAAAAAACCCAAAGTCCGACCGATTTATGATAAACACTTTCAACCAAGATGCCTCTAAAGATGCCCAAACTAAGGTTGATTTCCAAGCGCCCTCTTTTTTCAAAAGAACCATCTCTTCAAATGAAATTTTTTTCCAAACTCACAATAGTGAGAGTATATATATAGGACTAAAACAAAAAAGCTACAATGAAAGCCACGCTCCAAGCGAGCCATGGCATCTACCACCAGTTGACCCACCATATCATCCAAACCAAACGACCATAGGGTAAAAGTCCCATATTAAGGACAACGAAATTGTCGAATGCAGAACTCGCGTTACACTATATATTTTTGAGTGCACAATGGTGCATTCTATGGCTGAGAACCTGCGTAATTACTTGCAAAATAAGCGTTGATGAATGTGGATGAGAATTACAGCATCGCGAGGCATATGATCATTTTGAAGAACAAAAAAACAATGCCCCTGTTGCAAGACCCACCATGAGCCAGAAGTAGGACAAGGACTTGAACCCGTGCCGTAGCCAATCATTTTTGTACACGTCTGTATTTTCTGTCCTACTACCCACGCAATCCCATCGCGTAACTGATTACGATGCACTACGTTATATTGACACCAGGTTCGACCTTATTCCAGGGCCTGTCCCATAATTGGGGCTTTAACCCTACATTGAAAGGTCTCTTCAAATGAATGCTACTGAAATGGGGAAAACATTGAAGAGAAAGATCATGGGTTTTCATGGTTAATTTCTTCAATGAATGGACATTCTTTTTCATAATTTCTACAAGAGACTTTTTTTAATATCCTTACTTTTACTCCTTGTGCAAGACATTACTGTGCTTTATTGTGGATAAATATGAATCCTCATTAGTTTCTCACTAAATTATTAGAAATTATGTTTGCCTGTAAAGCATGAATCTATGGTAAACTAACCAAGAATGATTTTAAAAATCCATTGTAACTCGAGGAGGAGCTATAAAATGGTCAAGACATCAGCATACACTATATAAATTCAAATATAGTACCCTCTCCCTCTCTTTCATTTGAAAATAGTGAAAATAGTGGACAGACAAGAGGTGCTCACCTTGCAATTATATATGCATGCAGTAGTACTTTAGAGAGGCTAGGGCCTAGATGGGGCAACCAATATAATTAGTGGCACACAAGCTCAAGCTCAGAAAAGCATTGGACTCCGCTAATTAAGGTGGGCCCCGGAGTCCCTCCATACATAACTTCACGTCCTATCTACACTCGGGAGCTCTATTGTATAACCATGTTCGTATACCGCATGCATGAAATCAACGAGTTAGATTTTTATTTCACAATTTTTAGGCAAATAAAGAGATATCCATTAGTAGGAAGGGGTTATTTATTTTATTTCTACAAAAATCTCTTTAATTCAAAAAAAAGAGGGAACAAGTTATTCATACCATCTTGACATTGTCAGGAACATTTTTAAATACCCGTTAAATGATTCACTATGGGAGGTTGAGTCCACTGACCCATCTATTCATAGCAAAAAGAAGAGGAAGAGAAGAGAAGAGAGAGAGAGAGAGAGAGAGAGAGAGAGAGAGAGAGAGAGAGAGAGAGAGAGAGAGGGTGGATAGCAAAGAGAGATGCTGGATCTTTGGCTGTGTGTTACACTGTAGGTAATGCTGTAGTAATATCAAGGATTTTGACAAAAGCTAGGAGGAAGCTACATATGATGGGTGGGTGTGTGTGTGTGTGTGTGTGTGTGACAAAGACAGAGAGAGGAAGGGAAAAACACACAAGAGATGCTTTGCATAATCAAGTCAAGACTTAGAATTATCATGTGGAGGCACTAGACTCGATGAGTGTATATAATGGCTACCTCTGGTGGACATGCTAGCATGCATTCGTGAGCTTGCCCTATTAGCTGCATCCCTAACATACTTCGATTCTACTATCTGATTAGCATGTTGAGATGTAGAGACATAGGAGATGTAGAGACAACCATGACACCGTGTACGCTCCCAAAGATGTAGAGACAACCAAAATATTATGTACGCTCCCAAAGATCCAATCATATTGATCCCAAGTTATGGATATATAGGTGAGACCTAATCTACTTAGGGCGAGCTATATATAGCTCCGATACCACCACTCAAACAAAGGTCTCTAGCTACAAATGCAACCCTTGGAGAATAGAAGGAAAAAACATGAGCCCCTATATACAAACATGTAAAATATAACTAAGAAGAGCTATATTACACGTGTGAAGTGAATATACATAAATAAAAAATGGCCAAGAAGGTTAGAGTGTGAATGTGCATGTGTGAGGTGTATAGTGCCCATAAGATAGAACATTACATATATAATAATACTAGACAATGAGACTACTAATTTAGTCTCCAAAGAGTGAGGATGAGAAAAACACTACAAGAGGTCACTTACATTCCGACGTCAAATTACCGGCGTCAATGGCAGGCGTCGGTATATATGTAGGTAAGTATGGAGGGAAATGCAATTTTTTTAAAAAATCATTTTTAAATTTCCAATGCCTGTTCTGATGCATTTTTTGACGCCTGTTTTGATACATTTTTCGTTGTCTATACCGTCGGACCCTGCAAAAAAATGAACCCATAGGCTTTCCCTGTGCATTTCTCTTCTTCTTGCGCCTTTTCTCTTGTTCTCTTCCTCCTCACCTCTTACAGATCTGGTGAGAAACAAGTTGTCGGAGGTGCTAATCTTTCTCGTGGACTACTCCATAGCACTAAGGTAAGATTGTTTTCAAGTTTACTTGTTGGTTTAGGGTTTATGGTTTAACATGGTGTGTGTGTGTGTGTGTGTGCGTGTGCATTTTTGGAGGTTTAACATGGTGTA
Organism: Adiantum capillus-veneris; assembly: GCF_014529385.1. NCBI lineage: Eukaryota > Viridiplantae > Streptophyta > Polypodiopsida > Polypodiales > Pteridaceae > Adiantum > Adiantum capillus-veneris. Next base: position 126,606,642 of record NC_140944.1, read on the forward strand.
TGTGTGTGTGCATTTTTGCAGGTTCAAGGGCGTTTAGAACACCTTTTCTTGCTCAAATAGGCCGCATGTGAGTGCTTGAACTTTAATGCATATTAAATTTATTTAAATTAATTAATATATTGATAAAATAAAATTTCATGCTTTAAAAGAAATTATGGTTTGTGTTGTGAAATTTCGTTATGAATTATGAAAAAAATTCGTTTTGTTTATGACAAAATCTTGTTTTAAAAAAAAATTCATTTTGAATTATGTCGTTTTTGAAATTATGCGATTTATGAGGTTTAAGTTTTAGGTTTAGGTTAGGTTTAGTTTAGGTTATATGTTAAATTATGGTATATATATAGGTTATATGTAAAGCTATAAGTTAGGTTATATGTTAAGTTACGACAGGTTAGGTTAGGTTAGGTTAGTCAATAGGAAGTTAATTATGTTAGGTTAGCTTATAGGTTATATTTAAATTAAAGGTTAAATTAAGGTATAAGTTAGGTTATAGGTTATACGATAGGTTAGCTAGATTATAGGTTAGGTTTAGACAACAAGTTAGGTTATATGTTAGGTTATAGGTTGAACGTAAAAAGTTAGGTTAGGTTATATGTTAAGTTAACTCATGTTTAGGTTATAGATGGACGTTGTGTTTGGACAATTAGAACTTATGTACTTTTATGTTAATGTAAACACTTATCGGTGAAACGTCCAAATACGACCATCTACCAGCATCTAAACCATAACCCTCTAACCCTATTAGCAGACTGAAACAGCCAAGCGCTATACTAATTGGATTTGGAGTGACCAAATCAAAAGTTGCCAAACCTAAGCAGATTTACATAGACTACCCTAACACTCCAAATATAGTAATGTATTAATAGATAACCCTTACCAGTTATCCCTAATCAGACTAAATGGCCTAATGACACCCTAATATGTTTTAGAGCGCTTTACCTTAGCGGCTTTACATAGTGTTCCCTAACCATCCGAACATGGTGCGCCATCTATTAGCGGCCAAACCAGAATCCATAGAACCCTAAACGGCTAGCTCTAAGCAGATTGAAATAGAAAAACGCTACACTAATCCAATTTGGAGTGGCTAGACCTAGGCAACTTTACATAGTGCACCCTAACACTCCAAAATACGGCCATCTATTAGCGGCTAAACCAACACTAGTCCTAAGACGCTAACCCTAGGTGGTAAGCCCTAAGAGGATTCAAATGGCTAATTGCTACCTTAATCCAGTTTGAGTAGCCTAACCTAAGCAAATTTACACACCATACCATAAGTTCTAACTGTACAACGTCCATCTATTAGCCGCCAAACGAAGATGACGTACTTGTGTACTTCTAAAAACGTAAATGGACTTCGATTAGGTTAGGTTAATTATAGGTTAAGTTTAGGTTATAGGTTAGGTTTAGGTTATAGGTTATGCTAGATTATACGCTAGTTAGAGCTAACGACGTCAAATAGTAGAAAAGACGCAAACGGACTTCGAAGATGACTCGTGTATTTCAAAAAATACAAACGGAATTTGGTTAGATTAGCCTATAGGTTAGGTTTAGGTTATAGGTTAGGTTAGGTTACAGGTTACATGTTAGGTGAGATTATAGGTTAGGTTAGCGCTAGCGGCAAATGAATAGTAGAATAAATGCAAACGAACTTCGAAGATAACTCGTGTACTTCTAAAAATGCAAACGGACTTCAGTTAGGTTAAGTTATAGGTTAGGTTACATTAGGTTAGGTTAGGTTTAGGTTATAGGTTAGGTTAGATTATAAGTTAGGTTAGAGCTAGCGGCACACAGTAGAAAAAACACAAACGGATTTCGAAGATGACTCATTTAGTTCAAAAAATGCAAACGGACTTCGAGAAACTACAGGGGACAAGCCGCAGGGACAAGGCATTGTTAGGAAGGTGAACATCACAATGTAAGAAAAGGTTATGAGATTTTCCCTTCTCAACTTAGACATCATGCAAAAGTGGCTAGAGAGATATGAAGGGGAAAAGCAACAACGCTTGACAGATCGTCTGCAATTCAAGCGCAAACGTGCCACTAGAAACCTTCCTTTTCTAGATCATCTTCAAAAATTGCCTGACTTTCCAACTGGGCAATGGTTAGATGCGACGATCTCAAAGGCAAAGAGGAATGGAGTGTTGATTATTGAAGAGGAAGAGGAGATGTCAAGGGGTTGCGATTCGCATGTATATTTTCACAAATTTCTTTTCGAGCTCCACAAGAGCACATTGCTTTAATAACTTTTAGTCTTTTTAAATGTTGTGGCTGCAGTATCACAAATATGGAGCATTATGGTTGCATGGGAAACACTTTAGAGTGCAACGGATCGATGAACAAAGGGTCACTTTTGACAGTGGTGTTACGGCAAGCTTCGTCCAAAAAAGTAGGAGTAGTGCAAGGGATGAGAACACAGAGACTACCCAACTTGAAAACTTTGGCTACATCCAAAACATCTTGAAGATTAGCTTTAGAAAGTTTGATATGTTTATATTTGATGTCAAGTGTTTCAAAGTTATTACCAATGGCCCTAATGCAACTGTGCGTCAAGACAAGAGCGGATTGATTCACATGAACTCTAGGCGGATGTGGATAGATGCGCGGGATACATTCGTACTTCCGCAACATTGTGAACAAGTTGTGTTCACACACGATCCACTATGAATAGAAAATGATAAGAATGATCTGTCTAAACCCGACTCACTCTATGTCGTTCAATTTGCTCCACGGAGCAAGCAAGTATAAGAAGGATTGGACGTTGAGGTCGAAGAGGTGATTCATAAACAAAGCGCAATACCAACGCAAACTTTAAGTTTAGATTTTGAGGTGGATGTCACCACTGAGCAATTGGTTGAACCTAGAGATGAGGTGTCAAATACAAAAGCTGATGCGGAGAGCGATGAAGAAGTAGAGTTCAATAACGAAGATGCAGAAGTATAGATTGAAATAAACATCTTTGGTGCATCAGATCTCATAAAAGATGAGAGATTAACTAATGATTTTAGCTAGGAACTCTTTTGTAAAACTCTTTTTATTAGTTTACAATACACTTGAGATTCATTCATTTGTATTGTAGTTTCGTTTATTTGTTATTTGTATTGATTAAGTGTTTCTTCTATAAACTAACATATTTTGTGGGTGTTATTTGTGTATGATTAGCCATGGCTGATGATGATGAGCCATACTCTCCTAGTTTTAATTTTCTTGTCACTCCGATCGGCATGTCGCCCAAGCAGATGGGCTCGTTTCTATCTCAGTTCACACAAGTGCGGATCGTGATGGCACAACACCTTTGGGCAGCAGGTCCCTCTAGACCTACTACGGCCGACCCTACGCCCGGGACTAGTGTGGTCCCTACACCGAGCGGCCCCACACCTCACTCTAGTGTGCCCCTTACGCCTAGGTGTGTGCCCCCTACACAGACGGGTGGTTCATCTTCAAAACGAGGTAGGCATGATTTTGGAGGAGATTATTGTTGTGGTAGCGGTTCTACCGATGCATCCACACCACCGAGAGAGCGTCCACCACTCTCTTCAGTAGATAGTTCACCGATTGGCACACCACGTACACCTTGGGGATCACACGAGCATGATCCTAGAAAGGTGTACAAGAGCAGGGATGGGACTGTTGTGGCAACTAGGGTTGGAAAGGCCATGCAATAGAGGATTTAGTAGCTCTGTATAATTCAGTTTGGTCACTCTGTGATGGAGGTTTGTGATAACCTCGATCTTGAAAGAAATAATTACATAGTCGAGGTCATTTACAGAGAGTACATGCTAGAAGAGGGGTACGATCCAGTCTCGAACCCCTAGATTTTGAGCGTGGCGAAGGCCACAATGTCAGTTAGAGGTGAGAGACAGGTACAATGCTGGCAGTCCCAAGCCGGCATGGTTGGACGCAAAGGAGTGGGCGGGGATTGCATGAGAGACACAAGACAATCTTGAGAGATTTTAGCAGCAGAGAGATGCAGCCACAGCACATTTGGAGTCTACAGGAGTGTCATATCTTGGGAGTGGAGGCTACCACTATGAAAATCTCCAAGTGTTTACCGCGCTGTTTTAACGCGTTTTATAGAGAGCAGGTGTAAATTCTAGTAGAGTAACAAGAGAGAGGAGGACGGGGGGGTTTTTTTGTGTTTAAAATATTACCGTGACTATTTTTTCTATTATTACCACGTATATTACCAAGTTTATTACCGTTGTTATATCCGACAACCAAATTTAGCGCCTAAACTTTCAAATTCTGGCTTAATCCCTCCCCCTCTCCCCCCCTCTTCAAATTTTGGTGTTTCCCTCCTCTCAATAAAAATTAAAGAATATTGTATATAATTTTCAAATCTAAAAAAGAAGAGAGAGAGAGAGAGAGAGAGAGAGAGAGAGAGAGAGAGAGAGTGAGAGAGAAAGAGGGGGGAGAAGGAGGCAGGGGATATAAGATTACAGTTGGTTACAACTAAAATAATCATTATCAATTGATTAACATAATTGAGCATATTATCAAATCTAAAGAGAGGAAGAGGGGAGAGAGAGAGATGAATGGATTACATGACCAAAAAACTTCATAACTGTAAAATGTTTATGAATCATCTTCCAAAAGATCTCTACATGAAGCATCATCCAATTCTAAGCCCATGGCTCCTAAATCAATAAAGAGAGAAACGGAATTGTCGTTTGTGGATGCATTGCCTTCATCATCTTTGACCTTGTGCTTGTTATATCCTTGGGGTAAGAAATGATGGTTGTTTGGATAGATTACCTTGCACAAGGAATCGGGCCTCTCTGTCACCAATGATAGCAACCAGTGGGACATGCATTGTACCCCGATGTGGACAACCCTGCATACATATCATATGGTTAGAGAGATGAGTGAACTAAAGGGAGAGAGGGAAAGAGGGAAAGAGAGATAGAGGAAAGGGGGTTACCAAAAATCTCCACAAGTCCAGGATAGTAGTCGTGCATAGTCCACATAAGGATTCCCCTCACAATGGCCTCTCTCCCCCCCCTTTGCAAGTGAGAGAGCGATAACAGGAATGCCTTTTCATAACTCTTCCAACTCCTCGATGCATTAGGAAATTTTGGAGGTCATTTGGAAAGCCTTATTGAAGAGAGAGAAAAGAAAGCGCAGCCAATGAGCCCCAAACCTTACGTAATGTAGAAATAATGGAAAACAACACAAATGAAAGAAAACATTTTAAAATATTGAGTTTTGTCCCATTTTTGTAAGGTAACTTCTTGGTGTCACAAAGTAGGGCCAACTGCTAGTAGCCGTCAAGTTCATGACACCTGACTACTGATTGATAGCTAGCTCTCTCCCTTCATTAAAAGATATCCACTACCTTTATGAAAGGCCTTCAAACCTCATTCTCCCTCCATTTTACCTATGGCTTCGTCTAAGAAGTTCTAGAGGTTGCTCTAGACTATCCCCAACCACCCTCACCATTAGTGTGCCAAGAAGACCATGTAGTAGCATAAGAACTATCTCAATCTCAAACTCTCTCACTACAGATAATAGGTGGCAAGAGCAGAGGATGAGCAAAGGTTCTCGGGTTCTTATGCAGCCAAGAAGGAGAAAAAGCTCAAAAGCAATAAACATATTTTGTTTTGCATGGAAAGCAAGAGTTTTGGATTTCAAAGTCGAGGTCGATAAGAAGACTGTGAAAGAAGTCTTTGTTCAACATGTTTTCACTCACTCTGATGTGATTGCTAATGGCGGTGATGTCTCCATGGTGCATAATCCACGGTGCAACTGTAAGTTAATTATTTAGAACTCCTCTATAAATATTATCTTAATTTCAAATGTGAATCTGTTTTTTTCTTCTCTTATCACATGTATATAATTAGGTTATACAGATGTTTTTATTTACTTCTATTTTATTACATTCACAGATGTTTATCCTTTGTCATATGAGGAATGGGAGCCACTGGAGTGCATTATAGGTCTCATCTCTGTGACCCATGCTCATATTGGAGTCTTGCAATATGCTGGCAGAACTAGCAAAAGCCTGGAGGACGAGGGTATTTTCTTCTATGACCATTTCTACCAACTCAATCAAAGGAATCAGAGAGGAGTGTTGGTGAAGGTTCCACTACCAACCAACTGGAACTCTGTGGATTCGCCCGTTCCCGACACAACAATGAGTGAGGCATTGAGGAGCAGGCTCTGTAGGGATGTTCAGAGGTCTCTTCGAAACTTTGTACCCACTAGATTGGTGAAACTTGCAAATTTTTGTGCTATTGGTCTCTTTGTTGAGTTATTTCATACCTGCAAAGTACATGTTTCTAAAACAATGCTGCTCTGCAAATCATTTGATTACCTCTTGTGTGATAAGCTTCTTGATCGAGGGTGGTATGTGAAAGAAGCAGATGGCATATGTTGCGAGATTTCTCTTGACACTTTCATTGTCAAGTATATGCTTGCGACACAGACATTAATAATCTCCTTTTGATACAAGTGTTCTCACATTGTTGTAGGTTGCTATGTATCTATGGATCAAGGGGCAGCAAGTTTGGCAAACAATGCTGTCATAGACGTGGAAGTGGTGGAGAAAGACCTAAATCTTATGACATTAATTACAATAAGGTAGCAATGCAATATTTTGCAACTTCAACATGACATAGTGGAGGAGACTGCCGACATTGACTCCATAAACTTTTCTTTCTTGCTGGACGGATGAAGAGTAATGCAACGAAGGGAGAAGCATTTTTTCTATGGAGATCTTTCTGGCCGTATTCAAATTGTGCCCATGTAAATAGCCCTGAAGGCTTCAATGAAATGTAACATTTTTGACTAGTTTAATCTTAATATCAAGTGTTTGCTCAAGTCTCTCTCTCTCTCTCTCTCTCTCTCTCTCTCTCTCTCTCTTTGAGTATTCAAAACACATAGACATATAGACAGTATCAATTTAAGGTATAGTCAATGAATTACTAAGTACATTTATAAGTACAAATTTCAATGTGCTCAATGGGCTTAAGTACATTGCTTGCAAGTATGGGACCAAAATGTTCTCCAGGTAAAGATCGTGAAGATGCCCTTCAAATGAAGGTGGGGATATAGTAGTGCCAGATGGATTAAGTAAACCCTTAAGTTGCGTGTCATCAATCAACAAAGTGTTGAAATCATCATAAGGTACATTGATATGCTCGAAGGGCTTGTAGAAAAGTGGTACATTAGCTTTAGTTGGGTGGAAATGTTCCGCAATGGTATTACAATTTCTTTGACTATACACAAAATAAAAAGCCGATCTCTGAATTTTAGCCAAATTACAAACTATGGAAACAAGGGGAGTCAAGTTATGGGCCTGCATTGAAGACCAAATAGCAACCCTAAACCTTGGAATAAAAAAACTCAAAAATTTCTTTGTGCCTGGTCTTGTGTTTCCATGGCCAAATGGTTAACCCGTTCTGTTGTCTATTCCTGGCCTTGATTTGCAATATTGGCCTCCTCCTCTGACACTCCCTTATCCTCCTCTGCTTGGCCTAGAACCTTTGTGGCATTCTTCATCTCTGAGGAGCAGTTTACATTTGCATTTTCAGGGGCTTGGTCTACTTCACATTGCTCAACCCCAACTTCAGATTCAGCCGCTCCAACTGCAAAGCTTACCGGTGTCTTTTCCTCTAATATATTGGGGTGAGTTTGAGGAATTCGGTCTAGGGTGTTGGAAACTGGCCTGACTTCCTCTTCACCGGTCATTGTTAAAGCTATAATATGGTCGTCGACAAAACTGTCTTCTGCATCTAAAATTCTTGGGGTTGAAAGAGATAGTAGATGTTGAATCATTGAAGCACAGTACCTTTGTAAATATTCCAATGTATAATTTTCCAGAGTATTCTGCAAAATTAGGTTAACTTGTGGTCAATACGTTAATTAATAGTAGCACTAACTTGTGGTCATTTGGAGGGCCTTCTGAGAAATTCTATTTCTCTGTCTAGAAAATGTTCTTCAAATATACTTGCACTTGTTGCGTACGTAAAAGGACAACTGAACACTTTGAAAAGTGAACCTAACTTTTTAAAAATCCTTGAAAACGATCACTTTTTCATTCAATGCGTGTCATTTTCATGAAGTACATGACGCTCATTCAATATAGCTTTCGTCATCATTGAAATCAAACAAATCACAAAGTTATTAGTTGGTGTTAGAATTTAAAGTTTTTGATACCGTCAATGCGTCCAAAATGACCAAAGACTTAAAAAACTTTTATCTACTTGCCTCAATCTGACAGCTATAGAGGGAGAAATTGTTAAAAGACCCCTAAAAAGGAGATTTTGCCTCATGGTGTGCGGGGGGGCCATCTGAAAAATTCCAAATGGCCCTCCGTGCGTCATCAGGCAAAAAATAAAAAAAGTGGATTACGGCGCGCAGAGGGTCATCTAGAATTCTCCAGATCGTCCCTCGCGCGCCATGATCCAAAATCCCCTTTTTAAGGGTTTTTCGGTGATTTCTCCCTCTCTGGGTGTCAGATTGAGGCAAGTAGATAGGCATTTTTCAATTTTTTTGACGTTTTGAACGCATTGGCAGTGTCAAAAGCTTCATATTTCAACACCAATTGATAGTTTTGTGATTTTTTAAAATTTCAATGATGATGAAAACCATATTAAATGAGCGTCGTCTACCTCATGAAAAAGACATTCACATTGAATGAAAAGGCGTCCGTTTTCAAGGACCACTGACACCTTGTTTATATTTTTCTTAATATCAGTCTATTTTTCTATGTAACATAAGCTCTTCTTTCATTGGAGGAGCTCTTTTTCCTCTCTCTTCTAAAAGGCCCTCCAAAAGACCTCTGAAATTCTCTAATGGCAAAGAGCAACAATCAAATCCAATTCTATTCTCAGAGTGGATTGCGGCCGCAAGCAATGTTTCTTGCACAAAGGTTTTTGCCTACGGTCCGACAAGATGCTATCTCAATGTAGGACATATTGGATTTTTTTTTTTTGGGTCCGCAATGGCACACTCTCACGAGCTCTTACAAGACCCTTGTTCTTATGACCCAGTGCCCTGGTTTCACAAACCCGATAGCCTTCATCAAAAGCGGTTCATACCCCTTTGAGATCTGCCTACTGGTCATTCCCACTGTGTGGCCAGTTGTCCCAAGCACAAACCCGACAACTCAACTCATTTGTTCTCAACACCCTCTCAAGTCTGCCTAAGTGCTATATAACCTCCTCAAGCTTTGTAAGCTCTCATGAGTACGGTGAGATCCTCAAAGGTTTTCAAAGGACAATTGTTCCTAAAGGCTACCTAGAGTCAAATAGCTCCATCTTTGTCTCCAAATTGATTTTCTTGGCTGAATAAATCCTTGTTCTAAAAGTTGACAAAGATTCTCCTTCCTTGAAAGCTAGGTAATGCATACACATTGACAAATTTTTTGTGCGAATTGGAGGTTCTTAAAACATGTCCATTGGTAGAGATAGTTTATTGTGGCACTACCAGGGACACCTGGGAAAATCCATTGTTTGATTTGTTCACATAGAGTACTCAAAGAATGGTTGTACGGAGCTACTTAAGTGCAAAGCATTGAGCATTGTCGTAAGTGAAGTTTGCCTACTCTTGCAACATTTCCATACCTTAGGATGGTTTTAGTACTATCTTTCACTTTATCTAAATACTATGTGTGCATCTTATTATAATCAAGAAGCACAAACCCCTTTTTGCCCGCGCTCATTAAAGCATCTTGAAATATGGGGTTGCGCATATCATTGAATGGTATACCACACACCAAAAAATCCTGCATCCATTTAAGTGCAACTCAAGAAACTTTTGCTTATCTATTGCTTCATACAGTGTTTGGCCCTTAGATGATGCTTTATTAGCTGTAGTTGATCTAGGATTTGCTGTTGCTGAAGTTCTCACACTCCACGGTAGATCTTTGAAAGCTTATCTATCTGCATTTGGTACAGAGTACGATCACACAGCATGATAGACCTAGAAATCCAAATAAAGATAATATAATATCAATGTATTTGGACATGAGATTTCTAAATTTTGATTCCAGTGAGATCATAGTGTGATGGCTCTACACAGGAAAACAAAATTTCTATCTATGTTCACTTTGAGGTGAGAAAGTATTTGCACGTCAAACTCAAACTTACCTAAATAAAATTGACCTCTATTCTATTATATTTTGCTGACAGATAACCTCATGTGAGAGTACACTCTACACACAACGGTAATCTCTAAACTATATTCTAATTCACTTCCACGTGTCAGTAGATTGAGCACGTAGCAAGTGATTCTTAAAAAACAAAAACCTTGTATGAGTGAGAGTTTGAGCTCTACACAACATACAAAGCTTATATAATTTGATTTTAAATTAAATAATTATAAAGTTCTCTAAGCAAAACATAAAATTTGATTTTGTAGAAAATTTTAGAGCATTTTGAATTTTTATTTTTATATTATCACAAAATTAATTTTTTTTGTCTTCTGTTGACAAGGAATACCTTTTGAGAGTAACACTAGTCTCAATAGGCGTGCTGTCAGTATATATAGTTTTTTTTCCAAACAATACATCTTTTGATCGAAAGAAAATTTGTACAAAACATTTTTCGATCAAAAGATGTTTCGATCGAAGTATCTTTCAATCGAAAATCTGGGAAAAAATACATTACCCGTTTTTGATGATGTGTCGCCGTATAAAATGATCGTATAATATGGGGTCAAGTAAAATACACCTGTATATGACGTATATACGGAAACACTCTCAAATAATGAGTGTCCGCGTAAACAGAGACACTCTCAATGTGTTCTTCCTCTAGCACACGACCAGAGCGTAGGTGCATTTGACCTCAACACTCTAGAAGTGTTGGTGAGTGCCTGTAAAGGTCGCTTACCTAGTTTTTAGGTGTTTACAACCCATTTTTTTGGTATTTTTGGCCTCTTTTTAACCAAGCCACCGAATATGGCATGTGATAGCTCAAAATGAGCGTCTTGTAGGGGCACGTGCCGTGCTTTATAGCCCTGGATTCGGATACGTATAGTCCTTGCAATCCTAAAACTAGTCTTATCCTAGGTGGGAAGAGGGCTAGAATTAGTAAGTCCAAAGGGTTAGTGTGAAGGGGATGGTGGAGGACTTGAGGAATTTGTCCCACATGCCTAAGGTAGTGTGAGTAGTATATCATAGGACTGAGGGTTGAGGCTTGGGCCTGGGCCTGGGCTTGGACTTGGGCTTGGGATTGGGCTTGGGCTTCGGGAAAGATCCTGATCCCTTCCTTTTAGAATAATATTTTCTTAAATTTAATTTTTGAATTTCTTATTAGTCCCAAATATCCCGAGCATTTTTTTAAAAACACTTTTTTGAGGATAATATGGCCGCATGGACGTCGCGCTCCCATGCACACACATTAGTTCCTAGGGGCTCTGTCTGACCTCCTTGCAGCTAATTAACAACTAATTGATTGTTTGACACAGAATGCATACTCACACACAATCAACTCTGCTGCTCATTGTCTACTCTACTCCTAACTATCTACACTCACTAACAGCTCTACTAACACCTGCACAATACAGATCTTGCAAAACTAACAGAAATCAGTACAATGCGACACTAATAGAACTTACAGTTACTAACAAAATTTGACAAAAACCTGCTAATCTACCCTTCATAGTCACTTAACAGTTCTCACAGAACTCAGCAAAAAACAAAAAACAGATGTAAGAAAACCTTCCAGAGGTATTACTGAGTGTTCGTCGAGCTTAATGCAAGATTGTCCATGGTAGAGGCGCCAAAAATGTATGCTTTTCTGTACATCTCGAAGGCTAGGAACTTGCTTGTGCACTATGTGTCATCTGTGTGTGTGTGTGTGTGTGTGTGTGTGTGTGTGTAGCATACACACACACACACACACACACACGATCAAGAGCACTTCTTAGCTTACACCTCAGAGAATGATGATTTTTAGGTCAAATGGACCCTTTATAAGAGTTTGGTCCATTCACACATGGGCGTCCACACTAGCGATCAAGTAAAAATAGTATCAAATAAAATATGGGGTGCGCCTCTCATTGATGATCACGTACACACTTATTGGACCAACAATCCCGGGTCCTGACTCAAAACAAAATGATATTCGTGGATGTTACCTCAAGCGACACCCATTTGCCAAGGTCAGTACCAAGCGATGGGGAGTGTTGGGCAGTCACCAAGCCTCCTATTCGGCAGGTGTTGACTTCACCATATGATCTGTAATCACATCACCACAAGGGTCTCCGTTGTCATTTATCATGCCCCAAGGTCTTTACTGTCTCTTGTAATGGCTTTACCACCAAGGTCAACACCAAGAGATAGGGAACGTTGGGCAATCACCAAGCCTCATATTCGCCCAGTATTGACTCCATTGTCTTCTTGTTAAGGGTCTCCATTGTCGGTTAACATAGGTTCATTTTGGTCTTTGGTTTCCGTGGATGTTACCTCGATCGACACCCATTTGCGAAGGTCAGTACCAAGCGATGGGGAGTATTGGGCAATTACCAAGCCTCCTATTTGCCCGGTGTTGAATTCACTGTATGATCTGTAATCACATCACCACAAGGGTCTCCGTTATCAGTTATCATGCCCCAAGGTCTTTACTGTCGCTTGTAGTGGCTTTACCACCAAGGTCAACACCAAGAGATAGGGAGCATTGGGCAATCACCAAGCCTCCTATTCGCCCAGTATTGACTCCATTGTCTGCCAGTTAAGGGTCTCCATTGTCGGTTAACAATGGAGCAGGCTCCTCTTGATCGACCTTCTCCCTTACACTTGGATGGAGACAATCCATAAACTGACGCACTTTAAAGAAATCCCCTGGAGGTACTTGGGATGCCGTCTCTAATTGAACCCAAAGTCCTTTGAAGTGTTGCAAAAACTCTTTAAAGTTAGCATGAACATCTTGCTTCAAACCTCTCAATTTTGGCATCACTTCTGTTGCGGTTAGTTTCTTCCCAAACCTGTCAAAAATTGCCAGCTTCACCTGCTCCCATGTTTTCTTTTTGTCTTCCTCTAAACCTTCAAACCACTCGCGAGCTTCTCCTTTGAGCGCAAGAGGAAATACATGAATCTTTGCTTCATCATTCACAATGTGCATACCAAGCTTATGCCATTCGAAATCCGCAATCCAGTCCTTCACATCTCCTTCCTTGTAAACACTGGCCGACTATACGCCATCCCTTTGAAGTCCCTTCTCCCTTGCGTGAGTAATTCCACAAAGTTTGAAGTCTTGCACCTCAACCAAACCACCACTTTTCTTCAATCAAGCTCGAACTTCACAACAAAACCGCTTCACCTGGGTGCACAACTGGCAAATCTCCGCTCCCCAGCGGGATCGCCAAAGGATGATGGAGCAAAAGATGTCGTGCGCACACTCACACACCCAAACAACTCTACACAACACAAGGAATTTACTTGAATTCCTCACCTCACTCACTAACACTCAAAAGATCCCTAAAAACTCTACCCACAAGCTCAATTCAAACTGCAAACCCCTCGACCTACAAGCCCTTGCTTGCCCGCAGACACTACAAGGTGAGTCGAGGTGATCAACACTTGAAATCACGCTTGATGGTGACCAAAATATACAAGAAAAACCATCAAAAAACCAAAAACTCCAGACACAAAAGGCCACTCTCAAACCATTTCAAAAGGTTCATCAAACTTCACTCTGTTGGACTCTTTGGAGTAGCGCCAACCCTAATGGCACCGATTCAGGGTCACATAGTCTTGCAAAAAGCCACACCTTCTTCCCTCAATTCCTTGCACACACACATCCATGGAAACCTCAGAACTCCCATAGACTCTCCCAAGTGCAAAATTGAAGAGAGAAATATCTCATTCACTCCTCCACACACTCGAAAACAGGACGCGAACGCAACGGGACTGCACTAGACCACCTGTACGAACCCTGCTTCCTCCCACACACAGAGGGGTGAAAGTGTTGATATTGCTCTTTAAAAGTCCTCCCTCAGCCTGGGCCATCATGGCACCGTGAGTGATGTGGAAATTTGAAGCCATTTCACACCTTTTTTGACCATTTTTTGACCTTTTTTGGCCCAGTTTTGGCTAGTTTTGACCCCTGGCGGGCATTTTTCGCAAGAAAAACCCCAAACGGACTCCAAAATTCACCAAATTTTGCACGCTTGATCCTGGATACCGAAAGCACATTTCCACATCCCCACATTCCATTTTTGACACCGTACATCAGGCGTCGCAAATAGACAGTTACCGCATGTGTCAAACTTCTCGAGCAGGATGAGAGTACCCACACTTGTCACTTGCATTATTTACATTCTAGAAAGCTCAAACACATTATATAGAGCCAAAATAAGCCACCTAGAACCATATCCAAGGCCCCGATACTCTATACGGGCATGTACATGTGTCCTACTACCGACACGCAAGCACACATATTTACAATGTGCACACGTTGCACCTTTTTTCGAACTTGAAACCACTTTGCAAAGCTCCCAAATGCATGTATTTACATATTTTTGTACATATGACCATGCATATAAACGCTACTTTGTACACGCCAAAAGCGGTCTATCATCATTGCCCACCTTCTAGGTAGAGCATTTATGCTCAACCAAGAGACTATTTGCATCTGGAACCACATCCCTTGCAAAATATTTCTTCAATATTCTATAACCGTTAATGTCAAAGTAACTTAAAACTTTAATTTTATACAAAATCACACGACAAAGCATTGAAAGACACCGATATTGAAAACATTTGTGCTCCACATCAAATAAATTGCACGTTTCAATCAGAAACTTGAACAAGTTGAGAATAAACAAGTATGCGTAGAAACAAGATTCAAAACACCATATATATCAATGTGGACAAAACCCCTGTCAGTTGCAAGCTTTTACAAAAATACATCACAAAAATGGAACGTTCTCACACAGAAAGCTCTTCTCTTTTCTAGAGCGAACAATCTTTTCATTGATTACAAAGAGATATTGATTGGGCAAGGTATATTTGAGATTAAGATACTTGTGAAGATGACTGAGATGTCAGTCATTGTTCACTGTGATGTGGTGCACTGCATCATCCTGGAGACATATTTGCAGGTCAACTGATTCTCTAGCAGCAACCTCAGAGTCTAGTGCCTCCCATTCTCCCATCATCAGCTTCCATCTTCTATAGGGAAAGACCATCGACAAGCTTTGCTTCGCAATATGGTATCTGAACACCACATTGTCAGCAACTACATAGCACTTGATTCTATCTCCCTGGTGGTTGACCACCTTAGTTTCCCATCCAAAAACCCATTGATCGCACTTTCCCCTTTGCAAATCCACATTGTTGTTGTCCTGTGAACACTCTGAAGTCAAAATATAGACACAAACACATGAAGAGACATAAACCATGTTACCGTGGCTCACTACAAGACGTGCTTAATAGTAGCGCGGCTCGTAGTGTGACGCTCAAAAATGAAAAAGCATGGTGTCTCTATGAGCGTCGCTATGTTACTTGTAACATAGCGACACATATAGCGACGCCGCCAGGGCTAAAAAAAATAACCGAGAGCATCCGAAAACTCAGATCTCAGATATGAGTTTTCGAGCGCGCTTAAGGAAGCAAGGTAACGCTCTCCCTCTCTCTCTCTTTCTTCTCCACACACACACACACACGAGGAGAGGAAGGAGATCCAAGTATGCTCCTTCTCTCTCCTCACTCTCATGTTCCCTTCCCCTCTTTCTCTCTCCCTCTCTCTCACACACATACACACACACACACACACACACACACACACACACACACACACACACGAGATCCAAGTATGCTCCTTTCCTCTCCTCACTCTCATGTTCCCTTCCCCTCTTTCTCTCTCCCTCTCTCTCTCTCTCTCACACACACACACGAGGAGAGGAAGGAGAGCCAGGTATGCTCCTTCCCTCTCCTCACTCTCATAGTCCCTTCCTCTCTTTCTCTCTCCCTCACACACACACACACACACACACACACACACACACACACACACACACACACATTGTGTTTTTGAGAGAGAGAGAGAGAGATAGAACGAGAGAGAGAGAGAGAGAGAGAGAGAGAGAGAGAGAGAGAGAGCATAAGCATAAACAAAAAACACACACACACATGCATAAACAAAGAAAGCACACACACGTTGAGAGAGGAAAAGAGAGAGAGAGAGAGAGAGAGAGAGAGAGAGAGAGAGAGAATGCATAAACCAAAAACGCACACACACATGCATTATCAAAGAATGCACACACACATTGAGAGAGGAAAAGAGAGAGAGAGAGAGAGAGAGAGAGAGAGAGAGAGAGAGAGAGAGAGAAAAGAAGAAGAAGAAGAGAGTCTGAACATCGTAGGAAACTATCCCAAGAGACCTTAAAGATCTAGTCGACAGGAGTTGAACTCAAGACACGTTATTCATAAGGGAAATGGCATAACCAATCTATCACACTTCGGTGATAGAAAACTTATACCATTTTTCTCCTTTTTTTATTGGCGTGCACACACACCCGAGAAGAAGAGAGTTTAATGTAACGTCGTAGGAAACTAATTAAAGAGACCTAAAAATCTAGCCGACGAGGAGTTGAACTCAAGACTTGGTATTCAAGAGGAAAATGGCATAACCAATCTACCACACTTGGGTGATAGAAAGGTTATACCATTTTTCTCTTTTTATTGGCACACACATACCCACACACACACACACAAGCAGAAGAGAGTTTTAACATCGTAGGAAACTATAAGACGTTAAAGATTAGGTTAGATGTAGACTTACGTTAAATTAGATTTAGGTTTATTTAAGTTAAATTAGATTAGATTTAGGTTTATTTGTAGTTAGATTTACGTTTGATTAGATTTAGGTTTATTTATGTTAGATTTAGATTTACGTTATATTATATTAGATTTAGGTTTATTTATGTTATATTAGATTAGATTTATGTTATTTATCTGCTATTGAAGAGGGAATTGGCATAACCAATCTACCACACTTGGGTGATAGAAAGGTTATACCATTTTCTTCTTTTTATCATTTAAGATAAGGTTAGAAGAAATGGCTAGATCAATCTACCACACTTGGGTGATAGAAAGGTTATACCATTTTTCTCTTTTTATTGGCACACACACACACACACAGACACACACACAAGAAGAAGAGAGTTTTAACGTCGTAGGAAACTATCCCAAAAGACGTTAAAGATTAGGTTAGATGTAGACTTACGTTAAATTAGATTCAGGTTTATTTAAGTTAAATTAGATTAGATTTAGGTTTCCTTTTAGTTAGATTTACGTTTGACTAGATTTAGGTTTATTTACGTTAGATTTAGATTTACGTTATGTTAAATTAGATTTAGGACTATTAATTTAGGTTTATTTACGTTATATTAGATTAGATTTAGGTCATTTACCTGTTATTGAAGAGGGAATTGGCATAACCAATCTACCACACTTGGGTGATAGAAAGGTTATACCATTTTCTTCTTTTTATCATTTAAGATAAGGTTAGAAGAAATGGCTAGAAAATTTCCTGCGCTCACACAGCCTCGACAGTCCATGCGGACCAGCAATTCCACCTACATATTTGACTGCTTCTACCATACAATAAGTCGTCATGTTCAGCCAATGGAAGAGCAAATTGAGCCTACACAAAAATTAGTGATGCAAAATGACGATTCCAAGGGTCACACACACACACACACGCTTTTCCTTGGGTTGAAGCAGTGTGTTGAGTTTGGACAAGAGGGTCATTGCAAAAGGGGATGCATTGCTAGTCATGAATCGGTTGCTTGGTTTGCGGAATGTTAAAAAAGACAAGAATAAGTGGTTCTATGGCATCAAGAAGCTTTTGCATGACTTTGAAAAGATAGAGTTTAAGCATGTTCCTCGTGAGCAGAATAAAGAAGCTGATTAGTTGGCTAGGGACAAGTTGGATGCCTTGGTAGCTCCTTTAAAGGTCAAGGAAGCCTTGTATGCAGGAAGGGAATCATTGCAAGATGTAGAAGTATTTCTTGGTAAAAGGCAATGTCTAGAGGGCATGTCAAAGGTTCGGTGTAAGAGAATAGTTGCAAAAGCAAGAAACTACACATTGGTAGGTGAGGATCTCATGCTTTATGGCAAGGATAGCATTTGAGAAAAGTGTTGTACAAAGAAGAGATAGCCTTGATTTTGGAGCACTGCCATGAAAAAACACGCCATCAAGGCAAGGATCAACTTGTCTTTCGTGTTTTAAGAGCAGGTTACCGTTGGCCCTCTATGATGAGAGATGCTTATTTTTGGTGCAAGTCATGCCATGAATGCCAAGTGTTTGCAAATCGGAAGCTTTTGGCTGAGCCTCAAAAAGCTATAATGTCTTTTGATGCATTTGCAAAATGGGGAGTGGATGCTATAGGTCCAATGCCGAGGACCAACAATGGCAAAAGGTATATCCTTGTGGCTGCTCTCATGGAGAAATTGAAAATTCAGCATAGGCATTCGTCTCCTTACTACCCACACTTGAATGGGTTGGTTGAGAACTGCAATGGTCAAATTGTAAAGATGCTATCAAAGTATGCTAGAGAGCATCCTAAAGAGTGGGACTTGGACATGGAAAAGTGTTTGTGGGCTTATAGAACTGCGTATAGAGTGTCAGCACAGTTTACACCATATGAACTTGTTTATGGTGAGGCGGTCCACGGCGGGCAACAAGAGAGGCGACCTCTAAACACCTCTCAAGGCTCCCGTGCTGCTCAATTGGGGTTAGGGCAATCAAAATCACAGATAACAACAACCCACAGCCAGAAACCAATACAAGAAAAGGAGCACCACCTAGTTGTATATGCAAACTAGGACTCACGTGATATCTCCTTGTAATCAAACACACAAAGGTAGGGGAATGCAAGATATCCACACACACCAAACACAAACATTCACCACGCCAGAGAGAGGTAAAGAGCACAAATCAACTTGAGCAACTCAGTCTTAGCCTTAAAGACTAGATGCACACAAAGCTTGATGAGAAATAGAGAGACAACACAAAACTTGACCTTGTTGCGAATACACAAATTGTCTTAGGGTCACGGGAGCCCTCTCACTGAGCACCCTCTTACAATTGACCTTTTAGGCAAACAATTCAACAAGCCCTCAAACCACCAAGCATGAAATGGCACAACAAACTTCAAGGACAATATACCTTCAAACACCTGATGAGCCAACTTATCAAGTCAATTTGGAGAGAAGAGTCGTAGATACACCATACAATTGCACCCAAAACTATAAATCTTATTTATGCACAAGAGTAGGCTACAAGTGTGGTGAAGAATATGGCATACACTCCACTCCTCTAGATGGCATAACTAAATTCAACCTTCTCCATGCACCTATGTGTAGTGATGGAATAGAGCACTCACAATGCACACACTCTACACAACTAGGCTTGAAGAGTGGTGTGTTATGTGTTGAGAATGGTGTGGTGTAGTGTGATCATGTGATGATTTACAAGGGAGAGAAGGGCTCTATTTATAGGTTTTAGAAGCCCCGATTAGGATTAGGCCTAATCAAGTTTATTTGAAGGAATAAAAGATTATGTATATTTTTATTTTTTAAAATGAGGGTGGGTCTCTCTTGTCCTTTGAGTCACATGGATGTGGGCTCAAGGGAAGAGAATTATTGAGGATGAAAGGAGAGAGGGAGTGCCTACTCTAGTAGAGGGTGCATTTTACAATAAGGTTAGTGGTTAGTAGTTAGTAATTATCACTACAAAATATTTACAAAATCATTCACCAAATGGTGAGATATATGATAAGAAAAGTTAGAGAAGGTATGAGCTTGTAAAGAGAGGTTGAAGCTTTGGAGAAGTTGACATTCACCTCTTTACAGCACCGGAAGAAGAAGCGGTCAGCATGGCGAAGTTGCACGTGTCGATGAAGCTATGTTATCTCGAAACTTTGGATAATTCATGATAAAAGCCTTCATTTACAGAGGTTAACCTTGGATTTTTGCTGGTTTTTTGAAGTTCTTTACAAAGCTGAAGAGAGTTTGGTAATATGGACATATATGTAGAGAGAAAGGGGGACACATAGGGTGTAGAAATGGAGGATGAAGGCTATGAAGGTGTGAGAGAAGTGGAAATGGTGAAGAGGGTGAATTAGGACATGGGAGTTGCAGGTTTGGGAGTGGGAAGGAGAGGGAGGAGTGTGTAAGAGTGAGTAGGTGTATGGAAGGGTGAGAGAAATAGGAAGATTTTTTGGGTGTATGAGGTGGCAGTTTTGAAGTCGACCATAAATTTCATGTAAAATCGCTCTTGACTTCAAAATTTTTAAAAAATTATGGAAAATACTTCAGCTCACGAGCTACGTTTTGTCTTTTGGAAGTATCCTCAAATTCCGATCATATGAAGGTGCCAAAATTCGAGCAAAAAGTTGTTCCTGCAACACCTAATAAAGCTTGAGGTGGGCCACTATTTGATCCTTTTTCCTTTGTAGTCTTCCAAGTGAGCCCTCCATACATAAACCATGACCTAATATTTCCAAGGAGCTTACACACATGTATGGTATAGGATAAGTATCAAATATAATATATACTTGTGGGGTAAGAAGATAGGCTAGCTAGTCATGAAAAATGGACACATGGGATGCATGGTGGCAACAAATATATAAAATAAAAGGATGAAAATCATGAGGGAAGGGACCCTCAGTTATTCTCTCCTTTGAGTAAGTCATGGAATTTATTTGAAGATAAAATCTATGTACTTGTGAATATTTAACTGGGAGGGATGGAAAAAAATATGACAAAGCCGATAAGGTTATTGGTGAATTTTTACAATGAAGTCACATAAAGGTTTTTCAAGGCTTGTGTGAGTTGAGCTTAAGGGATAGAATGATAGTAAAATATGTATAAGAAATAACACACGATGGAAGCTAGCATACTTAGGCCTGATAACGTACACCTAAGAATATATATTTATATAAATACAAAAAATTTGAAAAAAAAACCCTTTATACTTAGGTCCTTTATTTGATAGAAAATATTTACATATAAAGAGGACCGTAATATTATAAATTTATTTTTTTGTCTCCTAGCCCAATGACTCGCTTAGCGATTTAATAAAAAAATGTGATAAAAACTCTAAACTCACGCACACTATTTACAATGAAAAAGCGAGCCTAGTCATTGCGCTAGGGTGTTTTTGTGGGGTGAAGTGGCTTCTTAAAATTATTTTATGAGAGTCGAGAAACGGCTATCATTTAGCCCTTCCCTAGATGATGGTACATTCATGTACCATCAAAAGGCATATCTTCCAATGAGAGTGTTTTTCGATCCTTCGTGATATTTGGTGGCTTAGTTGAATATTCATCTTGTAGTACCAAGATCAAAGACTTACATGGTATTGTAGTTGTTCCATGCTCTTGTAGATCCTCTGGTAGAACTCGACTCAAGTAAGGCTTTAATCAATACCCATTCACCTTCTTGGGGTGATCCTTGCCATCCAAATCCATGAGTTGATGGTATCTAGAGTTGAAGGTCTTCTTGACAATGTATGGTCCCTGCCATCTGGTATTGAACTTCACATCAAAGCGATTGTCAAGGCGATTATCGTACCTTAGCACCAAATCTCCTTCCTTGATCCCTTTGTCTTTCACCTTTTTGTCAAGCTTGTCCTTTATTTGCGTAGCCTTTCTTTTATAGCACTCATAAGTTGTCTCCTGTTTCCATTCTAGTTCTGCGAGGGTGAGAAGTCGATCTTCCCATGTTGCTTCTTCACATTGTGCCACCTTTCCATGAAGTCGCATTGTGGGAATGTTGAGCTCCATGGGTTGCAAATTTTTCTGACCATAGACTAGGTGGAAGGGTGTGAACTCTGTCGCTTCCTTGTAGGTAGTCCGATAGGCCCACAATGCTCCATCCAAGAAGTCATCCCATAACTTTGTCTTGTTCTTTACCATCTTCCGGATGATTCCTGCAATGATACCATTAGCCTTCTCTACCAAACCATTTGACTGAGGGTAGTAGGGTGTGCTATGCCAATGTAGAATGTGAAGCTCATCACAAACTTCCGTGAGCAAGCCCTTCCTAAACCCTGGACCATTATCAGAAACAATCTCCAAAGGTGTGCCAAATCTACAACAAATGTGAGTGTACACAAATTTGCTAACTGTCCTCTCATTCACTCTTGCCACACTTTGAGCTTCTACCCACCTAGTCATGTAGTCTATGGCCACCAAGATATACAATTTTCCATTTTTAGTCCTGGGCAATGGACCCATAGCATCAATGCCCCATTTTTCAAACGGACCATTTGCAAGGACTAACTGACGTGGACCATGTAACAGACGCTTGTTTCCATTAATCTGACAATTGTGGAAGCTTTTACACCAATGTTGAACATCAATGTGCAAGCTTGGCCAAACATATCCGGCAAGCAAAATATTTTTTGCAGTGAGTTCCTGTGCAAAATGACTACCACACGCTTCCTCATGCAAGCCTTCAAGAATGGCTGGAATCTCCTTGGTTGTTGGTATTCTCCTACAAACTTGATCTTTTCCCCTTTGGTAAAGGGCACCTTCCAAAAACAAATATGAACTCGCCTTCTTAATGAGCCTTCGCTTTTGAGCCTTTGTGACGCCCTCTAGAAACTCGCCCTCTAAAATGTAGCTCACAATGGGATCCAATGACTCCATCCCCTGGTACCTTGGTTGCTTTAACACTGTTGCTGCCATGATGACCTGCACTTCACTCTCAACACATGCAACTGCTTTTTGTGCAAGTAAATCTGCATCTTCATTTTGTTTCCTAGGGATATGATATAGTTGCACTTCTTCAAATTGATTAAACAACCTACGAATGGCATGAACTTTTGTCCTTAGGTTTTCATTCTTGCATGCCCAAATGCCTAAAATCTGCTTCACAATGAGAAGTGCATCTCCCTTTACCATAAGACGTCGTATACCTTGGCCAATGCACGTTTTTAAACCATGAAGTAGTGTGTCGTATTCTGCTTCATTGTTGCTAGTTGAATCTGGTAGATTGACCTTCTCTTTCATGACCACCTCTCCACTTGGGTTGAGCAATACTAGTCCTCCCCCTGCTTTTCCTTTGACTCGTCGAAAAGCTCCATCAAAGAACAAGGTAAAAGCATTAGGAATACTTTTAGGTGGTGGCAATGGTAAGGTCTTTACTTCAGGCACCTTAATCTCCTTCTAATGTACCCTATAAGTAAGGATCCCTGCCAATTGTGCACGCACACTATCTTCTACTTTGAAAGAGTATTGAAACTCTTGCAGCTCCATAATCCACTTTGAGATCCTAGTACTAAGATTCATTTGAGATGACACCCAAGGGAACAAATTTTCTGAAGTGAGAATTACAAAAGATTTTGGTAGCAAGTAGGATCTGAACTTTCTCACCCCGCAAACATGAGAGAAAGCATCATGATTTCCGCCTCCATGTAGCCTCTCTCCAAGGCATTCATGACCCTACTAGCAAAGTAGATGGGTCGCATTCTGGTACTGTGGGGATCTTGCTGTAGTAACACAGCACCAATTGTTTCCTTCCCAACACTAGAGCCAACAAAGAATGTGTACTCCCAACAAGGAGGCATGAGTGTTGGTAGCTCTGACAAAATGACTTTAATGTTACAAAAATACTCTTCAAGCTCATCAGACCATGCAAATTCTACTTGTTGTGTCAACTTTTACAAAGGATGAAGCAACTCCGAAGCTAAGTGAATAAAGCGTGACATACACTTCACCTTTTGAATGAATGAGATGAGCTCTTTGAGATTCTTGGGTGATGGGAGCTCAATAAGAGCCTTTTCATTTGAAGGATCCACCTCAATGCCTTTATAGGAAACCTTGTGACCAAGCAAGATCACTTCATCCTCACCTATGTGACATTTGTCGGGGTTGAGTTGACCTCCCATGTCGTAGAGATTCTTTAAACCTTCTTCTACCCTTTGTAGATGCAATGATTTTGAGCTATAAATGCAGAAATCATCAATGAACACCCTAATTGACTTTCCAAAGAATGCTTGAAACACCATGTTCATGAAACGTTGGAATGTTGCAGGAGCATTTGTCAGACCAAATGGCATGACTCTAAAAGCATAACAACCCCAAGGAGTGCTAAAGGTTGTTTTCAATTGATCTTCCAATGCGATACCTATTTGAAAGTAACCTAAGTAGCCATCACACACAGTGTACTTCTCATGAAAAGCTACCTCATTTAGTATCTCATCATGAAATGGGAGGGGAAAGTGATCTCTTTTTGTTGCCTCATTGAGTGGACGGTAATCCACACACAGCCTCCACTTGCCGTTTTTCTTAGGAGTGACAACAATGGGAAATACCCACTCTGAATTCTCCACTGGATAAACGAAACCTACTGCTAGAAGCTTTCTTACCTCCTTGAGTAGAGCCTGCTCCTTTATAACTCCTAGCCTTCGTAGCTATTGAGCTTTAGGTGTGGCCTCAGGCTTCAACTCAATTTTGTGTTGAACAGCATCTACTCCACGCACATTAGTGTAGTCTTTAGAAAAAATCCTAGGAAATTTCCTTAGCACACATTTGAACTCCTCTCTTTGGTCCTTTGTAAGTGTTGTAGACAACATACCTTCTAACATTCCTTCATCTTGCACATTTTGGTTCCAAACCTGGGCAAGAGGTCTCTTGGTTGTTTGGCTTAAACCTTACCCCCATGACTTCGATGGAAGACTCCTCTTCAATAATGCTGCCGCTACTTTCTCCTTCTGAAGTGTTATCGGTCCATCCTTCCTCCGTCTCACTTTGAGATGATTCTTCATGGAGCTCCTCTTGGCGTTGCTCCTTCATGTCAAAGACAACCTTCTTATGATTGTCATTCCTGCAAATTAATTTTCCAATCTCCCAATCCTGCAAAGCTCGCATTTTCATTAGCCATGGTCTTCCTAAGATAAATGGGTAACCGTTTCCCTTGGTCGACATAACATAAAAATCCACCGCCTTCTTAATGCCAAAGGCCTCCACAAAGACATTTTTACAAATTTCTACGCACCTAGCCTTGCTATTGTTTGCTATTTTTACTTTTATTTCAGGTGTCTCATGGATGTGCATGCCTAGTCTTTGCATGAGTCCCTCTGTCATGATGCAAATTTGTGCACCCCCATGCACTAGACCTTTCCTAACCAATCTTCCTTTGATGTAACAATCTAGGAGAGGTGTAATATCCTTATTCATTTCAACATGTGAAATTTTTACAACAGGAACACTCTCTTTTATCTTTCTCCTAGTGCTAACTGCCTTCGTTAAATCCCTCCTAACTTGTGGGCATAATGCAAGAAATTGAGGCGATGATATATCAGGACCCTTACCTCTCATGTCTTCCAATAGGTTGTATGGAGCCATACCATGTCCAAGAGGGAAGTCTTCGAGGTTGATACGACGTCGAGTCCTCTTAGCTTCCTTGGTCTCCTTTGCCTTCTTTTCTCATCCATGGTCACTTTGTGATGTAACCCCTTCTTTCTCCTTACCTTTTCCTCGGCCACTCTTAATGCCATTTTCTTCCATGTCATCCTCTCTTGAATTTTTTACCTCTACCACATGCACATTTGGGTCTGGCAAAGGTGGAACTCCTTCCACTCCTTGTGGGGGTGGTATTGCTCCATTTGGCCTTTGTAGAATTCGTGGTTGCTGACTAGTTCCTTCACCTGCATTCATCAAGTTAGGTAATTCAAGTTAGGTCTCCCTGGCTCTCCACGGGGCCAAGGACAATTATACATCCCATGTCCAGACTCACCGCAATTCCAACATTGCAAGACTCTCCTAGGTCGTGGATCTCGCTCTTCAGACTTCTTTGCTTGTCCCTTTGGACCTACAGTTTGTGCAAGGTGAATTGACAGGCTGCTTAAAGATTCATTTAACTTCTCAATCACTTTCGCCGTTACCTCAGGAAGCTCCTTAGATGTTGATGCTTGTGACTTACCTTTGGGTCTAAGACCTTCTATTGGAACCTCCCACCTTAAGCACTTGAGTTTCCTATATTTCTCAGTAGCCCTAGTTTCAGCTGCATCAAAGGTAGCACGTGCACCCGCCTCAACTTTTACCTTAAGGTCAGGAAAGAGTCCGGCTATGAACCTCTCCTTCTTTAGAAATTCTGCACCATCACCAGGGTTAGCAACATTTCGTATCCATACAGCCCAAAGACGTAGAAACTCTTGATTTTACAAGTAGTAGTCATCTAAGTCTTTTTGCTTATGAGAAACAATGTCTTGCCATAGTTTTTGAGTGTTTTGGGGATCAAAGAAGTATTTCTTGAAACGATTCAAAACTTCTGTGTAATTACCTTTAACTTCCTCAGGCAAAGAGTCAAACCAAGTGCTAGCATCTTTCCTAAGGACTACCTCAAACATTTCTACACGTTCTTGATCAATTACTATCCTCTTGATACAGCAAGACATTTTGAAATTTGCTAAGAATAATTCTGCATCCTCCCCAGGCTCTCCAAAGAACAAGGGGTAGCCACTCATTTGCCTAGTTGTATCCATGTTGCTGGTTTTACTCAAAAATTTCTTTTTCTTTTTTTATTTTTTGTTTTGCAAAATCAAATTTCAAAGTAGAATGAAAATGTAAACGTCAAATCTTAGATCGTAGAGAATCAATGGCACAATGAACGGATTGACTGAGGCATTGATAGCCGCTACTTGCCTAGGTTCAAACATACGACGGAAAACACGTCGAAATTGTAACTTTGTGCCAACTATTACATGCACGTCTTGTCCAGCCAAAGGAATGAGTGTACGATACAAGTCCTCTTGATTCATTAACCTAGCTAAAACAAGATAAACACATTTACATCAAAAGAGACATTATAGTCTACAAGTGGGAGTATAATAGGATTTGGAGATTGTAGAATATCTCTTAATGCTTCAGCACCAAAGAGGAATACAATACGTTGTTGAAAAAATATTTTTCTATCAATGCGAACATTTATCCTAATCCCTTGCACCCAATAAAACTGATGAAATTGAATTGCATGAGCAGGATTAGGATGTGGTGGATTGTTCATGTAAACACAACTAGTTTTTGAAGACTTACCTTGTGTATGCTAGCACAACCGCTCGTCCTCAGTGGGGGCACCAATTTGAGGTGGCGGTCCACGGCGGGCAACAAGAGAGGCGACCTCTAAACACCTCTCAAGGCTCCCGTGCTGCTCAATTAGGGTTAAGGCAAGCACAATCACAGATAACAACAACCCACAGCCAGAAACCAATACAAGAAAAGGGGCACCACCTAGTTGTATATGCGAACTAGGACGCACGCGATATCTCCTTGTAATCAAACACACAAAGGTAGGGGAATGCAAGATAGCCACACACACCAAACACAAACATTCACCACGCCAGAGAGAGGTAAAGAGCACAAATCAACTTGAGCAACTCAGTCTTAGCCTTAAAGACTAGATGCACACAAAGCTTGATGAGAAATAGAGAGACAACACAAAACATGACCTTGTTGCCAATACAGAAATTGTCTTAGGGTCACGGGAGCCCTCTCACCGAGCACCCTCTTCCAATAATGTATTTTGATGCATTTGCAAAATGGCGAGTGGATGCTATAGGTCCAATGCCGAGGACCAACAATGGCAAAAGGTATATCCTTGTGGCTGTGCACTATTTGACAAAATGCGTGGAGGCAAGAGCAGTAAAAGATGTAACAGCAGGAAGAGTGGCCTCTTTTTTATATGAACAGGTGTGTTGCAGGTTTGGAGCTCCTATGGTTATTATTTCTGATCGTGGACAAGGATTTAGGGAAAAACTTGTTGCTGCTCTCATGGAGAAATTGAAAATTCAGCATAGGCATTCTTCTCCTTACTACCCACAATTGAATGGGTTGGTTGAGAACTGCAATGGTCAAATTGTAAAGATTCTATCAAAGTATGCTAGAGAGCATCCTAAAGAGTGGGACTTGGACATGGAAAAGTGTTTGTGGGCTTATAGAACTGCGTATAGAGTGTCAACACAGTTTACACCATATGAACTTGTTTATGGTGAGGCGGTCCGGGGCGGGCAACAAGAGAGGCGACCTCTAAACACCTCTCAAGGCTCCCGTGCTGCTCAATTGGGGTTAGGGCAAGCAAAATCACAGATAACAACAACCCACAGCCAGAAACGAATACAAGAAAAGGGGCACCACCTAGTTGTATATGCGAACTAGGACTCACGTTGTCAGGAGTTTTTTGGAGCAAGGGATTGCGCATATGTACATACACATGCATGGTGCATCAAATAAAGAATTTCTCATTTTCCAGAGCCAGGTGGTTACGTGGGGCCCACATGTGTACAGGTAGGACAACATGTACACAGTGCATCGATTTTCACTATCACCAGTACCAGTATGTTTTTTCTACAATAATGAGTAGTTTAGAGCGCGTAAAACTTCTCGAGGAAGCTATCCGCAGGCCAACGACATGAGGTAAGCAGGTGCGTCAGATGGCATCGAGTGGCGTCAGGAGGTCGAAAGGGGTGAATACTTGCACGCGGAGAAGTATGGACACGATGTGGGTGTTTTCTTGTGATACTTATGCAGAAAGGTCATCATGAGGACCACTTTTTGGGGCCACTTCACGTGGTTGCGGGATGCATTATTTGGAAAAACTGAGTGCCAGGTGTGTGGATGATGCAAAAAGGTGACAACTATGCACTGCGAGGTCAGTTTTTGGCATGTTCGGGGTCCGTTTGAGGTCATCTAAAAGGCCAAGGGTGCCCAAATAATAAAGCTAAGTGTGGGAACTGAAAAATGAGAGAGAAGACCAGAAAAAACGTTGAGAAGAGAGGAGGAACAGCCGCAGGTGTGTTTTTGCTCATTTTGGAGCCTGTTTTGGCCCTAAACTGCTCATCCGAGGTCGGATTTGAGCACTTTGACATTGTAGAATGGGGTTTTGGGACCGTCCGGACGCGATGGCGCTGTCCATTTTGCCAAATTCCTCACTCTTTTTCTGCTGTTTTTGCTGTGTAAGTTTCTCCTATGAGCGAAGTTTATGCTCTAGTTTGTGATTGTATCTGGCTTATTTTACCCATATTGTGTGAGCTATTTTCCCCATTGGTGTTGGCCCAATTTCAATTGTATCTAAACATCAGAAATTCTCCTCCTTTGAGCTGAGTTTTTTGGGTGTGTGTGTGTCTGTGTGTGTGTGTGTCTGTGTGGAGTGGGCAAGTGGATAGTCTCTCTCCTCTCACTCTAGAGGTGTGTTCCCTGTCTCGGCCAGGTGTGTTGTCTAAGCCGAGTGGTGCCCCGTAGTGTGTGTGTCTGTGTATCTTCCCAAGAGTGTGTGTCGGGTCGTTATAGAGACGCTGTGTGTGTTTTCATCCCGCTCACATTCTTTTGGCGCCCCCACGGAGGATCTTCTTCGAGTACCTTCTGCTTCGAGCTTCGGGATTACAGGTTGCAGGCTGCAGATTAGAGGTTACAGGTTACAGGGACAGGGACAGGTACAGGTACAGGTTATTCACACAGGTACAGGTAGCTGGAGTACAGTGATATACTAGCAGTGATGTCACTTGGAGTTGTTGTGGGTATGCATCACTTGGCGCCTGTTTGAGCGCATTGTCTGCTGGATTGTACGTTACTTGTGGAAACTGCCATTGTACGCATTTCTGGAGCCATACTTGGTTGTATTTGGCAGTCCCAGCCATTTCTGAGACTTGGTTTAGAAGATAGTCATTTCTGAGACTTGTCTATACGCGATTTGCATTAGCCTTCGTGTGAGGGTCGATAGCGTGAGGTTTTTAATGAGCTGGGGGGTTCTCAAATGTAGAGATCCTTTCGGTGATACAGGTAGCTGGAGCACCCTTTTTGTGACCTCGCCATAGGCTATGTACTAGTGAGTCCTACTTGATGCTCGGGTTCTATTGTTGACAGTTTATGCATACATATACACTCTATATTTTGGGTTCTTACTGCTCTATTTCTGGGGAAACTCTGCCAAAATTTTTCCAAGTTATGATGGCTGGTTTTTTGGTCTTTTGAGCCATTTATGCTGTTATGCTGCTGAAATTTTGGCAAAATCAGAGGTTAAGTCAGGTGTGCCTTCTTGGGAGCTTCATGGTTGGCTTTAATGGATGATCAAAATGGCCCTCAATTCACTCCATTTCATTTAACTCAAAGAATCCAGATAAATGTTCATGTATCCAGGAAGATTTTTTTCCAGCAGCGCATAGTCTTTATGTTTGGGCCAAGAAGATTACGAGAGATCTTGGAATGTCCTTTGCCTGTTGTAATTCCGATGATCAACTATGAAAACTCATTTGATGTGCATGTGTTTGTCCTTATCTAAAGTTGAGCTCCATTGAAGTTTGTGGGGATTGGGTAGTCAAAAGTTTTGGGTTCTTGTACGTGTGCTCAAAGGGGTTCTCAAAGCATTGAAACTCGGGTATCCATGGCTTTCTCTTATCCGCAGTTTCATGGAAGAAGTGATGAAGATGTTGAAGAATTTTTGGAAAAGATGGAGGTTGCCTGCATTAGCAACCAGATTCATGACCCTGTGCAGATGTTATGCCTTCTCCAAATTTGTTTGAACAGTGATGCACGAGTTTGGTCTAAAGCATTTGAAGAGGAGTTGTGTGTGGCTGATCCACCTGTAAGGTTGAGTTGGGACAATCTACGACATGGGTTGGAAGTGGATTTTGTGAAGATAGAAGATCTTGACAAAGTGTGGCAAGAAGTACAGGCTTTGGTGCAAAAAGAAGGTGATCCATTAGATGCGTACATACGTAAGTTTTCATTGGCATGGGAGCGAATGTGCAAGGCCTTAGCACCACAGGTACCCCCGCCTGACATGATGAAGAAGGACAGGTTCTTAGCTGGTCTTTGGGAGAATATACGTTGGAGAGTGGAGCTAAAGAATCCTAGGACATATGAAGATGCACTAGAGGTATCAAG
This sequence comes from Adiantum capillus-veneris, assembly GCF_014529385.1. Taxonomy (NCBI): domain Eukaryota; kingdom Viridiplantae; phylum Streptophyta; class Polypodiopsida; order Polypodiales; family Pteridaceae; genus Adiantum; species Adiantum capillus-veneris. The sequence goes on from NC_140944.1 coordinate 126,637,476, forward strand.
GAACAAAGAGTGGAAGTTGAGGAAAATGAGCCAGTTAGGGGTGGAGTCTTTGCCCATGAGGTCTGAATTTCAGCCTATAGAGTCTTTACAAGGTCGCATGTCAGGGGTTCATCACGAACCAGTGGTTCCTGTTACTACTCAGGTTATGCCAACAGTGGTCACTATAGCAGTGCAAGATGATGGGCTAAGGCAAGACATGAGGCAAATGATAGATTTGATGAATAATCTCAGCCTAAACATGCTAGGTCAAGTGGGAAATAATCGAGGTCGAGGGAGGTTTGCAAATCAGCCAGGAGGTGAAGAAAGGCCTAGGAATGGTGTTGGACAAAGCAATGGTAGGTTTTGGAGGCAGACGCCCACATGTTATAATTGTGGAGAGTTGGGTCACATCAGCCCGCAATGTGATAAGCCACCAAGGATGGGGGGAGACATGTATCCATTGCCAAGACAGGTGCTAACTAGGTCAAATGATTATGGCATTGAAATTAAGAGAGACGAAGGAACCAATGGGCTGACCCAGGAGGAAAAGGGAAAGACAAAAGTGCTAAGTGTAGTCACCTTGGAGAAGGCATCAAAGCTAGAGGATACATTAGTGATGCCTATTGGGAAGAGGACCACAGAGGATAAGGAAGGAAGAAGTGCCCCAGGTCCTAGTAAGAAGAAAGGAAAGAGCCATGAAGGCGAGGATGTCAAGGCCAAGAGGAAAAGGAGAGCTCGTCGAAAGTTTCATGTTTCAGATTTTCCACTAGGGGATGGGCAATTAAGCTATGACTTGAAGGAGGATCTGACGAGCAAGAAGGCAGATGTTACTTTTGGGCAGCTTATAGAGATGGTGCCTAAGTTAAAGTGACAGTGGAAGAGGATGGTTAACCCAATGGAGAAAGAGCCATAGAGAGGTTCAGTAAAGGTGTTGGCAATGGATGAGCTACCAGACATTTGTCCAATAGTAGATGTGTGGCATAAAAGGAAAAATTTGGGACAAGGTTATGTGGATGGCGGAGCCCAAATATGCGTCATAACACACTCATGCATTGAGAAGATGGGTCTCACAGTGGCTGGGGTGTCGGGTTTTCGGATCAGATTGGACAACCATCAAAAAGCAAAATTCTTGGGTGTTGTAAAGAGCTTAGAAGTGGAGGCATATGATGCAAAGGCAATGGTTGATTTTCATGTGATGCCAGCAGGGTTGGGAGCATATCCTATTATACTGGGCAGACCATGGTTACGTGCAGTGGGAGCTGTTCAAGATTGGCGACATGGTACGATTAGCCTCTATGGAAAGACAGGTACCAAGAAGCTTTATAATATGGACACAAGGAAACGATTAGAGGAGCTTTATGAAGATGAGGATGAGTCTAGTGATGAAGACTCTTCCACGGTGACAGATGAGGACAGTGATAGCACTACCAGCAGTGATGAGGATGCTGATGTTGCATTTCTTTTGATGGACAAAGAAATCCAGAAGTTTGGTTTAGTTGCATTTGCGAATGAGGTTGAAGATGAAAGTGAAGGGCCTTATGAAGGGATTGAAGGGATGATGCAAACCAAGGTTGAGTTGTCAAAGAAGCAGGAATTGATGACACAAATGATCAGTGGAGACCTCTCAACTATGGAGAAGGATATATATTTGCACATGCTGGCTAGTTTTCCTGATTTGTTCATTACTTCATATGAAGATATCAGAGGGTTCAAGGGCGAAGAGATGCATATAGAGCTGAAAGAAGGTGCTAAGCCAGTGCGGCAAAGGCTAAGAAGGATGGGTCAAGAGCAAATGGAAGCCTTGCGAGAAGAGGTGGACAAGTTATTGAAGGCAGGGTTCATAGTCCCTGTGGAGACCACAGAATGGGTGAGTCCAGTTGTAGTCAATCCAAAGAAGGATGGGAAGTGGAGAATTTGTGTAGATTTTAAACCCTTAAATGCAGCCACTAAGAAGAACCCATATCCTCTTCCATTCATTGATCAGATCTTGGATTCAGTGGCAGGTTATGAGAGGTACAGTGTGTGTGATGGTTTTTCAGGCTATTTTCAATTGAAGATTGCTCTTAAAGACCGCACAAAGACCACTTTTATTACGCCATGGGGCTGCTATTGCTACACAGTATTGCCATTTGGGTTGTCAAATGGACCTTCCTTCTATCAAGAGAGAGCAAATTGGGTGTTGGAACCATTCATTGGTAGTTGTGTTAAAGCGTTTATGGATGACTTTTGTGTTTATAGCAGTAGGGCTGAACACCATGAGAAGCTGCAGAAGGTATTGGCTCGATATGATGAATGTGGAGGACAAATAAATCCAAAGAAATGTCATCTAGCACAGCCAAGGGTGAAGTTATTGGGCCATATGGTGTCAGAAACTGGCATTGAGGCTGATCTAGATAAGGTTAAGTCTATTATTCTTCTTCCATCACCTACGAGTACGAAGCAATTGGCAACTTTTATACACAAAGTGAAGTACATGGCATGGTTTATTCCATTGTCTTCGCAGCTTCTTTATCCATTACAGCAAGTGGCAAAGCATGATCCATTGCAATGGGATGACAAGTGTGAAGAACTGTTTCATGAGGTGAAAGAGGTGTTAGGGGGTTTGTCAGCCATGCAGGCTCCTGATTGGGAGAAAGTGTTTTATGTAAATCCATCAGTAGGGGATGATGCCATTGGATCCATTCTATTGAAAAAGGGGAAGGGCAGCCATTATATGAGGCCAGTGTATTGTGCAAGCCGAGTGAAGTTGGTAGCGGAGAGAAAGTTCTCGGAAGTAGAGCTAGTGATGGCCAGTGTAATATTTGCTTGTCGATGATTTCGTCATTACTTGCTACCACGGCCTTTTGTTTTCTTGACGAGTTATGCCTTTTTGCCACAGTTAATTAATGGCACTAACATGTCAAATGTAGTCAAGAAATGGGTAATTGAGCTGCAAGAATTTGAGTTCTCTTTTCTAGTGGAAGATAGTACAAGGGCTACCCTAGCTGATTTGTTGACCTACAAGGAGAATCCCCTTATTGTTAAGGAAGAGGTGGTGAGAAAGGTAGTTGAAGAAGTGCCACAGATCAGCAATGCATATGTGTTGTTCTTTGATGGTTCATACAGAAAGAGCCATGATGCGGCTTCAGGGGGTATAGCACTTTATGATCCAGAGGGGAAGCTAGTATGCAAGAGAGGGTTCAAATTTGGGACAAGGTTATGTGGATGGCGGAGCCCAAATATGTGTCATAACACACTCATGCGTTGAGAAGATGGGTCTCACAGTGGCTGGGGTGTCGGGTTTTTGGATCAGATTGGCAAACCATCAAAAAGCAAAATTCTTGGGTGTTGTAAAGAGCTTAGAAGTGGAGGCATATGATGCAAAGGCAATGGTTGATTTTCATGTGATGCCAGCAGGGTTGGGAGCATATCCTATTATACTGGGCAGACCATGGTTACGTGCAGTGGGAGCTGTTCAAGATTGGCGACATGGTACGATTAGCCTCTATGGAAAGACAGGTACCAAGAAGCTTTATAATATGGACACAAGGAAACGATTAGAGGAGCTTTATGAAGATGAGGATGAGTCTAGTGATGAAGACTCTTCCACGGTGACAGATGAGGACAGTGATAGCACTACCAGCAGTGATGAGGATGCTGATGTTGCATTTCTTTTGATGGACAAAGAAATCCAGGAGTTTGGTTTAGTTGCATTTGCGAATGAGGTTGAAGATGAAAGTGAAGGGCCTTATGAAGGGATTGAAGGGATGATGCAAACCAAGGTTGAGTTGTCAAAGAAGCAGGAATTGATGACACAAATGATCAGTGGAGACCTCTCAACTATGGAGAAGGATATATATTTGCACATGCTGGCTAGTTTTCCTGATTTGTTCATTACTTCATATGAAGATATCAGAGGGTTCAAGGGCGAAGAGATGCATATAGAGCTGAAAGAAGGTGCTAAGCCAGTGCGGCAAAGGCTAAGAAGGATGGGTCAAGAGAAAATGGAAGCCTTGCGAGAAGAGGTGGACAAGTTATTGAAGGCAGGGTTCATAGTCCCTGTGGAGACCACAGAATGGGTGAGTCCAGTTGTAGTCAATCCAAAGAAGGATGGGAAGTGGAGAATTTGTGTAGATTTTAAACCCTTAAACGCAGCCACTAAGAAGAACCCATATCCTCTTCCATTCATTGATCAGATCTTGGATTCAGTGGCAGGTTATGAGAGGTACAGTGTGTGTGATGGTTTTTCAGGCTATTTTCAATTGAAGATTGCTCTTAAAGACCGCACAAAGACCACTTTTATTACGCCATGGGGCTGCTATTGCTACACAGTATTGCCATTTGGGTTGTCAAATGGACCTTCCTTCTATCAAGAGAGAGCAAATTGGGTGTTGGAACCATTCATTGGTAGTTGTGTTAAAGCTTTTATGGATGACTTCTGTGTTTATAGCAGTAGGGCTGAACACCATGAGAAGCTGCAGAAGGTATTGGCTCGATATGATGAATGTGGAGGACAAATAAATCCAAAGAAATGTCATCTAGCACAGCCAAGGGTGAAGTTATTGGGCCATATGGTGTCAGAAACTGGCATTGAGGCTGATCTAGATAAGGTTAAGTCTATTATTCTTCTTCCATCACCTACGAGTACGAAGCAATTGGCAACTTTTATACACAAAGTGAAGTACATGGCATGGTTTATTCCATTGTCTTCGCAGCTTCTTTATCCATTACAGCAAGTGGCAAAGCATGATCCATTGCAATGGGATGACAAGTGTGAAGAACTGTTTCAAGAGGTGAAAGAGGTGTTAGGGGGTTTGTCAGCCATGCAGGCTCCTGATTGGGAGAAAGTGTTTTATGTAAATCCATCAGTAGGGGATGATGCCATTGGAGCCATGCTATTGCAAAAGGGGAAGGGCAGCCATTATATGAGGCCAGTGTATTGTGCAAGCCGAGTGAAGTTGGTAGCGGAGAGAAAGTTCTCGGAAGTAGAGCTAGTGATGGCCAGTGTAATATTTGCTTGTCGACGATTTCGTCATTACTTGCTACCACGGCCTTTTGTTTTCTTGACGAGTTATGCCTTTTTGCCACAGTTAATTAATGGCACTAACATGTCAAATGTAGTCAAGAAATGGGTAATTGAGCTGCAAGAATTTGAGTTCTCTTTTCTAGTGGAAGATAGTACAAGGGCTACCCTAGCTGATTTGTTGACCTACAAGGAGAATCCCCTTATTGTTAAGGAAGAGGCGGTGAGAAAGGTAGTTGAAGAAGTGCCACAGATCAGCAATGCACATGTGTTTTTCTTTGATGGTTCATACAGAAAGAGCCATGATGCGGCTTTAGGGGGTATAGCACTTTATGATCCAGAGGGGAAGCTAGTATGCAAGAGACGGTTCAAATTGGATGCTCATAGTAACAATGAGGCTGAATATGCTACTCTGGAAGCCGGATTACACATTTGTTTGAAGCATGGGGTTTGAAGGTTGAGCATAAAAGGTGATGCCTTGTTAGTGGTGAAGCAAGTGTTGGGTGTGTGGAAGAGCAAGAACACCTCATTGAAGGAAATGTGCTTCAGAATTAAAGGCCTGTTAAAAAAGTTCAAAGCATGGAGCATCAGACACATTGAACGTGCTCTAAATGGATAGGCACATGAAGCAGCTCAAGGCATGATTGGGGAGCTATTTGTGTTGAGGACCACTTTACCTCTTTATCATGGCCGGGAAAGTTTGGCTCAAGAAGAGGAGTTTTTGCTAGCAGGAATCATTCCAAAGGAGATTCAGAAGTCTAAGAAGTATGGCTTTGTGCGTAGAGCATACAGGTACAAATTGATTGGTGATGTTTTATACATGAAAGGGGCTGATCTCGTGTTGAGACGTGTACCTTGGCAGGAGGAGCTTTACAGAGTGTTGGAAGAGAATCATGAAGGCGCATGTGGTGGCCATTTTGCTCTAAAGATCACCTTGCATAAGATTTTGCAAGAGGGGTATGTATGGCCTAGTTTGCACAAGGATGTTCACCATTGGTGTAGGTCTTGCAATAGTTGTCAAGCATTTGGGAAGAGAGTGTTGAAGCCAGAGCTACGAAAAACCATTATGGCGTTTGATGTGTTTGAAAAGTGGGGGATTGATGCAATAGGCCTGTTACCTATCACAAGCAGGGGCAAAAGCTATATTTTGACGGCAGTGGACTATCTTTCTAGATGGGCAGAGGCTATAGCAGTAAAACAGATCACTGCAAAGGATGTGGCAAAATTTGTGTATGATGAAATATGTTGCAAGTTTGGGGTGCCATTAGAGCTACTTTCAGATAAGGGGCAGGATTTAGAGCTAAACTGCTAGACTTCTTATGCACAAAGATGAAGATTAGGCACCAGCATACCACTCCTTATTACCCGCAATGTAATGGCTTAAAAATTCTTTCTAAAGTGACAGAGCACCAAGGAAAGAATTGGGATTTGGAATTGCCTAGTGCATTATGGGCTTACCGTACTTCGGTGAAGACAGGTACAGGGTTTACTCCATTTCATTTGGTGTATGGAAAGGAAGCACTATTGCCTGTGGAGGTAGAGTTGCCTGCGGTCAAGATGTTAGAGAAGTTGCTTGGGCCGCCTAGTGATGCATTCAAAGAAAGGCTCTTGCAGTTACAAGAGGTCCAGTTGGATAGGATGAGCGCATTGGAGCATTATGGGCAGATGCAGGATAAGGCTTTGGCAAAGATAAATGAAAAGGTCAAAAGTAAGGGTATCAAGAAACATGACTTGGTTTTGCGCTATAACAGTAAGCTGGACAACACCTTCCAAAAGAAGTTTCAAACTAAGTGGGAAGGCCCTTTCAAGGTAGTGGAGTGTTTTCCAAATGACACATATCAGCTGGCTAACCTGGATGGTGTTCTACATAAGTCAAGGGTAAATGGATTGCGTCTTAAATTGTATCATGCTAGATTGATGATGGTGGAGCAAGATGAGCTGTCTGAGGATCAAGCAGTGTTGGTGAGGGATGAGGAGACCTATGATGCGGTGAGTCTCATATCTCTATTTGCCGCTGCTGATCATGAATGATCTAGCAGGCTAGGGGATGGGCAAATTATGTCAGGAGTTTTTTGGAGCAAGGGATTGCGCATATGTACATACACATGCATGGTGCATCAAATAAAGAATTGCCCATTTTCCAGAGCCAGGTGGTTACGTGGGGCCCACATGTGTACAGGTAGGACAGCATGTACATAGTGCATCGATTTTCACTATCACCAGTACCAGTATGTTTTTTCTACAATAATGAGTAGTTTATAGCGCGTAAAACTTCTCGAGGAAGCTATCCGCGGGCCGACGACATGAGGTAAGCAGGTGCGTCAGATGGCATCGAGTGGCGTCAGGAGGTCGAAAGGGGTGAATACTTGCACGCGGAGAGGTATGGACACGACGTGGGTGTTTTCTTGTGATACTTATGCAGAAAGGTCATCATGAGGACCACCTTTTGGATCCACTTCACGTGGTTGCGGGATGCATTATTTGGAAAAACTGAGTGCCAGGTGTGTGGATGATGCAAAAAGGTGACAACTATGCACTGCGAGGTCAGTTTTTGGCCTGTTCGGGGTCCGTTTGAGGTCATCTAAAAGGCCAAGGGTGCCCAACTAATAAAGCTAAGTGTGGGAACTGAAAAACAAGAGAGAAGACCAGAAAAAACGTGGAGAAGAGAGGAGGAACAGCCGCAGGTGTGTTTTTGCTCATTTTGGAGCGTGTTTTGGCCCTAAACTGCTCATCCGAGGTCGGATTTGAGCACTTTGACATTGTAGACTGGGGTTTTGGGACCTTCCGGACGCGATGGCACTGTCCATTTTTCCAAATTCCTCACTCTTTTTCTGCTATTTTTGCTATGTAAGTTTCTCCTATGAGCGAAGTTTTTGCTCTAGTTTGTGATTGTATCTGGCTTATTTTACCCATATTGTGTGAGCTATTTGCCCCATTGGTGTTGGCCCAAGCTCATTTGTATCTAAACATCAGAAATTCTCCTCTTTTGAGATGATTTTTTTGGGTGTGTGTGTGTATGTGTGTGTGTGTGTGTGTGTGTGTGTGTGTGTGTGTGGAGTGGGCAAGTGGATAGTCTCTCTCCTCTCACTCTAGAGGTGTGTTCCCTGTCTCGGCCAGGTGTGTTGTCTAAGCCTAGTGGTGCCCCGTAGTGTGTGTGTGTATCTTCCCAAGAGTGTGCACCGGGTCGTTATAGAGGCGCTGTGTGTGTTTTCATCCCGCTCACAACGTGATATCTCCTTGTAATCAAACACACAAAGGTAGGGGAATGCAAGATATCCACACACACCAAACACAAACATTCACCACGCCAGAGAGAGGTAAAGAGCACAAATCAACTTGAGCAACTCAGTCTTAGCCTTAAAGACTAGATGCACACAAAGCTTGATGAGAAATAGAGAGACAACACAAAACTTGACCTTGTTGCGAATACACAAATTGTCTTAGGGTCACGGGAGCCCTCTCACCGAGCACCCTCTTACAATTGACCTTTTAGGCAAACAATTCAACAAGCCCTCAAACCACCAAGCATGAAATGGCACAACAAACTTCAAGGACAATATACCTTCAAACACCTGATGAGCCAACTTATCAAGTCAATTTGGAGAGAAGAGTCGTAGATACACCATACAATTGCACCCAAAACTATAAATCTTATTTATGCACAAGAGTAGGCTACAAGTGTGGTGAAGAATATGGCATACACTCCACTCCTCTAGATGGCATAACTAAATTCAACCTTCTCCATGCACCTATGTGTAGTGATGGAATAGAGCACTCACAATGCACACACTCTACACAACTAGGCTTGAAGAGTGGTGTGTTATGTGTTGAGAATGGTGTGGTGTAGTGTGATCATGTGATGATTTACAAGGGAGAGAAGGGCTCTATTTATAGGTTTTAGAAGCCCCGATTAGGATTAGGCCTAATCAAGTTTATTTGAGGGAATAAAAGATTATGTATATTTTTATTTTTTAAAATGAGGGTGGGTCTCTCTTGTCCTTTGAGTCACATGGATGTGGGCTCAAGGGAAGAGAATTATTGAGGATGAAAGGAGAGAGGGATTGAGTGAATAATTTGGGAGTGCCTACTCTAGTAGAGGGTTCATTTTACAATAAGGTTAGTGGTTAGTAGTTAGTAATTATCACTACAAAATATTTACAAAATCATTCACCAAATGGTGAGATATATGATGAGAAAAGTTAGAGAAGGGATGAGCTTGTAAAGAGAGGTTGAAGCTTTGGAGAAGTTGACATTCACCTCTTTATAGCACCGAAAGAAGAAGCGATCAGCATGGCGAAGTTGCACGTGTCGACGATGAAGCTATGTTATCTCGAAACTTTGGATAATTCATGATAAAAGCCTTCATTTGCAGAGGTTAACCTTGGATTTTTGCTGGTTTTTTCAAGTTCTTTACAAAGCTGAAGAGAGTATGGTAATATGGACATATATGAAGAGAGAAAGGGGGACACATAGGGTGTAGAAATAGAGGATGCAGGCTATGGAGGTGTGAGAGAAGTGGCAATAGTAAAGAGGGTGAATTAGGACATGGGAGTTGTAGGTTTGGGAGTGGGAAGGAGAGGGAGGAGTGTGTAAGAGTGAGTAGGTGTGTGGAAGGGTGAGAGAAATAGGAAGATTTTTTGGGTGTATGAGGTGGCAGTTTTGAAGTCGACCATAAATTTCATGTAAAATCGCCCTTGACTTCAAAATTTCTGAAAAATTATGGAAAATACTTCAGCTCACGAGCTACGTTTTGTCTTTTGGAAGTATCCTCAAATTCGGATCATAAGAACGTGCCAAAATTCGAGCAAAAAGTTGTCCCTGCAGCACCTAATAAAGCTTGAAGTGGGCCACTATTTGATTCTTTTTCCTTTGTAGTCTTCCAAGTGAGCCCCCCATACATAAACCATGACCTAATATCTCCAAGGAGCTTGCACACATGTATGGTATAGGATAAGTATCAAATATAATATATACTTGTGGGGTAAGAAGATAGGCTAGCTAGTCATGAAAAATGGACACATGGGATGCATGGTGGAGAAAAATATATAAAATAAAAGGAGGAAAATCATGAGGGAAGGGACCATCAGTTATATTCTCCTTTGAGTAATTCATGGAATTTATTTGAAGATAAAATCTATGTACTTGTGAATATTTAACTGGGAGGGATGGAAACAAATATGACAAAGCCGATAAGGTTATTGGTGAATTTTTACAATGAAGTCACATAAAGGTTTTTCAAGGCTTGTGTGAGTTGAGCTTAAGGGATAGAATGATAGTAAAATATGTATAAGAAATGACACGCGATGGAAGCTAGCATACTTAGGCCTGATAACGCACGCCTAAGAATATATATTTATATAAATACAAAAAATTCAAAACAAAAACCCTTTATACTTAAGTCCTTTATTTGATAGAAAATATTTACATATAAAGAGGACCGTAATATTATAAATTTATTTTTTTGTCTCCTATCCCAATGACTTGCTTAACGATTTAATAAAAAAATGTGATAAAAACCCTAAACACACGCACACTATTTACAATGAAAAAGCGAGCCTAGTCATTGTGCTAGGGTGTTTTTGTGGGGTGAAGTGGCTTCTTAAAATTATTTTATGAGAGACAAAAAATGGCTATTAATGGAAAAGAATCTCTTATGCCCATACAAGTGCAATTGGATGCCTTGATGTTTTTGTGCAGATGCAAGGTGAGCATAATGACAAGCTGCAAGAAAGAATTCTTTCTCTAGAGTTACTGTGAATGAATAGAGAGAAAGCCAGTGATTATTATCTTCAACAAGCAGAGACAAGGATGGAGAAAATGAATAAGAGACAAGGATGGAGAAAATGGAGAAAATGAAAGAGATCAAAGAAGGAGATTTGGTGATGAAGTATGATTCTCGCTTGGATTTTACTTTTCAGAAGAAATTGAGGGACAAATGGTTGGGTCCATACAGAGTGAAGCATGTATTTTCTAATGGCACCTATGAGTTGGAAAAATTGTCTGGTGAACATTTGCGCTATAGAATAAATGGTTATAGACTGAAGAAATATCTTGCAAGGGATGTGGTTCCAGATGCAAATAGTCTCTTGGTTGAGCATAAATGCTCTACCTAGAAGGTGGGCAATGATGATAGACCGCTTTTGGCATGTACAAAGTAGCATTTATATGCATGGTCATATGTACAAAAAGAGGTAAATACATGCATTTGGGAGATTTGCAAAGTGGTTTCAAGTTCGAAAAAAGGTGCAACGTGTGCACATTGTAAATATGTGTGCTTGCGTGTTGGCAATCGGACACATGTACATGCCCGTATCGGATATCGGAGCCTTGGATATGGTTCTAGGTGGCTTATTTTGGCTCTAGGTAATGTGTTTGAGCTTTCTAGAATGTAAATAATGAAAGTGACAAGTGTGGGTACTCTCATCCCGCTCGAGAAGTTTGACACATGCGGTAACTGTCTATTTGCGGCGCCTGATCTACGGTGATACGTGCATCGCCCTAGAAGTGGTCAAAAATGGAATGTGGGGATGTGGAAATGTGCTTTGGCTATCCAAGATCAAGCGTGCAAAATTTGGTGAATTTTGGAGTCCGTTTGGGATTTTTTCTTCGAAAAATGCCTGCCAAGGGTCAAAACTGGCCAAAACTGGGCCAAAAAAGGTCAAAAAATGGTCAAAAAAGGTGTAACATGGCTTCAAATTTCCACATCACTCACGGTGCCATGATGGTACAGGCTGAGGGAGGACTTCTGAAGAGAAATATCAACACTTTCACCCCTTTGTGTGTGGGAGGAAGCAGGGTTGCTACAGGTGGTCTAGTGCAGTCTCGTTGCATTCGCATCTTGTTTTCGAGTGTGTGGAGGAGTGAATGAGAGATTTCTCTCTTCAATTTTTCACTTGGGAGAGTCCATGGGAGTTCTGAGGTTTCCATGGATGTGTGTGTGCAAGGAATTGAGGGAAGAAGGTGCGGCAATCTGCAAGACTATGTGACCCTGTATCGGTGCCATTAGGGTTGGCGTTACTCCAAAGAGTCCAAGAGAGTGGAGTTTGGTGAAGCTTTTGCAATGGTTTGAGAGTGGCCTTCTGTGGATCGAGTTTTTTTTTTTGATGGTTTTTCTTGTATATTTTGGTCACCATCAAGCGTGATTTCAAGTGTTGATCACCTCGACTCACCTTGTAGTGTTTGCGGGCAGACACTACAAGGGCTTGTAGGTCGAGGCGTTTGGAGTTTGAATTGAGCTTGTGGGTAGAGTTTTTAGGGAGATTTTGAGTGGTAGTGAGTGAGGTGAGGAATTCAAGTAAATTCCTTGTGTTGTGTAGAGTTGTGTGGGTGTGTGAGTGTGCGCACGACATCTTTTGCTCCATCAACGTGGGTGTGTAGATTTCTTGTACCCACAAATATAGGCATTGACCAATAAAGACGAGATTATAACCCGGTGGTTCTGATCTCTTGCAGCTCTAGACCGAGGTGTGCGGGGATTGGACATGACTAGAGAATGTGAGGTAGTTTACATTGTGAACAAAAAGAGAGAGAGAGAGAGAGAGAGAGAGAGAGAGAGAGAGAGAGAGAGAGAGAGAGAGAGAGAGAGAGAGAGAGAGAGAGATAAAAGACGAAGAATGCCAATAGAAGATTAAATTTTTTATAAGATTTTTACCCTCATTATGAGTAGTGACGAGGATGTGGGGCCGTCCAACCGAAACACCTATCTCTCAATGAGGATCGTATGTCCTTGTAACCATTGCAAGCATGCTGTGCGACGGACAAGACACGTTTCTTTGCAGTACGTTCGCGAATTTAGCGACTTCCATCCATCTATTATAGATCAAGTTGTTGCCAATTATAACTCGTCGGACTCTGACGCTGGCAAACCGGAAGCAATCTTGTAACCCAATAGACGTGTTCGCAGGCGCTTTGGTCAAGCAGCATATGTGAGGCCACAAGATGTATCCTCTGACAGCTTGGGGGATGATCATGCAGACCACATTCCCAACGAGGCAATGTTTGAGCCTAAGATTGAAAAAATGATCGAGATGATCATGGATTCAGAAAGTCTTGTCTATGATGATATGAAAAGTGAAGCTGATACGCCATTGTATAACGGAGCACGTGTGTCTAGATTGAAAGCGCTCCTGGTTCTTCTCAACATGTAGACAAAGTTTGGATGGAGTGACACTAGCATCACAGCACTTTTCAGGTGATCTATTACAATTAGTTTACTTTAATAAAAATCTAAATGTATAATGATCTGATAGATTTTACACAATTGTACCGTATTTTTATGTTGTGTAGATTGCTCAAAGAGCACATACTACCAGTTGATAATGTGATGCCAAATTTTCGAGAGGAAGCAAGAAAGATTTTTCGAAACTTGGGGATGGATTACAATTCGATCCATGCTTGTCCTAATGACTGCATTCTTTTCAGAGGGGAATACATAGACATGGCCGGAGAAGTGTCCGAAATGTGATTCCGAAAGATATCGAGTAGATCTCCACGGAACAAAAATTCCGCAAAAGGTTTTGCGACATTTTCCTCTGCTTCCTCACATCAAGCATTTCTTCGAATGTAAGCCCATGGCTGCCCTAGCATCATGGCATGAGGAGAATAAATCTTCGGATGGTGTGCTACGGATTCCTGCAGATTGTGCAGTTTAGAAACATATAGATGGAACATGGTCGGATTTTTCCAGGGAAGCTCGAAATTTGCGCTTAGGCCTGGCTATGGATGGCATAAACCATTTGGTCAAAGATCAACATCGTACATTGTATGGTCCGTTGTCATCGTCAACTACAACATTCCACCGTGGTTGACTACGAAGAAGGGGCACCTATGGCTAAGCTTGATTGTGCCGGGGTGATATAAAGTGAAGAATATGGATGTGTATCTTCGTCCACTATTGGAAGAGCTCCATCACTCAAGTTGAATAGAAGAAGAACGCTTTCTGTTTCTGCTAGCCTTTGAACATTCCAAAGCTACAAGCACATTCAAGTTCTTGTACGATTCTCCGGCTCTTTAAGTATTTGCGTCATTGCGTCATTGTATTTATATGCGTCATTGTGTCATTGTATTTAATGGTCTTTGCGTCCACTCCAGGTACATATGCTCTAGGTATGTTCTCATAAGCAGAGACGATGAGCACCTCCTCCTCCTCTCTCTCTCTCTCTCTCTCTCTCTCTCTCTCTCTCTCTCTCTCTCTCTCTATCTATCTATCTATCTATCTATCTACTTGTCCATGTTTTCTACTCCATTCATTCAATATTAAGTTTAAATGTTCGTGTGTTTAATGCAGGTATGGATGATGAGGAGTTTCTTTCTTCTTTGTCACCCTAGCAGAGACAGTGTTATGTGGAGCGTCATCGCTCTGGCACACCATTGCGCGTTCCTACTCCATCCGCATCTCCATCTGTTTCGGAGTCCTCAGCGCGCGCTGAAGCTTCGGTGTCGACGACACAATTTTCACCCTCGTCTAGGCACCGGCGCTCTAGTGGTGGCGGTGGTGGTGGCGGTTGTTGTGGGGGTGGCACCACCGATGCTTCGACACCGCCTCGTGTTCGACGAGGCTCTTTACCCTCCCCTTCTTTGCCCGCCCCGACACCAGCCACGGCATTGCCATCGACATTAGGTCTTACGCAGCTGACTGCCGTTCCCCGCAGCTATACACCACTAGCTACTCCTCGAGGAGTCACTCCAGTGGACACTCCTCACTTCGGGGCTCAGACTCCAATGGAGACACCTGGTGTCCATACCCCATTGACACGCGGCTAGAGACCCCGGCCGAGACACCCAGGTTCACGTGTCAGTGGCAAGAGGGCTTGCCTTACTCCGTCGACTTCAGGGCTGGCCAAAGAAGATTGGAAGCATGTGAAGAAAGAAGCGCGCGAGAATCCCGACAAGTTCGAGTGACAAAAGGAGGCAGCCAGAGCGCGATTACGGGCAGGGAGCTCGCACCACTTGGGGAGCGGTGGGTGGGCATCATTTGAGGCCGATTTTGTAAGTGTTTTCGCATCTATGTTTGATAATTTAGCGTTTATGGGATTTGAAATTCTAACATAATGAATTCTTTGTATGTTTTGACAGTGGTCGTTTACAGGACGTGATCCCACACCGTATGAGCGTGAGTACGCAGGCAGGAAGGGCTTAAACGCCCTTATAGACATCTTGACTTCTTGCGGCGGCATGGTTAGTATTAGGGTTTATTCTTTTCTATTTATTGTATTGTTTTATAAACGTCGCTATATGTTTATACTTACAAAAAGCTATCTTATTATTTTTTTTTGCAGAATCCGACAGATACGACGCTTCGATGCGATGAGACGTCTGATTAGACGACATCAGTTTAGCCATAGCTAGATAGCATTAGTTTCTTTTTGTCATAGATTATGTATCATGAGATGACTTTTATACATCTTTTTGAAAACCGTGTATATTTTTTAAATAATAAAAATCGTTTGTAACTATTACATTTGCAATGATTAACAATCAAGTGATTTTGCTGCTTTGTACAATTGTCATTGATTTACTTTCATCAATTCACGCTTGTCATTTTTGTATCTTTATTTTGCAAACAATACGTACTATGGATGATGGAGTTAATGATTATATTGTCTTGTGGGTGACTATTTTGGGTCTATATTTACCTTTGCACTTTTTTTCAAAGGTAAATAGACAAATGAAACATTCAATATGGTTGATGGGTGAATGCCCTGCCACCAAAAAAAATTCATCTCGGGCGTCGCTATATTAGGCTCTGTAGCGTCGCTTTAAGCGTCGCTATTGATGGCCCTGCAGCGTCGCTATAAACGTCGCTATATAGTGACACCTATAGTGACGCTTATAGAGACTGTCCTAGAGACGCATATAGCGACGTCTCCGTATCGACGCTAATAGCAACGCTCTTAGCAAGTCCGAGGGTTATAAAAACCGAGTGTATTTCTGTCGCTAAAGCGTCACAAGAGCATACAACCTCTTGTAGTGGCTTTATGGAAACCATAGGTGCACTTCATTGTTGCTTGCACATCCACCTCAATTCTCCTTTTGGTTGTTGCGATCAGGCACTATCTGGCTTAGGCCATTCCAAACTCTCCAAGGTTGGTGAGTGAACCAAAGATAGATCAACATATCCATTTCGCCTAGGTGTGACATAAGTATGGTTATAAAAGAAAATGTCATGTGAGGCAAGCTCACAAGACCGACAACCAACATAGATCAACTTGCCAAGCTCAGTGTGGATGGCTTCAAAAGTTCCTCTGAAGGACTCTATTGGCTCCCACTCTACAAAATTGGATGGAAAAATATCTATAAACATAAGCACAGAGCAATGGAAATCTTATAGTCATCAAAAGCAACACACAAGGCAAAAATACTAAATGGATAACCGAAAAACATGAAAGAGGAGTAAAAATTACAATTTGCAGGAAACCTCGATGGAGCCACTGCTTTCTCTAGCTTCAGTTGTGAAGCAACATACACATGTTCCACCTTTGCAAGCCTCTTGCCATCTTGTGTTTGCTTGAACTCCATGATTCTTCCCTTCCAATGGTATGCTTGAGAATCCATGTATCTCCTTCAGACCTTGTGTGCACCTCTTGAGTTGGTGGGCTGCATTATCACCCACATCATTCATTTTAACTCCATCGTCATCCAATATCCATTGTCGTCTTGTACATTGTTGCATGAAATGGAGTCAATGACACTCCAAGGACGTCGAGTACATGATGATGCCATGGGGAATAGTGGCACAACATGCACACAAACACTTATGATTAGACATTGCACATCCATATTCTCAGTTATATAAAGAGCAAGATTCTTGATGGTACACAAAGGTGAAGGATGCCACTTACTGCTATACTTCTCCACCTTCTTGTTGGCTTAATGTGGAAGATAATGTTCCAAATATTGAGAGGTAAGTAGATCCTCTTTAGAGAGCTTAATGGAGAAGGAGAAGGAAACCTGTTGAGGAAAGAAAGAGGGATGATCTAGCAGAAGGACATGTTGTAGACTTCAGCTTTAGCTATAGGTGTTTAGTGAAGCCCATGGAGAAATTCAGAACTTCAGCTTGAGGAGAATACAGACTCAAGAATGCAATAAGCTTGAGGAGGGAAAGGAGGTTCAAACTTCTGCTGTGTAGAGATTTTGGGAGGGAAAACTAAAAGGAAGGAAAGAGAAACTAGGTGAAGTGAAGAGAAGTGAGAGATGGTACAGTAGAGAGAGAGGGAGGGAATGATCAGCACGTTTTTGGAGGGACCCCCTTTTAGGAGAGAGAGGGGGAGAAACTGGCAATCAGTAGAGAGAGAAAGGATTTCTTTTTTACTCAACTATTTTGATCAGAAAAGTTTAGTTTTTTGAATTTAAAAGAGATTTTCTCTTTATATTTTATAAGAAAGTACAAGTTTGACCACTTACTTTTTAGGCCCTGCCATACCCACCATTTCAGTCCACATGGCATCCACCTATTTGTCCCTTCCATAATCTCCTTTTTAATCCCATGGAAAATAAACAGGCCCCCTTAGACCCCATTCCCTTCGTAATGCTTGGAAAAGTTCCTACAAGCTTAAGAAGTTCAAGGAGAGAGGAAAGAGCATCTCTTTTCTCACCTATGATGGCACCTTTGGTGCTACGGATAAAGTCTTGGTCTTTATCCAACAATTTGATGCGGCCTTTGTAGATGAGGGTTTTACGGAGTCCTCCAAGCTATGTCATGTACCTATGCATTTTCAAAAGTCTATCCGACAATGGTGGCTAGTCTACGAGGTAATGGCAAAGATCCCAAGACATGGAAAACTCTACAATTTTCCATAATGAAGCAACTTCTTGCAAGCACTGCCAAAGACAAAGTGCTTATTGAATGGTGAAGTTTGAAGCTAACTTCCAATGAATCTATCCAAAATTATGTGGACAAGTTTTGGGATCTACATCTCAAAGCTACCGTCTACCAAAAGATAGACTTTGCCGAACAAAAGCAACAATTTTGTGCAACACTACGTGAAGATATGGCTGAGTATGTCAATTCTCAAAGGCCTAGGACCATAACTAAAGTGATTCACAAATCAGTTTCCAACAAGGGGCTAAAAGGAATTTTAAGCCCATGGAAACCAAAGACCGAAATGAACCTATGTTAACTGACAATGGAGACCCTTAACAGGCAGACAATGGAGTCAATACTGGGCGAATAGGAGGCTTGGTGATTGCCCAACGCTCCCTATCTCTTGGTGTTGACCTTGGTGGTAAAGACATTACAAGCGACAGTAAAGACATTGGGGCATGATAACTGACAACGGAGACCCTTGTGGTGATGTGATTACAGATCATACAGTGAAGTCAACACCGGGCAAATAGGAGGCTTGGTAATTTCCCAATACTCCCCATCGCTTGGTACTGACCTTCGCAAATGGGTGTCGGTCGAGGTAACATCCACGGAAACCAAAGACCAAAATGAACCTATGTTAACTGACAATGAAGACCCTTAACAAGCAGACAATGGAGTCAATACTGGGTGAATAGGAGGCTTGGTGATCCCCCAACGTTCCCTATCTCTTGGTGTTGACCTTGGTGGTAAAGCCAATAAAGACCTTGGGGCATGATAAATGACAACGGAGACCCTTGTGGTGATGTGATTACAGATCATACAGTGAAGTCAACACCGGGCGAATAGGAGGCTTGGTGACTGCCCAAAACTCCCCATCACTTGGTACTGACCTTGGCGAATGGGTGTCGCTCGAGGTAACATCCACGAATATCATCTTGTTTTGAGTCACGACCCGGGATTGTTGGTCCAATAAGTGTGTAGGTGATCATCAATGAGAGGCGCACCACATATTTTATCTGATACTATTTTTACTTGATCGCTAGTGTGGACGCCCATGTGTGAATGGGCCAAACTCTTATAAAGGGTCCATTTGACCTAAAAATCATCATTCTCTGAGGTGTAAGCTAAGAAGTGCTCTTGATGGTGTGTGTGTGTGTGTGTGTGCGCGCTACATAGAGAGAGAGAGAGAGAGAGAGAGAGAGAGAGAGATGGCACATAGTGCAAAAGCAAGTTCCGAGCCTTCGAGACGTACAAAAAAGCATACATTTTTGGTGCCGTTGCCGGGGACAGTCTTGCATTAAGCTCGACGAGCACTCGGTAATACCTCTGGAAGGTTTTCTTACATCTGTTTTTTGTTTTTTGTTGAGTTCTATGAGAATTGTTACGTGACTATGAAGGGAAGATTAGCAGGTTTTTGTCAAATTTTGTTAGTAATTGTAAGCTCTATTAGTGCCGCATTGTACTGATTTCTGTTAGTTTTGCAAGATCTGTATTGTGTAGGTGTTAGTAGAGCTGTTAGTGAGTGTAGATAGTTAGAAGTAGAGTAGACAATGAGCAGCAGAGTTGACTGTGTGTGAGTATGCATTCTGTGTCAAACAGTCAATTAGCTGTTAATCAGCTGCAAGGAGGTCAGACAGAGCCCCTAGGAACTGATGTGTGTGCATGGGAGCTCGATGTCCATGCGGCCATATTATCCTCAAAGAAGTTTTTTTTTAAAAATGCTCGGGATATTTGGGACTAACAAGAAATTCAAAAATTAAATTTAAGAAAATATTATTCTAAAAGGAAGGGATTGGGATCTTTCCCCAAGCCCAAGCCCAAGCCCAAGCCCATGCCCAAGCCTCAGCCCTCAGTCCTATGATATACTACTCACACTACCTTATATATAAAGACTAGGACCTCAAGTGAAGGGAAGGCATGTGGGACAAGTTCCTCAAGTCCTCCACCATCCCCTTCGCACTAACCCTTTGGACTTACTAATTCTAGCACTCTTCCCACCTAGGATAAGACTAGTTTTAGGATTGCAAGGACTGTACGTAACCGAATCTAGGGCTATAAAGCATGGCACGTGCCCCTAGAAGACGCTCGTTTTGAGCTATCACATGCCATATTCGGTGGCTCGGTTAAAAAAAGAGACCAAAAACACACAAAAAATGGGTTGTAAACACCTAAAAACTAGGTGACCGACCTATACGGGCACTCACCAACACTTCTAGAGTGTTGAGGTCAAATGCACCTGCGCTCTGGTCGTGTGCTAGAGGACGAACACATCGAGAGTATCTCTGTTTACGCGGACACTCATTATTTGAGAGTGTTTCCGTATAATACGCCATATACGGGTGTATTTTACTTGACCCCATATTATACGAGTGTTTTATATGGTGACACGTCATAAAAAACGGGTAACGTATTTTTTCCTAGATTTTCGATTGAAAGATACTTCAATCGAAACAGCTTTTGATCGAAAAATGTTTTGTACAAATTTTCTTTCGATCAAAAGATGTATTGTTTGAAAAAAAAACTATATATACTTGCAGCATGCCTATTGAGACTAGTGTTACTCTCAAAAGGTATCCCTTGTCAACAGAAGACAAAAAAAATTAATTTTGTGATAATATAAAAATAAAAATTCAAAATGCTTTTTCTTTCGATCAAAAGATGTATTGTTTGAAAAAAAAACTATATATACTTGCAGCATGCCTATTGAGACTAGTGTTACTCTCAAAAGGTATCCCTTGTCAACAGAAGACAAAAAAAATTAATTTTGTGATAATATAAAAATAAAAATTCAAAATGCTCTAAATTTTCTACAAAATCAAATTTTATGTTTTTCTTAGATAATTTTATAACTATTTAATTTAAAATCAAATTATATAAGCTTTGTATGTTGTGTAGAGCTCAAACTCTCACTCATACAAGGTTTTTGTTTTTTAAGAATCACTTGCTACGTGCTCAATTTACTGACGTGGAAGTGAATTAGGAGATAGTTTAGAGATTACCGTTGTGTGTAGAGTGTACTCTCACATGAGGTTATCTGTCAGCAAAATATAATAGAATAGCGGTCAATTTTATTTAGGTAAGTTCGATTTTGACGTACAGATACTTTCTCACCTTAAAGTGAACATAGATAGAAATTTTGTTGTCCTATGTAGAGCCATCACACTATGATCTCACTGGAATCAAAATTTAGGAATCTCATGTCCAAATACATTGATATTATATTATCTTTATTGGGATTGCTAGGTCTATCATGTTGTGTGATCGTACACTGTACCAAATGCAGATAGATAAGCTTTCAAAGATCTACCGTGGAGTGTGAGAACTTCATGTTCGCACTTTAGATAGATATGATAATTGTCAAAGATTGCAATTAATCCCATTTTCAATGAGAATCAATTGCAAGATTTGATCAATATTACGGATTATCGTAATGTGTGAAAGCTTTAAGCTTGCACTTTAGATAAATCGATATAGTGCAACGGATTATAAAATCAATTATCGTAATGTGTGAAAGCCAAAAGCTTGCACTTTAGATGAATCGATATAGTGCAATTTGATTGAAATGTTTTGTTTGAAGTGATGAAGTTATTTAGTGCATCAAAATATAATTTGATTGACATGAGTTTATTGATGAAGAATGCAAAGACTGTTATTGTCTATTGTTAATTAATAATGTAGCACAATACTAATTGATGATGTGGATAGATTTTGATCACTATATTGATTGGTAGAGCGATGCTTGTGCAATTTTTTGGTTTGAATTAATTTTTACTTCTAAATTAACAAGTGGAATTGTTGATCTGGTAGCTAACATTTATCTGTCAACATGGTGAAAGGACATGAGTGGAATTACGTCCACGAGCTGCGTGCTGGAAAGAATACATCTCAATTAAAATGCAAGACATTCGGCCATGAGTTGAGTGGTAATGCGACAAGAATCAAAAAGCATTTGTTTAAATTCCATGGTAATGTGTTCGAGTGTACGGTGCCGCCAAGAGATATTCATGCTAGATTGCCAAAGTACGCTCGCATTGCAAAGAAAATTCTTGTAGCTAAAAAGAAAACTGTGAATGCCAAACAAGCTGCAATGGATGTTGAAATGTCATTTGTTAATGAGAGGACAAAGCATTTGCCTACAGAAGCAAATGTTTAGACTTCTCAGTCAACTCCTTTTCACGAACATGCTTCAACATCAGCAACAGCAAATCCTAGATCAACTAAAGCTAATAAAGCATCATCTAAGGGCCAAACACTGTATGAAGCAATAGATAAGAAAAATTTTCTTGAGTTGCACTTGAAATGGACGCAATATTTTTTGGCATGTGGTATACCATTCAATGCTATGCGCAACCCCATATTTCAAGATGCTTTAATGAGAACGGACAAAAAGGGGTTTGTGCTTCCTAATTATAATAAGATGCACACAGAGTATTTAGATAAAGTGAAAGACAGTACTAAAACCATCCTCAAGTATGGAAATGTTGCAAGAGTAGGCAGACTTCACTTACGACGATGCTCAATGCTTTGCACTTAAGTAGCTCCATACAACCATTCTTTGAGTACTCTATGTGAACAAATCAAACAATGGATTGTCCCAGGTGTCTCTGGTAGTGCCACAATAAACTATCTCTACCAATGGACATGTTTCAAGAACCTCCAATTCGCACAAAAAAATTGTCAATGTGTATGCATTACCTAGCTTTCAAGGAAGGAGAATCTTCGTCAACTTTTAGAACAAGGATTTATTCAGCCAAGAAAATCAATTTGGAGACAAAGATGGAGCTATTTAACTCTAGGTAGCCTTTAAGAACAATTGTCCTTTGAAAATCATTGAGGATCTCACCGTATGAGAGCTTACTAAGCTTGAGGAGGTTATATAGCACTTAGGCAGACTTGAGAGGGTGTTGAGCACAAATGAGTTGAGTTGTCGGGTTTGTGCTTGAGACAACTGGCCACACAGTGGGAATGACTAGTAGGCAGATCTCAACGGGGTATGAACCGCTTTTGATGAAGGCTATCGGGTTTGTGAAACCAGGGCATTGGGTCATGACAACAAGGGTCTTGCAAGAGCTCGTGAGAGTGTGCCATTGCGGACCCGGAAACAAAATCCAATATGTCCTACATTGAGATAGCATCTTGTCGGACCGTAGGCAAGGCAAAAACCTTTGTGCAGGAAAAATTGCTTGCAGCCGCAATCCACTTTGAGAATAGAATTGGATTTGATTGTTGCTCTTTGCCATTAGAAAATTTCAGAGGTCTTTTGGAGGGCTTTTTAGAAGAGAGAGAAAAAAGCGCTCCTCCAATGAAAGAAGAGCTTATATTACGTAGAAAAATAGACTGATATTAAGAAAAATATAAAAAAGGTGTCAGTGGTCCTTGAAAACGGGCGCTTTTCATTCAATGTGAATGTCTTTTTCATGAGGTAGACGACGCTCATTTAATATGGCTTTCATCATTATTGAAATTTTATAAAATTACAAAACTATCAATTGGTGTTGGAATATGAAGCTTTTGACACTACCAATGCGTTTGAAATGTTCAAAAACCTTAAAAACGCCTATCTACTTGCCTCAATCTGACACCCAGTGAGGGAGAAATCGCCAAAAAACCCTTAAAAAGGGGATTTTGGATCATGGGGCGCGAGGGACCATCTGGAGAATTCTAGATGACCCTCTATGCGCTGTGATCCACTGTTTTTATTTTTTTCCTGACGACACACGGAGGTCCATTTGGAATTTTTTAGATGGCCCCCTGCACACCGTGAGGCAATATCTCCTTTTTAGGGGTCTGTTAACAATTTCTCCCTCTCTAGCTGTAAGATTGAGGCAAGTAGATAGACGTTTTTTAAGTTTTTGGTCATTTTGAACGCATTGGCGGTATCAAAACCTTTAAATTCTAACACCAACTAATAACTTTGTGATTTTTTTTAATTTGATGACGAAAACTATATTGAATGAGCGTCATGTACTTCATGAAAACGACACGCATTGAATGAAAAGTGATCATTTTCAAGGATTTTTGAAAAGTTAGGTTCACTTTTCAGAGTGTTCAGTTGTCCTTTTGGACGTACGCAACAAGTGCAAGTATATTTGAAGAACATTTTCTAGACAGAGAAATAGAATTTCTTAGAAGGCCCTCCAAAATGACCTCCGAAATCTCCTAATGCGGCCACCCGCTACACCTTGACCCGTGTGGGAGCAGATCCTACCGGACTCGCCGGCTCCTTAAAAATTCAACTTGAGTGTCACCTTCACATTTGGCCAGGTTTCCCATTTCAAGAGTTGAGCCTTGGACCCTACAAAGTCAACACCCTATGTTTAGGGAGCTAGCTATGTGATCTAAACCCTCAGCTTGTGGAAAGCTTCCCAAAAAAAAAGAATTTTGGCTTTGACGTGCAAGAAACCACTTGTCATAAAATCTAATATCTACCTATCCCAAATGATTTTCTCATATTAAATTGATCATTTAATGTGAAAAAATGAAAGGGAACAAGAGTTAGAATATATATATGTGCATTTAGATCTATCTCAGCATGGGACCAAAAAGGAGAGAAGGCTACCTCTCATTAAGGGTCCATATGGTCTATCAAAGAGCAATGGGCAAATAATGGAGCTTAAAAGAGCTTAGGGTTAGCTTCATTAAAGACCTATAAAGGTTAGTGTTAAAAGTCCTTAGACCTAGGATCTATAGGTACTTTAAACCTTAAGCAAGCTAGCATGTGCTTGTGGTGCTTGTCGTGCTTGAGTTGACTAAGGTGCTTGAGGTGCTTGTCATGCTTGATGACCAAGGTACTTGAGGTGCTTGTCATTCTTGATGAGCAAGGTGCTTGTCATGCTTGATGACCATTGAGGTACTTGGCATGCTTGATACCCAAGGTGCTTGAGAAGTTCAAGTCAAAGTTGTGGGCGAGCCCTTAATCTAGGAGCATGAGAGAGAACACACACACACACATATACAAGGCAAACTGAAGACTCAAGAGGCAATAAGTACACATGTTAAGCACCTACCCCTGTTGCCCTCATAGTTTGTTTGAATCCTACATTAGGAAGGGAATGGGGTATAGGAGGGCCTCTTTATTTGGAAATTTAAGGAAATGATTAAAGCATAAACCAAGTTTGACCAAGCCTATAGAGGGCAAAAAAGCCTATGTTGAAATTTTTAAAAATACCATTTGTATATTTTTTATTTTGAAAATAGGTTATTTTAACAAAAAAAAGAGGTGGGTAACTGAATTTTAAAATGTCTTTTTCCTATATCTCTCCTCTCTTTTAATATATAAAACACTCTCTTTCACTTAGTTCTCATTAAAAGAAGCACTTTCAGCCCCCCCTTGCCAAATAAGCAGATTTTTAATATTCTCTCATTTCATTCTCTCTCTAAAATGTGAGCCAACTCTTTCTCTTTTCCCCCCTTTTCTCTCTTGTCACTTCCACCTCCCAATCATCTTTAGGACATTCTATGCTACCTACATCTGACAGAAAGTGCAGATCCTCCAAGACTACAGATCTACTCTCTCTCACACTCTCTTCTTTTATGTCTTTCTCTCTCTCTATCTCGATCTCTCTCTCCCATTCCCTCCCTCCCTCTCGCTCCTCTCTCTCTCTCTCTCTCTCTCTCTCTCTCTCTCTCTCTCTCTCCTCCCACTCCAGCTTCAGGTGAGAGCAATGGATAACTCCATTACCTCTGTGTGCAGTTGCATTTCCCTCTCTAAAGCTCTCATTATTAATATTTTGAATTCAAAGGAGATTGAGCTACTCTCCCTCTCTTTCTTTCCTCCACAACATAATCCTTTTCTACTATCTCTGAGTACCTTCTACTTTTTCCCTCCACAGCCAGCTTTGCCTGCTTGCAGTAGTCACCATTACACATTTTCTCACTATTTTTCTTGATTAGCTAGCAAACATGTCATTCAATCGCCCTTCACTACAAGACATTACTAATAGGCCAAAACGATATCGATTAAACGTTGACTTGGAGCAGAAGTACGCTACTGTGCGACTTGGCATATCAAATCCCAATGCTGCAAATCAGCTACAAAGAACTGGATACAAGGCAATCAGCTTATGGTTTGATGGCCACATTTACACAGGTGATCCAACGACTAATGCACCACTACCCTTTCGTAATGTCACTGAGAGTCTGCATTTTATTGGAGATGGAAGAGACGGACTGTTTGGCTACAACTAGAGATTGTATTTAACTTTTGTCAATGAAAGGGAAGCAAGTAAACATCTCTTGGGTGCCTATTCATCACTGCAAGAGAAGTCTGGGAAAGATCTAAATCAAGTTAGAGAGAAAGCCAACAAGAAGATGAAGCAACTAAATGATGAGATGGTGAATCTCAATGAAAAAGTATAGCAAAACAAAAAAAAGAGCAGGAGCGTCGACTCGACAATTATGTTCAACTACAACACACTTCACAAAATATGCATCGGCGAATTGATCATTTGACACACATTCCCCTCGGATACCAGATTCATAAACGCAAGAGACAAGAGATAACCTTGCTATCCTCAAGTGGTGGAGCTCGAAAGAAACGTGTCCATCAAACTCGATAAGAATATTGATGCAAGATTCTGATTTCCTACATGTTTTGCAGGTTGGTGTAACGGTTATTCAATATGAAAAAACTTGGCTCGAATGATGATGGGAATTGACCCCGATGCTCAAACAACCGTACGTGCTCTACTGCAGCATATCATCAAGCCAAAGGAGTTGGTTGAGCTACTAGATGATCCATCAAACACTGGCATTGCTAATGTTTTTTGACAGAAGTATTTCAGTGAGCTAAAGAGCATTGTGTCGCCTCAAGAGATGATGGAGGTGTGTGACAGCGCAGGAATAAGTTTTAAAGCCTATGAAGCTTTGTATCGAAGTGTCACACTTGATCACCGGATAAAAGGTTTGTTTTGGTTTTTGCCAATGTCTTACAGTGTCAGTGTTGCAAAAAAGTACACCAATAATGATGTTGCAAGCTTGTTGGGTGGATTTCAGTATGTGGAGGATGACATACCATTAGAAGACAACAAATGTTTCTGCTACAACGAGTTCAACAATGTGTATGTTGACTTGTTGAAGCTCCAAGAGTCAATGATAAGATTTTATGGGTTGACACAAGAAGAGTGTGATGGGAAAGTCATATTTGTTATGAAGCTTAATGAGTGACAAGTTGTTAAAGGTCAATGGCTCGAAAGGATAAGTGTTACGTTGATGAGCAAGTCCTTGGTGGGTGTCGATGTGGAGCTAAATGCCAATGAGAAGGGAAACACTTGTTTAGGTGTTCAGTCAGAGAAAAATATTTGGTGGCTGACAGCTTTTTATCTCCCACATGATACACATGAGACTCTAAAATGATATTTCAATCACACAGCCCAGTTGAATCAATGCATTGCGAACGTCGAAAAGAAGACTCGATTACACGTCCAAACTCCTCAACTTGAAAAATGTTGATGATACATGAG
Source organism: Adiantum capillus-veneris (assembly GCF_014529385.1). NCBI lineage: Eukaryota > Viridiplantae > Streptophyta > Polypodiopsida > Polypodiales > Pteridaceae > Adiantum > Adiantum capillus-veneris. Next base: position 126,664,723 of record NC_140944.1, read on the forward strand.
CTGGTCTAGAATTTCATGTCGTTAGTCCTTTGATTGTCCAATGCCAACATCTAGCCATGGCTTTACATATTTTGTTCCTTGATCTCGTTCTAGAAAGTTTAGATGTCTTAGCAAGGTTGCGCTCCTTGCGTCGTTGCTCACGCTTCTTTTGCGTCCAATAGCCCCGCAAAAATTCTTGGTTGCTACAGGTTTGTGAATACTCATGGTTCCCATGATAGTACCATCTATGTATGCATGTATCCCTCACTCAAGATTGCTGAAGGGATGGAGAGAGAGAGAGAGAGAGAGAGAGAGAGAGAGAGATGAATCCCACCCACGTCTTACACCAGACGTTTCAAAAAAAAAGGCTAAAGTAAAAAACCTTTGAGAATTTTCCAATTAATTTTCTCCTTTATGTTTCTTTTGCCCTCTTTTACTTTAATCTTGTTCTACTCAAGAAACCCACCAAGTTTAGGTGGTGTCAAGGATAACCAATTCTCTACCACCATGCCTTGCTGTCAGTCCACTCCTTTTCTCTACTATTTACTTATATTGATTTATTCATTGATTCTTTGTGAAGAAGAGGACAAGTTGCTTAGGTCATGAAGATGTTAACTCCACATTCCTACATATAGTCAAGCTTATCTTTGTTGTAGAAAGCTTCAAGAGCATGAGTAATGAAAAACATCTTTTTTTTTTTTTTTTTTTTTGTTGTTGTTTTGTGGGGGGGGGGGGAAGAGAGGCTCATAAAATCCAAACTTCAAATCTCGTGTTATCTCAAGTTAATAATCTTCTTTTTAATTTTGGTTATAAGCATGCAAGCTTGAATATTTATGCATCTAAAAATGTAACCTAGGCTAAGGTGATGCTTAAAGCAAGCTAAAGCTAAATAAGATTTCATTGTTGTATCAAAGCAGTAATGTTTTTCTCTCTTGCAAAAGGTACAGAACAAACTACTATCCTTCCATTAGAACATAGCATATTTAAGGATGATTTAAAAAAAGCACATCTTTATAAATTGTTAGAGAGAGAGATAGAAGTGGATAATCTAGGGAAGGAGAAGCCCAGTTAGTGGTTTTGGGGTGGGGGGGGGCGGGGGGGGGGGGGGGGGGGGGGAAGATACAGATGACTCAATTTTCTATGAGGAAGTAGCACTACAACACGCAAGGAGAACTCTATCATCGATCGCAAAAAGCCCCCCACACGCCATAGTGCCACTTTCTTCTAAAGAAAGTATGTGGGAGAGAGAGAGAGAGAGAGAGAGATGTATGGAAAAAATTTATAATCTGCGCACGGTCACAATTAGAAGAGAGGAAAAGAGCTCGCAATTTGAAACACCCTACTAGATGGGAAGTAAGAAAAGCCTGACAAAACATTGAAACGTAGAAATAACTTGAAAATACAACAGATCTCATGTTGCTTAAACAACACTAATAGTAGGATTCATGCTTTGACAATTAATTACATTTGTATACTAATATCATTGGTTGCCCACATTAACATCTATAAAAAAAAAATCTCTCACGAACCAAACAAAAGCAAATTTGTTTTGAGCAAAAGATTTGTTGTAGGAACCCCAAAACTCAATTATCTTCGTGATAATGAGGCTGGATTTGATTTCCATTTGTTGCACACCATCGAGTAGATCTGTATTTTGTATCTTTCACAAGTTTGTATAATTAATCATCAAACTATCCTAAGGAAATATTTAGTCCCAAGTGATTGCATACTCTTCCCAAATAAGTGTGTTGTAGCCTATCTAGCTAGATCTTCTAACCATCTTGCCAACAACCCTATAATGATCTCCGTATCGTGTGTGTGTGTGTGTGTGTGTGTGTGTGTGTGTGTGTGAGAGAGAGAGAGAGAGAGAGAGACTGTGCTTGCAAACTTTAAGCGCCACGATCTAGTTCCATAAATGATAGAAGAATAGTAGCAATGCACTATCGACACACTCATCTGAATGCCTCTAGTACAATGGGTTTCACTTGACTAATTAAGAAGCCTTTCATCTAATTCATCTCTAAACCTCTATACATTCACTACACAAATATTTTACTATGTGAATTTCACAATGGTAGTTTTTACGCCCAAATATATAGATCATAAAAATTACGTGACTATTAACACATACTAGATCTTGATGTTTGGTTCAAGCATATCAACAATCATTTTCAAAAGATAAACTATAGTCAAGCTTGCAATTTACCGCAGGAACCTACACGAATCACGGGTCATAGTGCTAACCTCACCAACAAGCCCATTTGAAAGGAATGTGATTTTAGCATTAGTCTTATGCTAATGTTGGAAGAATCGAGCCGAGATTAGCATGATTCTTCCCTTTAGATATTATTATTCAAGGCCTTTTGTAATCCTTACTCCGAGAAAAGACCTATAGATTAATGCGTTGAATCTCGACCACTGTGTAAGAGCTGCACATCTTGTAAAACCACATACCTACAAATCCTAAGAAGTCTCATACAAGCATTCGGTTTAGGTGACATAAGGGAGACCTAAACAAGAACATGATAAACTTAGCCTACTTTTGATGTTGTTGGAAAGATAACTTGACATATCAATTGAGCATGTTGTAAGGATACAATGGTGAGCTCATGAGGGTTTGAAGCCATGGACTGGTAATTGTTACAAAAGTGCTCTGAGATTTGAACATTAGGTAAGGTTCTAATGTGCTCGTATGATTTTGTGGGGGGGCTATGCGTACTCCAGGCCAAAATAGTCTACAACACCATTGAGTTGGTGATGAACTTGAGCATGATAACGAGGGAAGGTGTGAGAAACCAAGAAATCAAGAAGTTGCAACAAAATGTCCACCAGTTGAAAAATGGTGCTTATTTTACAACTGTGCCTTGAACACATTCCCTGTGTACCATTTGACTTGCCCATGTACAAAGAAGAAGATAAATATGGTGCAAGAGTGGCTACCTTGCAATTGCACCTTGAATTATGGCCATTTCATTCTCCAATAACCCATGTTCAAACAGTCGAGTATGTCAAGAGGCTAATATAACAGATTAGCACTCTTGCACTAATATTGTCAGAAAAAAGCTAACTTGAAAGGATACCTGACATATCCTATTGCTATTTTTGGATGCATGCACAGTATGCAAATGAAAGTATTCAACCTCAAAAAAATGCATCAAGCTAAGTATCATAACATATACTAACAGATTATCCCATCACTTTTCCCATATGAGACATATGCAAACAACCGTGACACAAAAGGAAAGTCACTTTATTCTTATTTGTCCGTACGGTTGAAGATGACTAACCATTTATCCCCATATAAGTTTCTAGACATCAAACACTTGAAATAAATTCACCAAAACAAACTTTAAACATATGTGAACCACTCATCCATCTCACGATGTCATTGGGACTCCCCCTTGGTAGCACCCCTACAAGTGTAGGTAACCCCTTAGAAGGAACGGTTAATAACTCGCCCTCACCAAGTGATATCAACGATCTAAATATATTTATCAACAAGTTTAATCAATTCTTTGATTTGGTTAAGTGGGTTTGTTCATCCGATGAATCCATAATATGGTGGTTCTTCAAAGGAGCCTAGGGTCCAAAATTTTGACCAAGTACTGTGGGACTCAAGCTATATTTTGACCATAACTCTTTGCTCATGCAAAATTTTCACATGACACTAAGAGAGAAAATGTTCTAAATAATATGTTTAATCTCTAGTTCCAAAGGTTTGACTCATTCATAGTGGTTTAAGAGAGATGATCAAAACAGTGCTCCTACCACCTGCATGACGTGAAACAAAAAGCGTTTTTTATGTACATACGTAATCATAAACACACCGTGTGCATAAATTAGTGTGCTAAACATGATGAAACAAGCATAGAGCATCCTCGTACATGCCCACATACACAAAAAATCAACTACTAAGAGGGTAGTTACTCAAAAAAGGAAGAAGAGGGAGAAAGAGATGATGGCAATGGAGTTTATAGCTTTTTACCATGCTTTAGAAGTGATTACAGGTTGTCGAAAGGCTTCTTGATTCGCTGCAAGAGAGCGGTGATGAGATTAATGTAGAGGTTTTTCCCATGAAGTCATTAGAGAGAGCGCACACCATGAAAGGAGAAGAGACCATTGTAAGCAAGTAGAGAGAGAGTGTTCTCCTCCTTCTTCTTCCCATGAACGAGAGAGAGAGAGAGAGAGAGAGAGAGAGAGATCTTATGGAGATGGTAATAGAGAGCTTACAACACTCCATATCATACATACGTATTGTCATGGGGTAGTAGACGCATTGGTTGGCACTAAAAACTGAGCACTCTAAGCCAATTTATAGCTTCTCTGTCAGGTTAGAGTGTTGCCCAAGCTGAAAGATGGTGTCCCCTCTCTAGCCAAATATAGCTACAAGCTTTTAGGAACTTTGCTAAAAACAAGGATTTTGCTTTTGGGTGGTCAATACCCCCTATTTTCCTTATGGTTTCTTCACTGGATGGTCGTTTTTTTACACGACCATGGACTAAAAATAATTTTTTTATAGTTAGATCATCCCAAAACGCACATTGCTTTTCAAAATGGAGAAAAGCACGAAAAGCTAAAATTAGCGTAAGAACAAAAAAAAAAACATTTCTAAATTGAACCACAGGTTCCCCTTGTCCACCGAAACAAGAAAGCGGACTCACTTTTCACTAAAAAATACTAAAAATCATGAAAAGATAGTGATATCATAAAAAGCGCCCGAAAAGCAATTTTTTACAAAGTTGAACTATAGCTTCCCCAAGACTCAGAAATTAAGGATCTGACCCTGCTTTTTGCTAAAAGAAACACCAAAAATCACAAAAAACATGAAAAAGATATTAAAAAAGGTGATTTTTTTCAAAACTGAACCAAATGTCCAGCTGACCTATCTAAACTATGCATCCAGTTTAGCACTTTGCAAGATACTCTAAAAGCACCAAATATGTTTTCAAACCCAATTTGTTATGATACTACCAACAAGTGTGAGTGGTGCCCAAAAGTACCAAATTGAAAATGTGGATTTCTAAGGTACTATGTAGGCAAACTCAAAGCTCCTCGCATAATATCAATTTGGGTACATTTCTTTACACTTCATATAGTACCAAACAGAATTCATAGTACCAAACAAAAACTTTTTTGTATATAGCATAGTGTCAAATTGGATCAGTAGTACCAAATGGATTACTTTTTATTTCTAAAAATAGTTTCAAAAATGGTACTATTCATCTTGTTTGGTACTTTGCAAGTAACACTATAAGCATCAAATATGTTTCAAAATCCAATTTGGTACTATAATTTTAAGTGCAAGAAGTGTCCAAAAGTATCAAATTGTTACCATGGATCCCCTTTGGTAGTATGCAGACACACCTAAAGTAACTTGCATAGTACCAAATTGGGTACTTTTCTGTATACTGCATAGTTACAAACTAGATCTAGAGTACCAAATTGGGAACTTTTCTAAAAAAGCGCCAAAATTTGTACAATCTATCTAGCTTGGTACTTTGCAGGATACACTGAAGTCACCAAATATGTTTCCAAAACACTGATTTGGTATTACACTACCAAGTGTGGGTGGTGATCAAAAGGATCAAATTTTCGAGCATTGCAACCAAAAAAATGTATTATGTACCATGCAAAATCTAGAGAAACACCGAATTGGTACTATGGAGCTGGGAATTGGTACCTATAATTGTTGGAATTAGGGTTGAAGAGAAACACACACAGCTTGGAGAAGACAAAGGAGGCTCAAGGCACACAATAGAGAGTGTGTTACTTAGTGTGCAATGGAAAGATAGATAGCCCTAGAGTGATGGGTGTATATACAATGCACGGGGGAAAAAACCTCCTAAAGAGGGAAAAAATGCCCCGGCGGTCCTAGTGTGTATACACACATCACTACCACATGTATATGGTAACAAATCCCCCCTGGAGTGATGCGGTGAACGAGAGCTGGCACATGAGTAAAGGGAAGTGCCATGCCCTGAGGACATGATCAGTCCACAAAGGGGAGTAAGCCCAAAGCTTTGCGGAAAGCTTCAAGCTTCTCACGAGACAATGCCTTTGTGAAAAGATCTGCAAGGTTGTTCTGTGTTGGCACATAAGCCAAGATGATATCTCCTGTTGAGAGCCTCTCCCTGACATAGTGGTAATGCACCTCAATGTGCTTTGTGCGAGCATGAAAAACTAGGTTCTTTGCAACTGCCAATGCGCTCTGACTGTCAGTGTAGATAGTGTTGGCAGTGTCCTGTCCAACACCCAAATCAGCCATAAGGCGTCTGAGCCATACACACTCAACCGTAGCTGTGAAGACTGCCCTGTACTCAGCCTCACAACTCGAAGTGGCCACAGTAGGTTGCTTCTTGCTCAACCATGATATACATGAACTGCCAAGCATGAAACAAAAACCACTTGTGGACACTCGCGTGTCAAAACAACCAACCCAATCTGAGTCCGAAAAAGCATGTAAGTCTGGCGGCAATGATCCCCCCTTGGGATAAAACAAGTCAAGATGTAAAGTGCCACTAAGGTAGAGGAAAATCCTCTTGACAGCCTGCCAATGCTTAGACCCTGGGCTATGCATAAATCTGCTGACCTGTGAGACTGCAAACTGAATATCCGGCTTCGTGTTGAATACATAAATGAGGCAGCCAACAGCAGTTTGGCAAAGAGTGGCATCAGCAGGATCGCCAGCATCATGTAGACTCAACTTTAAACCTGTTTCCATGGGAGTGGCAATAGGTTTGCAATCCTCAAGTCCAAACTGACATAGCAATGTCTCTATGTAACTTTTCTGACACAAGGCAATACCACCATCACACTGCTTAAACTGTATACCCAAGTAATGATGCAACAGCCCCAAATCTTTCATCTTGAAAGTAGCATTCAAATCAGCCTTAAATTCAGCAATATGTCTCTCATTTGGTCCAGTGATCAGCAAATCATCAACATAAAGAACCACGATGAGAAATACATCACCCTCACGCTTTACATACAATGTGCTTTCTTTTGGACTGTTACGAAAGCCTTGTTTGACCAAATGAGTGTCAGCTTTCTCATACCAAGCACGAGGAGATTGCTTCAACCCATACAAAGCCTTGTTACATTTGCAAACTTTGTCCTCTTGTCCTTTTATGACAAAACCGCGAGGCCGCGTTACATAAACTTCCTCAAATATGTCACCATTCAAGAAAGCAGTAACAATATCTGATTGATGTACATCCCAACCAAAATGAGCTGCCAATGCACATAGAAAATGCACAGTAGTCATACGACAAGTGGGAGCAAAAGTCTCTTCATAATCTATGCCTTTTTGCTGTGCATAACCCTTTGCAACAAGTCGAGCCTTATGGCGATCGATCTCACCATCCGGTTTACGTTTCAACTTGTAAACCCACTTTGTACCAATGGCCTTTTTGCCAGGAGGCAAATCACATAAAGTCCATGTGTCATTTTCTATAAGTGCATCATATTCTGATTGCATGGTAGCCATCCAATTTTCTGAATTCTGTGCTTCATCAAAAGACAGAGGCTCCTCAACATCATGTAAACTAGACACAGCCAAAGCATAACAATCTGATGCATAAGATGCAAGGCGAGAGCCTGAACGAGTACGACCAGACAAAGGTGCATCCAATTTACTGTCATGCAAAGTGTGCACCAGCCATTTTGGCATACCTCTAGCTTGCTCATTTTCAGCCCTTTCCTCATCAAGTACATCATGTACATCTGCATCAGTAATAGGCTAATCTAAAACATTTTCAGAAACCCCCATAGGCTGTACATTTGCCTCATTGGAACTTACATTCGTATTTCCACCACTAAAAAGAGGCAGCAAAGTGTCATAAATGTCCTGTGAGCTTACATTATTGTCTCTAGTACATGACAGCAAGGGCTGAACAGAATCTTCCACAAACACTACATCTCGAGAAACCAGAATACGTTTTGTTTGCGGATGATACAACCTGTAACCTTTGCTTTCAGTACTATAACCAACAAAAATACATTTGACAGCTTTATCATCCAATTTTCTGCGCTGCACTTGTTGCACCAAAGCATATGCCAAACAGCCAAAAACACGCATGTGCTCAATAGAAGGTTTTCTATCATGCCATGCTTCATATGGAGTAATAGACTGCAAAGATTTTGTAGGACACCTGTTAAGTACATAAGTGGCACACATGATGGCCTCAAGCCAAACAGAATGCGGTAAAGCTTGACTTTTGACTATACATCGTGCCATTTCCATCAGTGACCTGTTTTTCCTCTCAGCAACACCATTTTGCTGAGGTGTACAAGGCACTGTACATTGGTGTTTTATCCCACGACTAGCCAAAAATGCATTAAATTCATGAGACATATACTCCCCCCCTCGATCGGAACGGAGGGTGCCCATAGTACATTTCGAGACATTTTCAGCCATAGCCAGAAATTGTTTGAAGCACATAAAAACTTCGGACTTCACTTTAAGCGGAAATACCCATGCATGCCTTGAGTAATCATCAATGAAAGTCACGAAGTACAGGTAATTGCCCAAGGACGGAGTTTGCATGGGCCCACAAACATCACTATGCACAAGCTGCAACCTGCATGTGGCCCGAACTGAACCATCCTTTGGAAACTTAGAACGCTGCATCTTACCCAAAATACAACCTTCACAAACATGTTTGACAGGTGCTTCAAGAGGCGGCAAAGAAGCAACCATATCAGATTTCTGCAAACGCAGCAAACTGGCAAAATTCAAATGACCAAAACGTGCATGCCAAAGTTTTGCATCTGAAATAGCCCTTGAATCTGCAACAGCATTTGCAAAATTTTGTCCACACTTGTCATACAAAGTGAGCTTATACAGCCCACGGCACAAAAGGCCAGATGCAACAATTTCATCACCAAAACTGAGATCATGAACTGTACATCTGTCATCCACAAATTTGACTACAAGTCCAAGTCTAGCAAGTGCGGATATAGACAAGAGATTCTTCTTGATCCTAGGTACATAAAGTGCATCAACAAGTGTGAAAGAATTGCCATTAGCAGCAGTAAGCACAATCTTTCCAACTCCCTGAACTCGATAAGAGGCGTTGTTGGCACAAGTGACTGAATTCCCATGAGGGACAGACTCGAGAGAGGTAAACAATTCACGATGTGAGGTAATGTGCTTTGTAGCACCACTGTCGAAATACCACACATGTGAATCTGCAGCAACTGACAAGCATGCATCATGGACAGCAGGATTGTAAGTGCACTCTGCGCTAAAAGCCCATTCTGCATCAACATTAGCAACACAGTCTCCTTTCACAGAAGACTCAACAATGGCTACATTTGTAGTGGAACCAGCATTTGCAGTGGAACCACCCTCTTTCTTCTTAGCCTCTTTGGCCTTCAACTTAGGACACGACTTGATCAAGTGATCATTGGCTTTACAATAATGGCAACGCATCTTCTTTTTGCCCTTATCACCAGAATTACCAGACGAAGTACTGCCAACAGAAGCCTTAGGAACATAATTTCTGCCACTCGCAGCAGAACCATAAGAAGTGGCTGCATTACTGTTACCACCCTTTCTTTGAGAAGAAATAAAAGCCTGTTCAACTGCACGCTACCTAGTCCTATTTTTTCTAGAAAGTGACTCTTGCAACAGCAATGTGCATAATGCATCAAACTTGACAACTTTAGGATTTCCTTGGGTCATCAGTCTCCAAGTACTAGCAAATGTCTGGTAGGAATCTTGTAAGGCATCAAGAACCGTCTGCACAAGGGAACTGTCTGAAATGACTTCACCTACAGAAATAAGTTGCTCATTGATATCCTTGACACTAGCAAGGAAAGTGTCCATATCATCTTCCTCATGCATAATCTTCGACTCCAGCTCTTTACGCAACAAAGCAATTTTAGCCTCATTGCAGCTTGCATAAAGACCTGCTAGAATATCCCAAGCCTATTTTGCAGATTTTGCGGAACGGATGTGAGGAACAATGGTGCGCTTCACAGACAACACAATCAATGCATGAGCCTACGCATCCTTAACATCCCAACAAGCTTGTTCTTCCGTAGGCAAAACAACTCTAACAGCTGCAATCCTTGCAGCAAGACTTGCAACATCCTCAACATCGCCTACATCCTCAGAACCAGGACGTACATCAATGCCCTGCACAATGTTCCAGACACCCTTTGACACAAGAACATGTTGCATCATATAAGCCCACATAGGGTAGTTGTCCCCATCCAACCTGTCCTCAGCAGCAAACATCTTGAACACATCTGTGTTGTTGTTGTCAGCCATGGTAAATGCTGCACCTGATATGAAAACTGCCCGAAAATAGGAGAAACGAAGCGGGAACAACCTGTGCTATATAGCACAAACCGTAGAAGAATTTAAGGCACCTGTTATGCAGAAAACGGCATTGACAAAAATTCTGCACAAAATGACGAAATAGCCTGTGCAGTACTGCATGTAGTGGAAACGGAGGCCGAAATGAGCCCAAATCAAAATTCTGAGCAGACCTAGCTCTTTGAGCTTTCCCAAAATTTTTATCGACCTGCGAACGCTCGCCAAAGCTCACTGAAATCGGAGAAGATGAGCAGGGGTGTGCTGGAGCAGCTGGCGACTAAGCCCGGGAGGACGTGACCTGCTCTGATACCAATTGTTGGAATTAGGGTTGCAGAGAAACACACACAGCTTGGAGAAGACAAAGGAAGCTCAAGGCACACAATAGAGAGTGTGTTACTTAGTGTGCAATGGAAAGATAGATAGCCCTAGAGTGATGGGCGTATATACAATGCACGGGGGAAAAAACCTCCTAAAGAGGGAAAAAATGCCCCGGCGGTCCTAGTGTGTTCACACACATCACTACCACATGTATATGGTAACAATAATGATTGTTGACCAAAAATACCAAATTGGTATTGTTTGTCCGAGAGTGATTGTTGACAAAAAACTACAAATTCGGTATTGTGCATCCAAACCTGAATGTCTTCCAAAGACTACAAATTTTGTGAGCACTATATCAACAAAAACCAAAGCCACCAAGGATTGCATTGTAGGAAAAACATTTCACTTGAGTCATCTAGAAGATCTATGGAAATGTTGATGACATATTTTGCCTCGATCATGTGCTTGTAAATATCCTTTTTGTTAGGAAAAACTCTCGTCTCGGATTTCCAAAAAGCGGTCACCAAATATCTAGTTTCACTTGTGATACTTATATGCAGAAGCAATTATCTGTGACAAGTCGTAAGTGGCAACACTTCATCTTTATTTTTCATTTCCAATCGGTTGCTTGTTGCCGCTATATTCCATCGAACACCCAAGACATCAACAATTTTGGAGTGGTTCACTGACGTTCTCTAATCACCATTGTTCAGTATCATCATCCAAGAGGTTCTCTTCACAAAAAGCTCACTTAAAGAGTGAGATACTTTCAGTTGAATCAATGCGTTACGTCGGAAAGAAGACTCGATTACACGTCCAAACTCTTCAACTTGAAAAATGTTGATGATGCATGAGCTGCTCTAGAATTTCATGTCGTCAGTCCTTTGATCGTCGAATGCCAACATCTAGCCATGGCTTTACATATTTTGTTCCTTGATCTCGTTATAGAAAGTTCAAATGTCTTAGCAAGGTTGCGCTCCTTGCATCGTTGCTCACGCTTCTTTTGCGTCCAATAGCCCGCAAAAATTCTTGGTTGCTACAGGTTTGTGAATACTCACGGTTACCATGATAGTACCCTCTATATATGCATGTATCCTTGACTCAAGATTGCTGAAGGGATGGAGAGAGAGAGAGAGAGACAGAGAGAGAGAGAGAGAGAGAGAGAGAGAGAGAGAGAGATGAATCCCACCCACATCTTACATCCACGTTGATCTGTTACGGGACATTTCATTTAAAAAAAACTAAAGTAAAAAACCTTCGAGAATTTTCCATTTAATTTTTCTCCTTTTTTTTTTTGCCCTCTTTTACTTTAATCTTGTTCTACTCAAGAAACCCACCAAGTTTAGGTGGTGTCAAGGATAACCAATTCTGTACCACCATTCTTGCTTTCAGTCTACTATTTACTTATATTGATTATTCATTGATTCTTTGTGAAAAAGAGGACAAGTTGCTTAGGTCATGAAGATCTTAACTTGACATTCCTACATATACTCAAGCTTATCTTTGTTGTAAAAAGCTTCAAGTGTATGAGTAATGAAAAGCATTTTTTTTTTTTTTGGTGTTTGGGGTTTGGGGGGGGGGGGGGGGGCTCATAAAATCCAGACTTCAAATCTAAGGGTTATATCAACTTAATAATCTTCTTTTTAATTTTGGTTATAAACATGCAAGCTTGAATATTTATGCATCCAAAAATGTAACCTATGCTAAGGTGATACTTAAAGCAAGCTAAAGCTAAATAAGATTTCATTGGTATCAAAACAATAATGTTTTTCTCTCTTTCAAAAGGTTGAGAACAAACTACTATCCTTGCATTAGAACATAGCATATTTAAGGATGATTTATAAAAAGCACATCTTTATAAACTGTTAGAGAGAGAGAGAGAGAAGTGGATAATCTAGGGAAGGAGAAGTAGAGTTAGTGGTGTTGGGGGGGGGGGGGGGGGAATGACTCAATCTCTATGAGGAAGTAGCACTACAACACGCGAGGAGAACTCTATCGATCGCAAAAAGCCGCCCGTGCGCCATAGTGCTACTTTCTTCTAAAGAAAGTATGGGGGGGGGGAGAGATGTGTGGAAAAAAATTATAATCTCTCCATAGTCACAATTAGAAGAGAGAAAAAGAGCTCGCAATTTGAAACCCCTACTAGATGGGAAGTAAGAAAAGCTTGGCAAAACATTGAAACGTAAAAATAACTTGAAAATACAACAGTTCCGATGTTGCTTAAACAACACTAGTAGTATGATTCATGCTTTGACAATTAATTACATTTGTATACTAATATCAGTGGTTGCCCACATTTAACATCTACAAGAAAAAAAAAATCTCTCAAGAACCAAACAAAAGCAAATTTGTTTTGAGAAAAAGATTTGTTCTAAGAACCCCAAAACTCAATTATCTTCGTGATAATGAGGCTGGATTTGAGTTCCATTTGTTGCACACCATCGAGTAGATTTGTATTTTGTATCTTTCACAAGTTTGTATAATTAATCATCAAACTATCCTAAGGAAATATTTAGTCCCAAGTGATTGCATATTCTTCCCAAATAAGTGTGTTGTAGCCTATCTAGCTAGATCTTCTATCGCAACGATGAACTTGAAGAGCATGTGCACAAACACCAGCACGCCTAGTCCTGCCGACCGGACATTTTGTGATAGGATCTCGCCTGGTATTGAGGCGGTCCGGGGCGGGCAACAAGAAGAGTGGCCTCTAAGCACCCTTCTAGGCTCCCTTGCTGCTCAATTGGGTTGGGGTTGGAAAAAAAACAACAAACACACACACAAACCCGCAACCTAACTCTACACAAATTTGGGACACCACCTAGTTTTGGATGCGAACTAGGACGCGTAGAGAGAGAGAGAGACAGAGAGAGATAATGCTCGGGCTGCTTTGAAATGTATCGACAGTGATCAAGCAAACACAATTATATACGTAAGAAAGAGAGAGAAAGGGGGAGGGGTGCTTATTGCATTAATACCTTCTTACAAATCTGTCATGACCAAACAAAGTGAAATTAGTATTTGTTCAACATAGCTTGAGTAAATTACACCACAACACATCAAAAAAAAACCACCCCAATCACTGTCTTAAGGCCAGGGGAGTCCTCTCCACCCTGTCGCCCTCTTACAATATGTGGGATTTATGGCTAAATTGATGACAATACCCAGACACAAGCTATCAAGAACTGTAAAAAAAAAACACCAAGACACTTACAAATCATTGTTGTCCATTACTTCACGTTGGAAGAGAGACAAAGTATCCAAGCTTAGTCCAAATCCACCCTCCTTGATTCAACAAATGTTGGGCTTACACTAGTAGGAGAAATGATAGATTTCCTACTCTCAATTGAATGATCACTCTCTCTTACAATGGCATAGAGTTCCCTTGCTAATCACCCCTAATACAACACATGCATATGCATAAGACAATGAGCTTCCACTCAAGAGCTCCTTCTAGAGAGGTTGAGCTTGGCTTCTCAAGCTATAGCATAGTGCTCTTGCTTATGGCTCCCCCCTTTTGTGCTAGCTACACCCTCTTTTTATAGCAATTTTGAGGGCTAGGGTTACTCCTCTAACCATGGTTGAATTAGATTTTCAGCACTTATCTAATTTCTTTTGCTTGGAATTATTAAGAAGTTAATGGGATAGATGAAGAAGAGAGAGAGAGGAGAGAGAAGTGGAGGTGATAGGACTTTTCATAGTAGGTTTGTGTTAGTAAACTAGTAGAGTTAGTATTTTTATTGATTTACAAATGGAATTGGATATTTACAATGGGAGTATCCATGTAGGGTACAAATAAGAAATAAAAAACTCATAATAGGTAAGAAATTATAGATTTCTTACAATGTTGATGCTCCAAGTGTCTTGAGTAGGGTCAATTTTGACGTTTGTTGACGGTCCACTAGCTTTGACGGTACGTTTTTTCTCCACTCTTGACCTTTCTTGAGAGCCAAGGTGATTGAATATGAGTGATCAATCAACATGGTGCTGTCTTTCAAGAGAAGAGGCTGAATTTTGTGGTTTTCTTGATAGATATGGGTAATATGGAAGAGGAAAAATGAGACTAGGTGGTCAATTTAGGAATGGAAGTGTGTGTAGGAGACATGAGTTCACCATGGTTTCTCTTATTCTTCAAGGTTAAGAAGAAGGTGAGTAGGATGCAGAGAGGAGTGGTGAGAGAGGTGGGGATGATGAGTGGAGAAGTGTGTGTGAAAGAGGAAAAAGATAAAGTGGAAGAGGGAGTGTGGCTGCATAGCATGGGCAAACTGGGGTCCACCAATAAAATCATAGCTCACAGCTCGTAGCTCAAAAAAATATGAAAAACGTTGAGGTAAAATTTCAGCCCACGAGCTACAACTTTTGTTTGTATCACCTTTTCAAATTCAGAGAGCATGTGATCTTTAAAAATTCAGCAAAACCGACTGTTTTTTTCCACTGCACAAAGTCCTTGTGAGGTCCTTCTTTGGATGATTCTTTTGAATACCTCCAAGAGTGAGCCCCCCATAGTGCATGCATGCATGCCACATACCCTTGACCTTATTTGGTAGGTCTATAATTGAAGATATTGTTGAGATCATGATATAAATAAATAGTACACCTATGGAAATCAAATATTGAGGGGTCTAAAAAAATATGTACATGTCAAATATATATAATATAGGTGGAAAAAATATAAAGGGGTCAATATAAATCTCTCTCATTATAAATCTACCATAAAAAGATGAATATTTTTGGTGTTCTAATTTATGAGAGTAATAGAGAATAGATATAGGAAAGAAAAAAATCATAATAGTGAAAAAATATACACATAAATAAAACTAGTTTTTTTGGATTTTTGTTGGGATGGAGTTACACCAAAAATAAGAGAAGCTTGCATGAAATTATCTCTTTATGGAATAAAGAGTATGGTAAGAAAAATTGTGGTAATGGTGAGTCAATGCACATAGCGTAAATAACACACACCTAAGTATAAATATTTAAATAAATACCAAAATAACGATGAAAAATCCTTATATTTATGCCCTATATATAATGAAATATTTACACACAAAGAGGCCATAATATACCTTTTTAGTTTTATTTTTTTGGCTCAACTAGCCCGGTGACTAGTTAATTGAGGGTTTTTTAAGAAAATATAGAAAAAGTCTCCTAACTCACGCACGCCTATGTACAGTGAAATGGTAGGAATAGCCATAGTGTTTGGGTGATTTTGGTAGGGTGAGGTAGCTCACTATGACAATTTATAATAGCCAAAAAATGGCTATTATTAGCCCTCCCCCAGGATGATGGTATATTCATGTACCATCATAAAGCATTTTTTCCAAAGAGAGTACTTCAGAGTCCTTGACAAGATCTTCATTGTTTGGCCCCTCGGCATTTTGGCTCGACTTACACTCATGCTTCATGTAACAATACTTACATAAGACAGCTGTCCTTTGACAGATCTTTGGTAGATCCTTTGGTAGAAGGCGACTCAAATAAGGCTTCAAGAAATACCCGTTTACCTTCCTGGAGTGCTCTTTCCCATTCAAGTCCATAAGTTGATAGTAACTTGAATTGAAAGCCTTCTTGACTATGTATGGCCCCTAACATCTAGTTTTAAACTTGGCATCAAAATGATTATCGAGTCGATTATCATACCTTAGCACAAGATCTCCTTCATTGATGCCTTTGTCCTTCAGTTTCTTGTCAAGCTTTTCCTTCGTCTGTGTGGCTTTCCTCTTGTAGCACTCGTATGCTGCTTCTCTTTTCCACTCAAGCTCAGCTAAGGTAAGAATTCGATCCATCCATGCTTCTTGATCATCTTGTGCTGCTTTGCCATGAAGTCGCATTGTTGGAATGTTGAGCTCAATTGGTTGTAAAGCCTCTTGACCATAGACCAAGTGAAATGGTGTGAACTCCGTGGCTTACCTATATGTGGTTCGATACGCCCACAAGGCACCATCCAAGAAGTCATCCCACAACTTTGTCTTGTTTTTCACCATCTTTCTAATGATGCCTTCAATGACACCATTAGCTTTTTCTACCAAACCATTTGATTGGGGATAGTAGGGTGTACTATAACGATGTAGAATGTGAAGTTCTTCACAGACTTCTGTGAGCAAGCCCTTTCTAAACCCTAGACCATAAACCCTGGACCATTATCAGAAACAATCTCCAAAGGTGTGCCAAATCTACAACAAATGTGAGTGTAGACAAATTTGCTCAATGTCCTCTCATTTACCTTTGCCACACTTTGTGCTTCCACCCACCTAGTCATATAGTCTACAGCCACTAGAATGTAGATTTTACCATTTTTTGTCCTAGGCAGAGGACCCATAACATCAATGCCCCACTTTTCAAAGGGTCCATTTGCAAGCACGATTTTCCTTGGACCATAAACCAATCTTCTATTCCCATTAACCTGACAATTGTGACAACTTTTACACCAATGTTGGACATCCACATGCAGACTTGGCCAAACATACCCCGCAAGCAAAATATTCTTCACGGCAGTTAACTCTTGGGCAAAATGACCACCACATGCCTCTTCATGCAAACCTTTTAGAATGGCTGGAATCTCCTTGATAGTTGGTACTCTTCTGCACACTTGATCCTTCCCTCTTCGATAGAGGGATCCTTCTAGGAAGAAATATGTGCTTGTCTTCTTCATGAGTCTCCTCTTCTGCGCCTTCGTGAAGTCTTGTGGAAACTCACCCTCCAAAATGTATCTAATAATGGGAGTCAATGACTCCAATCACTGGTATCTCGGTTGCTTGACAGTTGCTGCCACCATGATGACATGCACTTCTTTCTCAACACATGCAACTACTTGTTGTGCAAGTAAATTGGCATCTTCATTCTGTTTCCTAGGAATATGATATAGTTACACTTCTTCAAATTGATTAGACAATCTACGAATGGCATGAACTTTTGTCCTTAGTCTTTCATTCTTGCATGCCCAAATGCTTAAACTTTGCTTCACAATGAGAAGTGCATCCCCTTTTACCATGAGACGTTGTATACCTTGGCCAATGCATATCTTTAAACCATGAAGTAGTGTGTCGTATTCTGCTTCATTGTTGCTAGTTGAACCTGGTAGATTGACCTTCTCTTTCATGACCACCTCCCCACTTGGGTTGAGCAATACTAGCCCTCCCCCTGCTTTTCCTGTGGCTCATCGAAAAGCTCCATCAAAGAACAAGGTAAAAGTATTAGAAATACTTTTAGGTGGTGGCAATGGTAGGGTCTTTATCTTAGGCACCTAATTTCTTTCTCATGTACCTTATAAGTGAGAATCCCTGCCAATTGTGCACGCACACTATCTTCTACCTTGAAAGAGTATTGAAACTCTTGCAACTCCATAATCGACTTCGAGATCCTAGTACTAAGATTCATTTGAGATGACACCCAAGGGAACAAATTTTCTGCAGTGAGAATTACAAAAGGTTTTGGTAGCAAGTAGGATCTAAACTTTCTCACTGCAAACATGAGAGAAAGCATCATGAGTTCTGCCTCCGTGTAGCCTCTCTCTAAAGCATTCATGAACCTACTAGCCAAGTAGATGGGTTGCATCCTGGTACTGTGGGGATCTTGTTGTAATAAAATTTCACCAATCGTTTCCTTTCCAACACTAGAGCTAACAAAGAATGTGTACTCCCAACAAGGAGGCATGAGTGTTGGTAGCTCTTACAAAATGACTTTAATATTACAAAAATACTCTTCAAGATCATCAGACCATGCAAATTCTACTTGTTGTGTCAACTTTTGCAAAGGGTGAAGTAACTCCGAGGCTAAGTGAATGAAGCGTGACATATACTTCACCTTTTGAATGAATGAGATGACCTCCTTAAGACTCTTTGGTGATGGTAGCTCAATGAGAGCTTTTGTCTTTGCCACCTCAATACCTTTATAGGAAACCTTGTGACCAAGCAAGATCACTTCATCCTCACCTATGTGGCACTTGTCCGGGTTGAGTTGACCTCCTATGTCGTAAGTTTTTTTAACCCTTCTTCTACCTTTTGTAGATACAATGATTTTGAGATATAAATGCAAAAATCATCAATAAAAACCCTAATGGACTTTCCAAAGAATGCTTGAAACACCATGTTCATGAAGCGTTGGAAAGCTGCAGGAGCATTTGTCAGTCCAAATGGCATGACTCTAAAAGCATAACAACCCCAAAGAGTGATGAAGGTTGTTTTCAACTGATCTTCCAATGCAATACCTATTTGAAAGTAATGCAAGTAGCCATCACGCACAGTGTACTTCTCATGACCAGCTACCTCATTTAGTATCTCATCTTGAAATGGGAGGGGAAAGTGATCTCTTTTTGTTGCCTCATTGAGTGGACGGTAATCCACACACACCCTCTACTTGCCGTTTTTCTAAGGAGTGACAACAACTGGAGAGACCCACTCTGAATTCTCCACTGGATAAATACCACTCTGAATTCTCCACTGGATAAATAAAACCTGCTGCTAGAAGCTTTCTTACCTCCTTGAGTAAAGCCTGCTCCTTGATGACTCCTAGCCTTCGTAGCTTCTGAGCCTTAGGTGTGGCCTCTGGCTTCAACTCAATTTTGTGTTGAACAACATCTACTCCACGCACATCGGTGTAGTCTTTAGCAAAAAGCCTAGGAAATTTCCTTAACACACCTTTGAGATCCTCTCTTTCATCCTTTGTAAGTGTTGTAGATAACATACCTTCTAGCATTCTTTCATCTTCCACTTTTTGGTTCTCTTGGGAACCTACCTCTTCCAAACCTGGGCAAGAGGTCTCTTGGTTGTTTGGATTAAACCTTACCCCCATGACTTCAATGGAAGACTCCTCTTCAGTAATGATGCCGCTACTTTCTCCTTCTGAAGTGCTATTGGTCCAGCCTTCCTCCGTCTCACTTTGAGATGATTCTTCATGGAGCTCCTCTTGGCGTTGCTCCTTCATGTCAAAGACAACCTTCTTATGATTGTCATTCCTGCAAATTAGCTTTCCACTCTCCCAATGCTACAAAGCTCGCATTTTCATTAGCCATGGTCTTTCTAGGATAAATGGGTAACCATTTCCTTTGGTAGACATGACATAGAAATCCACTACTTTCTTAATGCCAAAGGCCTCCACAAAAACATTTTTACAAATGCCTACGCACCTAGCCTTGCTATTGTTTGCCATTTTCACTTTGACTTCAGGTGTCTCATGGATGTGCATGCCTAGTCTTTGCATGAGTCCCTCTGTCATGATACAAATTTGTGCACTCCCATCCACTAGACCTTTCCTAACCAATCTTCCTTTGATATAACAATCTAGCACCGGTGTAATATCCTCATTCATTTCAGCTTGTGAAATTT
Organism: Adiantum capillus-veneris; assembly: GCF_014529385.1. Taxonomy (NCBI): domain Eukaryota; kingdom Viridiplantae; phylum Streptophyta; class Polypodiopsida; order Polypodiales; family Pteridaceae; genus Adiantum; species Adiantum capillus-veneris. The sequence goes on from NC_140944.1 coordinate 126,684,667, forward strand.
TTACAACAGGCACTCTCTCTTTTACCTTTCTCCTAGTGCTAACTGCCTTTGTTAAATCCATCCTAACTTGTGGACATAATGCAAGAAACTGAGGCCATGAGATATCACGACCCTTACCTCTCATGTCTTCCAACAAGTTGTATGGAGCCATACCATATCCAAGAGGTAAGTCTTGGAGGTTGATACGACGTCGAGTCCTCTTGGTTTCCTTGGTCTCCTTTGCCTTCTTTTCTCATCCATGATCACTTCGTGACTCCTTCTTTCTCCTTCCCTTTTCCACAGCCACGCTTAATGCCATTTGCTTCCATGTCAACCTCTTTTGAATTTGTCACCTCTACCACATGCACATTTGGGTCTGGCAAAAGTGGAACTCCTTCTACCCCTTGTGGAGGTGGTCTTGGTCCATTTGGTCTTTGTAGAAGCCTTGGTTGTTGACCAATTCCTTCACCTGCATTCATCATCATTGGGTAATTCAAGTTAGGTCTCCCTGGCTTCCCATGGGGCCAGGGAAAATTATACATCCCGTGTCCAGACTCTCCGCAATTCCAACATTGCAAGACTCTCCTAAGTCGTGGATCTCGCTCTTCAGACTTCTTTGCTTGTCCCTTTGGACCTACAGCTTGTGCAAGGTGAATTGACAAGCTGCTTAAAGATTCATTTAACTTCTCAATCACTTCCTCCATTACCTCAGGAAGCTCCCTATATGTTGATGCTTGTGACTTACCTTTCGGTCTAAGACCTTCTATTGGAACCTCTCCCCTTAGGCACTTGAGTTTTCTATATTTCTCAGCAGCCCTAGTTTCAGCTGCATCAAAGGTAGCAGGTGCATCCGCCTCAACTTTTATCTTAAGGTTAGGAAAGAGTCCGGCTATGAACCTCTCCTTCTTTAGAAACTCTGCACCATCACCAGGGTTAGCAACATTTCTCATCCATACAACCCAAAGACGTAGAAGCTCTTGCTTGTACAAGTAGTAGTCATCTAGGTCTTTTTGCTTATGAGAAACAATGTCTTGCCATAGTTTTTAAGTTTTTTGGGGATCAAAAAAGTATCTCTTGAAATGATTCACAACTTCCATGTAATTCCCTTTAACTTCCTCAGGCAACGAGTCAAACCAAGTGTTAGCATCTTTCCTAAGGACCACTTCAAACATCTCTACGCATTCTTGATCAGTTACTATCCTCTTGATACGACAAGACATCTTGAAATTTGCAAAAAATAATTATGCATCCTCTCCAGGCTCTCCAAAGAAAAGAGGATATCCAGACATTTGGCGTTGGGCCTCCATTGAATCAGTTTTAAGGTGACAACACGTTTTTGTTTTTTATTTTTTAGATTTACACAGTAATATTTTCTAAATTTCAATCTATTGTACAACAAAATAAAAATATTCACATCAAATGACCTATGATAATCAATAAGAGGCAGGATGACAGGGTTTGGTGATGCCAGAATTTCTCCTACTCTTTGGGCACCAAACATGAACACCATACGTTGTTGAAAGTGGATCTTCCTACTAATTGCAACGTTTATTCTAATGTGTGGAGTAAAATGGAAGGGAAAAACCTCTATTCTTGGGCCATTATCCATGGTCTATACATGACCTAATGCTTAAAACAAAACAAAAATATAGACGTCCAAACTAAGGTCGTACCTAATGAGAGGCAAAATAAAAGGATTTACTGATGCGTTTATCCCTGCCATCCTAAGGGGACCTAAAATTCTACGAATTACACATTGAAATTGCAACTTAGTACTAACAATTATGTGTACTTTTTGCCTTGCAATCGGAATAAAAGGATCATACAAATTCTCGTTATTCATGTAAACTAATTGACTATTCTAACGATTGATCCTACACAAAAACATACACAAGTTGGTTCCTCATTGGAAACACCAATTTGAGGCGGTCCGGGACGGGCAACAAGAAGAGTGGCCTCTAAGCACCCTTCTAAGCTCCCGTGCTGCTCAATTGGGTTGGGGTTGGGAAAAAAACAACAAACACACACACAAAGCCGTAACCTAACCCTACACAAATTTGGCACACCACCTAGTTTTGGATGCGAACTAGGACGCGTAGAGAGAGAGAGAGAGACACACACACACACACACACACACACACACACACACAGAGAGAGAGAGAGAGAGAGAGAGAGAGATAATGCTCGGGTTGCTTTGAAATGTATCGACAGTGATCAAGAAAACACAATTATATATGTAAGAAAGAGAGAGAAAGGGGGAGGGGTGCTTATTGCATTAATACCTTCTTACAAATCTGTCATGACCAATCAAAGTGAAATTAGTATTTGTTCAACATAGCTTGAGTAAATTACACCACAACCCATCAAAAAAAAAAACCACCCCAATCACTGTCTTAAGGCCAGGGGAGTCCTCTCCACTCTGTCGCCCTCTTACAGTATGTGGGATTTATGGCTAAATTGATGACAATACCCAGACACAAGCTATCAAGAACTGTAAAAAAAAAACACCAAGACACTTACAAATCATTGTTGTCCATTACTTCACGTTGGAAGAGAGACAAAGTATCCAAGCTTAGTCCAAATCCACCCTCCTTGATTCAGCAAATGTTGGCCTTACACTAGTAAGAGAAATGATAGATTTCCTACTCTCAATTGAATGATCACTCTCTCTTACAATGGCATAGAGTTCCCTTCCTAATCACCCCTAATACAACACATACATATGCATAAAACAATGAGCTTCCACTCAAGAGCTCCTTCTAGAGAGGTTGAGCTTGGCTTCTCAAGCTATAGCATAGTGCTCTTGCTTATGGCTCCCCCCCTTTTGTGCTAGCTACACCCTCTTTTTATAGAAATTTTGAGGGCTAGGGTTACTCCTCTAGCCATGGTTGAGTTAGATTTTCAGCACTTCTCTAATTTCTTTTGCTTGGAATTATCAAGAAGTTGGTGGGGATAGATGAAGAAGAGAGAGAGGAGAGAAGTGGAGGTGATAGAACTTTCCATAGTAGGTTAGTGTTAGTAAACTAGTAGAGTTAGTATTTTTATTGATTTACAAATGGAATTGGATATTTACAATGGGAGTATCCATGTAGGGTACAAATAAGGAAGAAAAAACTCTTAATAGGTAAGAAATTATGGATTTCTTACAATGTTGATGCTCTAAGTGTCTTGAGTAGGGTCAATTTTAACACTTGTTGACGGTCCACTAGCTTTGACGATACGTTTTTTCTCCACTCTTGACCTTCCTTGAGAGCCAAGGTGATTGAATATGAGTAATCAATCAACATGGTGCTGTCTTTCAAGAGAAGAAGCTGAATTTTGTGGTTTTCTTGATAGATATGGGTAATATGGAAGAGGAAAAATGAGACTAGGTGGTCAATTTTGGAATGGAAGTGTGTGTAGGAGACATGAATTCACCATGGTTTCTCTTATTCTTCAAGGTTGAGAAGAAGGTGAGTAGGGTGCAGAGAGGAGTGGTGAGAGAGGTGGGGATGATGAGTGGAGAAGTGTGTGTGAAAGACGAAAATGATAAAGTGGAAGAGGGAGTGTGGCTGCATAGCATGGGCAAACTGGGGTCCACCAATAAAATCATAGCTTACAACTCGTAGCTCAAAAAAATATGAAAAACTTTGAGATAAAAGTTCAGCTCACGAGCTATAACTTTTGTTTGTATCACCTTTTCAAATTCGGAGAGCATGTGATCTTTAAAAATTTAGCAAAACCGACTATTTTTTTCCACTGCACAAAGTCTTTGTGAGGTCCTTCTTTGGATGATTCTTTTGAATACCTCCAAAAGTGAGCCCTCCATAGTGCATGCATGCATGCCACGTACCCTTGACTTTATTTGGTAGGTCTATAATTGAAGATATTGTTGAGATCATGATATAAATAAATAGTACAACTATGGAAATCAAATATTGAGGGGTCTAAAAAAATATGTACATGTCAAATATAAATAATATATGTAAAAAAAATATAAAGGGGTCAAAATAAATCTCTCTCATTATAAATCTATCATAAAAAGATGAATATTTTTTGTGTTCTAATTTATGAGAGTAATAGAGAATAGATATAAGAAGAAAAAAAATCACAATAGTGAAAAAATATACACATAAATAAAACTAATTTTTTTGGATTTTTGTTGGGATGAAGTTACACCAAAAATAAAAGAAGCTTGCATGAAATTATCTCTTTATGGAATAAAGAGTATGGCAAGAAAAATTGTGGTAATGGTGAGTCAATGCACATAGCGTAAATAACACACACCTAAGTATAAATATTTAAATAAATACCAAAATAATTATAAAAAATCCTTATATTTATGCCCTATATATAATAAAATATTTACACACAAAGAGGCCATAATATATCTTTTTATTTTTATTTTTATTTTTTTTTGGCTCAGCTATCCCGGTGACTAGTTAATTGAGGATTTTTAAGAAAATATAGACAGAGTCCCCTAACTCACGCACGCTTATTTACAGTGAAATGGTAGGGATAGCCACAGTGTTTGGATGATTTTGGTAGGGTGAGATAGCTTACTATGACAATTTATAATAGCCATGTACAGTGAAATGGTAGAGATAGCCACAATGTTTGGGTGATTTTGGGAAGGTGAAGTAGCTCACTATGACAATTTATAATAGCCAAAAAATGGCTATCAGTATCAGCCATGCAAAAGGCACTAAAGAAGCTGCAAAGCTCATCACAAATACACAGACCATGATTACTTCTGTTATGCCCTCTGCTGGTGGTAGCTTCTTCACGTCTCCATTTAACGTGGTCGCAAACAGGCTCCCGATCACCACCTTGCACGATCATTACAATTATAACATTGTGTGTGTGTGTGTGTGTGTGTGTGTGTGTGTGTGTGTGAGAGAGAGAGAGAGAGAGAGAGAGAGAGAATAAGAAAGAAGAAGAGAGTTTTAACATCGTAGGAAATTATCACAAGATACCTTAAAGATCTAGCCGACGAGGAGTTGAACTCAAGACCTGTTATTCAAGAGGGAAATGGCATAACCAATCTACCACACTTGGGTGATAGAAAGGTTATACCATTTTCGTCTTTTTATTAGCACACACACACACATCCGAGAAGAAGAGAGTTTTAACGTAGTAGGAAACTATCGTGGAGAGAGAGAGAGAGAGAGAGAGAGAGAGAGAGAGAGAGAGATTATACCTAGGTGGAAACCATGAAGACGCAACCGACGAGAATTAAGTAGCGGCGACCGACTTTATCAACGAAGAAGAGAGAGGCAGACTGTTAGGAGACAGACCACACTAATGATGATAGCTGAGTAAAGGGAAGCCTGGTCACCAAAACCAGCCAGCTTGAAAAGAAAAGGCCCATAAAACAATATGGCTTCATTGCCTGCCACCTGCTGGAAGAAGGGAAGCAAGCAAGCAATGACTAGCTCACCTCTATGCCTCCTCACAGAACAGCTGCTTGTATGCCTCCCAGCTATTGGTCCCTCGCGACTTTTCCGACAGCGCAACGAGCTCGTTGAACTCACCGGATACGTTTGCCCCTCTTCCCCTTATCTTTTTGAGGACTTCTTTGGCTTGCTCCAGCTCCCCCCTCTGCACTAGAGATATGGGAGTCTCTACTACCACAAGACTGCATAATGTAAGCAGCAGAGCTGGCAATCCTGCTACCCCCAAAGAGAGCCTCCACCCCCATGGCCGACGTATCTTGTCCGCCACGTAATTTACGATGTTTCCTGACATGGCCCCTATCACAACATACACAGTACATAGCAAGTTCAGCATCCCCCGTTTGCCAGGAGGTGCTATCTCCACCAAGTACAAGGGCATAGCCTGCATCAGCACAATGTGCAAAACCTCTCTCTCTCTCTCTCTCTCTCTCTCTCTCTCTCTCTCTCTCACACACACACACACACACATACATAGCCAGTGAATTACAAGGTAGAGTGGGCATACATTGGTCTCACATTCCTCCATGTAAACTACAATCGGCTCATTACTTGAGGAAGCCCAAAACTGTCTTCTGAGAAGCATGTACCTGAGAGGCAAAGCCGATTCCACATCCGAGAAGGGCCCTTGCACCGATGATCATGGCTAGATTTTGTGTGGCAATGCCAACTATGGTCCCGCCCATGAAGAACAAGCTAGCCGAGAGCATGCTTACTTTTCCTCCAAGCTTCTGGCTCACCACAGACGCAAAGAAGGTGGCTGGCAAGGCGGCCAGGTAAAGACTGGATGAGAAGAGCTGAAAGACCTGGTTGTCATACTTACTGTAATTGTCCTCCTTTGCATTTATCTTGTGTTTGCGCACGTCCGGATAAAATTTGATGAGGAAACCATCCAGGATCGACATCCCACCTGCATGAGAGTAAGCAAGTCTCTGCACTCACCGCCGCAGAGAGAGAGAGAGAGAGAGAGATTACCAGCAATGACGAGGTCGTAGCCATAGATAAGGCCTCCGCTGCCCACCATGATGCATGTGAACACCACATACGCGGTTATGGGCGCTCTGCTGCTGCCGGTTTTAATGTTGAGGTGGGTTCTCCTGCTGACGATGATGCTACTGCTGCTCCGCTCTCCATCATCGACTACAGAAAGCTTACTTCGTTAATCCAGCGCTAATTAGTATTCAAGTTTCCTAATCCGCCGGGCTGTTGAAAGGATTGGGACCGTTCTACAGAAATGGAAATTTTAATCTTCACGAGATCGCCAACCTGTTACCAACAGTTTCGAATGGCCAAAATGGGCATAGCCAATCTACCACACTTGGGTGATAAAATGTGGTGTATTTTGGGAGATGGATAAGCTAGACACAAACACATACGTATAAATATACACACACGAACACGTATATACATACACACGCACACACACATAGTTTCTCAAGCCCACTCATGGACACATTTAGAAAAACTCGCACTATATCGCTCTATTCTCACTTTCGAATGTCTCCATGCATCATGTATGCATGTAAATATGTGTACATGTGTACGTACCTAATTGTGTGTGTATATGTGTTCGTGTATGTATACATATATATATATATATATATATGTGTGTGTGTGTGTGTGTGTGTGTGTGTGTGTGTGTGTGTCTATCTTATACATCTCCCCACAATACACCACATTCTATCACCCCAAATGTGGTAGATTGGTTATGCCATTTCCCTCTTGAATAACACGTCTTGAGTTCTCAACTCTCGTTGGATAGACCTTTCAAGTCTCTTGGGGTAGTTTCCTACAATGTTAAAAGTCTCTTCTTCTTCTTCTTCTTCTTCCTTGTCGTCATCCCTCACCATCCTCGCCTTTGTCTCCCCCCTCTTATGGTGCGCACATGCACCTTGTGCTCCTAGTCGTCGGTTGAAAAGTGCAGCTTGCCCACGAAGAGGCCCACCATGCCCTTGTAGGGATCCATCCCTTGCTCCACCAATGATATTGGATCATTAGACGCTTGGAATTCGATGCAGTGTTATTGTGTGCCGCTTGGGGTTGGTTTTGTTTGTCAACCACACAATTCTCCTAATTTATTGCCCTACCTTCTCGCCATCTCTAGTCAAAACCGTGGAGAAGCATGTGCGCTTTTGCCAGGGCGATGGATGGCACTCTCTCTTCCATCGGTTCCCTCTCTCTCTCTCTCTCTCTCTCTCTCTCTCTCTCTCACACACACACACACACACACACACACACCATCTATCTCCCCTGCTTGCTGACAATCTACTAGCGCCTAAAATTTCCTACCGAGTTCATTGTTGTGTCATGTCCTCCATGTGGTACCTATATCATTTTCATTGTCGCAAGTCTACCTGAAGGAGCTCGATGCTACCCACTCCCCAGTTGCTCCCACACTATCCACCACTATGTGTTCTCGTGTGCACTCAATGTAAGACAGGGGTGACTAGAACCAGAGAGTCCACCACCCAACCACCCTTTATATAGGCATGCCCCTTGGCCCTTTTCCCTAGTTGGACTCCCCGTTCCACACCGCCTAGCCCGTCCCTGCCTTATCTAGTCCGGCGTTGCCGGTGTCCTGACATTACTCCCCCCTTAAGAAGAGTTTTCTTCCTCGAAAACAAAAGTGGGAAACTTCTTCTTCAGAACACTAATGTTTTCCCAAGTGGCACCTTCTTCAAGTCGGTCTTTCCACTTGATTAAGGCATACGTGATGACGTGTACACAACTCATGATAATCAAGAACACGTTTAGGTTCATGCAGTAAGGTAGGAGGTTCAATGTAATCAACCAAAACCTGTTGGTCAATGACATTGTCGTCCCCATATAACCACTTTCGTAGACGGCTTACATGAAACACCGGATGAATGCGAGAATGTGAAGGTAGTAATAGTTCGTAGGCACGATCACCTACTCGCTTGAGTATTTTGAAAGGCCCACAATATCGGGGAGATAATTTAGGCGTCAGTGGTCCAGTTTTCAGACTTTCTGAATGTTCAGGCACACGTAAAAATACTTTCTCCCTTTCTTCGAAGGCAACTTGCTAATGTTTCTCATCAGCGTATTTCTTATACCGATCATGTGCTTGCGAGACATTCTGGCGAGCAAGTTTCAGCATATCCATGTGGTCTTGGAGAAAATCCTTAACCTGTTGGAGTTTTTCGGTTGCCAAACCCACCGTAACTGGAGACCTAGGTTGAAACCCGTACATGAGCATGAAAGGACTAAAACCTATTGTGACATGCTTAGCACTATTGTAGGCAAACTCGAGAATAGGTAACTATTTGGCACAAATGTCCATGTCCGTCGGTACACAAACTCTCCCCTTGTGGAGTAGGTACCCATTGTCGATGGTAAAATGTTTCCATTGTTGTAGTTCATCACTTGATAAAGAAACTAGGTGTGGAGGTTAATTGTACACTACCGTCATTGGAGTGAGAAGGATCCCTCTTTTGAACATAGCTCCACACTTTGGAATATGCTTCATCATGCTCATATTTGTCCTTGAGAGAATCTAAAAATTCACTACGAAGTTCCATGAACAAGAGCGAATTGATCTCTGGCATTCTACTTAGAGCGTCTGCCACTACATTGTATCGGCCTTTGCGATACCTTAGCTTGGCGTCATATTCGTGAAGGATCTCGGCCCACCTGGCTTTTCGACCCTTTAAATTTGTTTGTTGTGTAAACCATTTGATGCTTTCATGGTCAAACACAATCTCGAATTGAGCACCATACAGATAATGCCGCCATGTTTTTAAGGCCGACACTATTGCATAGAGTTCGCGTTCGTAAGCAGAATAATTTTGTTGAGGTACATCAAGCTTCTTACTTTCAAATGCAATCGGCCGTCCGTCTTATAACAGGACTTCTCCAATAGCACGATCACTAGCATCCGTTTCCAAAACGAATGGTTTCAAAGTATCTACAATAGCCAGTATAGGAGATGTAGCTAATGCATCCTTGAGCGTATCGAAACTGTGCTGCTGAGCGGATCCCCACTGAAAAGCTTTTCCTTTGCCTTTAAGTTGATCTGTCATAGGAACAGCAAGTTGAGTATAGTTTTTAACGAATCTTCGGTAAAAACCTGCAAATCCTAAAAATATTTGTAATTCTTCCAGATTTTTAGGAGGAGGCCATTTTTTATGGTATCCACTTTGGATTGATCCATGTATAGTCCGTGAGCTGAAATAACATGCCCTAAATAATGAATTTCATCTTTTAGAAAATCACATTTAGATTCCTTGGCATATAACTTGTTTGTACATAACAACTCAAACACCTGCGTGAGATGTTGTAAGTGCTCTTCTTCAGAAGCACTATAGACTAGGATGTCATCGAGGAACACAATGACAAATTTGCCCAAATATGGCATCAAGACACTATCCATAAGTGTCATGAATGTTGCGGGCGCATTGGTTAACCCAAAGGGCATCACCAAAAACTCGTAGTGTCCAAACCGTGTTCAGAATGCAGTCTTAGGTATATCGGCAAGCCGCATACAGACTTGGTGATATCCTGACCGCAAGTCGGTTTTTGTAAAAATGTGAGCATGATTAGCTTATCAAATAACTCATCTAGTCTTGACAATGGGTATTTGTTCTTAACTGTAACCGCATTTAAGCCCTGGTAGTCTACGCACATGCGCATACTACCATCCTTTTTCTTCACTAAAAGGATAGGCGAAGCCCATGGTGAAGAACTGGGTTGTATAAACCCTCTGCTAAGGTAGTCAGCAAGCTGACGTTCCACCTCAGCAGCCTCTGAGTAACTCATACGGTAAGGTGGTTTACTAACAGGTTTACAGCCTGCAGCCACGTCAATGCTATGTTGTACTGATCGTGTCGGCGGTAATCCTGATGGAAAATCATTAGGAAATACATCTTGAAATTCCTTTAATAATTTTTGTAATTGACTAGCAACGTTTGCTTGTTTAGAATTAGCAATTGGCAGAATAGAGGAGAGAGAAGCATGCGACGTTGAGGAATGTTCAACAGACTCAATGTTAGAAAGAAAATGAGACAGTGAGTAACACAAGAAAACCTGGTCTATTTCATTATCAGAAACGAGTTGCATAAGCTCAGCAGTACAAATCAGTGGTGATGAAGGTATATCCTTTTCTCCTAACAACAACACATGTGCGCCATGGGATTCAAACATCAAGTTGTTGTGCTAATAGCTACGCTTCAGTGATGGTCCTAGGCTATGCAACCACTCCCTACCACGAACCACATCAGCCCTTTTCATGTTCATAACCTGAAAATCCAAACAAGTAGAGTACCCTTGTATTTCCAATGGAACAGCTCAGCATTGAGTATCCCATATTTTAGTATCATGTCCATTCATCATTGCTACCTTGTAGCGGTGGATACTCGGAGTTTGAGGTAGTTTGAGCTTTTTTACCAATCCATAATTGATGAAATTGTGAGTAGCACTGTCATCTACCAAGATGCACACCTTGTGCCCTTGCAGATATCCATGCATATGTACTAACTCATGTGGTCCAAAGGTTTGTTGCCACATCTGTGGAGAATTTTGAGGAAGACTCAAGAGGCAGTAGTTGCACCGTGTGCACTACTTTCTCCTTCCCCTAAGTAGCAGATTTCCCCTTGGGACAATCCTTTTTGCCATGACCTCTTCCTAAACATTGAAAACATAACTTCTCTTTCTTGGATTTATCAAAATCCTCATGAGAGAGAGGACCCCTGGACCCCTTGGGTTTTTTAGATGTATCTGAATTAGCAACTAGAAATTTTCTTTTATTGTGTCCATATTGAGTGCGTGTATTATCATGTATACTAGCAGCCACGTTACTATTATGTATTTTCTTCTCATCAGGGTCATCATGAATATGTGCTTTCACTATGGCTTCATCAAGTGTTTTAGGGTCTTGGGTCTTGACATACTTCTTAAGCTCGGGTGTCAGACCTCGTATGGACCCTCATACTTGTTGAAAGGTATCCAAGACTTCCAACTTGAGGATAACGTCCCGATAGTAAGAGATATATTCAAGGAGTGATGGGTATTGGCGCATGGAACATGTGTCCCAAGCCGTCCAATTTCGATCGGCCTCGTTTGTAGGAAAAAATTCCTTGCTAAACATTGCTTCAAAGGCTGCCCAACTCTGTGGTATGATGTTCTTCTTCTTGAGAGACATCCACCATTTGTAGGCCTTGCCTTCCAGAGTTAAGCTCGTCTGCAGAGAGTACGCCTTAAGGCGTGAATTCCATCCCATTTACTGAGAAAGATGTTCACTGCATCCTTATTGCAGTCTTGGTCTTCGCCCTTAAAGACTGGTGGTTTAAAGTTCTTCAACAAGTCATCCACCTCTTTGATAGTGAGAGTATGCAACGTATCATTAGTTGGGCCTTGCCCTTGTGTGCCAACGTGCTCATGCATGTGGGTGTCAGCAGGACTCTTAGACTGTTGATGCATTAATTGAATTACTAATGTGGAGAGTTTAGTAACATTTTCATTTAAAGCTTTAAAATTTTCATCCATGATTATCATGCGTGTCTGAAGTGCACGAAATTCTTGACTATCGAGCAACTCATAAGTATCTTCTCCTGCCATACCGTCACGGGTACTCTCCTTGAGAGGATCCGGCCGTGGGCCATCATTGGTAGGATCAGGAGTACTTTGCTCAAAATCGAATGTCATTTTGATATCCGAATCCATGGCTACATAGTGTGGTGAAAGAAGTACTCAGAAAATATACCTGATATTGGGAGCACTCGCAAAGTATAGTAGCCGTGCTAACTCCGTCAAAATCGAGAGTAGTCCGCCGTATATGAAACTCCACAAGCTCTTGATAGTTGAATCAATTATTCTTGAAGATGCTGACAAAAATTTATACTGCTTGAAACGTAATTGTTCGCTTTGAAATGTCATAGGCGACTTAATCTTCCCGAAGGAAAAAGGTGCAACAGATACTTTGTTCGAAAATTCCAACTCCGTTGAATTTTTGCAATTTTTGAACTTTTGATAGTTTTGCCAAGAATTTCATGGCCCTTTGCCGGTGCTTATGTCAAATCTCGGCCGACAATCGTCGCAACCCTCGTGTATGGGGTGTGTGGCCGGGTGGGCATGCACACTAGCTTGAAATTTTGAGGAATTGCCCAAGGCCAACGGCCTGTGGGCACCTTGAGTGTGAAAAAACAACGCCACTGTCGACTATGGAGACCAAGGCAGTTCCGCGAGGACGAGAGAGAGAGAGAGAGAGAGAGAGAGAGAGAGAGAGAGAGAGAGAGAGAGAGAGAGAGAGAGAGAGAGATGCCCGTCTGTTGCGTTTTGGGCATCACCGCAGTTACGTAAATTCCTCCCCTCCGGAGCGTGCATCCGCCGGGCTAAGCCACACAGCATATGCCGGAGGTCAAGGTCTCCTCCCTCCCGTCACAAGCAGCTCTACCCATGCTATGGAACTTCGTCGTCTCCCTTAGCAGGCGGCTCTTCACGCCCTCAAAGAGAGGAGCATGCAAAAAGCTCCACGCCCTCTTGCCCAAAAATAGACCATGCTCTGATACCAATATAAGACAGGGGTGACTAGAGCCTGAGAATCCACCACCCAGTCCATCCACCCTTTATATAGGCATGCTGCTTGGCCCTTTGCCCTAGTTGGACTCCCCTTTCCACACCGTCTAGCCCGGCCCTTGCCTTATCTAGTCTGGCCTTGCCAATGTCCTGACACTCAAAGCCCATTGGGTTGCCCTACTCTCACTTCCAGTGTAATTCGTCAAGTGCACTCCGCCTATTGAACAACCCCAAAGACCTTCTTTAACTACCTAGAGCTTCCCTACCTACAGCTCGCCTCTACATTGTCCTTTGTGTCTGCCTAGTGCCATTGGGCCATTGGTCTTGTACCCTGCTTTCTCTCCATCCCTACTACTCACTCGTCATTCATGTCCACTTTGTGTGCTGCTAAATCAATCCTCTAAAATCAGCAGAAGTAAGAAAGGATCAGGTATAGGTCATACATTAAAACTTGAAAAAAACATCTACATAGATGTGAATCTACAAAGAGAAGGCTCAAAGGATAACATTTTGTTAAGATAAAAAAGAGGGGACCGAGTAAATACGAAGCAAGAAAAGCACATGTGTCAACTGAGAAAAGATAGCACAATGAAGATGCTTTGACGTGAGAAATCATACAACATGAGATGAAGGGCTTCTTTTGCAAGACCTCCTATCTCATGAGTCCTCATGCCTAGGATTGAATCATTACAAGTGACCTTTGTTAGTACCGATTCTTGTAAAAATTAGTAGGCATTGCATAAGTGATGTACGGGCGTCTTATGCGAGGTCCAATAATTTCCAACCAAAAACATAAAAGCATCTCACTACAAGCATCGCTAATTGCATCGCTTAAACGATGCAAGATTTGTGATGCTTGTTGCGACGTTTGCAAATTGTCTTTCGTTGCGTAAGTGATAGTGTCGCATAAGTGACGCCTGTAAGTTCAAATTTCTTTTGCAAGAAGCCACAGGGAGACATCTCCTTCTCCCTTGACTTCACTGCGAGAGAGAGAGAGAGAGAGAGAGAGAGAGGGGAATGAAATGATGTATTAACGTCTTCAAGAAGGCCAAAAAGCCCTATGAGATCAATCCATTACAAACTAGTGAATGTGATACCATGTCTGAGTACAAAAAACTAGATACGAAAATAAATGTAGAAGTGATACTAGATGGAACTATGTCGGGTATGTGTGACCACTGATACAATGGGTGCCCAATACAAGAGGGTAATGTAATGTGTGGTGAATTCATCCTCATCTGTACTCTAGATATTGAGATACTATGGATTGAATCCTCTATTGTCTTCTCAGTGATGTTGTGAAGCTCCTCTCCTCAGTCAAGGGCGTCTCGATCTCCATAGCTCCAATGCTCGATCAATGAGCATATTGCGGGTGTGATTATGAGTTGAGCTTTGCAGTGGTGGCTTTGTATCTGTCCAGTGTCTAGTGTGAAGAAATCTGTAATCTGCTCTGGGATTGTCTTTCTATCATAACATCTAATATCTAACAAACCCAAATGATTTTCTCATATTAAACTGATCATTTGATGTGGGAGAATAAACGGGAACAAGGGTTAGAATATAGACATGTGCTTTCAGATCTATCTCAACACGGGGCCAATGGTAAAGGGGTCCAAATGAGAGATGGTATGTCAAAAGCAAGGCTATCTAATGGAGCTTAAAGACCTTAGGGTTAGCTTTATTAAAGACCTCCAAACGTTAGTGTTAAAAAGTACTTTGACCTTAGGTAATCTAGGGCTCAGCTTGAGGTGGGAACTCGGCCCAAGCTTGAGGTGTAATGGAATTGGCCTATTTAACTTGAAAGTAGCGGAAATTAATGAGAGTAGTTTTGAGAAATTACTTTGTGAGCATAGCAGGTGAACATAATTAAAGATAGCAACATAATCATATCAATTAGTTAACTTGGCATGAACAATACGTTTGCAAGAGAGAGAATTTAGAGAACATGACAACAGTTGAGGACCGGATTTATGTGGAGCCTATCCCCCCTCCAATAGGCATTTGTATTATGATTTCTCGCATTAAGAGAGACTTGTTACAATACAATCTTTGTGTTCCTTGTGACCTAGTGATGCAATGAAGATGGAAAACTTTATGCATCACAAGCATAACATAAACTTTGAAGAAAACTTTAACTATCCCAAGCCTCAGTCCCAAGACCTCAAACACCTTCGAAGGTGGAGAGAGCTAGCAGGGAATGACGATAGGGAAGAGGAAGAAGAAACATTTCATAGGAGAAAGAATAGTTACTCACTTATCATAACTCTTCTTGCTAGCATACATAATAGCATAGTAATGAAGATGGAGAAGAAGGCAAGCTTAAGCATTGAAGCATGGCTCTTGGTTGGATTTGCACTCCATAGCCAAGAGTGTTGGTGTAGGCTCTCAACCTCTACTTGCTTGGAGAAGGAGAGGGAGCTCTTTCACTTTGCACAATGCATAATGAGAGTGTGTGTGAGTGTGTGTCGGAGAGTATACCCCTCAAGCAACCCCCTAGCTTGCTTTGGTTGACCCCCCTTGTAGCTCATGCTTGAAGCTCATTGGACCCCTCCAGGCCTAGCCAATCAGAAGCAAGAGGTATTACAAGCAACAAGGGTAGCCTTGGGACAAGTGTCTCCATTTCCCCTTTGAGAGCGAGGACTTGATAAATGCAAAGAAAATTAATTAAATATGCTAAATTATCATTGGACCCCTTGTGTGGCCAACCAATAGGCTTCAGGCACACCATGAGGGCAACATGAGGAGGAACTTGACAAGTGTCCCCTTTTCTTTCTTTGTACTACGCATGCCTTGTGTGAGTGTGTGTGTGTGTGTGTGTGTGTTCTCTCTCATCCCCCCTCATGTAGGGCTCGCCCCCTCCTTGTAGGGATTGGATCTTTGACTTTTGACACCTCAAACCCTTCAAGCTTAGGCCCAGTTCCCACCACAAGCTTGGTCCTTGAGCACTTTAAGGTTGGGTTGGGTTCTCACCTCTCACCTCAAGTACAACCCTAGCATCTCAAGCATGACAAGCACCTCAAGTACAACCCTAGCATCTCAAGCATGACAAGCACCGCAAGCACCTCAATCATCAAGCACCTCAATCATCTCAATCACCTCAATCATCAAGGACCTCAAGCACCTCAGTCATCAAGCACCTCAAGCACCTTAAGCTTGGGCTGGGTTCCCACCTCAAGCTCAGTCCTAGATTTTACCTAAGGTCAAAGGACTTTTACACACATTATTGGAGGTTTTCAATGAATCTAAACCTAAGGTCTTATGCTCCATTGGTTAGCCTTGCTCTTTGATAGACCATCTCTCATTTGGGCCCCTATACCATTGGCCTTCTGTTGAGATAGATCTATAAGCACATGTCTATATCTTAACGCTTGTTCCCATTTATTCTCCCACATTAAGTGATCAGATTAATATGAGAAAATCATTTGAGTTGGTTTGATATTAGATTTTATGACATTACCTCTCTCTTGAAATCATAGTCTTCCTCGACTATGAGATAGAAGAGATAAAGCCTTAGTCATTAGTCAATCTTACTTAGAGGGTAGAGGATCTCTTTTTACACTATGACATCTTTCTAAGATGGATGACTTATCCATTTGGTGCTTGGAAGAAATAGCTACCGCAAGCATGTCTGCTCTTTAGTCCATTTCATTCTCCCAAAGTAGAGTGAGAAATTCTAGTTGGTGTTTGAGAGACATCGTCATCACAAACATGATTCTAAGCATGCATACTATTTAAATTTGTGCACAATAAAAAGAGAACTAGTCTTGTAAGACAAAAAAACATGGGTCATTTAAAAGAAATTTGTACATTTGCTTACTGTAATGTAGCATTGTAAGCATTGACAAGGTGCATACTATCCTCAAGCTGTATTCTTTGCATCCATCTAGCATCTTCAAAAGGATAATTTTTGAACTTAATAAGATACCGTCGGATAATCTTACCATGTCGTAGTACCTTGTCTTCATGCCGAAGGATAGCTTCGGGTTGTAGCACCTCTTCTTGATCTTCAACTTTGGGAGGGTCTTCAATAATTGGTTCACTTGGTGGCTCTTCTTTATAGGGCTTAAGTAGGCTCACATGAAAGGCATTGTGTATGAGCCAATGGTTAGGAAACTTGAGTTGGTAAGCCGTCTCATTGATGGGCTTCAAGATTTGGAAAGGACCACAGTATCTTCTTGCTAACTTAGCATAATACTTTTTATAGCCTGTAGGATTTTTTCTCGTCGTTTGCCTCAATCGAGCCTTAGGAAACTTAAGTAAGACCCAATCATTTTCTTTGAATGTTAAAGCTCTTGTGTGCTTGTTAACAGTAGCTTTTTGCCTTTGTTGAGATATGGATATAGCCTCTATTAATTGAGTCAACGTCAGTTAACAAGGAGCTGCTAAAGATCAAGTCTTAGGAATGCACATCAAAGATGAATATGAAGAAGCAATGAAGATTGGAGTTACACACTTTTCACATTTTCCCAAAATGACCATGTATTGTAATTTTCCAATTTATTTAGCCATTGTGATAATTGTAACGCGTTACGGGCTCAAAAAGAGTTCCAAGGTGTAAAGCATAGGTCAGTCAGTTTATCTAGGTTGCAGATACAATAAGTGTGGAGCCTCAAAGGTCTTCGGCACTGGACATTGCATATTTTATACATTGGCTATAGTATAAAGGCCAACTTTGTAAAGATTTTATTAAGTTCTTGGATAATAGAAACACAGCGTGAGCTAATGGTGCTCACTTCTCTCCTTCTCGTGCTTCTTACTCCCTTCCTAGTTGTCACATTGCAGTGCCATCTGTTGCGTTGCAACTGCAGGTAAGAGCTCTACGCATTGACGTAAGTATTTCATGGTAATCCGTAGCTTTTGGCGTTGGTGCAATCGAAGTTGGTCCGTGATGGGAAGTGTGCTATGCAATGCAAAGGGTGCTAGCAGGTGCATGGCAAAGGGCTAAAGCAGCTATGAAGGCCCTGGGCAAGTCAGTGATAGCGAAAATGTATGCTTAAGACAGTTTTTTAGGCCAAGGGCCCCGGGGGCCTCCAAAGTGAGATAATGATGACGGCAAGTCAAGGTGTTCAAAATGTGGAAAATGTGTCCCAAAATGTGGTGTTCAAGATGCTCTAGAAGCTCATCCAGAAAGCTCGTCAAACGGGGCTTCAGTGTAAAAGATATGCTAGTCCGAAGTTAGAAGGCTTCGCAGGTCCCGACAGGTAGTGCAGGTACAGATAGGTGGCCAAAGCTGGGATCAGTGCATATGCGTGTAAAGCTCGAGCTATCAATCACGCCGGTCTTTTCGGTTCGTCATTCAAAGCTCAAACGCACAAGTTATGGCCTGCGGAATATTCGTCGGGGGGTCGGGTACGTGCTCATCGGGCCACATTGGTAAGCGCGCAGACAAGAGTTCTTTTGAGCTCGCTAGAGTTCTAGAAAGTTGGATGCGATATGGGAAGTCAACCTGAGTTTACGGCGGCGGCTGGCTAATTAGAGTTGTGGACGTCGGGATACGTCCTAGCCAAGCTCGCGGAAAACTGAAAAAAAAGGCGGGTCGAGTTTTCTCCAAAGTTATGGGTCGCCGTTCGAGGATACGAAAGGCTAAAAGGTGATGGGGTTCTTAGGATATGGCTTCGACGATATGAAATTTGGTTTGGTAGGGCCGAACTGAAACCTGACGAATGTGTGTGGGTTTTTGAGCACCGATGGCATGCGAAAAGGAGACTTGGTGATTAAAGTCTTTGATTGTAAGTTGAAAATGAAAAAAGTGACCCTCAAAGCTAAGAGGAAAAAATAGAGGAGAAGGAAGAGAAAGAAAAAAGAAGCCTCAAAGAGGCAATGGCGCCGGGGTTGTTGCTTACGATAGAAAGTTTTCTTCCCCTGGTTGAAGCTAGGAGGTAAAGTGAAAAAAAGAGGAGGTGTAGCGGGTTTCGAAAAGGAGGAAAAAAGCTTTTTTTTGGGTTTGGGGAGAAGGGGGAAGAAAAAGAAAAGAGTTTCTCGTGCTCGGCGGTCGAAGCAGGAATGCATGGTCTGTGAAGCGGCTCGAAAGGGTGAGGGCCTAGCAGAGAAGGCAGCCAGTGAGATTGCCAAGAGAAAAAGATGTTGTCAAAGCGAAGCTAGAGTGAGTTTTTCTCGTCGAGCTGGGTACCGACGAGAGTCGAATTTAGAGGGAGGCGTGTGCCCCTATGTATTTTGTGGTGATGGCCATGGTTGGTCATGGTGCAGCCAAGAGAAGGCTACAAGGGTCCTGTACATGTGTTTTCTGTTTGAAGGAGAAGCTTTCATTGTCGATTTTGGCGTCGTCTTTCCCCCCTTCCCCCCTTTCGTCTTTGCTCGTCTCCAGGTTGTGTGGTGCCGGTGTGTGTGAGCGTGTGCGTCTCCCCGAGCCCCCTTTGTGTGTGAGAGAGAAAGAGAGAGAGGTGTTCAGTTGTGGAAGAGCTGGAAGCAGGCAAGATCGGTGTGGTAGTTGTTTAGCGATTCTACAGGGCGTGTGTGCCTTTGGCGAAGTGTAGGTGAGGCCCTACTAGTGTGACTCGTCTTTTTTGAAGGTATTTTCGAGGGGACAGGGGTGTTGTGAATACCCTGAGCTATATAGGGGCAGTTGTTTGTGTGTCGGGTGTGTTTCCCATTCCCCCTCTCCAGCATCACCGATCTGCGGCCTAATTTCATCATAAGTAGGAATTTATGCTTTAAAATCATAAACTAAGTATAGGCAGGGTATTGGGGCATCATTACTAAGCATTTAGATCCATTCTGTGTCAAAAACGACTAGGTCAAAAACTCATTGCTGTTAATAATCGTGATTTTTGCACTTGATCTAAAGTGAGATTTGAGACCATAAGCATGTGTGCTTAGGTCTTATAAGTATGTCCTAGAAGTTTCGTAACGTTTGGACGTCGTTTGATGCTGTAACAAATGTGATTTGTTTGCTGATGGCGATTAGCTTTTGGTGATTTCAGTCATTTGAGTGTAGCTTAAGTTAGATAGCGATTTGTTTGTTGTTTTCCAAGAGATTCAAAACCTCTTGTAGCCTCTATACACTAGTCGAGTCAGCTTCGTCCCATGGATTGACAATTATATGTGTGGTTCTCGCTACGTCTGCAATAAGATAGGAGTGAGGTTAAATGCCCGTCCCACAGCCTCCTTAATCTTTTGAAAAGATTCTTGTAGGTCACGGCTATACTCATCGGCGGTGGAGATCTTCCCATGTACTTTGAGTAGCAAGGGACTTTTAGGTCTTTCCTCAATGATCTCAAAAGGTGCTTTTCCCGTAGAAGTATGTACAACATTATTGTAGGCATACTCTACAAGAGGTAAGTACTTTTTCCATTGTGAACGTTAATCTACTTTGGTAACATAAGTCTTGAGTAGATCGAGTATTGTAAGATTGGCTATCTCACTTTGGCCATCCGTTTGTGGGTGATAGGCCGAAGATAATTTCGATCTTGTTCCTAGAGTTTCAAAGAGACCTTTCCAGAAATTACTGGTCATTCTAGGATCTCTATCTGACATGATGGATGTTGGTAATCCATGGTGTTTGAAAATATGTGATATGAAGAGAGTTGCCATTTGGTGAGCCTTAATAGTCTTTTTGATAGGAACAAAGTGTGCTTGCTTGCTAAACATGTCAATTATTGTCCATATTCCTGTATTCCCATGGATAGACTTGGGTAATCCAAAGATGAAATCCATGGATATACTCTCTCATGGTGAATTTGGGATAGGCAATGGCTAGAGTAATCCAGGTTGCTTCCCTCTATCATACTTGGTCTTTTGGCATACTACACATTTTGAAACATACTCTTGTATGTCCACTTTCATGGTAGGCCAATCGAAATACGTCTCTACTTCTCGAAGAGTAGGTTGAATACCTCTATGACCTGCATAGCGAGGAGCATGAGATTCATACATAACTTTCTCACAAAGGGAATGGGTAACACATAGCCTATTGCCGTGGAGAAGATAACCATACTGCAAGGTGAATGGTTCCTTTTTCTTCCCCAAAGCAAGGTCTGACATTATGTCTCTAAAATCATGGTCAGTAGCATACTCATCTATCATAAAGGATAGATCATTGTGAGAGACACCACATTAACTTTTGGTCGTCGTGAAAGTGCATCAGCCACTTGATTGTGCTTACCAGCAATGTGAGCAATGTGGAAATTAAATTGCGAAAAAAAAATTGCCCACCTCATTTGTTTGTCGGAGAGCTTGGTTTGCATCATGAAGTACTTGAGACTTTGGTGATTGGTTCGTAGAATAAATGAAGTCCACAATAAGTAGTGCTTCCATGTGTCTAGGGCATGTAGAACAGCTAAAATCTCTTTCTCATAAATGCCTAAGACTCGTTCATCGCACTGAGCCTTCGGCTCTTATATGCTATGGCATGCCCTTCTTGAAGCAAACTTGCTCCAAGGCAATCACCACAAGCATCACATTGGACCTCAAATGCTTTGAGAGATCCGGAAGCATGAGGACTAGTTGAGAGGTAAGCTTCTCCTTGAGCTTGTCAAAAACAATTTACTCCTTAGTAGTCTATACATACTTAACGTTCTTCTTAGTTAAGTCATGTAGTGGTCCTATTATTTGAGAGAATTTTGCTATGAAGTGTCTATAGTATGTGCACATACCAACAATAAAGCTTCTTAGCTCATGTAGATTCCTTCGGTTAGGCCATGCTTTTATTACCTCTAACTTTGATGGATCCATACGGATACCATCTTGAGAGATAATATGACCTAAGTATTGAATTTCTTGAAGGAAGAATTCGCTTTTCTTTTGGTTGAGAAAAAGCTTATTCTCCCTCAATGCTTAAAAAATCACTTGGAGATGTTGCTTATGTTCCTTCAGTGACTTGGAGTAGATGATATCATCAAAGAACACTCTAGTGAATTTACGGTAAGGTCTAAAACTTTTCTCCATTAGACGATTGAATGTAGCTGGTGCATTAGTCAAGCCAAAAGGCATGACTAGATATTCGTAAAGACCAAACGTTGTGCGAAACACGATCTTTAGGATACCTTCATCCACTATCCTTATTTGATGATAGCCACTTTTAAGGTCAATCCTACTGAAGTAGGTAAATCTTTGTAGCTTATCAAACAGATCTTCTACACGAGGCACGGGAAATCTGTTTTTGATAGTGATATGTTTTAGTGCTCGATAGTCCACACACATACGGTATGTGCCATCTTTCTTTTGCACTAAAAGGACTGGAGAACAAAAGGTAGAGGAACTAGGCCTCACCATCCCCTTGTCTACCAATTCCTGTACTTGCCTCATGATCTCCTCTTGTTGAGCTTGTGAGACTAGATAAGGAGGCTTGTTGGGCGATGAGCTTCTTGGAAGGATCTCAATGCGATGGTCATCATCCCCTCATTTTGGAGGTAAGTCAATAGGGATATCATCAATGAACACATCTTGGAATCCTTTTAGAAAATTAGACAAGTCTAACTCTTCTTGATTCCTACCATTTACATTTGATGAAACATTAGGATCTTTTAGAGACTCTTTGACAAAAATCATGTACGTAGAAATTGAGCTCTTCATTGATTTATCAAAAGCAAGATAATTTACAATTTTTTAGTGATAGTGATTTTTTTATTTTTTTTGTTTTCCCTCTTTTTTTTGCATTATAATATATGATTTCGCGGTGGTTTACGTAGGGTCCTATCGACCCATAGAACTCTACGGAAAGTGTAGACGGAAGTACAGGAGTAGTGTTGACGGAGGGTGTTGGCATTTTTGTTTTCGGGGTAAGGATAGATAAGTAACACATGAATCAGGGGCTATGTGGATCCTCGGACATATATGAAATGGGATAAAGATAAACCAAGCTACTGACAAATATCACTACAATTAGCATAACTACGGTCAGACTATCGAACACCGAGTCAAAAGTGACTTCACCAGGCCTTTCCCTTTACAAATCAAGCGAAGTGGAATGGTGCAACCACGCTCATTAGCATCTATATACATGTTCATTCCCCTATAGGTGAAATAGATTCTCCTTTCAAGGAGCTTCATATTGGCATCCATACGGTCAAACCATGGAGCCCCTAGGATAGCATCCTCATGTTGGAGAGGAGAGATGGAAAAGTCTTCTTTTGTCGACATAGATTTGGACATGAAGCCTCAACTTCCCAATCAAGGGAGTAAGGGAGGCTTGCTGTCCCTTGAGAGCTATGTCAGCCATTACCATATCTCCCATATTGAAAGTTTGAATGCCCAACTTGGTGGCCAACTCCATTGATATGAAATTGTGAGTAGAGCCAGGGTCAAACAAGATGAAGGCATCATGCTCTCTTACCTTTCCCCAAGCATAGGAAAGTAATGATCCTTTGCAATGAGCATCCTCTTTTGGAGCTTCGATGGTGGAAGCCCTAGGAGTCTCACTGCGAGCATTCTTTTTGGGGCAAGAATGATAGCCATGTCCTTGCTCCCCACACTTGAAACACTTATGGTCCTTGCGAAACGTTTCAAGCTCTTCAATAGAGAGTTTTTTTTGCCTTTGTGAACTCCCTTCTCCTTGGACCAATTGTTATTGTTGTTGTTGAAAGTCCTTGGGAAGAATTTTGAGCATTGGTTTTCCCCTTTGCATCATTTTTGTCTTTATTTTCCATGGGCTTGACATTCCGTCTAGCCCCTTGATGGAAATTGATGCGTGAAGAAACCATGGTGTGATGGATTACTTCACTAATAGAACCAGGACTTGAGAGTTGATGTAATTGGCCATCTCTTCAGGTAATCCCGCACAAAGTTGTTGTCTTTTCTCGGCAAAGTCTATCTTTTGAAAGACAGTAGCCTTGAGATGTAAATCCCAAACCATGTCTACATACTTGTGGATAGACTCATGAGAGACAAGCTTCAAGCTACGCCATTCGGTAAGCATTTTGTCCTTTGCATCACTTGCAAGGAACTGCTTCATGATGGAACCTCGTAGAGTTTTCCATGTCTTTGGGGCTTCTCCATTGCCACGAAGGCTAGCCCACCATTGACGAGTTGATTTTTGGAAGTGCATAGCTACATGGTGTAGCTTGGAGGACTATGTGAACTCATCTCCAAAGGCCACATCAAATTGCTGGATGAAGGCCAACACTTTGTCGGTAGCACCAAAGGTGCCATCATAGGTGAGAAAGGAGATACTCTTTTCTCCCTCCTTGAACTTCTTTAGTTTTTGTGACCTTCACCGTGCAGGGTATGATTTGCAATGTCCTCCCTTCCTGTATTCTCTAGGAGAATAGCCATAGCTTTCATCGGAAGAGGAGGAAGGTGAAGATGAAGGAGAAGAGGGTGACCTCTTTCTTGCCCTTTTCTTCCTTTGTTTCCTCTCTTCCCTTTCAGAGTGACAAGGACAAGGACTGTGTGTTCATCTTTTCCTCTTGGGAGGAGTGGGTGATCGTCTAGACCATCCTCTTCGTGGAGCCACATCTTCAGAGGAACTTATAGTTTCATTGCTTTCTTGGTCTTTGGATTCCTCCTCTCGAATGGGAGAGTCTTCTTTTGGGGGTCTCTTCAAGAAGCCTCCTAAGCTCTCTCTCCTCTTGGAGAGGAAGGGAAATCCCATAAGCGTGAAGTTGCTGAGTAACTTTGTCTTGCAAAGGCAGGGTTGCCCATAGCTTGCTGCAACCTAGTTACGAGAAAATTCACCACCATGGGGGCATCATCATTACCACCTTCATGTGCAAAATCAAAGCTATCAATGTTCATTCTACTCTCTTGGTTATTGTCAGCCATGTTAACAAAATTTATGTAAGTACTTTAGTGTATGCTTTGGGAATTCAAAACCTTAGTTGCCACTCCTCTTAGCCTTTAAAAATCGGCTCTTAAGTATCTACACCCACGGCTTGAAGTGGTTAATTAAAGAGAGTAGTGGAGTAAGTCTAACATAGCAGAGTTGCCGAGGGCTAGCTCCTTTCGGAATGCTTATGGCTCAATAATGGTAAAGCCGTAGGAAAGTCTAAAAAGACTCCATTATTAAGTCCAAAGCGGATTTATGTGGAGCCGGTCCCCCCTCAAATAGGCATTTGTATTATGATTTCTTCCATTAAGAGAGACTTGTTACAATACAATCTTTGTGTTCCTTGTGACCTAGGTGATGCAATGAAGATGAAAAACTTCATGCATCACAAGCATAACATAAACTTTGAAGAAAGCTTTAACTATTGCAAGCCTCAGTCCCAAGACCGCATACACCTTCGAAGGTGGAGAGAGCTAGCAGGGACTAAGGGTAGGGAAGAGGAAGAAGAAGCATTTCATAGGAGAAAGATTTAGTTCCTCACTTATTATAACTCTTCTTGCTAGCATACATAATAGCATAGTAATGAAGATGGAGAAGAAGGCAAGCTTAAGCATTGAAGCACGGTTGTTTGTTGGATTTGCACTCCATAGCCAAGAGTGTTGATGTAGGCTCTCAACTTCTACTTGCTTGGAGAAGGAGAGGGAGCTCTTGCACTTTGCACAATGCATAATGAGAGTGTGTGTGAGTGTGTGTGGGAGATCAAGAAACCCCCTAGCTTGCTTTGGTCGACCCCCCCTTGTAGCTCATGCTTGAAGCTCATTGGACCCCTCCAACCCTAGCCAATCACAAGCAGAGGCATAACAAGCAACAAGGGTAGCCTTTGGACAAGTGTCCCCCTTTCCCCTTTGAGAGAGAGGACTTGATAAATGCGCAGACAATTAATTAAATCTCCTAAATTATCATTGGACCTCTTGGGTGGCCAACCAATAGGCTTTAGGCACACCATGAGGGCAACATGAGGAGGAACTTGACAAGTGTCCCCTTTTCTTTCTTTGTACTAGGCATGCCTTGTGTGAATGTGTGTGTGTGTGTGTGTGTGTGTGTGTGTGTGTGTGTGTGTGTGTGTGTGTGTGTGTGTGTGTGTGTGTGTGTGTGTGTGTGTGTGTGTGTGTGTGTGTGTGTGTGTGTGTGTGTGTGTGTGTGTATTCTCTTGTCAGGACAAGGGTCCTACGGGGCAAGGCCTAACCTAGGGGGTCAGGGACCTAGGCCAAGGGCCGACTGGACCAGTGTGGACTGGGGATCCACTTAGGGCAAGTGTAGCCTTGATATACTCGGTTGCATGCTCTCTCTCTCTCTCTCTCTCTCTCTCTCTCTCTCTCTCTCTCTCTCTCTCTCTCTCTCTCTCTCTCTCTCTCTCTCTCTTCTTTTTTCACGCCCAAGAAGGCTATGGTGCTGTCAAGATGGGGGATTCTTCTCTCTCGATAGACATGCTTGCATGGCTTGGTAGCAACGATCAGCTTAGCCTAGTAAGCTTTTTTTGTTTTTCCCTGTTTACACCTTACTTGGCAATTACTATCATTATGCAAAGCAAAGTTCTTCGGCAATTTCATATGAAGCAAGGCTTTGAGGAACTGGAAAAATAGGGAATATCACTTACAGAATCCCTACCAGTCTAAACTATGCACAGCACTTATGGTTTTGGTTCTCACGGTTGAGGCCACCACTCTCTGCAAGGGCTTACCATTCTGCATGCAAGGCATGCTAGTGAGGTGGATTCAATTCCCCCACTTCATGCAATTACGCTTCCGCTATCACACTCGCAACTCTGTCAAGGATAGATTAAGGATAGATTGTTTATTATGATTGTTGGTTTCTATCAACACACAACACCAAAAGGAGCCTAATTCTAGGACTTATTTCACGGCAATCACGACCCCTGCTAGGGAGGAGGATCGGAATGAGTTTTGTGTTTTTTATGTTACCTCTCTCGGTGCGAGAGTCATACCGGAAAACAGGCGAATGCTTATACAACAAGCTGCAAGTTAGGCATAAGAGGTGTAAGAGCACATAGCTTGGGCACACACTCTAAAAACTTAAGGAAAGTTCCTCAGCCAAGCATGCTTTTCTTTTCGTTTTCTCTCTCTCTCTTTCAGGAAAAAATGAAATCTTCTAAAAAGCTTTTGATACATGTTTTGCTCGTGAGTCAGCTTGAGCTAAGGTGCTCTAACTCACAGCTAGCACGTGGCCAAGATGCTAGTCAAATTACTCTTCATCGGTTCGCCAATTGAACCCTATTTTGCATAAGGACTATGAGCCACACAGGCTAAGAGCCGTTGTTAGGACAAGGGTAAGACCCACCTATTGGTATTCCTTGGATGATTGTTCTCAAGATTGAACAGCTCTACCTAGTGAAGTACACATTGACGTTAATTGACAAGGAAGAGTCTTGTCAATTACGGATGTTTAGAGTGTCATTTTTGCACTAAATGTTTTTAGTACGACACTCAGGTTGAGTTTTTGCTAATCTTCAACTCACAGCACAGCTGATGCAGCAATCAGTTGTGACAACATGGCTGTCCATAAGAGCTCAGCAGTTCACTTGTGTGGGTCTCCTGCTCTCTCTGCAGCACTACGGAGTGTCTATGGACATATTGTTTTGGGGTAAGACCCGGTGGGTGATTGCTACATCACCCCATAGTCATTAATGATCACAAGTTGATCTGCATTGAGGATCACAGTTGATACTTTCAAGGAAAGAATTTCGCAATCTACCACGCGATAACAAACGAACACATTTTTCAAAGTTGATTCCACTCAATTTGTACACGATTAACTATGTTGGTTATCGTTATCTGCTAGTTCAGTAGTTTCTACACAGAGTCTTATCAAGGGGTTTGACTACGTAGATTCTAATCCAAGGGAATGGTTTGCAAGGACAACATTCCGGGTTCCCACTGCAATGTTGTTTGTTTTTGTTCAGGTAGGGGACGTGCTCCTCTCCATTTGCATACGGGTAAGTGAACATTATGTTCGAATCTCCAGGTACGCATTTCTTCATTTGGTGTTATTCCATTTTCATTATGCTTTGCTTGGTTTTTCAAGACGTCTAAGTACACTTGAATGATCCAGAGTCATGCCAAGGGCATGTCGGCACAAAGTACTTTGGGCCAAGTGTCCAATCTACCTTATGCTGTTATGAACCTACTTGTAGGGTTCAATTTGGCACATGTTGTCACATGGGATACAACATGGTCTTGGAACTCAAGGAGTTCGGTTTAGCCAGTGTGGAGCAAGGCTAATGAGGGTCCCTCTCACACCCGTCGTAGAATGTTTGTAGTTAACTCCACACACAAGTACATCTTGTACTTGAAGGATGTTCTTTTTTACACATCCTCACATGAGACATATTCCACATGTGGAGAATATGAGTCTCTGGACTGACACTGGCACCATTATTTCAACTATGTGTCACGACAAAGTCCCTAGGTGCTAGTCACATCTGTTTTCTAGACCATTTTTAGCACAACGTATCAGGAGCAATTTCGTGGCCAAAAATTGTCAGATACTTAGAAAGACTCGTTAAGGTACAAGTACTGCTAAACAACATTACAGATGGTTGTTTATACATATAGCAAGGCTATAAGTTGTTAACGAAAAAGTTTCATTGTCTGTACCAAGAAGTGATCAATGTTTCACCTTCTATTTCCATTCAGACGTTTCAGCAAGGCTTGCAAAAGATTGCAACTCAAAGTATTTAGTTTCTTTTCAGAACTATTTAATTACATTATTTTTTAATGTGTGCTACGTGCATCACATTTTGCCATAAGTATTGGTCAGGATTCGTATGGATATACAAGTTCGGGTTAGTTTTTGTTAAATGCATGCACACTAGGTGTTATGGGCCCTAGTGTTTAGCAAAGGCTGATTTGGAACGGCATGCATATTCCTCAGGTTGTTGCTTATGAAGCATTTTTCACTCTATGTGCACTATCTCTATGAGATTACTTTTGGGTCTACTAATCACCAATAGAGGTCATGGCTCGGTTTGGGCGTTTGTGGATTTTTTCAAGTTAACCATGATGGTTATTTCAGACATTGTTGATTCTTCACAAATGTTAAACACTACTGTGATTCCCCTGTTTACCAGTCATCTGGGACGACTGTCTGTAAACCGTGAGGAAACCACACCTCAGTACTGTCGGTTATCCAAGGGGATACGCACATTACAAAGAGTAATCTTGTGCTAAAGGATCTTCTAAGAGCATACGTTAGCACAACGCATTTCTGAATATATGATTTTCTCCCTATTCTAGAATTTGCTTAAGTACGATTTTCGACTTTTGAACACCTCTTGTGGTGGGGTTGGAGATTGTGTCAATACTTTCATACGTCAAGGACTTACCACGTGTGCTGACAAAGTATGTTGGCAAGTAACCTTCATTAGGGATGAGCATGTAGTTCTTGTGTTCCAAACTATTCAAAATTCTAACATGCGGACATTATCTATCTACGGACTTTTCAAGATACTCAGGTAAGAAGGAAATCTGGCTCACAACTACATGGAAAGTTACGCCAAGGTTTCCTTGCATTATTCCTGTACCTTCAGAAGATCTGAAACTGGTTATGCCTTTGGACAACTCTTAGTTGTGGTTACTCCTTTACAGCACTCAAGTGAGTCATAAATGGAGTTACCATTTAGACCCAAGTGGTTGAAAACGGACAACAATGTTGAAAATCAAGATGTTGCTCTTGGTTTCATTGAACCTCCTCACTGCACCAATTATTGATCATACAGACAACTGGCTCACTTATGGGACGTCAGTAAAGAAAACATCAGTATTCTTAAGAAGATATTACTACTTGTGTTTTCAAGGATGAAAACTCTTTTTTAAGGGGGGAGTAATGTCAGGACAAGGGTCCTACGGGGCCAGGCCCAACCTAGAGGGTCAGGGACCTAGGCCAAGGGCCGGCTGGACCAGTGCAGACTGGGGATCCGCTTAGGGTAAGTGCTAGGAGCTAGCCTATATAAGGGATGGTAGGGAGGAGGATCTCAGGTTCAGTTACCCTAGGTCTTATATCTCTCTCATCCCCCCTCATGTAGGGC
Organism: Adiantum capillus-veneris; assembly: GCF_014529385.1. Taxonomy (NCBI): domain Eukaryota; kingdom Viridiplantae; phylum Streptophyta; class Polypodiopsida; order Polypodiales; family Pteridaceae; genus Adiantum; species Adiantum capillus-veneris. The sequence goes on from NC_140944.1 coordinate 126,714,434, forward strand.
TCGCCCCCTCCTTGTAGGGATTGGATCTTTGACTTTTGATATTTCAAGCCCCTCAAGCTTAGGCACAGTTCCCACCACAAGCTTGGCCCTTAAGCACTTTAAGCTTGGGCTGGGTTCTCACCTCAAGCACAACCCTAGCATCTCAAGCATGAGACAAGCACCTCAATCATCTCAATCACCTCAATCATCAAGCCCGACAAGCACCTCAAGCACCTTAATCTTGGGCCGGGTTCCCACCTCAAGCTCAGCCCTAGCTTACCTAAGGTCAAAGGACTTTTACACAAATTATTGGAGGTCTTCAATGAAGCTAACCCTAAGGTCTTATGCTCCATTGGTTAGCCTTGCTCTTTGATAGACCATCTCTCATTTGGGCCCCTTTACCATTGGCCCCGTATTGAGATAGATCTATAAGCACATGTCTATATCTTAACCCTTGTTCCCATTTATTTTCCCACATTAAGTGATCAATTTAATATGAGAAAATCATTTGGGTTGGTTAGATATTAGATTTTATGACATGAGGTGCTTGTCGTGCTTGCTGAATGAGGTGCTTGAGGTGCTTGTTGTGCTTGATGACTAAGGTCTTGAGGTGCTTGTCGTGCTTGATGACTAAGATGCTTAAGCTGCTTGCCGTGCTTGCTGACGAGGGAGCCTGAGGTGCTTGTGGGAACAGTACCCGGGCTTGAGGTGCTTTGTCATGCTTGCTGACTAAGGTGCTTGGGGGTAAGGTGTCCAAAAATTCAAACCCCATCCCTACAAGAGAGGGGGCGAGTCCTGAAGCTATGGGGATGAGAGACAACACACACACACTCACACAAGGCAAGCTTGGTACAAAGAAAGCAAAAGGGGCACTTGTCAAGCTCCTCCTCATGTTGCCCTCATGGTGTGCATAAAGCCTATTGGTTGACCTTCCAAGGAGTCCAATGATAATTTAGTGGATTTAATTTATTGTTTTTGCATTTATCAAGTCCTCTCCCTCAAAGGGAAAAGGGGGACACTTGTTCCAAGACTACCTTTGTTGCTTGTAATGCATCCTGCATGTGCAGGGGTCCAATGAGCTTCAAGCATGAGCTACAAGGGGGGGTAGACTAAGGAAGCTAGGGGCATGCTTTGGGGGGGGGGGGGGGGGGGGGGGGGGGGGGGGGGGGGGGGGGGGGGTAATAGTCTCCCGCACACACTCACACACACTCTCATTGTGTGAAGTGCAAAGTGCAAGAGCTCCATCTCCGTCTCAGCTAGTAGTAGAGAAGTAGAGAGCCTACACCAACACTCTTGGCTATGGAATGTAAATCCAACCAAGAGCCATGATTCAATGCTTAACCTTGTCATCTTCATTACCATGCTATTATGTATGCTAGAAAGAAGAGTGATGATAAGTGACGAACTAATTCTTTCTCCTATGAAATGTTTCTTCTTCCACTTCCCTGCCCTCATTCCCCGCTAGCTCTCGCCACCTTCGAAGGTGTTTAAGGCCTTGGAACTAAGGCTTGGGATAGTTAATGCTTTCTACAAAGTTTATGTTATGCTCATGATGCATGAATCTTTCCATCTTCATTGCGTCACCTAGGTCACAAGGAACACAAAGATTGTATTGTACCAAGTCTCTCTTAATGGGAGAACCTATAATACAAATGCCTATTGGAGGGGGGGACCGACATAAATCCGGTCCTCAACTGCTGTCATGTTCTCTAAACTCCCTCTCTCTCTTGAAAAATTATTATTCATGCCAAGTTAACTAAATGCTATGTTTATGTTGCTACCATCAATTAAGTTCACCCTCTATGCTCATAAAGTAATTTCACAAAATTACTTTCTCTAATTTCTGCTACTCTCAAAGTTAATAGGCCATTTCCATTACATTGGTATCAGAGCATTTGGTTTCTCTTTTCTTGCTTAAAAAGAGCGGTCCTTAAGTAGCCTATAAATGGTTAATTTTGCTAATTATATTAGGGTAAGTGGGATTGGGATATATTATCGGTTTTGTTGATCCCACTATGTGAGATATGGTGCACACCTCGGGAGCTTTGGACTTAATAATGGGGTGTTTTTAGACTTTCCTAAGGCTTTACCATTATTGAGCCCTAAGAAGTCTAAAAGGAGCTAGCCCTCGGTAATTCTGCAATATTAGACCCACTCCACTACTCTCTATAATTACGAGCCGTGGGTGTAGATACTTAAGTGCCGATTTTCACAGGTGAAGAGGAGTGGCAACTAAGGTTTTGAATTGCCAAATCATACACTAAGTAAGTACACAAATTTTGTTAATATGGCTAACAATAACCAAGAGAGTAAAAAGAACATTGATAACGTCAATTTTGCACATGAAGGTGCTAATGATGATGCCCCCACGTTTGTCAATTATCTTGTTACTAGGTTGCAGCAAGCTATGGGCAACCCTGCTTTGCAAGCCGAAGTTACTCAGAAACTTTGCGCTTATGGGATTTCCCTTCCTCTCCAAGAGGAGAGACTGCTAAGGAGGCCTCTTGAGGAGACCCCCAAAAGCAGACTCTCTCCCATACGAGAGGAGGAATCCAAAGAGCAAGAAAGTAATGAAACTTTAAATTCCTCTAAGGATGTGGCTCCACAAAGAGGGTCTAGACGATGGCCAACTCCTCCCAAGAGGAAATGTTCAACCCACATTCCTTCTCCTCGTTACTCCGAATAGGAAGAGAGTAAAAAAAGGAAGAAAAGGGCAAGAAAGAGGTCACCCCCTTCTCCTTCTTCTTCACCTTCCTCCTCTTCTGACAAAAGCTATAACTATTCTCCTAGAGAATACAAGAGGGGAGGACATCTCAAAACATACCCTACATGGAGAAGGTCACAAAATCTCAAGAAGTTCAAAGAGGGAGAAAAAAGTGTTTTTCTCACCTATGATGGCACCTTTGTTGCCACCGACAAAGTATTGGCCTTCATCCAGCAATTTGATGCGGCCTTTGGAGACAAGGGCTTCACAGAGTCCTCCAAGTGATGCCATGTAGCTATGCACTTCTAGAGATCGGCTCGTTAATGGTGGGCTAGCCTTCGTGGCAACGGAGAAGCCCCAAAGACATGGAAAACTCTACGAGTTTCCATCATGAAGCAACTCTTTGCAAGTGATGCAAAGGACTAAGTGCTCACCAAGTGGTACAGTTTGAAGCTTCTCTCCCATGATTCTATTCACAAATATGTAAAGAAGTTTTGGGACTTACATCTCAAGGCTACTATCTTCAAAAGATAGACTTTGCCGAGCAAAAGCAACAGTTTTGTGCAGGATTACCTGAAGAGATGGCCAAGTATGTCAACTCCCAACCGCTTGGTTCTATAATCGAAGTAATCCACCACACCATGGTTGCTTCGTGCATCAATTTCCAACAAGGGGCTAGACGAAATGTCAAGCCATGGCTGCCAACATGAAGTTCCTTGAAAGAAGAATCTACTTCACCTATAGGGGAAAGAACATGTATATAGATGCTATTTAGTTTGGTCGTACTATACCACTTGTAAATTCACCTGCTTTTGATAAATCAATGAAGAAATCAGTTTTTTAGTATATTATTTTTGTCAAAGAGTCCCTAAAAGGTCCTAATGTTTCATCAAATGTAAATGGTAGGAATCAAGAAGAGTTAGATTTGTCTAATTTTCTAAAAGGATTCCAAGGTGTGTTCATCGATGATATCCCTATGGACTTACCTCCAAAACAAGGGGATGATGACCATCAAGTTGAGCTAACAACCTAACAAACCTCCTTATTGAGTTTCTCAAGCTCAACAAGAGGAGATCATGAGGCAAGTACAAGAATTGGTTGACAAAGGGATGGTGAGGCCTAGCTCCACTCCCTTTTGTTCTCCAGTCCTTTTAGTGCAAAAGAAAGATGGTGCATACCATATGTGTGTGGACTATCAAGCACTAAATCATATCACTATCAAAAACAGATTTCTCGTGCCTTGGGTAGAAGATCTGTTTGATAAGCTACAAGGCTTTACCTAGTTCAGTAGGATTGACCTTAAAAGTGGCTATCATCAAATAAGGATAGTGGATTAAGATATCCTTGTCAGATCCCCAACCCGCCGACACCAAAGTGGGATGGGGTCCTTGACATGTCTCTAGGCCTAATAAAAATCAGAGTCTCTAAACTTAGGAAAAATCCAAGGAAAAGACCCTTACCATTAACAATAGCTTGGGTCTATAGCCCTAGAAGAAGGCCTAGTCCTATCTCGCACCAGAAACGAGACAACATATTAAAGTCCAGCACTATTGCGGCCCTATAACTTCCACAAGTTGGGCTAAGGTATCCTCAGCCAACACTTTTTTTCCCCTAAGAGATGTGAGGGCACAGCCGCTGGTGGACTCCTCTTCCAAGTGAAGAAGTTTTCTAAGCGTTTTTAGCGCATAAGGATGGATAGTTACTTGACTAATCAGGTCCACCCGTCCATGATTGAAAACTTTAGTCAATCCCCACTTACCACCCCCGCACTCACAGATGATACTTTGTTATTTAATTACTACCACATTCTTATCACAGTTAAAATAATGATTTCTTTTATCTTTCATAACAATAATTCATTAAAACAACCCTTGAAAGCAGTATTGAAAACATTCTTTTACAAAGAAACATCTTTAGACTTAAGACAAGGTAATGTCGATCTAAATAGTATCTTTGACTAGTATTGGCTTGTCTCAAGAACACCTATACAGGGGTGAAAAAACAGCACCCATTCCTTATTCATAAAAACCGGGGTGGAAAAAGACATCACCCAAAGTCCGGGCGTTGCCCATATAACCAGGCGATTTTCCTAGGATAAAAACGATGTCCTAATTAATATCCAAAAACATACACATGTACAGGGGAAAGACTCCACGTACATAGAGGCAACCAACTCATCTATGGCTGACTCGCCATCATTACTCATCACCTGGAGTAAAACTATTCCAAGGAATCAAAGTGTCTTGAGACAAGTTGTCTTAAGGATGATCAATCATTCTTTCCTAGGTCAACAAGTCTTTTCTAATTACAAACAATGCACATTGGTTTCTTGGAAGCTACCCTCCGTTTTCGGCCAATTATTCATTTTTTGATTCTTACTCACACCTTACGTATGCAATGTTAACTTATAAAAGAACTTAATATATTTAAAGACTTAATTGAAATAATGGGAAACCCACCTGGGACTGATCGGCCATCTGCTGATGCGCTAGTGCCTGAAGACTCTCCTCTGTAGACCTACTACTAGGCCCAGTCTCATGGTCATGGGACGCCCTAGCCCTCTTGTAAGTTGCATTGTCCTCATCGGACTGAGGATTTCCTCGGGTCCTCTTCGGAGACATAGTGATAGCCTCGATTAATTACAAAGAGTTTTTGCTCTCTAGGTAATTTTTGTGAGGTGTTCTAACCTTACAATCACCCCAACTTAAGGAATTGAGATGTCCTCATCTCAACCGAAATTGGGAAAATCTTTGAGAAGTGATACTTCGTCCTCCCTTGTGGCGTCTTGTGGGGTAGTCCTTCCATTTTACTAGATGCTCTCTGATTACTCTGTTTTGCAGACTTCTTTCCCTAGTATCGAGAATACAATCTGATTGGAGTTCAAGAATTCCTTGTTTTTGTATCACAATCTGTTCGTCGTCTAGAGTGTGATTGGGGTTTGGGATATAAGGGTTTAGGAGACTGATATGAAATACATTATGAACCTTGAGGTGTTCAGGTAGCTTTAGTTTGTAAGCTTGATCACTGATTACCTTTATCACTTCATAAGGTCCACAATATCTGGGGCTAAGTTTTTTGAATTTTCCCAAAGATAGATTGCTTCTCTTTGGCCGGACATCCCCTTGTTTGAAAACCCGGTCAGACCGTTTTTTATCAACATAATGTTTTTGGCGGTCCTTAGCAGCTTGAATGTCTTCTCGTAGGGCCCTAGTTTGGGTGTCCATCTCTTGCATCATTTGTTTTGAAGCTTCTACTCTTGTAGTGGGGTCAAAAAAGTTTAGGGTGGATATACATTCATGCCCACAAAGGTCAGTAAAAGGTGACATCCCAATGCTTTTATGGAATGAAGAATTATAGGAAAATTCCACCAAAGGAAGAATTTGTATCCATTTCTGGGGTTCTCTACTACAGTAAGCTCTAAGGATGTCTTCAAGAACCTAATTCACTCTTTCTGTCTGACCATCAATCTAAGGGTGATAGGCTAAACTGAAACATAGCTGGGTACCTAAGGCTTCAAATAAAGCTTTCCAAAACTTTGAAGTAAACTTTGCATCTCTGTCAAACTGACTATTCTTTTTGGAAGTCCGTGTAGTCTAAAGATCTCTTTGACAAAAAGATGGCTTATGTCTGATGCAGTGTAAGTTGTTTTCACAGGAATCAAATGAGACACCTTGGTCAGCATGTCCACTGCTACCATAATGGAATCGTAACCTCCTTGAATGGTAGGAAGGCCTGTTACGAAGTCCACGCTAATGAGTTTCTACTTCATTTGAGGAATGTCAAGGGGTTGAAGTTTCCCTGGCATCATTATCCATTCAGCCTTAATCCTTTGACAGGAAAGACATTGTTTGATGTAGCTAAGTATATCTCCTTTCATATTTGGTCAAAAATAGCTTTTCTTCATGGCATTAAGTATCTTTGCATAGCCAGGATGTCTAGCTACTGGAGTGTTGTGTCCTTCATAAAGGATTAACTCCTTCAAGGTTGAACTCCTAGGAATGTAAAGTCGGTGCTTGCAATAGAGAAGCCCATCTTCAAGTGAATAGTCCTTGATTCTGTCCTTCTCTTTCTCCTTTAGGTCCTTTTGATTGATAACCTATAGGAATTTTTTTTGGTGGATACGAGCGAGCAGGCATATGCACACCAAACCTGGCGGATACTCTATCTTTTCGACAAAAACCCTGTAACTCTGCCTAAATTGAGTTGTAATCAGAAGAAGATTAGACCATATGTTCTCTGAGTCTACCCCTTGTATGAGGCTGGTTGGCCATGGGAAAGCCCCCTAACGTTTAAAGTCAAAACCCTTACGTTTGAAGGGATAATGATCATTAGCTTGGAGAAGAAAACGTACGTTGCTAAAGCTTCTTGTGACTACAATTTGTAATCATCATTTTTCATGAACCGGTAATCAGAATTCTATTCCGAAAAGTACATTGTGTTAGTTGTCTCTTGCTCTTCAATCTAAGTGTAATCATTTCCAATCCTGTTGTGGTTCGCGACGAGTTGATGTGAGATAAATGCATTGATTTGGGAGTTAAAATGGTTGTTTTTTTATATTTTGACCTTGGATAAGTGTTTCTACGCTTCAGGAGGATCTTTCCAAGTACTTTTGTTTCAATTTTCTGCACATTTTTTGTGATGGATTGTGATTTATGTACCTTCCCTGATGGTGATAGAACTTGGTAGGATTGAGCCCATAAGTGTTGTGACACCTCTCCTTAAGTTTCGTGACATTCCGGATTCGTTTGGATACCAAAACGGCGTGATTGTGTTGAGTGTTGAGAATGGACGAATACTGATTGTCTGACTAGGAGGTGGTTGATTTTCTTTTGTTGTAAGAAGGAGTAGTCTTTGAGTTCACTTTGGTGAAATTGACACTCTCATTAAGTCTCTGTGCCCCACCCCGAGTCGCTTCCTTGCATATTGACATTATGTTAGTACAAAAGAGCTATGATGCAGATGTCCGTCGCGGCGACCCGCTAACATTGGCGCCGCTGCCGGGGAAACCGATCTCCTTAGGTGGTGAGTGATTCAATGTACAAAAAATCAAACAAAAAGAGAAATTTCCCTTCAAGCTTTTGATACCCGTTCCGTTTACCCATAGACAGTGAAGCAGCTAGACGTAGGTTTAGTGCTTAATAGCGACTGGAGTCCGAGACTAGCCAGTGCTATTCCTTAAGAGCAAAGAAAGCTGTGAGTGAGGTACAAGATAGTATTTCGTTCTTTGATTTTTCACATGCTTGGAAAGGGTTGTTCCACCACACACGTTGTTGTTATTTCTGTATTGTTAAGTTCAGTTATGTTTGCACATTCATTTCAGTTGTAGGAGTAGGTTAGGTAACAAATTACACCATCATTTGTGCCAAAAGAATCGAGGAAAAAAATTGTCGAAAACCTTATTTTGGTGTTGAAGACCATAACTCGGGAAAATTGGACAAGTGATGGTCAGAGATTCAAAACTAGACCAAACCTAGTAAAACTTTCAAGAAAGGGATAAAAACACTTGGTGAAAAAGACAGTGAAAAAACCTGTCAAAAATCTTGCCCAACATGGATCGTGATCCATGTACCTTTTTGGCAAAATGTGCTTAAATTATTTCCTCTGCTTAGAACAGGCTCTCAAGCATCAGAACATTGAGTTTGGTGAGAAGAAGAGGGCCAAAAGATCATAAAAATCAAGATTGGGGCGATCATACCCAAAAAAGAAAAAAAAATCTTGGAGAAAAGGGGAAAACAAGGAAATTTTGAACTTTTAAGTGGCCAAATCCAAAAAGAGATGAGAATTGGGACCAACTAGAAACAAGGAATCCACTGAACCAAAATTCATGCCCAGGTGCTTCCCAACATGGATCGCGACCCATGTTCCAGGTAGGCATCTGAGATCAAGATTTGACCAGTGTACTTCTGACCATTAGTTGCACAACTTTTCCAAAAGGAGCCATAGACAAAAAGTGAAAAGAGCTGCTCAAAATACCAGAAAAGGAGTGGTTTGCAAAAAACTGCAAAACAGACACAAAACTTTGCTTTTCACTTGGAAAAAACTGACCAAATCCAAAAATACTTGGGGAATAGCATCATCATAGCTTGTGTGATCAGCTCACAAAGTGTCAGTCCAAAATCATGTCAAACATGGATCGCGATCCATGTACCTTTTTGGAAGTTTGAGCTGATAAAAGACAGGTAGGGAACTAATAACAATTGAAACACTTTCTCCTAAATGACCCTTATCAGGAAATCTCAAAAAGAGGGCAAAAGGTGGCAAAAATCAGGACAAGGGAGGAAACCACTGACATAAACCCTAAAACTGACTTTTGCCTGTCCTAAAAAGCTTTAAAACATTCAAAAACCATATAGGCAGCATCACTAGGCCAAGGACTAGTTGTAGGACAAACTTCAATGTATTTTGACACAAAGGTACATCGATCGCGATCCATGTTCCTCTGACACAAATTGACACCAAACTAGTACCATAGCTAGAGAGTATCACAAAGAGTCTGGTGGTCCTTCCAGAGTTGAAATTGGGTGCAAGAAACCCTTCCCAAAGCTCAGAACTGGCAAGAGCTCAGGCAAAGTGACAAAATCAAATTAGCTTCCAACCCAGATATTTGTTTCTGAAAATTTTGATACCATAAGATCCCTTAACCATGTTGAAGCTAAGGGTATCAACAAAAGTTCAAATGGCTTCCCAACATGGATCGTGATCCATGTACCTCTGAGCCAGAACAAAAACAGCAACTTACCACACAAGGAGCTAGGCCATAGCAACCAGGTGTTTCTTTCAAAATTGAAATTGGATCAAAATTGTGGAGGTTGTGTAGGGAATTGTGTTCCAAGTTTTGTCGAACAAAAGCAAAAACTAACAAAAATAGTTGTAAGCTTACAGCTATCAAGCACATTCTTGACAAGTTACAAGTACTAGAAGATATTTCCAACAAGCAGGAACAAACGGGAGATTCAAGCTATTTAACGAGGTAACTCGGTTTGGATTTTTCTTGTTACCCATTCTTCATGAATCCGCGATCAGGAAGATTGTACCAGAATAGGAACCACAACATCTTTGATCAAGGGAGTAATCACTCAATAGAAGAAAGCGTGAATCAGAGACCACTACCGCCTTTGGAACCCATTTTGGAGGATAATTTCTCTAACACTTTGTCTGAGAGATCAGACGGGCTCATGACTGAAGATTCTAACAAGTCAAACCCTAAGGAAACAGCTTCGATGGGTGCAGGTCCTTCACATCCCACATCTGATGTAAAGTTGTTGTATCTGAAGTTTCAATTTGAAAATGTGCTTAAAGCCAAAATCTAGAAGGATGGAATGGACCGCTACTGTGTTAAGTTGGAAAATAGGCCGACCAAGTTCAGAGACCTTGTAGATGTTAATTATGACGGAGATAGGTATTTCGACCGAGAGGGAATGATGTACTTAGTGATTCATAACGCGTATATTGTGGATAAATGGGGAATGACCGGCACCAAGGACAAAGTAGATAATGGACCGCCGGCCGATGCACCACCCAAAATGGAAAAACAAAACGCGGTACTCAGACACACCAATGAGACTGAGCACTTTAACACAGACAACACATATGTGGGGCTTTATAAGTTCAATAATGGAGACCAAACACTCTATTACAGATGTGATGAGCCCCGCAACAAGGAATTAACCAACCGAAAAAGCTTGTATGTTTACACTTACACGGAGGGTAGAAGTATGCACGTGGTCATAATGGACAAGTATGTCCGAAAGTACTCCCCAATGGACCAGAAGGAGCTAGAGAGATATACATATTTTGGAGGACCACTCCACCAATACTATGTAAATTCGGAAGCTGAAAAAACCACGACCACTCACATCAAACCGGAGACTGTACTTGAGAGTCCCTTGAGAACAAGAGTGGAGGATTCTTATGGATATGAACGAGTGCCAAGAACAGAACCCTTAGGGTCGACAGCGACTAGGGCTTCCATGAACACACATAGGGGCAGCTCTGTTCTTGAATTCACTTACACCACTAGAATCCCTCCGACTATCACAAGAGATCGAATTGATGAACGTAGGGTGGATAGGATACCATTGTTAGTACCAAGAGGAGATTACAAACCAAGAGAAGCCATCCCAGGGGGACTAGGAGTTGTTAGAATGGTTGGAGAGGCCAGGCGTATGCGACCCTCCCAAGTGGGAAAATGCTTACCCAAAAAGTATAATGGATCTGGCGATCTGTATGCCCATGTTTCAACCTTCAAACAAGTATTGAGAGCGGAATAGGTGACTGATTTTCACACTCAGTATGAAGGATTTGGGTTGACATTGGAGGGTAATTCCCTGACTTGGTTTCAACCATTAAACAACTAAAGTGATAGGAATGCATATGCTCCAGAGGGATATAATCCATGGATAATTCCAAGAAATGCCTGAGCCCTCATACATAGCACAACCAACCAAAAATCATTATCTGGTCGATGAAAATATGCTAATGCTTATGAAAAATCGGGGCTACAAACCTAGAGGCTACCCTCCTAGAATAGGAAAACCAATGGGGGCTCCTCAAGCTTCTCCACCACCTATAGGACCGTGCTATGAATGCGGTGGGGATCACTGGGCTAGAGTGTGTCCAAACAAAGGAGAGCGGGTGAAATTTTTTGGATACTGCAATGGATGCACGACGGACCATCTTATTCCACACTGCCCAAAAAACCCCGAGAATAAAGGAAAAGCAACCATGAACAAAATAGGGATTGTGCCAAGCTCAAGTGGATCAGAAATAGAACGGAACATTCCAATAAAAGTGGTCACTAGAGCTCAAGCACATGAGGTAGCGAAGAGTGTTCCGGCTAGCCAAACAGAGATAGACAACTTGTCTGTTCGAACCCCTAGAAAATCCTGGAAGGCGAAATGAAACAAAATGAAAGCCAAAAGAGAAAAGGAAAAAACGGCATTGGAAACCAAATTGCAGAAAACAGAGGAACAACTTCAAAGGTGAAGAGGCCTTAATGGTAACAACAAGACAAAGAAACTGTCGAAACTGGCATTCGGGGGGTCAGTCCTAGTAGACAAGGTGGTTGAACCCTTGGACGCAATTCTGAAAGCTTATGAAGCAAGGCTAAAGCCTAATCAAACCCAAGAGGATCGGTGGTTAACGTACCCTATCTAGGGTATGAGATGTGCAAGGAGCTCATTCAAGCCGCTCAAGCACTTATGGAACCATCAATCCCTACGACTCCGAAAACCAAGGTACTCATACGAGAAAAGATTCGGGAGTTGGATGAGAGGGGAATTGGAGTGAATAACCTACCCAATCCGGTCGACGAAACACCTTGGACATGAGGGTAGTAGCCAATATAACAGATGGAACACATTCTCAGGCACCACTACCAATTTCGGAGGTAGAAGAACAATGGCCTCAAGAGCTATGGGAACAGATTAGGAATAGGAACGATGGGAGTGCCACACTTATGTCAGCTCCTATCCCGGAAATCCACCTAGAGCATGAGCTCTACCCAAATGACATCCAATCATTGTATGGAGATGCAGGCACATCAATATCAGAAGATAGCAAACCACAGTCATTGAAGACTTTACCTTCATTTATTGGTAACCCTGAAACTCGATCATAGGTAAGGAAAGTTCCATCTCAATGGAAAGCCAATTCTAAGATGATGGACACTAAAACTCTTCATGAGCTGATGTCATCACCTATCCGTTGTATACTGACTTTGTCAAAGTTGCTGAATATTAGACCGCATCTTTGGGGAGAGGTCGCAAAAAATTTGGAAAATATAGGGCTTGTAATTCCTTCAACCGAGGTTTCTCGAAACACGTTAAAAACACAACCCACAAAGCAGACTAAACATGAGCCAGTGCCAGTCAACAAGGTAGGGGATTATTGTGAAGGTGAAGAAGGAAATACTACCCTACCTGTAGAGTACAAGGATGTAAAATCGATCGCGATATTGGATAGTGGAGCCGGAATTTCCATAGCCACCAAAGAAATATGGGAAAAATGGGGATAACCTTCTCTAAGGAAGACGAGAATGGAACTTCAACTAGCAAATGGGTACCTAGAGAGACCTATCAGCCTCTTGGAGCAGATTGTAGTAACCTCTTGTGGAATTGCATACGAACACACCTTTGCTATCATGAATTTTGAGAGTAGCAATTTCGACATCATTCTCGGAAGACCATTCATGCGTCGGCTCAAAATGGTCCAAGATTGGGGTTACGACTATATCTATCTAAGGAACAAGGATGTCACTACGAAAATTAGTGTCACCGATCATAGCTATAAAGATGTAGACAGAGCCCCAGGAGAAGACCTGCATTCCACAACTGACCAGGAAGGAGGAATATCGGCCTGGCTCCAGAACAAAGCTTACCAATGGACAGGAGAAGCTTCTGATTCTGGAAGTCTAAAAAAGGAAGACTGCATTCTTGATAAGATTGCACAAGATGAAGCATACATACCAGAGACTTTTCTAGAAGAGATGTTCAAACCGTTTGGATGGCAACAAATACTAGCTACGCTTGATGTTTGTGTCAACAAAGTGACCCTCACCAAATTTTGTGACGAGGAAGGGTATGATATCATTCCATTCCAGATGATGAATGTTCGCCTAACTCCGAAGACTGAGGAAGACGTACCTGACAAGGAAGGGATGGTCGAGTGCCGACGCATAGTGGACGAAATCTCTATACGGGACCTTGTCCAAATGAATGACGAAGAAGAGTTTCAAGACTCGACTGATAGAGCGCTAGAGGCTAACGCGGACAATGAGCTGTCCAATAGCTCGGGCCAGAGAATCAAATGGAAGGATCGCCGAGTGATCTACTATGATTTTCCACACCGAAACCCTCGAAGACAACACATGTATCGAGATAAAGGCAGAAACAACCACAACAAGCACCACGAGGACTCAGTACCTATGTTAACTGACAAAACGCAGTACTTGAGATTAGTCAAAGCGACTGACTACCTCAAGGACACGATATCAAGGTGATACATGAAACATGACTCAACCAAAACATCATCAAAACATAAACCAAAAAACCGTCTAAGTTGTCCAAAATGGAACGCAAAGTCAAATACAATGATTTAAAACGGGCATTGAAAGAAGTTTGGACAACCAAAATGGAAACTGGCAAGGAATCACATGATGATAAATTCCATGCACCATCCCACTATAAGAAGTATACCATTCAGGATAGGAAGATAGTGGTGCAAAAATCGAAACAAGATCCCAAAGAACCAGGAACATCATATGATGGGCCTCAAAACACGAAACGCATCGACTTAGCAGAACCCGGAGAGGAGCCTCAACCGGCCTATATTGCCACGGACCTTACTGAAGAGGAAGAGCAACCTCTAGTCGATACGCTCAGGCAATATAAAGATGTTTTCACATGGTCTTACAAAGATCTTAGGGGGATAGATCCTGAGATATGTCAGCACACGATTCCCCTTAAGAGCGATGCTAGACCATGCAGATAATGTCCTTATACGTACAATGAAACTTTTGCACAGAAAATCAAGGAGGAAATAGACAAATTAAAGGATGCCGAGTTTATCTATGAAATTGAGCACACAAAGTGGGTGTCCCCGATTGTGGTGGTACCCAAAAAGAATAGCAAACTGCGGGTCTGTGTAAACCTCAAGCAAGTAAATGCAGCCACCATTAGGGATAACTATCCACTGTCAATAACTGATCATGTTATTGAGAGGGTAGCAGGGAAAGAGGCCTATAGTTTCCTGGATGGGTTCTTAGGCTACAACCAGCTCACGATTAAGGCGGAAGATCAGCATAAGACAGCCTTTGAAACAAAGTGGGGTATATTTGCATATAGGGTAATGCCCTTCGGCTTGACCAATGCCCCGGCCACATTTCAAAGACTAATGACCCACGCATTCAAAGAATATCTCATACAATTTATGGAGATCTACATGGATGATCTTTGTGTTCATTCCCATCAATGAAGTGACCACATCACTCATCTGGGTAAAGTCTTTTAAAAATGCAGAACGTATTGTATTTTCTTAAACCCGAAAAAATGTGCCTTCGTGGTGAGACAGGGTAGAATTCTGGGCCACATAGTGTCAATAAACGGCATTTCAATTGACCAAGAAAAGGTAAAGAAAATTATTTCACTACCGAGACCAACGAAGATAAAAGAGGTGCAAGAATTTATGGGGCATTGCGGATATTACCGGCTATTCATATATATGTATGTTGTAATAGCCAAGCCATTGTACGCCCTCATAACTAAGTTTGAATGGACAGAGGAATGTGATCAGGCTTTCCAAAAATTGAAGCAACATTTGATTTCAGCTCCAATTTTGCAAGCCCCTGATTGGAGCAAAATCTTCCATGTCCATGTGGATGCATCAGCCTATACCATTGGGTGCATATTAGCCCAGCCAGGGGAGAAGAAAATGGATTTTCCCATTTGCTACTCAAGTCGTCGACAACTAAACAACGCAGAGCGAAATTATACCACTACGGAAAGAGAGGACTTGGGAATGATCTATGCTGTCAAGAAATTTAGACACTACCTTCTAGCAAATAAGTTTGTCTTCTTCATCGATCACCAAGCACTCCTATATCTAGTGAACAAACCTTGTAACACTGGAAGAATTGTTTGCTGGTTTATACTAGATACCCCTTACACCCTGGGATACACTAGATTAAACAAAAAGGCTACACATTTGGCAGAAGCTATCCCCATCACTCATGCCAGAAGAAACATGGAAGAGGCACAGGCATTGAGGAAGAAGCTTCGCCAACAAAAGAAATATCATCAGCAAACCCAAGAAACGAAAGCGGATGACGAGAAAGAAGATGATAAAGTCGAGGATGTTCCTCTAATACGCATGCAGGCAGAGGCCTTGGAAAGAATCAAGCAACAAAAGAGAAAGGAAGCTGAAGAGAAACGAGAAATTGCCAGTGCCATACGGCAAAGAATTTGCAATGAGCTCAAACGAAAGATGGAACAATGACAGCAAGACAAATCAAAGAAGCAACGCGTCAATGATTTGGAATCATCTGACGAATGTGCAAAAAGCAAAGAGGAGAAACGTCTCTCGCAAGGTGAGGAACAACATGAGAGACAAGAAGAACAAGACCAAGACTCGTTTTGCCCAAGGATGCTGAGATAGTTTCGGAGAGGTCAGAACAAGAAAAAAATGAAAGTGCAGGACAGTCGGAGCAAAAAACCGACGAAAAGCAGACAGAACAGCAAGGCAATCAACAAACGGAGTCACGGATGCAGCCCGCCACGACCTCTGATGCAAGAGAGGGTTTAAAACAAGAGAAAAAGCAAACTGAGTTGGTCGAGGATTCAGATCAGTAGGGGCCAAGAACACAATGCACTCAAGCAGCCATAAAAGAAGGAGATGATATGGTTAGCTCCTTTGATATTGACAGTCACCTAGAGCAGATCAAACTGCAATTTCAATGTCAAAGAGCTCTTTATAACCTCAAGGAGTTGGAATTGGAAGATAACAAAAAGGAGGTAGCCAGAAGAGCAGCAGAATCCAAGCAATTGACGCAATGAATAGAGGCACTAAAGAACGCGCATGTCTAGGCGCAATTGGAGTTGCAGAGAGAAAGAGAAAACGCAAGCTACTACTATAAAGAAGTGCACCAATTCAATAAAGTGAACTCGGCTCTACAGATCGAACAACAACGCCTCAAGGAGGAGCTAACCAGGGAAAAAGAACAAAATGAGAATCTACAAGGCTCGTACTCCGTGGTTAGCAGGTCTCTCACTCAAATCTTAGCAATACATGAGACACCCTCCTCTTCGACTATGCCGACAGGCTCTACTTCCTTGAGCCAAGAGATCAAGGAGTTAAAAGAAGCCCTAAAACAAGAAAAATATGATAGACAGATCATGACAGCAGGTCATAGGGCCCTGCAAGATGAGGAAATTGAAGACTCGAAAAAGCAGCTGGCTGAGGCAAGAAAGGAAGTAGAGGATCTGAAAGACAATCAGACAAAGGATCAGCCAGAAATCGGAGAATTTGAGCAGGGAGAAAGATCAGATCACGTCGAGTTTGAAACTCAACAAACAGAGATAGCAACTACAAGCACTAGAAAAGCCACACAAGAGTCTGCAGGTCCAACCACTACATCCACCTCAGAGTCGGCCAAAGATGAAATTCACTGTTGGATCTCAGAAGTCAAAGACCCGTCGCACAAGGCATATCTGGAATATGAGTTGAAAGTGCTGGAATCAGCTGCCCTCCTCATGATCACTCCAGATGAGGTTGTAAAAAATTTTGGGCACAAAATGATCACTCTACCGTTGATGCGGC
The DNA here is from genome assembly GCF_014529385.1 of Adiantum capillus-veneris. Taxonomy (NCBI): domain Eukaryota; kingdom Viridiplantae; phylum Streptophyta; class Polypodiopsida; order Polypodiales; family Pteridaceae; genus Adiantum; species Adiantum capillus-veneris. Next base: position 126,731,430 of record NC_140944.1, read on the forward strand.
AAGAGGTTCGATTATGGCAGCAAAAGATGCTCCCAAAAATTGAACCAAATAGCAGAGGGGATTACAGAGAGGCCCCAAGTACAGCTCTTCAGATTGAAACAGTCCTATTGACAATCAACCCCTCTGGAGAAAGAAATGGTTCGATCAGCGACCAACTGACGAAACGTATTACAGGAATGCGCCCCAACATCTCACGATCGACCCCACTTACTGTCCAATCAACAGGCAGTGATCTTTGGATAGTTTTTACAGTTGGCAAAGCAAAAGATCGGCAGTGCTGAACTACCCTGTCATAGCCAAGCCAATCAATAACAATCCCCCATCAGAGAATTACATGGTTCAAACTTTGAAAGGAGTCATCAACATGATGAAGGAGATCACAGATCTCGCTTGCCAAATGCTGGTAAAGATTGCCAAAATGCTCATTACATGCATTATAGCCTTCAGAGACATTGAAGCGGCAGAGCATCCATGGCAGGTATTTGTCGAGGGCACACGGGGCATCTGCTGGAACATGGAGACAGAAATACTCAGCAGAATATTATCATGGGATTATATGCAAGAGTCATGTTTCTGCCATATCAATACATGGAGACCTTTGAAGAATCTTTCATGACAAGTTTCTTCGAAGTGGACTCTTCCATATTCAATCCAATGACTAAAGATCTGACAGCTCATCACATTGCCTATCAGATCACCATTGCAAATAATCCTTTCAAAGAACTGGCAACCAAAGTCAAGATCGAAGCTAGCGTGAAAAAGTTCAGAAATCTCACTGCAACACTAGAAAGAGTAAATTCCCTCAGATGCAGCTTGCACGAGGGTGTGCAAATGAATAGGAAGGGAGGAATGTTTGGTGGATACGAGCGATCAGGCGTATGCACACCAAACCCAATGGATACTCTATTTTTTTGACAAAAACCATGTAACTCTGCCTAAATTGAGTTGTAATCAGAAGAAGATTAGACCATATTCTCTTTATGTTCTCTGAGTCTACCCCTTGTATGCGGCCGGTTGGCCATGGGAAAGCCCCCTAACTTTTAAAGTCAAAACCCTTAGTTTTGAAGGGATAATGATCATTAGCTTGGAGAAGAAAACGTACGCTGCTAAAGCTTCTTGTGACTACAATTTGTAATCATCATTTCTCCTGAAACGATAATCAGAATTCTGTTCCGAATAGCACATTGTGTTCCTTGTCTCTTGCTCTTCAATCTAAGTGTAATCATTTCCAATTCTGTTGTGGTTCACAACGAGTCGTTTGTGAGCTAAATGCATTGATTTGGGAGTTAAATGGTTGTTTTTTGATATTTTGACCTTGGATAAGTGTTTCTATGCTTAAGGAGGATCTTTCCAAGTACTTTTGTTTCAATTTTCTGCACATTTTTTGTGATGGATTGTGATTTATGTACCTTCCCAGATGGTGACAGAACTTGGTAGGATTGAGCCCATAAGTGTTGTGACACCTCTCCTTAAGTTTCGTGACATTCCGGATTCGTTTGGATACGAAAACGGTGTGATTGTGTTGAGTGTTGAGAATGGACGCATACTGTCTGACTAGGAGGTGGTTGATTTGCTTTTGTTGTAAGAATGAGTAGTCTTTGAGTTCACTTTGGTGAGATTGACACTCTTATTAAGTCTCCGTGCCCCACCGTGAGTCGCTTCCTTGCATATTGACATTATGTTAGTGCAAAAGAGCTATGCTGCAGACGTCCGTCGCGGCGACCCGCTAACAAGATTGTAAATAAACCTCATCTTCTAGGGAGGCTTTCTTAACCTTGTTTAGAATTGGATTATTAACTGTGGAAATGGCCCCAAGGAAAACCTTGCGGCTAAGGGCATCAGCAACCACATTCTCCTTACCTGGTTTATACTTTATTTCAAAATCATGCTCTTGTAAGAGTTCAATCCATCTTTGTTGCCTCATGTTGAGTGTTGCTTTAGAGAAAATCCACCAAACTTTGATGATCAGTGTGATTAATTGAAACTTACCCCCTAGAAGATAATGCCTCTATAACTTGAGAGCATGGATAATGGCTAGCAGTTCCAGATCATGAGTTGGATAATTCAGCTCGTGGATTCTGAATTTTTGAGAGTTGAAGGCGACTGTTCGGCCTTCTTGGTTTAAGACTCCTCCTATAGCAAGGCTGATTGTATCGGTTACTACTTCAAACTCTTGAGTGAAATGAGGGATTTTGAGTACAAGGGCTGATGTGAGATATTGTTTTAATTTGAGGAAGTATTCCTCCTGCTCTTTTTGCCATGTAAGTTTGGTTGTCTTCTTAAGTAGCTGAGTCAAGGGCGCGGCAATGACTGTGTAATCTTTGACAAAGATTCTATACCATCTTGTAATGCCCAAGAATCCTCGAATCTTTATAACAGACTTGGGTTGTGGCCAATCTATTATATCCTTAATCTTTGCGGGGTCTACAGAGATTCCTTATGGGTTTATGATAAATTCAAGGTAGCTAACATCAGAAGTAAAGAACACACATTTGCTCATCTTAGCATACAACTGATGTTGGCATACAAGATGAAGTACTTTACGTACATGGCCTTCATGCTCTTTTTCATCTTTGGAGGATACCAATATATCATCAAAAAATACCAATACAAAATCATCCAGATATTCTCTGAATAGATCTTGCATGAGTCGATTAAAAGTAACTAGAGCAATTTGTAAGACCAAAAGGCATCACTATAAACTCATAATGCCCATATCGGGTGTTGAATGCACTCTTATTAATATCTACTTCTTTAATCTGGATTTCATGGTAGCCTGACGTGAGGTCAATTTTTGTGAATACCTTAATCTATCAAGTAATTCATCGATGCGAGGAATAAGGTACTTATTCTTTACAGATACTTGATTAAGTCCCCTATAATAGATGCAGATACATAGAGACCCATCCTTCTTCTTTTGGAATAGAACAGGCGCTCCCCAGGATGAGATGCTTGGTTGTATGAATCCTTGTTCAATAAGTTGACGAAGCTGTTCTTTTAATTCAATAGCTCCAGGGAGTGATATTTTGTAGGGTCTCTTTGAAATTGGTTCACTACCTGGGAAGGTTTCTATTTCATGATCTATGTCCCTTGGGGGAGGTAAATTTGAGAGATCTTCCGAAAATATAACCGAGAATTCCCTAAGCCATTCTAGAGTTGGGTTGTCCTTTGAACCATCAGCCTTGTTGAGTTTTACTACAAAGATCTATTGCCCCTTGTGTAACCCTTTCAGAAGTCGACTAGCCTTAACTAAATGAGCCTTAGGCTTCCCATTGGATCTTTGTACTAATTTTTCTTCACCTAAGTGATTTTTGAAGGATAGGTTCCCTTGAGCACAATAATTCTAGGCTTGATTTTTGATTAACCAATCCATTTCTAGAATACCATCATAGATTCCTACTGGTAGGGTCCAAAAGTAAGATGAAGTAAGGGTTCCTCCTAGTTCAATTCTACTTCCCCAGCTGTAAATTGAGATAGAACCTCTTTCCCATTTGCTAGTTCTACTACTAACTTCTCGATCAGGTATTGGTTTAATCTGAGCTTCCTTAAGCATTTAGGGGAGAGAAAAGAGTGTGTACTACCACAATCTATAAGTAATTCAAATTGTTCACCTTGTTTATTTGCAGTAGTTTGAATGACCACATACTGTTGCCGAGCTCCAGGGTTATCAATGGTAGCAAAAAGAGTAGCTCTTTCATCTTCTTCATTCATCAAGGTTGGTTCTCCCACTGCATCATATGCTCTAGCTCCTCTACCTCTTCCTCTGTCTTGTACTCTATTTCTTCCTCCTCTTTGATTATTTCCTTAGTTTGTCTGAGACTGAGGAATGGTCCCAGTAGCCACTCTAGGGTTTTTTTCATCAGAACATCTACTCCTGTAGTGCCCCATTCGATTGCATCCATAACATCTGACATTTGGAAAAGTATGTTCTATATTTTTTAGTTGTTACTGCCCTTTGTTGATTTCCTTGGTTGAAATTCCCCCTCGCCCTTTCTCAATAGAAAAATGTAGTTGTTGTAGTTATGATAGTTCCTTGGAGGGAGGTTTCCTTCAGCCGCAAGAGGTTTAGCTTGAAGAAGGGCATTTTGAATTGTTGTGGGTCTCAAGCGTGTACTTAAAGGTTTGTTAAGGCCCTAGCAGAAGCAAGCAATCTGTTGTTCCGTTGTCATCTGTGGTGCATAGCGCCATAAGGATACATATTTGGTGTAGTATTCCTCTAAAGTAAGCCCTAACTATCAGAGGACAAAAAATTCATTCATTTTTATAGGTTGATGCACCGGAGGAAGATATCTCTCTTTTACTGCTTGTTTCATCTTCTCCCAGGACGGACTAATGGAAGGATTATCCCTACAATATTGTTTCCACCAGAGTTTAGCATCCCAGTGAGTCGAAACATTCCCAGCATTGCTTGATTTTTTGAAGCAGTTCCTGCCGCCAGGAAATAGTCATCCATGGCATCAAGCCAAGCTTTGGCATCACCTTCTAAGTTAGGTCTCTCTCCCTTGAAGATCGGGAGTTGGACCTGTTTTAATAATAGTTTCTTGTCTTGGGTGGGAGTGTAAAGGATTTTTGCATTGCCCTGAGATTTTAATTAATGAAATTCATTTAGTGCTAAGGAATAATTTGTTTTGTCATGAAAATTTTCAATCTATATATATGCTTTCAAGTTTAATTGAAAACAAAAATCCAACAATCACCATAATCATTCCATTAAATTACACAAAAGATGACATTTTCATAAAATTCATGGTATATACAAGAGTTAATACAATCACTGACTCATACTATGTACAAGATGGTAACACTCCTATACAAAAATCTTTTGAACTACTAGTGGGTCAGACAAGAGATCAAAAAATATAACATCTTTTGGCCCTCTAAACTTAGGGCCTACCCTCATGGGTCTGGTCCTACCTGGGTATATAACTATAGCTACCTGATCAAATACCCATTGGTTCTGAGACACCTCTATCCCATCTATAGTAAGGGTTTGATCTTGATCTTCAGTCCCGCTAAAAATATAGAATTTGATGGTTCGAAATCTTTTCAAGTTTAAAGCCAGGCCCTCTATCTGTCCCGCATCAATAAGGAAAATCCCACCAAACTTCAACCGACTAATTCCCCAAGTAGGAGGAGGAGAAAACATCCCGTCTAGCAACTGCATGATACTCTTGCAAAATAGAAAGTTTTTGGATTTTCAAGTAGCCTCGAACATGACATTGAAGATCATAAATATCTAGTAGGCTTGGCGGACATCTTCCTATATTGATAGGAAAATTCTCATTTTCTAACTTTCAAAATATACTACAATTATAATTGCAAATTTACTTATTAAACCCTCATATTGTTAACCTTCCCCCCTAGGTTCAGGACCTTACTAACTCATGCTCTGATACCACTTGTGAGATCCCCAACCCGCCGACACCAAAGTGGGATGGGGTCCTTGACATGTCTCTAGGCCTAATAAAAATCAGAGTCTCTACACTTAGGAAAAATCCAAGGAAAAGATCTTTACCATTAACAATGTCTTGGGTCTATAGCCCTAGAAGAAGGCCTAGTCCTGTCTCGTAGCAAAAACAAGACAAACTATTAGAGTCCAAAACTATTCCACCCCTATAACTTCCACAAGTTGGGCTAAGGAATCCTCAACCAATACTTTTTTCCCCCTAACAGATGTGAGGGCACAGCTGGTGGTGGACTCCTCTTCCAACTGAAAAAGTTTTCTAAATGTTTTTAGTGCATAGGGATGGATAGTTACCTGACTAATCAGGTTCACCCATCCATGATTGACAACCTTAGACAATCCCCACTTACCACCCCCGCACTCACACGTGATACTTTGTTATTTAATTACTACCGTGTTCTTATCACAATTAAAATAATGATTCATTAATTACTATCGTGTTCTTATCACAATTAAAATAATGATTCCTTTTATCTTTCATAATAGTAATTCATTAAAACAACCCTTGAAAGCAGTATTGAAAACATTCTTTTACAAACAAACATCTTTAGACTTAAGACAAGGTACTGTCAATCTAAAGTATCTCTGACCAGTATTGGCTTGTCTCAAGAACACCTATACAGGGTGAAAAAATGGCACTCATTCCGTATTCATAAAAACCGGGGTGGAAAAAGATATCACCCAAAGTCCAGGCGCCCATACGCCAAACCAGTTGCCCATACAACCGAGCGGTGCCCCTAGGAAGAAAACGATATTCTAAGTAGTATCCAAAAACATACACATGTATGGGATAAAGACTCCACGTATACGAAGGTAAGTGACTCATCCATGGCTGACTCGCCATCATTACTCATCACCTCGCCCTAGGATAAAAATGATATCCTAAGTAGTATCCAAAAGCACACACATGTATGGGGTAAAGACTCCATGTACACGGAGGTAACCGACTCGTCCATGGCTAACTTGCCATCATTACTCATCACCTGGAGTAAAATTATTTCAAGGAATCAGAGCTATCTTGCAACAAGCTGTCTTAAGGATGATCAATCATTCTTTCCTACGTCAACAATTCTTTCCTAATTACAAACAATGCACATTGGTTTCTTGGAAGTTACCTTCTGTTTTCAGCCAATTATTCCTTTTTTTATTCTTACTCACTCCTTACGTATGCAATGTTAACTTATAAAAGAACTTAAACTATTTAAAGACTTAATTGAAATAATGGAAAACCCACCTAGGACTGATCGGCCATCTGCTATTGCGCTAGCACCTGAGGACTCTCCTTCGTAGGCCTACTACTAGGCATAGCCTCATGGTCATGGGACACCCTAGCCCTCTTGTGAGTTGCATCGTCCTCATCCGACTGAGGATTTCCTTGGGTCCTCTTCAAAGCCATAGTGATAGCCTCGAGTAATTACAAAGAGTTTTTGCTCCACAAGTAATTTCTATGAGGTGTTCTCTTATTCGCAAGAAAAATCTGACAAGACTCCGAGTTTGCCTTCTATTGTGGAGAGGGGGGGCCTATTTATAGATTTTTAGGGCTCCTAGGCTGTGTTTGGTAGTTTCTTGCACTTCAAGACAGCCCTCAGCCTCTTCCTAGCGCCCCCTACTGCTTAATTTGGCCTACGTAGGCTCATCATTGCTCCACACAGCCTCTAGATACTCCAAATAGATCGTGCTATTCTCGAGACGTATTACAAGCTTAATTTATAAAATATCTATAAATATATAGTTTCTATGATAAAAGACTTTTACAGCAATGATTACCAAGACCTTACAATTTATTTAGTTAATTTAAGTAGCAGTATAAACTTCCAATGGCCATAACTATGTTAGTTTTTATCGGAATTCATTTTTGAAAATTTCTAAGCATAGTAAAGTCATGATTACGGTTCCAAAAATACTAATATTTTCCACGATCGGATAATTCTACATTTCTTTTCAATAATCATATCATTTTGATTAAGCTTTATACAACCTTTAAGGTTTTAGAAACTAGAAACCTTACAATCCTAAAGACCGTGTTTCGCACAACGTTTGGTCTTTATGAATATCTAGTCATGCCTTTTGGCTTGACTGATACACCGGCTACGTTCAATCGATTAATGAAGAAAATATTTAGACCCTACCACAAATTCACTGGAGTGCTCTTTGATAATATCATCATCTACTCCAAGTCCTTGGAGGAACACAAGCAACATCTCCAAGTGATTTTTCAAGCATTGAGGGAGAACAAGCTTTTTTCCAACCACAAGAAAAGTGAATTTTTCCTTCAAGAGATTCAATACTTAGGTCATATTATCTCTCAAGATCGTATCCGGATGGATCCATAAAAAATAGAGGTAATAAAAGCATGGCCTAATCCAAGGAATCTACATTAGTTAAGAAGCTTTATTGGTATGTGTGCATACTATAGACGCTTCATAGCTAAATTTTCTCAAATAGCAGGACCATTACATGACTTAACAAAGAAGAATGTTAAGTATTCATGGACTGCTAAGGAGAATAATTCTTTTGACATGCTCAAAGAGAAGCTTACCTCCCAACCAGTCCTCATGCTTTCGGATCTCTCAAAGCCATTTGATGTCCAATGTGATGCTTGTGGTGATTGCCTTGGAGCAGTCTTGCTTCAAGAAGGGCATGCCATAGCATATGAGAGCCGAAGGCTCAATACGGATGAACGAGTCTTGGGAATTTATGAGAAAGATCTTTTAGCTGTTCCACATGCCCTAGACACATGGAAGCACTATTTATTCGGGACTCCATTCATTTTACGAATAGACCACCAAAGTCTCAAGTACTTCATGACACAAACCAAGCTTTCCGACAAACAAATGAGGTGGGCAAATTTTCTTTCGAAATTTAATTTTTATATTGCTCACAACATTGCTGGTAAACACAATCAAGTGGCTGATGCACTTTCACGACGACTAAAAGTTAATGCGATGTCTATAGCTACCAACAATGATCTATCTTCTATGATAGATGAGTATGCTACTGACCCTGACTATAGAGACATAATGTCAGTCCTTGCTTTGGGAAAGAAAGAGGAACCATTCAACTTGCAGGATGGTTATCTTCTCCACGACAATAGGCTAAGTGTTACCCACTCCCTTTGTGAGAAAGTCATGTATGAATCCCATGCTCCTCCCTATGCGGGGCATAGAGGCATTCAACCTACTCTTTGAGGAGTAAATATGTATTTCTATTGGCCTACCATGAAAGTGGACATACAAGAGTATGTTTCAAAATGTGTAGCATGCCAAAAGACCAAGTATGATAGAGGGAAGCAACCTAGATTACTCCAGCCATTGCCTATCCCAAATTCACCATGGGAGAGTACATCCATGGAAATACGGGAATATGGACAATAGTCAATAGGTTTAGCAAGCAAGCACACTTTATTCCTATCAAAAAGACTATTAAGGCACACCAAATGGCAACTCTCTTCATATCACCCTTACCACCTCCAGTACGAGGACAGCAACAATCACATCCGAGAATCACTTCTGTGAATCAAGTGGGTTGTGAGTCATCTATTTCTTGTTTGGAAGGCTGTGAGGAAGATATAGATCCTAATATTGCCTATGGGATGGATGTGCTTGAAGAAAGTTCACAATACTACATGGAGGACTATTGGGGACAAGTCAAACCTGTATATCAAGTAGCTGCTCTTGCGGCAAGAGGCCAAAATATCAATTATACTGCTAAGAGACCACCTCTTCAATGCTATGAGTGTGGAGGTCCACATCGTGTAGCCGAGTGTCCTATTAGGCTACAAAAGAATGCCACACTAATGCAAACCAATCAAGCGAGCACGTCTACAATGTCGATACTTATGTTAGAGAGCATCCTAAAGAGTGGGACTTGGACTTGGAAAAGTGTTTGTGGGCTTATAGAACTACGTATAGAGTGTCAACACAGTTTACACCATATGAGCTTGTTTATGGAAAAGAAGCTCTTATGCCCATACAAGTGCAGTTGGATGCCTTGAAGTTGTTGTGCAGAATGCAAGGTGAGCATATTGACAAGCTGCAAGAAAGAATTCTTTCTCTAGAGTTGTTGCGAATGAATAGAGAGAAAGCTAGTGATTATTATCTTCAACAAGCAGAGACAAGGATGGAGAAAATGAATAAGAGACTGCCAGAGAAAGAAATCAAAGAGGGAGATCTGGTGATGAAGTACAATTCTCGCTTGGATTTTACTTTTCAAAAGAAGTTGAGGGACAAATGGTTGGGTCCATACAGAGTGAAGCATGTATTTTCTAATGGCACCTATGAGTTGGAAAAATTGTCTGGTGAACGTTTGCGCTACAGAATAAATGGGTATCGATTGAAGAAATATTTTGCCAGGGATGTGGTTCCAAATGCAAATAATCTCTTGGTTGAGCATAAATGCTCTACCTAGAGGGTGGGCAATGATGATAGAGCGCTTTTTGCGTGTACAAAGTAGCGTTTATGTGCATGGTCATATGTACAAAAATATGTAAATACATTCATTTGGGAGCTTTGCAAAGTGGTTTCAAGTTCGAAAAAAGGTGCAACGTGTGCACATTGTAAATATGCGTGCTTGCGTGTCGGCAGTCGAGCATATGTACATGTCTGGATAGGGTATCAGGGCCTTGGATATGGTTCTAGGTGGCTTTCTAGAATTTAAATAATGCAAGTGACAAGTGTGGGTACTCTCATCCCGCTCAAGAAGTTTGACACATGCGGTAACTGTCTATTTGTGGTGCCTGATCTGCGGTGATATGTGGATCACCCTAGAAGTGTCAAAAATGGAATGTGGGGATGTGGAAATGTGCTTTGGGTATCAAGGATCAAGCGTGAAAAATTTGGTGAATTTTGGAGTCCGTTTGGGGTTTTTCCTGCAAAAATGCCCGCCAGGGGTCAAAACTGGCCAAAACTGGGCCAAAAAAGGTCAAAAAATGTGTGAAATGGCTTCAAATTGCCACATCACTCACGGTGAAGTGAGTGTTCCAGCTGAGGGAGGACTTTTAAAGATCAATATCAACACTTTCATCCCTCTGTGTGTGGGAGGGAGCAGGGTTCCTACAGGTGGTCTAGTGCAGTCCCGTTGCCTTCGCATCCTGTTTTCGAGTGTGTGGAGGAGTGAATGAGAGCTTTCTCTCTTCAATTTTGCACTTGGGAGAGTCTATGGGAGTTTTGAGGTTTCCATGGATGTGTGTGTGCAAGGAATTGATGGAAGAAGGTGCGGCTTTCTACAAGACTATGTGACCCTGTATCTGTGCCATTAGGGTTGGCGCTACTCCAAAGAGTCCAACAGAGTGGAGTTTGGTGAAGCTTTTGCAATGGTTTGAGAGTGGCCTTTTGTGGCTAGAGTTTTTGGTTTTTGATGTTTTTTCTTGTATATTTTGGTCACCATCAAGCGTGATTTCAAGTGTTGATCACCTCGACTCACCTTGTAGTGTCTGCGGGCAGGCAAGGGCTTGTAAGTCGAGGCGTTTGGAGTTTGAATTGAGCTTGTGGGTAGAGTTTTTAGGGATCTTTTGAGTGGTAGCAAGTGAGGTGATGAATGCAAGTAAATTCCTTGTGTTGTGTTAAGTTGTCTGGGTGTGTGAGTGTGCGCACGACATCTTTTGCTCCATCAACGGCATCAATAGCCCAATCTCAGAACAAGAAGAAAACGCGAAGGAAGAGATCGCAAAAAGCAACGAAGTCAGACCCCAGTTCAAAGACCAACATAGGAATTGGTGACAACCCTGTATATATGAATGACGCTAAAGAGGATTCGAATTCAGGTTAAACCATGGAGACCAAAACAACCACTAAGATAGAAACCAACAGGGAAGATCTTCATGAGCCACAATGGCCAGGATCCAAGAAGAAGGTAGGAACTTATCCAAACCCTACAGAGGAGATTGAGCAATTCAAACAATTAAGGAGTTTGGTAGAAGATACCCAAAGGAATCTAGAACCAGCACCTAGGCAGATCCAAATTACAGACACCGTGTTCCCTACGCAACAACAACCTCACCAAGTCCATAGACCCTTAGCCATACCTAGTGTCATCCAAGAACAAAGTGACTTAAAGTCATCTGAAAGTGGGCGTACTCACTTCTTGATGGAAAGAATGTTTACATAGGGACTACTTGATCCTATCGAAGAAATGGAGATCCCATCTTCCCCACGTCAAGGGACTGAAGTCCAAAAGCTGCCGTTACATTGTCAAATTGATGAATTTCATGTCTTCAGAAGTCAGAACCACCATCATGTCCAAACTGTACAAAGACCCTGAGCTAGTCTCAACTCTTCGAGCCTTGTTCAATGGAGAACTGAATTTTGGGCTACCACAATTTTCACAGATGGATGGAGCTGGGGAGATGCCAATAGAGGAGGAACACTTAGATCCACAACCCAACCTAGATGAGAACCTTGTTATAGAAATACATGTTAACAAGTTGGGACAATGCTTTGAGGGTGATGAATCCAATGCGACTATACCAATCACTACTAAGGGATTAACTGTGAAGGGAATCCTTGATGGTGGCGCTGGGGTTAGCATTGTGACTAAAAATTGCTGGGAAACTATGGGAAGGCCTTACCTTGCGACCACAACCATAGTAGTGAAGATGGCCAATGGGTCTATTGTTAAACCTATTGGGATGCTAGAAGATCTCAAGATCAAGGTCTTTGGACATAAAATAAGAGTTACCTTCACTGTTATGGATTGCTCCAAGCACAGTATGGCATCTGAGATGATCTTAGGATGTCCTTTCATGAGGGAAGCAAAAATGGTGCATGACTGGTCTAAAAACCATGTCTACTTGCAGTTTCAAGCTTCTGTCATTCGAGTGGATCTTGTAACTAGTCGAGCACATCCTCTTGGAAACATGTTTATAATTGATCATAGATCTGACACCACAGTTCACTCGGCCCCATTGCAATATTGCTACACGTGTAAAGCGGACACTGATGTTGGGGAAGATTCTCCTTACAATGGATGTACTACCTAGGATGACTAAGTCGGACAATGTGGATTGGGTCCACCTAGCAGCAACCATAGACACTTGAGGAAATAGGGGGACGATTTGGGTAACACCTGAGGGGGATGAAATGCCCGTACCCTTAAATATGCTACAAGCAATGCATATAGCTTCTGACAAGACTCATCCTAATGTAACGAAGAAAACATACAAGTGGGTCCCTAAAGCTTCTTTAGAGACCATGGCTAGTACTAAAAAATAGAAGCCTTGTAAGAAACGTACCACTCGCTCCAAGAAAAGTAAGAAAATGTGGCATTGGATTCCTAAACAACCATTGAAAGACCAAGGCTACTATCAAGGAAATGATCAAATCTGGGTGCCAAAACGTAGATTGTGTTCTTACCTATCACCCGACCCATGTGCGCCCAATCCTGTAGCTTCAAAATGAATTGACTATCGCGGAAAGAAAAAAATCATAGAATGCTACACACCCGCTCCAGAGCTAGTTTGGGTACTGGAGAAAAAACGATTTGTTCTACCTAGCTCAGGAAGGGGGGAGTCCCATGAAGCTTCTAGCTCCTCATGTAATGCATCCATAGAGGTAAAAGCTTCTCCACATCCTCCACCTACAATAGTGGACCTCCATAAAGCTACAAGGGAATCCACACCTCCCAGTGTCCAAGAATCACCTGATGAACCACTTCAAGTTCGATCCTGGGAGAGTACCTTACCACCCTTGCAACTCGATGAGGTACCTAAGGTAATAGAAAACTACTGGCAAAAATCCTCACCAATTACTAACTGGAACAATTGGTTTCAAAGGGTGACGAGCACATTTCAAACGGTATGATCTACCCAAGGAAGGGGGGAGTGTTTGTTGATAGTCATCATTCACTCACTCCCCTCTCAACCTTCTTTCCCTGACATCTCAATCACCAATCTTAGGGATTGTATATATAAAGCCTTATACTCACAAAAAACAAAAATAATAAAGAGCAAGAGTAATTAGCAAACGAGTATGCACAACAAAAGTCAAAACATTGACCCAGACCTACACATTCACATCTGGTACACTGAAACACAAACCTATGTCATAAAACACCTTTGATCCTCATCACTCGAGTGATGGAGGATAGGTAGGATTAGTACAATAGGAGTGTTTCTGTTTTAGAGTTGAGTGATTAGAAAAGTTCTTTCTTCCCACTAATGTGCCTCCTAGAGGTATTCTTTGTGTTTCCTAGTGTGTACAGGAACGTGTTGCTGTTGTTAGGATTTGGATCTTCATGGAATCTTTCTCTCGTTCACTCTTCAAACCAAGCGTGATCATTAACACAAACAGGTGTTTCTTGTCCATTAGCATTGTCCTTATCTTTTTGCATCCATGTTTGTCTGCTTTAATTGTGATTGGTAGCATAATATTCAATGCATTTGCTTAGTATCAAACATTAAATTCAATGTAATTTTTGTCATAATCACTTGTCTAGGTTTAAAAATCAAGCAGTTTGACTAAGCTAGTTTGACCAAGCTAGGTGTTAGAGATCTTCTCTTAATACCATGGGGAATGCCTTCCTAATAATCAATGGTTACTTAGGTTCTTAATATGATAGGCAGCATTGTGTGAAATGTATTAGGGCTTTCTAGTGGACTTAGTCCATATTGACCTTTAGCTTAAGTATTATAAAGGGAGTTTACTAGTGTGATGAGCCTAAGGAGGTGTAACAGTGTTATATGACCCCCCAAAGCAAAATTAAAATGCTGAAAACGAAAAAAAAAAAAGAAATCAAAGTGCCACAATGTAAAATCTTAAGCTGGAAGAGAAATCTCAGCTTGATTGGGTACTTCACTCACATGTATCGCCTATGGTACTAGAGCCCTAGAGGTTCCCAGTGTGGGCGCTTTTCCTTGAAAAGCAAAAAACCCAAGGCATACAAAATAAGCACACACATCAAAATTGAATCACTGTGAAAAGACTTTGGGGGGTCAAAGAAAAGGTAATCAGTCAGGCAATGATTTCATAAGAAATTCCTTTTATCGTAGCTTAACTACAAGGTCTTCTAGGTATATAGCCTCTAGTCAGCCCTTGAACATAAAATACTTGGCTCTCGCGATTAAGAAACTTAATTGACTCGAGAAAATTAAGAAGCTTACCCATGGTATTAATAGTCAATATTTAGTGTCTTTCGATCGTTGAATTAGCGACCCCAAACTTGTTTAGTTTTTTACTTTCCCAACTGTTTATGCGTTTGATTATATTGCAATTTAATGTTTATTGCTGACAAATGGTTTAAAATTCTGTTACCAATCAATTTGTCTACCTAAAATTGCATATGCTTTTTAATTGTATATGAGAATGCAATTACTATGCCAATGTTGTTTGATTTTGCAGTGACTGAAGAAGGCTAAGGACATTCATCTCAGATGCTCTTCCACCTCGACGAACGAGCTTCAACTCAATAGCTTCCGAGGAGGGAATCTACATCAGGAAGGGGGGCATGTTAACCCTCACGCACATTCCTATCACCTATAATGGACGCTGTATTATTTATTTGGTAGAGTCAGGTACCGGGCTTGTCGGTCCAATAGGAAAAGGGTAAGAGTGATCGCCGATGAGAGGCGCACTCTAACTGGAACATTCAAGGGATTAGTTGGCTAAGCATGGGCATCCAAGTGTGAATGGGGCGAGCTCATATAAAAGTCAACTAAACCTAAAATTCACTTATTCTCTCATTTGTGCAATTGAAGAGTGCTCTTGCTCCATCTCCATCTTCTTCTTCTTCATCTCCCTGTGTGTGTGTGTATGTGTGTGTGTGAGAGAGAGAGAAAGAGAGAGAGAGAGAGAGAGAGAGAGTGCGATCGAGCATTGCGGCAGCACGATGGTGGCGAGGCAGTTGAGCGTAGTAGCGTCTCCCTCTTCTTCGCGACGAGGAATCCTCCACGACAGCAAGCGTAGAGCGGTGAGTGACACACCATCGCCATCTTTGAGCTTACTCGTTTAGGCTTGTTGTGTGCGTGTGGCTCGCACACAGTGTATCGGCAAGTTCCTTGCATTGACACGTGAAACATACGTGCACAAACATGTTCTTGTGTCAAAGGGTGTCTAGAATATTGTGTAGGGCATTGATGTACGTCCTTATTTTGAGGATATAGGCGATATTGAGGATGTTGTAGGTCTTGCTACACGGATTGCTGCTATTAGAGTTGTTTTGCCTACGGCAGAACAAGCTCATTGGGATGTAAAAGATGCACAGGCTCATAAATTGATTGTGTTGTCTATGAAGCGCACTATTACTCCTCACATTCATTCAACGAAATCTACAAAACAGGCTTGGGATATTCTTGCTAGTCTTTATGAAAGTCGTAATGAGGCTAAAATTGCATTGTTGATAAAGAGCTGGAATCGAAGATTATGCATGAGGAAGATGACATGGACACTTTCCTTGCTGGTGTTAAGGATATCAATGAGCAACTTATTTCTGTAGGTGAAGTCATTTCAGATAGTTCCCTTGTGCAGACTGTTCTTGATGCCTTGCCAAACTCTTACTAGACTGCCAATAACATGCACAACACGGTCGTGGGTTGGCATCTTGGCGAGGCTTCAAGGTGCATCTGCTAACGCTCTAGGTATTTTTGTTTCTGTTTCGGCATTACTTTTGCATTCTTTACAATCCTCTGCATTTTGTTTGGTTTTGTGAATTCCGGCTGGTGCAATTGTTGCCGCCCAAGGGATAGGTAGAGTTTATCAAGCAAGGCTTGAATGATTCTACGGCAACGCTCTTGTTCAAGGTGCATAGACCTCGGCATGGCCAATTTCTGAAAGTCTGGCACGAGCTTTTCTTTCTTTCCCTCTGAGTTTAGGGGTGCGTAGAAGCAAGGCTTCTATACGTATACATCGTTAAACCGCACCATGTGGTGATATCAACACTAATGCTAGGGTGCTTATTATCACGATCCATGGCACTCAAATCTAGTCGGTAAGAGCATGGAAGTTCGCACAAGATTCCAAATTGGTTGCGCATTGGGCAAGGCCCTTGGCAGCAAGAAGTAGAGTAGTATTGAGCATGTGTTTGATACCTCTAGTATGCACTAGCATGGATGATCACGGATATCCTTCATAGAGCAAAGCAGGTACGAGCGGCATAATTTGCACGTGTTCTACTATTTTTCCATTACATTACACTTTGACACGGTCAATTGTTTGTGCATGATCGACAAGATCAACTCTCTTTGCTATGACATCTGTCCTCACTGATAGCATTTATTGGCAATGAGGCCAGACATAGTTATCTGAGGCATGGCTTCTCCTGCGTACCTTGATAGAGCACGCTTGTCAAAGGTTCCATTTTCTTTCAAAGGCAAGGCCTATTACTGGACTTGTTGAAGGCAACAAGTTGCTCGGCATGGCCCACTCCTTGGAACTGTCTCTCCAAGCCAACATAGGCTGCAATGATATTTGCAGCCACATCCGATTGGCTGTCAACACACACATATTTATGTGAAGCAAGGCTTAAATTTAAGAATCTTGCAGGTGGTGTATGCTATGAGCACACGCCCTAGGCAAATTTCTACATATGACGGAAGGATATTTCAGAGCATGTATATGATATATATATATGCCAACTCTCTCTTGCCCAATAGAGAGGGTTATGACCTTCATTTGCGCGAGTTTTCTTCCACAAAATCTCGGGACAACTGGTTATAGCAACACCAACCAGGTTAGCCAAGTTTACGTTTTTCTTGTTTTTTCCATGGTTACACTTTCCTTCGCAATTAGTGTCATTGTGCAAAGCAAAGTGCTTTGGCACTTTTACACGAAGCAAGGCTTCTCCCTTGTGTCGCGTTATTGCACATTGACATGGGATCACAGGCAATGGCACACAAGTTTGGGGAACTGGTATGACCAGCAGCTTGCTCCCATTTTAGAGGTGGTGATATTCTGTTATGATGTACCACTACCAATGCCGATGGTGCATGGCACTTTTGGTTTCGGTTCTCACCCTTGAGGCCGTCATAGTAGCCAAGGGCTTACGCTTTTGCATGCAAGGCATGCTAAGCAGGTGGCATGGATTCCACCACTTCATGCATTACGCTTCCGCTAACACACTCGCAACTCTGTCACAGACAGAGTACGGATGGATTGTTGGTTGCTATCAAGTCATCCTCCTACAGTCACGACCCTACACGGTAGATGGTCAAGATTTAACTTGTGCTTTCTATTGCCTCTCTCGATGCGAGCATCATACAAACAGATTGTGGAATGCTTATAGGATAAGCTGCAATTCAAGCATAAGATGTCTAAGAGCACACATTTTGGGCACACTCTACAAATTTAAGGAAAGTTCCTCAGCTCATCATGCTCTTTTCTTCTCTCCTTTTCTTCTTTCTTTTAAGAATAACAAAACTCTTATAAGACGTTTTTGATACATGTTTTGCTGGTAAGTCAGCATGAGACAAGGTACTCTAACTCTCACCTAGAAATTGGGCAAGACGCCATCTAAATTAGTCTTCATCGGTTCCTCGATTGAACACTAATTTCCACAAGGGCTATGAGCCACACACACTGGATAAGAGTCATTGTCAGATCTTGGGTAAGACCCAATTGTTGGTATTCCTTGGGAGATTGTTCTCCAGCTCGACCAGATCTACCCAGGGGAGTCAACATCGACGTTAATGGACAAGCAAGAGTCTTGTCATTACGGATGTTTAGGATGTCATTTTTGCACTACAAGTTTTCAGTGCGACACTCAAGTTGAGTTTTTGATAATCTTCACCTCACAGCAGTTGATCCCTACAAGGAAGTTAGATGCAGCAATCAGTTACGATAGCATGGCTATTCACAAGAACTAAGCAGTTCACTTGGGTGGATTTCCTGTTCTCCCCATGGCACTGCGGAGTGTCTATGGACATATTGTTTTGGGGTACGACCCGGCGGGTGACTGCTACATCACCCCATAGGCATTGCGGATCACAATTGATCTGCATTGAGGATCACAGTTTGATCTCTCCCAGTTAGACTTTCAAGGAAAGAATTCTGCAATCTACCACGCGGTAGCGGACAACTTCAACTTTTCAAGTTGATTTCAATCATTACGAACACGGTTACCTATATTAGTTACTGTTACCTGCTAGTTGAGCAGTTTCTACAAAGGGTCTTACCAAAGGGTTTGACTATGTAGATTTTAACCAAAGGGGTTGGATTGCGAGGGCAACACCCACGGTTTCCAGTGCAATGCTGTTTTTTTTTTCAGGTAGGAGACGTACTCCTTTCCGTTTGAATACTGGTAAGTGAACATTACGTTCAAACCTCCAGGTACGCATCTATTAATTTGGTGTTATTCCATTTTTTGTATGCTTTGCTTGTTTTTTTTCAAGACGTATAAGTACGCTTGAATGTTACAGAGCCATGCCAAGGGCATGTCGGCACAAAGTATTTTGAGCCAAGTGTCCAATCTACCTTTTTGCCTTGTGCTGTTACGAACCTACTTGTAGGGTTCGATTTGGCACATGTTGTCACATGGGATACAACATGGTCTAGGAACTCAAGGAGTTTGGTTTAGCCAGTGTGGAGCATGATAATGAGGGTCTCTCTCACTCGCGTCGCAGAGTGTTTGTAGTTACCTCCACACACAAGTAGAGCTCGTACTTGATGGATGTCACTTTTCCTGGCATCCTTACTTGAGACATATTCCACATGTGGAGAATATGAGTCTCTGGGACTGACACTGACGCCCAATTCGAAATGATGTGTCGCGACGAAGTCCCTAGGTGCTGGTCGCATCCGTTCATTAGACCAATTGACCCACACAGTATCAAGAACAATTTCAGTGGCCAAAAATTGTTGGGTACTAAGTACAGACTTGTTGTGATTACAAGTGTTGTGAAACCACCTTAACGGAGGGTCGTTTCTACATATTGCAAAGTATGCTACATTCATGAGAAGGTCTCATGGTTTGTTCCTAGGTGTGACCGGGTTGTCACATTCTATTATGGTCCAACTTTTTTGCAAGATTTTCACGTAAGTATCGTGGAAAGTCTCGTCATGGAATTGGTTGTGGTTTGGATATGTTCGTGTTAAATGCATGCACACTAGGTGTTATGGGCCCTAGTGTTTAACACAAATTTATTTGGAGCGGCATGCAAATCCATGGACTTTATTCTTTCTGCACCCTTTTGCACTGCTAGTGCAATCTCTCTTGCAGATTTAGTATGAGTTTACACCCTGCCATACAAGGTGATGGCTGGATACTCAATGGTTGAGTCACAGTTTGTCGTCAGTCATGGAAGACTGTCTGTAAGTGGTTGGGGAAAGTACCTCACTCTTACTGCTGTTATTCATCCCACGTTGGATGGGCAGCTTACAAGTATTCTATTTAGTACTAAAGGATATACTAAGCGCATACGTTAGTAAACCGTGCTAAAGGATCTGCTAAGAGCATACGTTAGCACAATGCATTCTGAATAGGTGATTCTCTCCTTATTCTAGAATTTGCTTAGGTTAGGTTTTCAACTTTGAACACCTGTTGTGGTGGGGTTGGATACCGATAGTTTCATAAGTCAAGGACTTAGTAGGTGTGCTGACAGAGTATGTTGGCATGTAACCTTTGTTAGGGGTGAACATGTGGTTCTCTGTGTTCCAAAATGTTCAGAAGTCTGACATGAGGACACTCCCTATTCTATCTTTCAGTAGTTATGAGCTTTTCAAGATACTCACATGAGTTATCATGAGTTACCATTTAGATACAGGTGGTTGCAAAAGGACAACAATGTTGAAAATCAAGATGTTGCTCTTGGTTTCATTGAACCTCCTCACTGCACCAGGTATCGGTCATATGGACAATTGTCCCGTGTAGAGGATGCCAATAAGGAAAACATCAGTGTTCTTACGAAGATACTACCACTTGTGTTTTTGAGGACGAAAACGCTTCTCCAAGGGGGGAGTAATGTCAGGCCAAGGGCCAGGACGGACATGCGGTCAAGGGGCGCTATCTTTAGAGGCTAGGAGTCTATAAATAGCACGGTTGGGTGGAGAGTTGCATGGTCCAATCCCCCGCGGTCTCACAACCCCAATGATGGGCATGACAAAAAACATGCCATGGACCTCATTTGTTAGTAAAGCACTGGTACATGGTAGCTCAATGCCTGCAACAGTACCTACAAGTGTGTATCAATCATATGTACCTATGGGTCTTCATGCTCATGTAGCTCCTACGCCTCCCTTTGTTTCAACAACTTATGCTCCACAACCACAACATCCAAGCTCTTATTTTAGTCGGACCATACCGGCTAGCATTAGCATGTCACATCCGACATCTGCTATGCCTAGGACCACACATATGAACTTTGGGCTACCATATGGCACAACAACGTACCCAACTTGGAACCCAAGGGCTGCATATACACCAAACACAATGCCAACCCCCATTCCACATGCAGTCCTGAGAGCGCATGTCCCCACTATACCTGCTCACTTAGGTGACTTGGCAATCTTTGCTCAAGCTATTGGTCGATCCATTGTTAAAAATATGCGTAACACGTTAGATAGAGAGCCTAGAAGTAAGGCAGTGCAAATAGCCAAGCTCACACAAAAATTTAGTGGAGACGGGGATGTGAGAAAGCATATCGAAGTGTTTGAACAAATATGCGATTCCCTAGGAGAACACAATGACCTGCATAAGAGTAATGCTTTAAAGCTGACCTTGAGTGGAAAGGTTGGGGATTGGTATAGAACCCTAAGGATAGAGGAGAAAACAATCTACCCTACTCTTAGGAGACCGTTCTTGAATGAGTACATACGAGAGGGAGTGCTTTGGGGTGTAGCATCCCAGCTCCAAAAATCCCAACGAGAGGAAGGGGAGTCAGTGAGAGACTTTATTAGTCATTTGAAGCATTTGAATTCTTGTTGTAATCCAAATGAGCACTTCAATAATAGCCAATTTCTTGATAGATTCAATAGGAGACTACAACATAAGGATATCTACAATGGCCGTCATTAGAGGTATCACCACTTGGGAAGCAATCACCACCAATGCGATCCAATTGGAGGATAATTTAATGATTCAAGGAGAAAGAGTGTCTGTTGAGCCTAAATCTACTAGCTCGCAAGCATCGTGGCATTAGCCAATAACCCTAAAGCCTATTGCTAAGGAGCCAAAGATATCTAAGATGACTTTAGAAGATCTCACCAATGCCATTCAAGAGAGTCTTAGAGACAATCATGCTCCACAAAACAATCATATGTATCCAAGAAGGGAGCAACAATGGTGCTCGGTTTTCTATGGTCCACATAGTACCAGTGAATGCCCTACTTTTAGAGTAGAATTTAATGGGAATTGCAATGTTTGTAGGAGGTATGGTCATCAAGCCAAGGATTGCATAGTGTTTAAATGCGCGATGGCCAATAGACCAACCTTAGCATGGACGGACACACCTCGAGTGCCTGCATTGATGCTGGCCCCACCTCTTGAACAAACGTCACAACACATGGTCCCTAGGGCCCAAAATGTTGTTCAAACAACACCCTTACCACCTCTAGTGCTAGGACCACAACCACCACATCCGAGAATCACTTTTGTGAATCAAGTGGGTTGTGAGACATCTATTGTTGGTTTGGAAGGCTATGAGGAAGATATAGACCCTAATATTGCCTATGGGCTTGATGCACTTGAAGAAAGTCCACAATACTACATGGAGGACTATTGGGGACAAGTCAAACCTGTCTACTGTCAAGTAGATGCTCTTGTGTAAAGAGGCCAAAATATCAATTACACTGCCAAGAGACCACCTCTTCAATGCTATGAGTGTGGGGTCCACATCGTGTAGCCGAGTGTCCTATTAAATTACAAAAGAATTCCACATTGATGTAAACCAATCAAGCGAGCACATCCACAATGCCGATACTCATGTGTAATTGATGTGGCATAGATCATTTGATTTCCCAATGTCAAAATAATCCAAATGCGCCAAAGATAACGCCATTGAATTTAATTGAGGTTACTGAGGAGCCAACACAAAGTACGCCTGTGGTACTAGTAAATGTATTCACGCGATCGATGCTCCAAAACCAAAATTATATTCTTGAAGAAAGAGACACAACATCAATTGGCCAACCTCATAAGAAAAAGAAAACACGAAGGAGGAGATCGCAAAAAGCAGCGAAGTCAGACCCTAATTCAAAGACCAACATAGGGACTGTTGACAACCCTGTATATATGAATGACGCTAAAGAGGATTCTGATTAAGGTGAAACCATGGAGAACAAAATGACTGTTAGAAAAGAAAAAAACAAGAAAGATTGTCATGAGCCACAATGGCCAGGGCCCAAGAAGAAGATAGGAACTTACCCAAACCCTACAGAGGAGATCGAGTGAGTCAAACAATTAATGGGTTTGGTAGACAAGACCCAAAGGGATCTAGAGCCAGCACCTAGGCAGATCTAGATTATAGACACAGTGTTCTCTATGCAAAAGCAACCTCACAAAGTCCATAGACCACTAGCCATACCTAGTGTTATCCAAGAAGAAAGTGACTTTAAGTCATGGAAAAGTGGGCGTACTTCCTTCTTGTTAGAGAGAAGTTTACAAAGGGACTACCTGACCCTATCGAAGAATGGAGATCCCATCTTCCCCATGTCAAGGGACTAAAGCCCAAAAGGTGCCATTAAATATTACCAAATTGATGGATTTCATGGCTTCAGAAGTTAGAACTACCATCATGTCCAAATTATATGGAGACCCTGAGCTATTCTTAGCTCTTCGAGATTTCCTCAATGGAGAACTGAAAGTCGGGCTACCACAATTTGCACAGATGGATGGAGCTAGGGAGGTGCCAATAGAGGAGGAACACTTAGATCCACAACCCAACCTAGATGAGGACTCTGTTGTTGAAATACATGTTAACAAGTTGGGACAATACTTTGAAGGTGATGAATCCAATGCGACCATACCAATCACTACCAAGGGATTAACTATGAAGAGAATCCTTGATGGTGGTGCTGGGGTTGGCATTGTGACTATTTTTTTTTGGGACACTATGGAAATACCTCACCTTGGGACTACAAACACAGTGGTGAAGATGGCCAATGAGACTATTCTTAGACCTATTGGGATGCTAGAAGATCTTAGGACACAAAATAAGGAATACCTTCATTATTAAGGATTTTTCCAAGCACACTATGTCATCTGAGATGATCTTAGGACGTCCTTTCATGAGGGAAGAAAAAATGGTGCATGACTGGTCTAAAAACCATGTCTACTTGCAGTTCCAAGATTCTGTCATTCGAGTTGATCTTGTAACTGGTCGGGCACATCCTCTAGGAAACATATTTATAACTGATCATAGATCTGACACCACAGTTCACTCGGCCCCATTGCAGTATTGTTACATGTGTAAAATGGACATTGATGTTGGGAAAGATTCTCCTTATTTGGATGTTCTACCTGGGATGACTGAGTCTGACAATGTGAATTGGGTCCACCTAGCAACAGCCACACTTGGTGAAATAGGGGGACGATCTGGATAACACCCAAGGGGGATGAATTGCCACAACTCATACCTTTAAATATGATACGAGCAATGCATATAGCTTCTGATGACCTACAAGATGAAGGCTTGACTGACATTGGAACCAATGTCGTCTCAAAAGACTATAGCCCACAAGATTCGGAGTCAGAATCATCAATTGAAATTGACTCTAAGGACGAAGAATCTGAGTTAAATCTTGGTGCAAATGTGGGGACAAACCATTTAGGGGCCAGTGGTACCCGAGATGACAATTTATCCGGGAGAGGAGAAGACACAATTAGTGATTCATCTAGTGACTCTTCACAAGAGATCAGGCGTAATTGAAAATTAGACAAGAAGAGTAAGAGATATAAGAGGCAACAATATCGAGCAAATGTGCTTGCTAGAATAAATGAAAAGAAATCTACCGCAGAATGGCTTAATTATATAGGGGCATGTGATGCTCATCGGAAGTTGGTAGATAACTAGGGTGAATACCTTTAAAGCGTTATGTGGTGTAGTCCACAACCCATTGACATCGCACAGCTAGAGGTTACAAAGAGCCAAAGTTGAGCCGTATCGTAAGGAGATGACCAAATCAAGAGTTAGCTCAACAACAAAAGGAAGCAGATGAGAAATCACATTCCACAAAACAAAAAGACCCCACAGACTTACACCCGACACATGAACATTTCAAATCCTACACCACAGAGGAACATAAGGTTGTGTATACAAAGGCACATAGGACACCTATCAATGGAAGTAACAGAGTCTATGATGCTCCATAGATAGTTAAGGAAATAGAGTTAACAGACCTTGGTGAGGAGTGCAAACCTGTTTTCATTGTCCAAGATCTGACAAAGACTGAGGAGTATGTACTTAAAGAACTTCTCAAGAAATTCAAGGATTTTTTTTTTTGGACATATAATGATATAAACGGTGTTCCATCTTCCATGGTGCAACACACGGTTCCCATGAATAGCATGGCTAAACCAGTCCAGCAATGATCCTACCCAATGAATCCTAAGTATTCAAATATTTTTCAAGGAGAGATTAAAAAGATTGTCAAATGTGGATTCATATACCCTATTGAGCACTCAAAAAATGGATGTCTTCAATAGTTATTGTGCCAAAAAAGAATCGGAAACTGAGAGTGTGCGTGGATCTCAAGAAGGTCAATGCCGCCACTAGGAGGGACCATTACCCCTTTCCATATTCAGAACATGTTCTTGAAAGAGTTGTAGGAAAGGAAGGTTATAGCTTTTTAGATGGGTACTCTGGATACAATCAAAACACAATTCCACTAGAGGACCATGCTAAAATGGCTTTTATAATCAAATTTGAAGTGTTCGCATTTTGCATTATGGATTTTGGCTTAGCCAATGTCCCTGCTACCTTCCAAAGATTGATAAACAATGCTTTTAGAGAATATTTAAGGGATTTTGGAGAAGCTTTCTTAGATGAACTTTGTGTTTATTCCTCTTGGAAGGAACATCTATCATGTTTACAAAAAGTGTTTGAGAAGTGAAGATTGTATAGCATCTCCTTAAACCCTTTCAAATGCCAATTTTGGGTTAAACATGGAGTCATTTTAGGGCATATAGTGTCCAAAAATGGGATTTCCATAGATGAGAGAAGAATTAAGGCCATTGCTGATTTGCCACCACCTATAAACCATAAAGGAGTTCAAAGGTTCATGGGCCATGTTGGTTATTACCGGCGGTTTATTTTAAACTTTGCCAAGATAGCTCGTCCTTTGTACAAGCTTCTTATTGAGTTCCACTGGACTGCAGAGTGTGACCATGCTTATGAGCCATTGAAAAAGAACTTGACAAGTGCTCCCATTCTGTGAGGGCCCAATTGGAATGTAATTTTCCATGCATTGAACTTTGCTATTGGGTGTGCTCTAGCTCAACTAGGAGAACATAAATTGGACTACCCCATTAGCTTTGCAAGTCATCAATTAAAGGATGATAAGAGAAACTACACCACTACAGAGCGGGGAGGTTTAGCTATGATTTACGCAGTGAAGAAATTTTGCTACTACCTTCTTGCCAACAAGTTTGTTTTCTATGTTGATCATCAAGCATTGTGGTATCTAGTAAATAAACCTTGTTCCATGGGAAGAATTACACGATGGTTGTTAATTCTTCTTGAGTTTGATTCTATCGTTGTGGTGAGACCTGGTAAAAGATGTGTCATGGCGGATCATTTGTCCCACATACCCAATGGTGAAGCCCCTACATGAATTCTCCTTGTTCCTAGTCGAGACCATGCCTGAATGGAGTGAGAAGATTGTGAACCTTTTTAGTCAACGGTTTTCCACCCAAAGAGCTTTGTAAGGATATAGCTCAAAAACTGTTAAAGGAATGTGAACCTTATTCTCTAATTGCAGGAACTCTCTACAAGCTAGGAAAGGACAATATTCTTAGACGTTATGCTCGTAAGGATGAGTATTTATACATACTACAAGAAGCCCACATGGGTATAGTCGGAGGACATTTCTCAGGGGAGCTAACTGCTAGAAAGGTGTTGCAATCAGGCTATTGGTGACCTACCTTATTTAAAGATGCATCACTTTTTGCAAAAGGGTGTGATGAATGCCAACGTTACAAGATCACACAACGAAAGGATAAGATGACCTTACATCCTATTAAAGTGACTCAACCATTTGAAAAATGGGGTTTAGACTTTGTAGGCCCAATTAGTCCGGCAGCTCGTAACACTCATCTCGATATATTATCATTGCCACTGACTATGTGACAAAGTGGACGGAAGCCAGGGCGACACGCAAGGCTGATGCAAGGTCAATTGCCAAGTTTCTCTTTGAGAACATTATTACAAGATTTAGTTGTCCCCTTGAAATTGTGAGTGACAATGGTACTCATTTTATAAATGGAGTGATAAAGGAACTCACTAAAAACTCCATGATAGCTCACCATAAGTCTACACCTCATTATTCACAAGGAAATGGCCAAGCTGAGAGCACTAACAAGACCTTAATTTCTATATTGACCAAAATAGTGGAAGCTCATCACACAGATTTGGATTTGAAGCTGACATCAGCTCTATGGGCTTATTGTACTTCTTACAAAGTCGTTATTAATTGTACACCATTCAAAATGGTATATGGCCAAGAAGCAGTTATGCCATGGGAGTTTGTAATTCCTAGTCTACGGGTAGCTTCACAAGAAGGTTGGGATGGTAACCCTTTAGTTGAGCATTTATAAATCGACGAAGAAAGGCAACTGGCTGTGCAAAATGCACTTGTGGAGAAAGATAGGAGAAAACAATGGTTTAAACGTCATCTAAAGAACAAAGATATCAATGTTGGTGATAAAGTCCTTATGTATGGAGTGCAAAATGAGAAGACAAGTTGAAATATGCCGGAAAAGGACCATATAGAGTATGCGAAATCACTCCACAAGGTACCATTCGTGTGGAGACTCTTGATGGAGTTGAAACCATTGGATTCCTCAATGGGAGAAAATTTAAAAGATACTATGATCATTTAAGCCAAGAGGAGCTACGTGCCATCCATTAAAAAAAGACTGCCAAGGCACAAGCAGAATTAAAAAAGATACAAGCTCAAGTTGAGGCTAAGGAGCGACACCAACATATAAGGCACCAATGAGAGGCCAACCTTGGAATCACACATGCATTTCACATTGAAACAGAGGATGATTGGTTGGACTCTAACACACATCTACGAAGCCCTATTGAGTTAAATAGCACCTATGGGAAAGTTCTATATAACGCCTTATTGGAAACGGGTGCTAAATATAATCTATTGTCATATGGGGTGTGGTGTTAGTTAGGAAAGCCATCTCTATCTGAGAGTACTATCCAAGTCAAGGGTGTCAACAAGAAAAAAACTACGGTTTTTGGAATCTGGCACACTTTTGTCAGTTATGACAATGGGGTTGTAGCTCAAGACTTTTTGGTCATGCCTTTTGGAACTATGGAAGGTAATATAAACGTAGGATGCACGTGGATGATAGAGACCAAATGCACTACTGATTGGGTGATTGGGAGTGTCACAAAGCAGAAACCAACTCTTAGCCCTTCCACTCAAGCCATAGTCCCAAAGATATTACCTCCTGAGGATATAAAACCCAAAACAGTGCATGCCTAGGAGGTTGAACCATATGTCCCTATAGCCCAACTCTCTAGAGCTTCAACTTCTGTAGTTGAAACAAAAAATGAGACACACAAGACCTATCACAATATAACTAAGAAAACGTACCAATGGGTCCCTTAAGCTTCTTTAACGAAAATTTTTGATGCTAAAAACAGAAGCCTTGTAAGAAACGTCCCACTCACTCCAAAAAAATATAGCGTTGGATTCCTAAAAGACTATTGGAAGCCCAAGGCTACTATGAAGGAAATGATCAAATCTGGGTGCCAAAACGTAAATTGTGTTCTTACCTATCACCCGACCCATGTGAGTCAAATCCTGTAACAATAAAGCTGACTGAAGATCGTGGGAAGGGAAAGGTCACACAACACTTTACTTCGGATTCGGAGCTAGTATGGGTACCCAAAGCGAGAAAGACTTGTTTCACGTAGCTAAAAAAAAACAAAAAACAAATGAAGCTTCTTGCTCTTTATGTAGTTCATATACAAAAATCGAAGCTTCGATGCAACCTCCACCTACCATTGTACATATCCATACAGACGAGAAAGAATTTGCACCTCCCGTTGTAAGTTCACAACCTACAACAACGTTGCAAGTAAAATCATGGGAGGGTACCTTACGACCCTTGCAACTAGATGAAATGCCTAGGGTGCTCAACAGCTATTGGTCAAAGTCTTCACCCATGACAACTTGGAACAATTGGTTTCAAAGGTGACGACATCATTCCAAAAGGTATGATCTACCCAAGGAAGGGGGGGGTGTTTGCTAACATCCATTATTCACTTACTCCCCTCTTAACCTTCCATCCTGACCTCTCAATCTCCCAATCTTAGGGAACATATATATATAGCTCTATACTCAAGAAAACAAAAATTAAAAAAGTAAAAGAGCAAGAGCCACCAAACAAAAAGTTGGAAACCTACAAGTTCTAGTACTTGACCCAAAATCATAAAAACACATTATGCACAATAACCAACCTTTTGACATGACCCGTATAATATTTGTACACTAACCATCATATGTCTGTGTGTACAGATATGGCTAGTACGCTAGAGTCATCCACTCCTACCTTGGGTGAGAGGTACCCTCTTTACTTTTCACAAGTGTTCCACATATTCTACCCTGTGCTTGCCTGTGAATGGGATTTGGTAGATACGCTAGCATGTGAGAAGAATTTCAATGAATTAGAATGGCTGATACGTCTCTTGACCATGACTAATCCATACTTAGTAGAGGACGTCTCTCCGATTGCACAAGCTTTCCCTCTTGACCAAGATGACTATAGACGTCTAGTGACGTTCTTAGTAAACATTTGTGCCTCTAATGATGAAGAGCAGTTACATGATTACACGGATGGCACATATGGTCTCACAAATGTTGACTTTGTTTTTCTCGATGATGACGAGGATAGGGTTTTAGACCTAGGGCTACCCGCCCATCTATTCAATATCCTATTTCCTTGACTCTCTAGGGGTTGCAAATAATTAGGTTAGGGTTCTTTATGTTGTTTGATTGTGTTCAATAAATGTTGGTGCCTCTTCCCACATTGATGTGCCTCCTAGAGGTATTCCTTGTGTTTTTGAGTGTGTACAGGAACGCGTTGCCATTGTTAGGATTTTGAACTTCATGGAACCTTTCTCTTGTTCACTCTTCAAATCGAGCACGGTCATCAACACAAATTGGTGTTTCTTGTCCATTAGCATTGCCTCTTGTCTTCTTTTTAGCATCAATGTTTGTCTGCTTTAAATGGGATTGGTAGCACAATATTCAACACATTTGCTTAGATTAAACGTTAGATTCTATATAATTTTATGTCATAATCCCTCGTCTAGGTTTAAGAATCAAGCAGCTAACTAAGCTAGTTTGACCCAATTATTAAGCGTTAGAGATCTTCTCTTAATACCATGGGGAATGCCTTCCTAATAATCAATGGTTACTTTAGGTTCTTAATCCGATTTAAGTAGCATTGTGTGCAATGTATTAGGGCTTTCTAGTGGTCTTAGTTCCTATTGACGTTTAGCTTAAGTATATGATAAAGGGAGTTTACTAATGTGATGAGCCTGTGGAGGGTAATAGTGTCATATGACCCCCAAAGTTACAAAATTGAAATGCTGAAAACGAAAAAAAAAAATCAAAAATCAAAAGTGCCACAATGTAAAATCTTAAGCTGGAAGAGAAATCCCATCTTGATTTGGTACTTCACTCACATGTATGACCTATGGTACTAGAGCCCTAAAGGTTCCCAATGTGGGTGCTTTTCCTTGAAAAGCAAAAAGCCCAAGGCATACAAAATAAGCACACAAATCAAAATTGATCAAGGTGAAAAAACTTTGGGGGGTCAAAGAAAAGGGAATAAGTAAGGCGATGATTTCATGAGCAATTCCTTTTATTGTAGCTTAACTACAAGGTCTTCTAGGTATAGCCTCTAGTCATCCCTCAAACATGAATAACTTTGCTTTCGCGATTAAACAGCTTAATTTACCAGAAAGAATTGAGAAGGTTGCCCATGATATTAATAGTTGACCTCTAGTACCTCTCGACCGTTAAATTAGCGACCCCAGACTTGTTTAGTTTTTGACCTTTACAACTGCTTATGCGTTTGATTATATTATAGTTTAATGTTTACTGCTGACAAATTGTTTAATATTGTTACCAATCAATTTGTGTGCCTAAAACTGCATATGACTTTTAATTATATAATGAGAATGCAATTACTGTGCCAATTTTGGTTGATTTTGCAGTGATTGAATAAGGCTAAGGACATTCAATCTCGGATGCTCTTCCACCTCGAGGAATGGGCTTCATCTCAATAGCTTATGAGGACAAAATCTATATCAAGAAGGGGTGCATGTTAACCCTCATGGACACCCTATCACCTTCAACAGACGTCTTATTATTTATTTGATTGAGTTATGGACCGGGCTTGTCGGTCCAATAGGTGTGTAGGTGATCGCCTATGAGAGGTGCACCACTTATCTTATATTTACAATAGTTTTGCAACGACTGGCCACTACGAGCACCTATGTGTGAATGGGTCAAACTCTTATAAAAGGTCCATTTGACCTAAAAATCCTCATTCTTGGAGATGCAAGCTAAGAAGTGCTCTTGCTCCATCTTTGTCTCCTTCTCCTTTGTGTGTTCATGTATGTGTGTGTGTGTGTGTGTGTGTGTGTGTGTATGCTTGAGAGAGAGAGAGAGAGAGAGAGAGAGAGCATTGCAACGGCGAGGTGGTTGAGCGCGGCATCGGCAGAGGCTCCTTCTTCTTCACAACACACGATCCTTCACTACGGAAGCATTGAGTGGTGAGTGACATATCATTGTTTCTCTGAGCTTACTAGGACTGTCTAGTTGTGTGCTTGCAGCCTTTTGAGGCTCGCACACAGTGCACAAGAAAGTTTCCAGCCTTCGACATGTGCGACAAAGCGTACAATAAATTATGTGTATTTTCACAAACCTGCGACACCCCCTGATATCTAAAGCTTTCTTTTCCACCTTCTTCACATCCTTTGATAGGAAAATCATCAATGAAAGGCATTGTGATCTGAGAAATAAAGTCACGTAAGACCTTATTCATCCCATTCATCATATGTGCAACCGATTTGGTTGCTCCCTGCGGTGAGGTACACATCCTTACCAAACCCAAAGGTGTTCTCATGGTTGTCAAGTCTCTGCTTTCAATTGCAAGCTGAAATTAATCATACCCTGAGTAGAGATCCCACATCGAGCAGATTGCCCTCCCTGCAAACACCTCTGCAAACTCGTCCACAATTGGACATGTACCTACATTTCTAATGGTCACCTTGTTCATTCGTTGCATATATTGGATGAAGCATAGAGCACCATTATTCTTTGGAACTGTGAACCACCTGTTTGAGTATGGAGCACAAAAAGGCTCCAAAATCCCCATTTTGATCTTTTCATTCAATAGCTCTACTAACTTGGGAAAATGAGCCTTTGGAATTGGAATAGGCTGCAGGTTTCAAGGCACATGAGGTATTATAAAAATTACCATAGGAGCTACAATAGAAGGATCAACACATCCTATCTCATGTGGCTCAAATGCAAAAGCCTTACCATGCTTTGAAAGAATTTCTTTAAAGAACTTTGTCTCCTCTTGTGTTAGAAATTCCTCGCAACCAATCTCCAACTCTTGAAAAGACTCCTTTGTGAAGGTGTGCCCAATCTTTTTAGGATTCTTCAAACTTGGTTGCAAAGAAGCCTGCTCAATCTTTTCCCTATTGTTGGGTGGTAAGGGTGAAGCTACTAGTTTCACCTTTGCTACACTCTTGTATTGAGTTTCAACATGGACTTCTGAGCCAACTGTTTGCTTAAAACATTGGTTTTCTTTAAAGGCTTCTATGACTTGATACATTTCCATAGAGCATACATCCACAACTTCATTTTCAAAATGCAAACTAGACTCCATTATAGCATCAAGCTCACCCATAGTATCTACAAAAGAAACTCGCTCACACAAACCTAAAACATTTTCAGTAGGCTCTAGCAACCCGCTCTCTTTCATGCCTATTTGTACATTATGTACATATTGCCTCTCACATCTCTTCAAATCTTCAAGTTTTGTAAAACATACTGATCCATTCCTTGTGACCAAGAAGCCCGTTGAGAAAGTTTCACTTATTTTTGGATCAGACGAGACCCTTTTTCTTTCTGTACCACTACAATCCCGCTTTACAATGGTACTTGGCCAAAATCCATCATTTCCCTATGGTCATGATACTCTTTGCTCACCTTTGGTAGAGGATAATCTCTGAGGTTGTCACGATTTCTTTCATGTTTTACAAAAACTATGAGAAATTGAACAACACGTTTACCATCTTTGCTTCATATCCTGGCATAAGTTGAACCATCATCCATTACCTTTCTTTCCATTTGAACTCCCACAATGTAGGGTTGTCCAAGGATGGGATGATAAGAACCTGTGTCCTGTATAAAGAAGTTTTGCTCAACCTTTACATCATCTATTGTCACCTTTACACTTGGACATGTTGCATACAATTCTCCTGATAAATTGTTTGCCACTCTGACCATCCAACCATGTTCTATGTCCATTGGCCATTTTTATTTGTTGTAAAGACTTTTTGACATTATATTTATTTCAGAACCATGTTCAATTAAGGCAACAAATCGTTCTTCAAGATCACCTACCTTGATCAATGTCTTTGTAGTAGCCCGTGCCCAATGGCTTCTAGAATAGTGGCTCCTAGGAATACTTTGAGACTCTTCCCCATCATCAACAAATTTCACTTGCCTTACATTCCAAGAAGACTGGTAGCATTCCACCATAGCTCCGTTACCTTCTTTAGCATGCACATGTACTCCTTGGAGTCTTACCATGTGGCAAGCGAGAATTGTCGAGCGAAGGAAAATCCGAGCAAATGAATAAAGAAACCAAATGGGATTTGTTAAGAAAGATGAATGAAGATCCTACTTAAAGCCCTAAGTGATAGCAATAATACTGTTCAAAATGAGAATCTTTTCTAGAATCCCTAAGTAATCGTAGCAATAGCATTGTTCAAAATTAGACTTTAGATTCTTTTGTGCAGTTGAGGCTTGATGTCGAGCAATGAGAAACCCAAGCAGGTAGCAAAGCTATTACAAACCATGCAATGATCCACAACTACATTCAACACCATAATTTTAATTTTAACTTTAAATTTAGTCAACAATGCTCATACATCTACAAAGTTTCTAAACTATATTAAGAGACAATTGTCATATCTTATAACCAAAAAAGAGAGATTTCTTTAGGATTGTAAGATAACAAGTGGAATATTTAGTGGAATATAGAGAGCAACATGTCATGCCTCTACACTTTAACAACAACAAGAAAAGCTACGGTTCTATCTCATGACTATGAAGAGTCACACTCGTCATCAATAAAGACATTGCGCTTCTGACACTTCTTGTGGGTGTCAAAATCGTATCGTATATCAGCAGCCATGGTTTTTGCAATCCCCTCAGCATAAACTGGCAACACACTTCCATACAAAAAGAAAAAGGTAAGTCTCACAATCCACATGTAAGCATTACATAACCTTCATCATTGAAACACAAGAAATCTCAAATTGTTGTTTGAATCATTATCCATAATTTTCAAATAATGAACAATCAATGATACCAAAAAGTGACAAAGTAGCATAAAAGTATGATTGAAACATAAAATAGTGGGGGAAAATGAAGTGTAAGGTGAACTCTCACTAGTCATCAAAGGGGTTGACACGCGAAGGCATGTCACCCAGATCATCAACATCAAGAGAGGTGGAGGCCCGCTCTCTGCTTCGCTTTTTAGGGTGAAGTAATGGTTGCACATAATCTGAAATCAAAGTGTCGTCACTGTCGACTGCTGCACACACCCGCCTTGCATGTGCTTAAGCATGCTGCCAATACGGGCGATGTACCACATCCCAACTCCAAACAAAGACCTCCAGGCCTACAAAGAAGCTCCACAAAACATGCAATAAAAGAATTACTTCGTTGCAAGCCACCACGCCATGGCTCCCCGGATGATGATCTCGCTAGAGAAGACTCTGGAAGATGGTGCATCATGTAAGAATCCAAAGGTTGCATGCCAAGTCGATTGAATAGCGGAGTGCTCTCAACCACAAAGCAAGGTGGTTGCATGCCAACCCTATGTACCATAAGTAAGAGAGAACAATGACACTACACCACCACATAGACAATTAGAACAATAAAAATAACAATAACACACCAAAATGAGAAACAAACAAGTTAATTATGTAGAAGAGCATTACCTCAATCCGACCACCAAAGCTATTACCATAACCATAAGCTCCATGATGAAGGACTACAATGCGACTATGAATAGTCATCTTTGATGCACGACAAAATCTCTCAACCCAGCCAATGGTATCTCCTGCAAGAGGTTTCTAAAGTCACAATAGAAAACATACAATAAAAATATAGACAAGTATTGTATAAAATTAAGATTGAAGCACAAACCTGTCATAGAGACCATGATCAACAACCACCCAGAGTCTGACAAAGTCGAATATGCAAGTTGCATGCATGCACGAACATGATCCTCACTACAAATATCCCAAAGGGGCACAACAGGGGAGGCTAAGTGGGAACCACCAAAGGGAAGATCCAAAAAAATAAAATCAGCATGCGACTGTTCTCCCACCACGCATGCACAAGGTCCCATCAAAGCATGCAGATCCCATGTGCTCATGAACACGAATCCATGCCGGATATCGAACACCGGCCCTAAAATCAGCAGCAATGGCTATGTAGTCCCCAGAAATGGCCATGCATCGTGAGTCAGACAATGAGGACAGAGAAGACAAGGGAATATCAACAATGTAGACAAAAGAAATGGTTTTCTTTGCAACAATCTCCCCATGAGCTACTGCGATACAAGAGGCTAAACAAAGTGAATTAACTCCAATAAATGAACATACAAACGTCTGCATCGTAAGTGATAGCTCACCATGCTCTCGCTCCATGTTTTCATCCACCCTAGTCTCAACAATCACCTCCTTTCCCTTGTGAGAAGTATTTGTAGTTAGGAAAAGCAAAAAAACACAATATCACGAGTATGTAAAACAAATAAGTTAAGAAAGAAGAGAGTTTAAAGCTCTTCACAAATCATGGTTGAGTCTGTTTTGAGTAACCATTTACCTGATATTACCTCATTCACTCTAGGAGGTAGAGGCATATCGACGGATGCGCCACCAACTCTCATAGTATCGTGAAGCTCTCTCTCTCTCTCTCTCTCTCTCTCTCTCTCTCTCTCTCTCTCTCTCTCTCTCTCTCTCTCTCTCTCTCTCTCTCTCGCTCTCGCTAATACATGCCCAGAAGCCATGTCTATCCACCATGGGCATGTCTCCATCTCCCAAGTAGTGAGCTTATGTATGGAAGGGGAGTACATGCATTCTTCCCCAGTAGATAGTTGTGCCCACTGCTTAGCTAAGAATGGAATCCCTGGAAGAAAGCCTTTTCCAACCAAGGATAATAGAAATCTAAAACAATCAAACAAAATAACATCACTACAAACTTTGTAATTATGAAACGCTTGAAATAAAAGTATGATGAGCTTGACCTATAGGCTAGCCGTTGAGATGCCAGGCGTACTGTGTCCACTTTCTTCATAGCTTGCTTGTCAACATCTTTTGTCTTAGCTTCAAGAGAGGTTTCCAAAGGAAAAAGATAGGGTCGTGCTTCAAACTTGAGCTTCTCAAAGTAAGAGGCAAGAGAGCAATCATGAGGCAACAAAATACCACCAACAATGTTGGTTAAGTCCTCCACAAACTTTGTGGCCCTCTCAAAAATCCTTTGTAGAAGGCCTTCTCTACGAATCCAACTACATAACAATGAAGATGAGAAAAAACTAAAACAATCACAAAAAACTAGCAATCATACATCAAAGATTCTTGAATGTCAAAAGAAACTTTACTTACATGCGATACACATGATCTCCTTTCTTTAAACCATAAGATGCTCTAGTAATCTTGTCTGCCTCAAGCAAGGAAGCCCATAACACTTTGCTTAAGACAGGAGCATCATGCATAGCAATCAAGTTCAGTTTCTCAAGCGTAGCCCAACTATCAGGACCCCACTTGAGTGGAAGAACTCGAACCATCCAATCCGGTCCAAGATTCGGATCAACAATATTTAACAACTACAGTATTTGAACAGCTATTACACTATGTGCAAAATACCTAAACAAAAATATTTCAACCACCTTTCCAACACGCTCTCCATATTTGAGTGCTAAATCATTCAATATCTTCTCCTCCTCTTTTATAAGTTCTTCATTTGTCATTGTCGGCCTAGCTTGCTCTATTCTTTGGCTCAATCCCTTGGACATTTGAACCTTCAACACATACTTAAAAATAAATAATTTGCAAAAAAACAAGCACATACTCTTTGGCTCAATTACTTGGATATTTTATCCTTCAATAAATAATTGAAAACACATAATTTTCAAAAAAACCAAACACGAGATCTTTCTTAAAAAGTAGGCCAAAGACACTTACATCGTATAAGAGCTTTCCCAAGTATCGACGAGTACGTGGATACCAAGGCTCCACACCCTTCGAGTATTTCTTACGGACTGCAGCAATCAACTTTTGATCTTTTTCTGGAAGCCCTGTTACATAAGCTTCATGATCTGCTGCACAAATGTGGAAGTAGTTGACAAGCTCATACCTAAGATGGGTGACCACAAGAGCATGTGTGTTCATGCTATTCCAAGTTCATATACAATACATACATAGTCGAAACATAACATATACATTTTTTGCTAGAATATATGGAAAGTCATAAAACTTACAAATTCATTCTTTGCAAGCTACTAAGAAGAGCTATCTCTGGCACTCGTGTAGGGTCAGTAACTGTACAAAGCACACTACAATGTTTCTCTCGATCAGTGGAGAATCTCTCTTTAATAGCAGCCGTCCAAGCGACCGTTCTATGATTACCCTCCCAAACGTAGAACATTTTATTAGAAAGGGCTTGAAGATTTGGTCTTTTAGAAAGCTCAATTTCAAACTCTTTATGTATATCAACCCATATTGGGTCCCATGAAGTAAGAAGGTCCTTTGCAAAATAGATAAGCATAGACAGAAAAGCATACTCAACTACTATTTATGAGAACAACAAAAAACACAGTAGAAACAGAAAGTAGAAAAGATCAAAGTAGAGAAATGAAATACCTGTAACATAAGCTTCCTCCTTATTGCAATTCCAAATTGAAACAATAAAAGATCCTTTTTCTTGCATATAGCCCTCCTTTGCAAAATCAGATTTCAATCCACTAACATCATCTCTTAAGCCTCTCACCCTTGCATAGGGGATCAATCGACATAAAGGAATCGGTGGACAATCAAACAACTAAACATGCGAGTACATTGAATAATATCTTGTCCTCTATGCATGTATAGCTTGTGCTCATCCCCTGCCTCAGTATCTACTACTACTTCATCTCTTACGACATAAGGCACTATTTGTAAACATGCTTCTTGTGGAGCAAGAGATTCATCAACTTCATTTATGGAGCCAAGCCCCAAGTCTTGACTTTGTATCTCCTCTTCTTGTGTCTCCAAACCTTCTGTCATATCAGTGACAGATACTGCACTTATTTGATCACTGCTCACTAATATACTTGAAGCTTGAGTTGAAGAGAGTCGTCTCCCTCTGCGACCTCGTCCACAAATTGAAGGACTTGCAAAACACAACAAAAACCAATTTATTTACTCAGCACTGAAACTGCCTCTAGGACTCCATGCCGACGCGGATGCCTAGAGGCAATTAAAAAAATCAAAAACTTTATTTATTGATCATCCACCAAAACATCCAAGTCGGCATGGATCACAAGAGGCAGCTAACATATTTAAAAAAAGCATGCCCAATAATAAAGTTTTATCTTGAGAAATTCCTTCTAGCCATCAATGTCGGCGTGGATATCTTGAGGGAGCTTACTGAGAATGAATCACTGCAAAAAAAAATTGTCCCAAGAAACTCTTTCTAGCCATCCATGCCGACGTGGATGGCTACAAATAGTTCTTAGAGAAGCTATGCAACTCTGTAAATCTCAAGAGAGAGTGTATCTATAGATAAATTCACACATTCAAAAACTCCTTCTAGCCATCCACGCCGGCGTGGATGGCTACAGCCAGTTCTAACAGAAGCTATATAACTTTGAAAAAATTTGTCCCAAGAAACTCTTTCTAGCCATCCACGTCGGCGTGGATGGCTATAGACAGTTCTTAGAGAAGCTATGCAACTCTGCAAATATCAAGAGAGAGCGTATCTGTAGCTAAATTCACACATTCAAAAATTCATTCTAGCCACCAACGCCAGCGTGGATGGCTACAGGCAGTTCTAACAGAATTTATGAGACACCATCAATTCACAAAAGCAATAGAGGGTATGCAGTAGTTTTGTTTATCCAAGAGATTATGCTAAGAATGCATCTCTTCTATACTTTAGTTTAGCCTGCTGTAATGTGTAGAAATCTTTACGACAGGTTTCTGTATTCTTTAAAACTGTCAATAATTTAAATTAAGATTAGTAGCCTTACAAAACCTTACAAAACTTCATCTTAAACATTGGAAAAAAAAAACTAGTTGTAGCCATCTATGCCGGCGTGGTGGCTACAGGTAGTTTACAAAGGTACCTGGCAGGAGGCTTTCGGGCCGAGGAAGACTCCCTTCTCCCCATGACGATTTCTATGCGAACTCCGAGCTTGACGATCTGTAGTGCTTAAGGCGCATATGCTATAGAGATTGAAGGTTGAAGACTCTTATGGATTGCAAGATTGCTTGCTACAGATAAGATTGCTTGAAGGTTGAAGATTGCTTGCTACAGAGAAGGATTGCATGGAGTATATGGCCTCAGAGGGCGTATGAGTAAGTAACTTGAGAGCAAGAGATAAGCACATGAGATAGCTGAGGTTAGCGCAAGAGATAAGCATGAGGTTAGCGCATGAGACCATGGGCAAGAGGTTAGCGGCAGGAGGCTTGAAGGCAAGACGAATTTGCAGGTCTGCAGCACAGAAAGACTACTTTAAGATAAACTAATAATAAAATAATGAGCCAGTGCATCTTTGCCTAATGGGTTGTACCCATTTTTGGAGAAGATTTCAGTAGTAGCGAGAATCGAACTAGATACCGGAAGGAGGTTAGGTGACTGGCATACAAGGAGAGTGCGATCAAGTGTGTTTTTCTTCCAGAGAGGTGGCTTTGAGAGGTGTGGACGGCCGTTGGCCTTACACAAGACGCTAACGCAGGGCCTGAATAACGTTTTTTAATGCAAGAAAGCAATTGAAAAATCACATTATATACAAAAAATCAAATCTTCCTGTAACACTTTCAATGCATTGTTCGGGGAAAGTGTCCGCTTAAAATAACTATTGTAAAATTCGGACAAATGCAACAAATAGACATAGCCTTGGTTTTACCTTGTTAATCCTCTAAGGCAATGTACTTTGTCCCATATATTATCTCAAATGAGTCCTGCTTTGTAGTATGCCTGATCCAAGAGTGGGGAGACCCTCAGCTAGAGCTTTCCTTCGATTACACATACATCTTATCTGGCCTTGTTTCATGGAACTTTGGAATCTATCTCAAACTAACTTGTGTTGTCGAAGGCACATGTACAACTATTTGCATCCCTCACCATATTACCTGTTTGGGGCATAGTCCCAATGCTGGTAGATTAGCTTAGTGCTCACATATCCCGGTCTGTAGTGTAAATTGGGCATTTGCAAATTAAATATTCCCAATCATAATACCATGGGACCTTGATTTTCAAGCTTAAAAATCTCAGGCTTAGTTTTCAGTTATTTTTGCCGACCACATCTGACGCTTGCCAGCTTTTCATCTGTGCATCGATCTTCAGAGAAGTGAGGATCAGATTGATGCTCATAACTTCCACGTTCGACAGATATGAGAAGTGAGGATCAGATTGATGCTGGCATTGGCAGAGTTTCTCAAGACAAGAAAGACAAGAAAGTACCTCTTTCAGAGATCAATGCAAGTGTGATTGACATGATTAAGTGCATGCCATTGCAAAGCAATGTGTATATTGCGCTCCATCAAGACAAGAAAGTGGTCTCTACTGATGAGCTCCCAGCTCATTATGATGGGTATATTGCTTTTGAATTACTGCCAGCTGGTCATTGTTCAGGTATGAGTGGTATGGAGCAAAGACATGATAGTCACATGTGGACAGAGTATGTTACTTGTAGTAGTGATAGTTTCGATGGTGTTGTCAGATTTAGTAGATGCTCTGGGCATTTGCATTGCATCAAAATTGATTGTCCATTTTATTTGCATTCAAATATGTCCAATGAGTCTCAATGGTGAGGTTGGCTTGTTAAATCTAGTCCTAAAGGATTGATCTCTTCTCAGTATGGCACACTGGTATGCACTCATTGTGGAAAAATTCCTAAATGTATTTCTACATGTCCTGCAGTTATTTACTATTGTTTTCCTAGAGATAAGCATAATTGTACTAGGTGTGCTTTGCATCTTGGAGAACATAATCATCCATGTTCAAAAGGGAGGAGTCGGATGGTTGAAAGTCACATTGATGAAATGTTGCTTGATCGTGCGAGTCGAGATCCTTTGGTGACTGCAAAACAATTGGAATGGGCCACCACCCATGATCTTATCATGGAAAAGCTTATTGGAGCAGGTTCAACAACAACTACTATGATTGAAGATTTGGAATTTGTTGAATTCCTTGATAGTGTGACTCCCCTTTCAAATAAAAGGAGAGTGGAACGAAGCTTGGAGTCTGCAAAAAGATCAAAGAATATCACTTCAAAGGGTCTTGAGGTAGTGCTTGACTTGAAAAGCAAGTGCAGATATCCTTTCATCCATAGTATCCTTTTCCCAGGCCAATTGGGTGAAAAGGTACAACCTCATGTATTTAAAATGTCAATTAAGGGACCAGGCAGTGGAGTTGATTTGGTGAATCGGATGCGCCCTGGAGGTAATTTAGAGCAAATGTGGGTGCACTTTGATCATGTTCACCATGTACAAGGATGGCCGACTATGTCAGCGCATGTCTATGACCCTTATGTGCGAGAGCTGCTCACCATTGCAACTGCTCAGTTTAGCGTGGAAAATAAATATTCTCAGGTTGAATTTTGGAAGATGCTGAACAATGTGGTTAAGGAATAGGGTTTTGATAAGCCAGAGTTCAGGGGATTTATGGCAGATGAAGCCAGTGCCAATCGGATTGCTGTGCGTACTGTTTATTTTGGAGGAGCAAAGAGTTCTATTGTTGCTTGTAATGCCTCCTGCTTGTGATTGGCTAGGCCTGGAGGGGTCCAATGAGCTTCAAGCATGAGCTACAAGGAGGGGTCGACCAAAGCAAGCTAGGGGGTCGCTTGAGGGGTATACTCTCCCACACCTAGACTCCATACACTCTCATTATGCATTGTGCAAAGTGCAAGAGCTCCCTCTCCTTCTCCAAGCAAGTAGAGGTTGAGGGCCTACACCAACACTCTTGGCTATGGAGTGCAAATCCAACCAAGAGCCATGCTTTAATGCTCAATTTTGCCATCTTCTCCATATTCATTACTATGCTATTATGTATGCTAGCAAGAAGAGTTATGATAAGTGAGGAACTAATTCTTTCTCCCATGAAATGTCTCTTCTTCCTCTTCCCTACCCTCATTCCCTGCTAGCTCTCTCCACCTTCGAAGGTGTTTGAGGTCTTGAGACTGAGGCTTGGGATAGTTAAATCTTTCTTCAAAGTTTATGTTATGCTCATGATGCATGAAAGCTTTCCATCTTCATTGCATCACCTAGGTCACAAGGAACACAAAGATTGTATTGTAACAAGTCTCTCTTCATGGGAGAAATCATAATACAAATGCCTATTTGGAGGGGGGACTGGCTCCACATAAATTCAGTCCTTAACTGTTGTCATGTTCTCTAAATTCTCTCTCTCTTGCAAATGTATTGTTAATGCCAAGTTAACTAATTGCTATGTTTATGTTGCTATCTTCAATTATGTTCACCCGCTATGCTCACAAAGTAATTTCTCAAAAGTACTCTCATTAATTTCTGCTACTCTCAAGTTTAATAAGGCCAATTCCATCACACCCCCTCTCTTGTATGGATGGGATTTGACTTTTTGGACACCTTCCCCCAAGAACCTTGGTGAGCAAGCGTGGCAAAGCACCTCAAGCCTGGGTAGTGTTCCCACAAGCACCTCACGCTCCCTAGTCGACAAGCCAACGAGCACCTTAAGCACATCAATCACCTTAGTCATCAAGCACGACAAGAACCTCAAGCACCTCAGTTAGCAAGCACGACAAGCACCTCAGTCAGCAAGCACGACAAGCACCTCAAGCTTGGGCCGAGTTCCCACCTCAAGCTCAGCCCTAGCTTACCTAAGGTCAAAGGACTTTTTAACAGTAACCTTTGGAGGTCTTTAATGAAGCTAACCCTACGGTCTTTAAACTTCATTAGCTAGCCTTTCTCTTTGATATACCATCTCTCATTTGGACCCCTTTACCATTGGCCCCGTGTTGAGATAGATCTCAAAGCACATGTCAATATTTTCTAACCCTTGTTCCTATTTATTCTCCCACATTAAATGATCAATTTAATATGAGAAAATTGTTTGGGTTGGTTAGATATTAGATTTTATCCCACATTAAATGATCAATTTAATATAAGAAAATCATTTGGGTTGGTTAGATATTAGATTTTATGACATTACCTCTCTCTTGAAATCATAGTCATTCTCGACTATGAGGTAGAGATAAAGCCTTAGTCATTAGTCAATCTTGATTAATGGATAGAGGATCCCTTTTTACCCTACGATATCTTTCCAAAATGGATGAATAGTCCATTTGGTGCTTGGGAGACATAGTTGCCGCAAGCATGCCTGGTCTTTAGTCCATTTCATTCTCCCAAAGTAGAGTGACAAATTCTACTTGGTGTTTGAGAGACCTCGTCATCACAAACATGATTCTAAGCATGCATCCTATTAAAATTTGTGTACAATAAAAAGAGAACTAGTCTTATAACACAAAAAAATTGGTCATTTAAAAGAAATTTGTACATTTGCTTACTCTAATGTAGCATTGAAAGCATTGATAAGTTCATACTATCCTTAAGCTGTATTCCTTGCATTCATCTAGCATCTTCAAAAGGATAATTTTTGAACTTAAGAAGATACCGTCAGATAATCTAACCATGTCGTAGTACCTTGTCTTCATGCCAAAGGATAGCTTCGGGTTGTAGCACCTCTTCTTGGTCTTCAATTTTGGGAGGGTCTTCAATAATTGGTTCACTTGATGGCTCTCCTTTGTAGGGATTAAGTAGGCTCACATGAAAAGCATTGTGTGTGAGCCAATGGTTGCGCAACTTGAGTTGATAATGTTAGGAAATAAGACATAGCTAAATAGATATTTGAGTAGATTACTTAATGGAGAGAGACAAATTTACATACACGAGATTATAGAGTAGAGATAGAGAGAGAGAGAGAGAGTACACACGATATATGTGGTTCACGCAATGTGAGCTACGTCCACGGGAAAGTAGCCACTCAATGGTTTAGTACTTCAAAACAAGAAGTAGTTTACAAAGGGATTATACCCTTAATGGAGCTCCTGCCTTGCTTCACTCTCACCATCTCACACTCACCTTGTTGCATCAACTTCACACTATGAAATGTGTGTAGAAATGGCCTCCTTTTATAGGCCAAAAGGGCTGCCCTCTCTCATGAGAGGCAGCCATGTGTAGCCGCCCTTGTGTAGATAAGTCCAAATCGGACCCTCCAATCCGCCCATGTGTGGCCGCCCTTGAGAAGACAAGTCCGCTTTTGAATTCAGCCACCGGCCACCGGCCATTGACTACCGGCCACCGGCCAACCGACGGTTGTTTTCCGACTGCCGGCCGGCCATAATATTCCGGCGAAAAGGAATATTCCAGCAAGGGAAAAAAAAGTATCGGGGGATTCCGCCCCCGAGGCCCCTAAAGTTGCCCCTGATTTTTGGTCGTGAAAATTTTGGTTTCCGGCGAGTGATTTTTCTTCACGCACAATGGCTTCTCCTCATAATGGGGGCCTTACAAATGTGCGCTTTTACCGTAGAAAATTACAAGGATAAATCAGGCTCCATACTTAACAATCTCCCACTTGGAGACTGATCTCCAAACCAAACCTGTGACTGCTTTCCATTCTGGCTTCTTATCCTTGAATGCCGATTGAAGATGAGCAAAAGCTCAACTTC
The DNA here is from genome assembly GCF_014529385.1 of Adiantum capillus-veneris. Lineage (NCBI taxonomy): Eukaryota > Viridiplantae > Streptophyta > Polypodiopsida > Polypodiales > Pteridaceae > Adiantum > Adiantum capillus-veneris. Next base: position 126,776,215 of record NC_140944.1, read on the forward strand.
TCCTTGTTGACCACCTTTGTAAACATGTCTGCAGGATTTTCACTTGTATGCACCTTTCCGAGCTTTAGTTGTCCCTCTTCCAAAAGAGTGCGTATGAAGTGATATCTCACCTCAATGTGCTTTGTCCTTGAATGAAAGGCTGAGTTCTTCGCAAGATGGATAGCGCTTTGGCTATCACTGTACAAGACACAATTGTCTTGTTTGAATTCAAGCTCTTCTAAGAATCTGTGAAGCCACAGAATTTCTTTGCTTGCCTCCGTCATTGCTACATACTCTGCTTCCGTGGTAGAAAGTGAAACCACTTTCTGCAGCTTTGAAGCCCAACTTACTACTGTGCCTCCAACCCTGAACACATAGCCAGTAGTGCTCCTTCGAGTATCTTTGTCACCTACCATATCTGCATCAGCATACCCTTCTAGAAAAATATCAGTTCCTCCAAAATACAAAGCATTTGTTGTTGTCCCTTTTAGATACCTAAGTATCCACTTCACAGCTTGCCAATGCTCTTTACCTGGGTTGTCCATGAACCTACTCACAACTCCCACTGCATGTGCAATGTATGGCCTTGTCCAGACCATAGCATACATTAGACAACCTACCGCTGCAGCATATGGAACTTTAGACATATAGGCTATCTCCTCTTGTGTCTTTGCACATATCCTTCGTTAGTTTAAAATGACCAGCCAAAGGTGTAGAAACTGGTTTTGCATTTTGCATTGCAAACCTTTTTAGTACCTTCTTGATGTAATCTTCTTGAGATAGCTTTATTGTCTTCTTTGTCCTGTCCCTTGATATTTTCATACCAAGTATCCTCTTTGCAGCACCTAAATCTTTCATTGAAAAAGATTTAGATAGCTCCTCTTTTAGGTCTTTGATGTCCTGCATGTTAGCACTTGCAATCAACATGTCATCAACATACAACATTAGGATGATGAATTTCCCATCTCCCAAATTCTTCGTGTAGACGCAGTGATCCGAGTTGCATCTTGTGAATCCATGATCCAACATCCATCGATCAAACTTCAAGTACCATTGTCTTGATGCTTGCTTTAAACCATACAAGCTCTTCTTTAATCTGCAAACCATTTTCTCCTTACCTTTTACTTCATACCCCTTTGGTTGAAGCATGTAGATTTCCTCCTCTAAGTCACCATGAGGGAATGCCGTATTTACACCCATTTGCTCAAGATTTAGATCATGAGCAGCCACAAGGCTTAAGACAAGCCTAATCGAGTTCCTTTTTACAACAGGAGAAAATATTTCATTGAAGTCAATACCTTTCTTTTGAGAAAACCCTTTTACCACAAGCCTAGACTTGTACCTTTTTTTCCCACCTTCTTCTTCCTTCAGCTTGTACACCCATTTTTTTTTAAGTGCCCACTTACCTTTAGGCAACTCAACCAACTCTCATGTTTGGTTTCGATGTAGTGAGTCCATCTCCACTTGCATGTTCTTCGTCCATTCTTCTTTGGATTCATGTTGCATAGCTTCTTCGTATGATTCTGGCTCTCCAGAATCTGAGATCAAGAGATGGTTGAAGGAAGGAACAAACCTTTCTGGAGGTCTACTTGCTCTTGTAGATCTTCGGGGAATAGGTTGAGGCTCCTCATTTGGTTAACGTTGTTGCACATTGTCACCATTTGCAGTCCTTGAGTCTTCACCGTCCTCCAGCTCCATGTACTCATCACCTGTTTCTTTTGTTTGTTTTCTTTCCAATTAATCTTTGTACATATTTTGTTCGTTAAAAATTACATCCCTACTCCTTAAGATTTTACCATCTTCAGGATTCCATAGGCGATACCCAAAGTCACCTTCTCCATAGCCAATGAAGAAACACTTTTTGGACTTTGCACCCTAGCTTTGATCTTAGGCTTCTATCTATGTGCATGAAAGCCTCACACCCAAACACTTTGAGAAATGCATAATTCACCGGTTTACCTGTCCATGCCTCTTCTGGAACTCCCCCATCCAATTCCGTTGAGGGTGACCGATTGATTAAGTACACAGACGTACTTACAGCTTCCCGCCCAAAGCTCAAGCGGTAGGCCTACATGTAGCCGCATGCTTCGTGCTCGCTCCATGATTGTCCTGTTCATCCTTTCCGAAATCCCATTTTGTTGAGGTGTCCTTGGGGTTGTCCTTTGCCTCCGAATGCCATTGCTAGCACAAAAGATTTCAAAAGCTTGGCTGCAATATTCGCCTCCATTGTCGAATCTGAGGCATTTAACCTTGGTACATGTTTCATTCTCCACAAAGGCTTTCCACCTTTGAAATATGGAAAATACATCGGATTTATTCTTCATGACATAAACCCATGTTTTTCTAGTCGCATCGTCTATGAATGTTACATAGTACAATGATCCACCAAGTGATGGTGTACTTGCAGGACCCCAAACATCAGAATGAACCAACTCAAGTTTTTTATTTTTTCTTTTATTTCCTGATTTTTGAAATTTTACCCTCTTTTGTTTACCATAAACACAATCTTCACAGAACTCTAAGTCCACTTCTTTCAAACCTGGTAGAAGCTTCTTTGTTTGAAGGATTTTCATTCCTTTGGCACTCATATGCCCGAGTCGGTAGTGCCACACCGCACTGTCAACTTCTATAGTTGTTGCACAAGCTGAAGGTTGCATGCTAACAGTGCACAAGTAAAGTGTACCGACTTTTTCTCCCTTGGCAACCACCAAAGATCCCTTTGAGATCTTCCACCGTTTGTTTCCGAATGCAATGTTGTGACCTTCATCGTCCAATTGTCCTATAGAGATCAAATTTTTGCGAAGAGAAGGAAAATGCCTAACATCTTTAAGCTTCCAGTCATTTCCGTTAGCAGTTTTGACAGAAACTGTACCTTTGCCGACAATCTCACAAGCTTCATCATCTCCCAAGTATACATACCCAAAATTACCTTTGGTGTAGTCTTGGAAATGTTGCTTGTGTGGTGTCGCATGGAATGAAGCCCCGGAATCTACTATCCAGGAATTAGACACATTTTCTAATGAGAGAATTAGAGCATCTTGCTCTACTTTACCTGCCACATTGGCCTCCAATGTTGGCTTGTTGTCTTGAGTCTCAGTCTCCTTCTTCTTCTTGGACCAACAATCCTTCTTGACGTGGCCCTTCTTGCCGCAGTTCCAACATTCAAGAACTGACTTTGTGCGTGACTTGCTCCGTCTTGAGAGATCACGACCCTTTTGGCTTTTGAACCTCTCCTTAGGCCTTCCTCTTGTTTCCACTGACAATGCAGCACTTGATGATTCTCCTGTGCTTCTCCTTCGTATTTCCTCGCTTAGGAGAACACCCATAACATCATCAAACTTAAGAGTATTTGTACCAGAGATAGAATTACTTACAGCCAACAACACAAGGCTGTCCCAACTATCCGGTAGAAATGATAGTATAAGGAGAGCTCGCACTTCGTCATCAAAATTGATTTTCACCGATTGAAGTTTACTTATGTTTGTGTTAAAGTCATTTAGGTGTTCTGCAACTGAACCATTCTCTGCCATCTTTAGATTGAACAAGCGCTTCATAAGAAATACCTTATTGGATGCCGATGGTTTCTCGTAGAAGTTGTCAAGTGACTTCATCAAGTCCTCCGTGGTCTTCATCTCCGAAACATTGAAGGCCACCGTTGACGCCAAGCTTCACCGGATTGTTCCCAGTGCCTTTCGATCAAGGACAATCCATGCTTCATCTGCCATTGTTGCGGGCTTCTTCGCAAGACCGCCTAGTGGCAAATAGAGCTCCTTTTGGTAGAGATAGTCTTCAATCTGCATCTTCCAATGTTGGTAGTTTTTGCCATTGAACTTCTCAATCTTGAGCTTCCCTTCCTCTGCCATAACTCCCACTCAATTCAAGGAATCCTTTCCTTGAGATGAATTTAACTACGAGCAAACCTTGCTCTGATACCAGTTGGTTAGGAAATAAGACGTAGCTAAATAGATAATTGAGTAGATTACTTAATGGAGAGAGACAAATTTACATACACGAGATTATAGAGTAGAGAGAGAGAGAGAGAGAGAGAGAGAGTACACACGATATACGTGGTTCAGCCAATGTGGGCTACGTCCACGGGAAAGTAGCCACTAAATGGTTCAGTACTTCAAAACAAGAAGTAGTTTACAAAGGGATTATACCCTTAATAGAGCTCCTGCCTTGCTTCACTCTCACCACCTCACACTCACCTTGTTGCATCAACTTCACACTATGAAATGTGTGTAGAAATGGCCTCCTTTTATGGGCCAAAAGGGCTGCCCTCTCTCATGAGAGGCAGCCATGTGTAGCCGCCCTTGTGTAGATAAGTCCAAATCGGACCCTCCAATCCGCCCATGTGTGGCCGCCCTTGAGAAGACAAGTCCGCTTTTGAATTCGGCCACCGGCCACCGGCCAACCGACGGTTGTTTTCTGACCACTTTCCGGCCGTCGTCCGGCCATAATATTCCGGCGAAAAGGAATATTCCAGCGAGGGAAAAAAAAGTATCGGGGGCTTCCGCCCCCGAGGCCCCTAAAGTTGCCCCTAATTTTTGGCCGTGAAAATTTTGGTTTCCTGCTAGTGATTTTCCTTCACGCACGATGGCTTCTCCTCATAATGGGGGCCTTACAAATGTGCGCTTTTACCATAGAAAATTACAAGGGTAAATCAGGCTCCATACTTAACAGATAAGCCATCTCATTGATGGGCTTCAAGATTTGGAAAGGACCATAGTATCTTTTTGCTAGCCTTGGGAAACTTAAGTAAGACCATAGTATGGAAAGGACCATAGTCGTTTGCCTCAATCGAGCCTTGGGAAACTTAAGTAAGACCCAATAATTTTGTTTGAACGGTAAGTCCCTTCTATGCTTGTCAGCATCAGCTTTTTGCCTTTGTTGAGAGATGGATATAGCCTCCTTAATCTTTTGAAAAGATTCTTGTAGGTCACGGCTATACTCATTGGTAGCGAAGATCTTCCTATGTACTTTAAGTAGCAAGGGACTTTTAGGTCTTCCCTCAATTATTTCAAAAGGTGCTTTTTTTATAGAAGTATGTACAGTATTATTGTAGGCATACTCTACAAGAGGTAAGTACTTTTCCCATTGTGAGCATTGATCTCCTTTGGTAACAAGTCTTTAGTAGATCGAGTATCGTAAGATTGGCTTATATCTCACTTTGCCCATCCATTTTTGGGTGATAGGCGAAGAGAAATTCAATCTTGTTCCTAGATTTTCAAAGAGACCTTTCCAGAAATTATTGGTCATTCTAGGATCTCTATCTGCAACATGGATATTGGCAATCCATGGTGGTGATAGCCGTTTTTTCGGCTCTTTGTAATTGCCACAGTGAGTTACCTCACCCTACCAAAATCACCCAAACACTGTGGCTATCCCTACCATTTCACTATACATAGGCGTGCGTGAGTCACGGGACTTTTCCCATATCTTCTTAAAAAACCCTCAATTAGCTAGTCATTGGGCTAGTTGAGCCAAAAAAATAAAAATAAATAAAAAATATAAGTATATTATGGCCCATGCGTATGTAAATATTTCTTTGTATATAGGGCCTAAATAAAAGATTTTTTCATAATTATTTTGGTATTTATTTAAATATTTCTACCTAGGTGTGTGCTATTTATGCTCTGTACATTGCCTCACCATTACCACAATTTTTTCTTACCATATTTCATACTCTTTATTCCATATAGAAATATTTTCATGTAAGCTTCTCTTATATTTGGTGTAACTCCACCCCAACAAAAATCCAAAAAAACTAGTTTTATTTATGTGTATATTTTTTCACTATTGTGATTTTTCCCTTCCTACATCTATTTTGTTTTTTTTTCTAAAAAATTAGAGCACCAAAAATATTTATCTTTTTATGGTAGCCTCATAATGAGAGAGATTTCTTTTGACCCCTTTATATTTTTTTCCACTTATATTATTTATATTTGACATGTACATATTTTTTAGACCCCTCAATATTTGATTTTCTTAGTTGTACTATTCACTTATATCATAATCTCAACAATATCTTCAATTATAGACCTACCAAATAAGGTCAAGGGTAGGTGGCATGCATACATGCACTATGGAGGGCTCACTCTTGGAGGTATTCAAAAAAATCATCCAAAGAAGGACCCCACAAGGACCTTGTGCAGTGGAAAAAAACGATCGGTTTTGCTGAATTTTTAAAGTTCACTTGCTCTCCGAATTTGAAAAGGTGATACAAACAAAAGTTGTAGCTCGTGGGCTGAACTTTTGCCTTAAATTTTTTCATATTTTTTTGAGCTACGAGCTGTGAGCTATGATTTTATTAGTGGACCCCAGTTTTCCCATGCTATGCAGCCACACTCTCTCTTCCACTTTATCATTTTCCTCTTTCACACACACTTCTCCACTCATCATCCCCACCTCTCTCACCACTCCTCTCTGCACCCTACTCACCTTCTCCTCAACCTTGAAGAATAAGAGAAACCATGGTGAACTCATACCTCCCACACACAATTCCATTCCAAAATTGACCACCTAGTCTCATTTTTCCTCCTCCAATTTACCCATATCTATCAAAAAAACCACAAAATTCAGCCTCTTCTCTTAAAAGACAGCATCATGGTGGTTGATTACTCAGCTTCAATTACCTTGTCTCTCAAGGAAGGTCAAGAGTGGAGAAAAAATGTACCGTCAAAGCTAGTGGACCGTCAACAAGCGTCAAAATTGGCCCTACTCAAGACACTTGGAGCATCAACCTTGTAAGAAATCCACCTTTTCTTACCTCTTAAGAGTTTTTCTTCCTTATTTGTATCCTACATGGATACTCCCATTGTAAATATCCAATTCCATTTGTAAATTAATACTAACTCTACTAACACTAACCCACTATGAAAAGTCCTATCACCTCCATTTCTCTCCTCTCTCTTTCCCCACCAACTTCTTGATAATTCCAAGCAAAAGGAATTAGATAAATTGCTGAAAATCTAACCCAACCATGGTTAGAGGAGTAACCCTAGACTTCAAAATTGCTATAAAAGGAGGGTGTAGCTAGCACAAAAGGGGGGAGCCATAAGCAAGAGCACTATGCTATAGCTTGAGAAGCCAAGCTCAACCTCTCTAGAAGGAGCTCTTGAGTGGAAGCTCATTGTCTTATGCATGTGCATGTGTTGTAATAGGGAATTTGCAAGGGAACTCTATGCCATTGTAAGAGAGAGAGTGATCATTCAATTGAGAGTAGGAAATCTATCATTTCTCCTACTAGTGTAAGCCCAACATTCGCTGAATCAAGGAGGGTAGATTTGGACTAAGCTTGGATACTTTGTCTCCCTTCCAACGTGAAGTAATGGACAACAATGATGCGTAAGTGTCTTGGTGTTTTTTGTTAAGTTCTTGATAGCTTGTCTCTGGTGTTGTCATCAATCTAGCCATAAATCCCACATACTGTAAGAGGGCGACAGGGTGGAGAGGACTCCCCTGGCCTTAAGACAGTGATTGGGGTGGCTTTTCTTGTGATGTGTTGTGGTGAAATTTACGCAAGCTATGTTGAATAAACACTAATCTCACTTTGATTTGTCATGACAGATTTGTAAGAAGGTATTAATGCAACAAGCACCCCCTCCCCCTTTCTCTCTCTTTCTTAAATATATAGTTGTGTTTGCTTGATCATTGCCGATACGTTTCAAAGCAGCCCGAGCACTATCTCTCTCTCCCTCTCTCTCTCTCTCTCTCTCTCTCTCTCTCTCTCTCTCTCTCTCTCTCTCTCTCTCTCTCTCTCTCTCTCGTTCTCTCGTGTATTAGTGTGTAAGAGTGTTCCATTGGTGTTAGGGTTAGTGTAAATTCCTTGCTTGTTTGTGGGTTGCTCTAACGATTCTCCTCTTTTGCGTCCTAGTTCGCTCTTAAACTAGGTGGTGCCCCTTGTGTAGTTGGGATTTGGCTGTGGGTTTGTAGTTTTGGTTTGTGTTGTGTTGTGCCCCAGCCCCATTGAGCAGCACGGGAGCCTTGAAGGGTGTCTAGAGGTTGCTCTTCTTGTTGCCCGCCCCGGACCGCCTCAGTGGCAGTGTTGTATATCACTCGAGGAAAGAACCACAAAAACCACAATTTTTTTGTGCTTATTGCCGTCGCACGAACCCAAGTTCACTTGGGCATATCAATTCCTGATCGTGTTTTTGAAGAGTGACAGGAATCCCAAGAAAGAAGGGCTTGTCCAGCTTCCCCTTGTGCCTCTTTTCACTCATTGAGAGTGGACCGTGCACTTAGTGGCCAGCCAATTGACGTGAGGTAGGAAAAAGCAACAACATTATGGGCCATAGGGACCATGTGTTGTGATGTTTGTTCAAGAGGTGGGGCCGGCATCAATGCAAGCACTCGAGGTGTGTCTGTCCATGCTAAGGTTGGTCTATTGGCCATTGCGCGCTTAAATACTATGCAATCCTTAGCTTGATGACCATACCTCCCACAAGCATTGCAGTTCCCATTGAATTTTACTCTAAAAGTAGGGCATTCACTGGTACTATGCGATCCATAGCATATTGAGCACCATTGTTGCTCCCTTCTTGGATACATATGATTGTTTTGCGGAGCACAATTGTCTCTAAGACTCTCTTGAATAGCCTTGGTGAGATCTACTAAAGTCATCTCAGATATCTTTGGCCCCTTAGCAATAGGCTTTAGGGTCATTGGTTGATGCCATGATGCTTGCGAGCTAATAGATTTAGGCTCAACAGACACTCTTTCTCCTTGAATCATTAAATTATCCTCCAATTGGATCGCATTGGTGGTGACTGCTTCCCAAGTGGTGATACCTCTAATGACTAGGCCATTGTAGATATCCTCATGTCGTAATCCCCTAATGAATCTATCAAGCAATTGATTATTATTGAAGCACTCATTTGGATTACAACGAGAATTCAAATGCTTCAAGAGACTAATAAAGTCTATCACCGACTCTCCTTCCTCTCGTTGGGCTTTCTGGAGCTGAGAGGCTACACCCCAAAGCACTCCCTCTCGTATGTATTCTTTCAAGAACAGTAGGGTAAATCGTTTTTTCTTCCACCCTTAGGGTTCTATACCAATCCCCTGCCTTCCCACTTAGGGTTAGGCTTAAATCATTACTCTCATGCAGGTCATTGTGTTCTCCTAGAGAATCGCATATTTGTTCAAACACTTCAATATGCTTTCTCACATCCCTGTCTCCACTAAATTCTTGTGTGAACCTGGCTATTTGTACTGCCTACTTCTCGGCTCTCTATCGGGCGTGTTACGCATATTCTCAGCAATAGATTGACCAATAGCTTGAGCAAATGTTGCCAAGTCACCTAAGTGAGCAGGCACTGTGGGTGAAGGTGCTCCAAAGACTACATGTAGAGTAGGTATTGCCATTGGGCTTGGCGCATAGGAAGCCCTTGGGTTCCACATTGGGTACGATGTTGTGCAATGTGGTGGTCCATAGTTCATATGTGTGGCCCTAGGCATAGTAGACATCGGATGTGACATGCTAATGCTAGCTAGTATAGTCCCATGAAAATAAGAACTTGGGTGTTGTGGTTGTGAAGCATAGATAGTTGAAACAATGGGAGGAGTAGAGGCTACATGAGTACGAGGACCCATGGGTGTATACGATTGGTACACACTTGTAGGTACTGTTGCAGGCATTGAGCTACCATGTAGTGGTGCTTTACTAACAAATGAGGTCCATGGCGTGTTCCTCGGCATGCCCATCATTGGGGTAGGCATGGTAGCCATGGTGTCATTAAGGGAAAGATGAGTTAGACTTGGAAAGGTAAAGCTATCACTTGTGGGCTCAGATTGCACTGAGACCCCTGGAGAAACAACATATGGGGGATCCATCAGACTTACCGATGGAATTTCCATTTGCGATAAGGTCGGTTGTTTAGCCTTTCCTGTATCCAAGAATCTCATGAGACCCATTGAAGGCATGTCGATCCCCTTTTTCTGTCTCTCTAACTCAATGACCCTATGGATGACCTCACAAACTCTTTGTTCTTGATCCTCCACACTAGTAGCACCCATTGTGGATTGAAGGACATCTAGCCAACCCACGTGATAAGTGTGACCTGTGTATAGATCGGTTAGAGTTTCTGTTTGTAGTTCGTACTCCCAGTTCTCATTTAAGAACGCTCCATCTAGGATTGAGGTGCTAAGGGTGTCCTTTGAGCTAGATGCAATGTTGCTTTCTAGGGGTTAGCCCTTAGCGGTTGCTAAGTCAGGAGCACTCGATTGCTCTCTTAGCAAGGATATTGACATAGGGGCTTTTGCTTTTAACTCTCTTCGTTGCTCCGCCTTGCGTAAGCTCTCGACTTCCTTTTCCCTAGCCGCAGTGATATATCGCTCAACCTCTTGCACTTCGGCAAGGCTTCTACCATCGGGTAATATGACCTCAGAGGGAAATAACTGTGAAGAATCAAGAGGCGAATGAAGTATTCACATGCATATTCTCTAAGGGTATAGGGTCTACCTTGGTCATGAATGGAGAATTTATTTCCCCACCTCCCTCATTTACATCATTAGCTCCATGTTCGGAGCGAGTGGCTCTACTAAAGGTTTCCTTCAAGCGGCTAAGCACACTCGGTCTGGATCGTGGGCCCATGGCATGCATGTCTTGGCTTAAGCTATCGGGATTAGGCATTGGGAAACCCTCCATGACGTCATAGTCAAAGGAAGAGTCACTAGCCGCTATGTTCGGGTCTTGGTTTTGTACTACCTTGGGTCCCCGCTGAGGGCCCGGAACCTAAGGTAGGTGGATATTGAGAACTCGCGTAAGTCGAAATTCTCTCTAGTTGCTCCGTCTCTAGCATACGACCAGAGCGCAGATGCATGTGCCTTTGGCACCCTACAAGCTTCGGTGAATAACCTCGAAGGTTAACCGCTTACTTTTTTTAAGCGTCCGTTTTTACTCGTTTTCTTATGTTTTTTAATATTTTTGAATGATCAATTTTTTTTATTAAAGTGTGTGATAGCTCGAAACGAGCCTATCACTCAGAGGGTCGCGGTGTGCTTTACAGCACAACATTCGGTCACCTGAAGCTCCGTTGGTCCTCAAAAAAGTCAATTTTTAGCTATGTGTGAAGCTAAAATACGTAATTTTAAAAGGCGACTGAGGCCTAAGCCTGAGTGTGAGCTTGGGCTTGGGTCTGGGAGATATTTCTGATTGCACACACTCTCTCTCTCCCTCTCTCCCTCTCTCTCACGCATACACACACACACAAGGAGATGAAGAAGAAGAAGATAGAGATGGAGCAAGAGCACTCTTCAATTGCACAAATGAGAGAATAAGTGAATTTTAGGTTTAGTTGACTTTTATATGACCTCGCCCCATTCACACTTGGGCACCCATGCTTAGCCAACTAATCCCTTGAATGTTCCAGTTAGAGTGCGCCTCTCATCGGCGATCACTCTTACCCTTTTCCTATTGGACCGACAAGCCCGGTACCTGACTCTACCAAATAAATAATACAGCGTCCGTCGTAGGTGATAGGAATGTGCATGAGGGTTAACAATGTTGCATCATGTAAGCCCACATAGGTAATTGTCCCCGTCCAATCTGTCCTCAACAGCAAACATCTTGAACACGTCTGTGTTGTTGTCGGCCATGACGAATGCCTGCACTTGATGTGAAGACCGCCCAAAAAGAGGAGAAACAAAGTGGGAACAACACGTGCCATATAGCACAAACCATAGAAGACTGTAAGGGACATGTTATGCAGAAAACGGCACTGACAAAATTTCTGCACAAAATGACAAAATAGCATGTGCAATACTGCATGTAGTGAAAACGGAGGCCGAAATGAGCCCGAATCAGAAATTTGAGTAGTCAAAGCTCTTCAAATTCTCTCGAATTTTTTGTCGACCTGCAAACGCTCGCTAAATCTCACAGAAATCGGAGAGAGTGAGCAGGCGTATGCTGGAGCTGCTGGCGACTAAGCCTGAGAGGACGTAACCTGCTTTGTTACCAATTGTTGGAATTAGGGTTGCAGGAAAACACACACAGCTTGGAGAAGACAAAGGAAGCTCAAGGCACACAATAGAGAGTGTATTACTTAGTGTGTAATGGAAAGATAGATAGCCCTAGCATGATGGGCGTATATACAATGCACGGGGAAAAAACCTCCTAGTGAGGGAAAAAATGCCCCGGCGGTCCTAAGTGTGTTCACACACATCACTACCACATGTATATGGTAAGAGTGTGCAAAACATTTGCACCACCAACTAGTGGAAACCCCCTCTGCGTTCGAAGCCTACATTTTGACATCATTGCTCACATCATCAGATGCTCTCCCTTTACTCTATCAAAGAAGCCCAAGCTACACACTTTGTACCCACTCATTACCCATCATTCTAGCCCACTTTGTACTCATGATTTAAATCTAGTTTATCATTGATCTACTCATGATTTGCTACTTCCATTAGTCGAACTCTCTCTCTTTATAATCTCTTGTAATAGGACACTAATTACACCATGAATGGCTCACTGCCATTTCTGCCATAATCCCAATCCCTTTCATTTAGGAGACACAACATCTCTTATCAAAGAGACAATTGCACATCTCTAATCCAAGAGACCAACTAAAGTACTGTCAGGACAACGGCAAGGCCAGACTAGACAAGGGCAAGGCCGAGCTAGGCAGTGTGGAAAGGGAGTCCAACTAGGGCAAAGGGCTAGGAGCCAGGCTATATAGTGGGTGGTTGGGAGGTGGACTCCTGGGTTCTAGTTCCCCTTGTCTAACATTGGTATCAAGAGCAAAGGTTCTTTTTTTGGGAAAGGCACAGCCGTGGAGGAGGAGAGCCACACAATTTTGCATGCTTTTTTGCATGTTGGGGTCAAGGGGGCGTGGAGAGCATCCCCTGTCAGGAGGACGACAAGCCCAAAGGCGTGGGCAACACCTCTTGCAAGGGAAGCTGTCGAGGTTGGACCCTGCACCAAACGGCGCCCTTGTGGGCTCTACGGCATCGTGCCGGGATGGGGAGCAAAACTCGACCCAGGGCCGAAGCCCGTTTCGCCCTGCAGCGACCACCATAACTCTCCCAACCTCCTCGCGCACTACTGCAGTTGGCCATGGTGCCTGTGAGGCCTTGATTTCACATTAAAAAACACCTAAGGCCTTTGGTCCTAGGACTTTATTGACACTAGGGGTAATACACACCCCACCTCAAGCAAGGAGCTCCGATTTCGGGAGTTGGTAAGCATCGATCCAAGGGAATTGAAGCCAGGGCCGACAAATACACACACCCACACCAATTCTCTGCGTACGAGCTGTAGAAAAGCAGAAATTTAATAAAAGCATCTCAAATGACGTTAATTTTCAAAATCGATTACGGTCGAATGCATAATCGATTCGGCTACAAGGGATTAAGGAATTCTCTACACGGCGGACATTTCAGATCAATTAACGCTTGGATAATATCGACTTTGACAGAATTAGCAAGGCTAATTAAACTTTGCAAGTGCTCTCAATCTCATGTATTTTTTGACTATTCCTTGCACCGCACTGTGTCGCCATGGATTCAGATATCAATATGACTTTTGATTTTGAGCAAAGTACGCTTGATCCTGTCCATGATGGCCCGCGGCCGGATCCTCTCAAGGAGAGTACTTGCGACACTACGGCAGGTGATGACACTTATGAATTTCTCAACATTCAAGAATTTTGTGCACTTCAGACACGCATGTTAGTCATGGATGAAAATTTTAAATCTTTAAATGAAAATGTCACTAAACTATCCACATTAGTGATTCAATTAATGCAACAGCAGTCCAAGGGTCCTGCTGACACGCACATGCATGAGCACGTTGCTACACAAGGGCAAGGCCCGACTGCTGATACTTTGCACACTCTAACTGCAAAAGAAGTGGATGAGTTGTTGAAAAACACCAAACCACTGACTTTAAGGGAGAAGATCAAGACTGCAATAAGGATGCAGTGAATATCTTTCTCAGCAAGTGGGATGGAATTCACGCCTTACGGCATACTCCGGACGCAGTCAGAGCCCTGCAAACGAGCTTAACTTTGGAAGACAAGGCCTACAAATGGTGGATGTCTCTCAAGGAGAAGAATATCATACCACAGAGTTGGGCAGCTTTTGAAGCTATGTTTCACAAAGAATTTTTGCCTACCAATGAGGCAGATCGGAATTGGACGGCTTGGGACACGTGTTCCATGCGCCAGTACCCATCATTGCTTGAATATATATCTCACTATCGGGATGTTATCTTCAAGTTGGAAGGCTTAGATAACTTTCAACAAGTACGGGGGTTTATACGTGGTCTGACACCAGAGCTTAAGAAGCACGTCAAGACCCAAGACCCTAAAACACTTGAGGAAGCCATAGTGAAAGCACATATTCATGATGATCCAGATGAAAAGAAAGCACATAATATTCACGTGCCTGCTAATACACATGGTAATACATTCACGCAGTATGGGCACAATAAAAGGAAATTTATAATAGCCAATTCAAAAGCATCTAAAAAACCCAAGGGGTCTAGAGGTCCTCTCTCTCCTGAGGACTTTGATAAAGCTAAGAAAGAGAAATTATGTTTTCAATGTTTAGGAAGCGATCATGGCAAAAAAGATTGTCCCAAGGGGAAATCTGCTGCTAATGGCAAGGAGAAAGCAGTGCACACGGTGCAACTGCTGCCTCTTGAGACTTCTTCATGATTCTCTACAGTGGAAGTAACACACAGCGAGGTGGTGCATGAATGTTGCCTCACAGCTTCCATGTGGAAACAGACCTTCGGACCACATGAGTTAGTACGTATGCACGGATCTCTACAAGGACACAAGGTGCACATAAGTTGGTAGATGACGGTGCTACTCACAATTTCATCAATAACGGATTGGTGAAAAAACTCAAATTGCCTCAAACTTCGAGTACCCACCACTACAAGGTAGCAATGATGAATGGACATGATACTGAGATCTAGGATACTCAAGTTCGAGCTGTCCCATTGGAAGTACAAGGTTAGTCCACATCCTTGGATTTTCAGGTTATGAACATGGAGAGGGTAGACATGGTCCTTGGTAGGGAGTGGTTGCATAGCCTAGGACCATCACTGAAGAGTAGCTATGAGCACAACAGCTTGATGTTCAAATCCCATGGTGCACATGTGTTGTTGTTAGGAGAGAAAGGATGTACCTTCTTCACCATTGATTTGTACAATTGAGCTTATGCAGCTCGTTTCTGATAATGAAATAGATCAAGTTTACTTGTGTTACTCACTGTCTCATTTTCTCTCTAACATTGAATCTGTTGAACATTCCTCAACGTCGCATGCTTCTCTCTCATCTCTTTCACCAATGGCTACTTCCAAAACAAGCAAACGTTGCTAGCGAGTTACAGAAATTATTAAAGGAATTTCAAGATGTTTTTCCTAATGATTTGCCACCAGGATTATTGCCGACACGATCGGTGCAACATGGCATTGATGTGGTTGCAGGCTGTAAACCTCAGTAAACCGCCCTACCGTATGAGCTACTCTGAAGCTGCTGAGGTGGAACGTCAGCTTGATGCCTACCTTCGCAGAGGGTTTATACAACCCATTTCTTCACCATGGGCTTCTCCTATCCTATTAGTGAAGAAAAAAGACGGCAATATGCGCATGTACCTAGACTACCATGGCTTAAATGCGGTTACGGTTAAGAACAAGTACCCATTGCCATGAGTGGATGAGTTGTTCGACAAACTCACTCATGCTCGCATTTTTACGAAAATAGACTTGCGGTCAGGTTATCACCAAGTCCGTTTTCGACTTGCTGATATACCCAAAATTGCATTCCGAACAAGGTTTGGACACTACGAGTTTTTGGTGCGGCCCTTTGGGTTAACCAATGCGCCCGCAACATTCATGACACTTATGGATAGTGTCTTGAAGCCGTACTTGGGCAAATTTGTCATCGTTTTTCTCGATGACATTCTAGTCTACAGGGCTTCTGAAGAAGAACACTTACAACATCTCAGGCAGGTGTTCGAGTTGTTACGAACAAATAAATTATATGCGAAGGAATCTAAGTGTGATTTTTTGAAAGAAGAAATTCACTATCTGGGGCATGTTATTTCGGCTAATGGGCTATATATGGATCAATCCAAAGTGGATACAATCCGGCAATGGCCTTCTCCTAAAAATCTAGAAGAGTTACAGATTTTTTTAGGATTTGCAGGTTTTTACCGCAGGTTTGTTAAAAACTATGCTAATATTGCTTTTCCCATGACGGATCAACTGAAAGGCAAAGGCAAAGCTTTTCAATGGGGACCCGCTCAACAACACAATTTCGATACGCTCAAGGATGCATTAGCTACAGCTCCCATACTAGCTATTGTAGATCCTTTGAAACCATTTGTTTTGGAAACGGGTGCCAGTAACCGTGCTATTGGAGCAGTCCTGTTACAAGACGGACGACCAATTGCATTTGAAAGCAAGAAGCTTGATGCAGCTCAGCAGAACTACTCTGCTTATGAGTGCGAACTCTATGCAATATAGTGTATGTCTTAAAAACATGGCGGCATTATATGTATGGTGCTTAGTTTGAGATTGTCTTTGACCATGAAAACATCAAATGGTTTACACAACAAACGGATTTGAAGGGTCGAAAAGCCATCTGGGCCGAGATTCTTCAGGAATATGATGCCAAGTTCCGATATCGTAAAGGTCTATACAATGTGGTGGCTGGCGCTCTAAGTCGTATGCCGGAGATCAATTCTCTCTTGTTCACGGAACTTCGTAGTGAATTTTTGGATTCTCTCAAAGGCAAATATGAGCATGATGAAGCATATTCCAAAGTGTGGAGCCATGTATAAATGAGGGATCCTTCTCACTCCAATGATGATAGTGTAATGTTAACCTCCACACCTAGTTCTCCTCTATCGAGTGATGAACTACAACGATCGAAGCATTTCACCATCAACAATGGGTACCTACTCCATAAGGGGAGAGTTTGTGTACTGATGGACGTAGACATTCGGCGCCAAATTCTTTATGAATGTCATGATAGTCCAAGTGTAGGGCACCTAGGTATTAGAAAAACTTATGCTCTCGTACGACGACAGTTTTATTGGCCAGGTATACATCGCTGTGTTCAAGCTTCTTGCATTGCCAAAAATGTCAAGTTAACAAAGCAGAGCGCCTGAAAGCAGGAGGACTCTTACATCCTTTGGAGATTCCCAATGGAAAATGGGAAAGTATCTCCATGGACTTTATTGTGGGTTTACCAACCACTGTACGAGGTCATGACTCGGTATGGGTGGTCGTAGATAGGTTGACTAAACTATGTAAGTTTATTCCAACCAAATCAACGGTTAAGACACCAGAACTAGCCAAGTTATTTGTGGACAATCTATACAAGTTGTATGGTTTGCCAAGTAACATTGTCAGTGATCGTGATCCCAAGTTTAACAGTCACTTTTGGAGGGCTGTGTTTAAACGATTTGATACACAACTAAACCTCAGTACAACCGATCATCCAGAAACAGATAGTCAGACTGAACGAGTTAACTAAGTGCTAGAGGATATGCTAAGAGCATACGTCAGCAAAAAACAGTCCGACTGGGAAAATACTTACCTATCCTCGAGTTTGCCTACAACAATGCTAAGCATGTCACAACTAAATTTAGTCCTTTCGTGCTCATGTATGGGTTTCAACCTAGGTCACCTGTTACGGTGGGGTTGGCAACCAAAAAGCTGCAATAGGTTAAGGATTTTCTCCAAGACCACATGGATATGCTGAAACTCGCTCGTCAGAATGTCCGACAAGCGCAGGATTGGTATAAGAAGTATGCTGATGAGAAACGTCGGCAAGTTACCTTCGAGGAAGGGGAGGAAGTATTTTTGCGTGTGCCAGAACATTTAGAAAGTCTGCAAACTGGGCCAACACCTAAATTATCTCCCCGATATTGTGGGACTTTCAAAATACTCAAGTGAGTAGGTAATCGTGCCTACAAATTACTGCTACCTACACATTCTCGTATTCATCCGGTATTTTATGTAAGCCGTTTACGCAAGCGGTTACATGGGGACGACAATGTCATTGACCAACAGATTTTGGTTGATTTCATTGAACCTCCTATCTTATCGCATGAACCTAAACGTGTTCTCGATTATCATGAGTTACGTACACATCATCATATACGTCAACAAGCCTTATCAAGTGGAAAGGTCGGCCTGAGGAAGGTGCCACTTGGGAAAACATTAGTGTTCTTAAGAAGAAGTTTCCCACTTTTGTTTTCGAGGACGAAAACTCTTCTTTAAGGGGGGAGTAATGTCAGGACAACGGCAAGGCCGGACTAGACAAGGGCAAGGCTGGGCTAGGCAGTGTGGAAAGGGAGTCCAACTAGGGCAAAGGGCTAGGATCCACGCTATATAGTGGGTGGTTGAGAGGTGGACTCGTGGGTTCTAGTTCTTTTCCCTAGTTGGACTCCCTTTCCACACTGCCTAGCCCGCCGACCTTGCTGCTGAAGATTATCAAAAACTCAACTTGAGTGTCACACTAAAAACATGTAGTGCAAACATGACACCCTAGACATCCGTAATGACAAGACTCTTGATGTGTACTTCCCGGGTTTGGATTGCGAAGGCAACACCCAGGGTTTCCAGTGCAAGGTTTCTTGGTTTTTTCATAGGTGTGAGACGTGCCCGTGTGCATTTGAACACGGGTAAGTGATCTTTCAGTTCAATCCCCAAGGCCATGCCAAGGGCATGTCGGAACAAGTATTTTGGGCCGTACTGTCCAATGTACATTATGTTGTTATGAATCCACTATTCGGATTCGATTTGGCACATGTTGTCACATGGGATACAACATGGTCTAAGGACTCAAGGAGTTCGGTTTAGCCAGTGTGGAGCAATGAATGAGGGTCCCTCTCACTCTTGCGCAGAGTGTTTAGAGTTACCTCCACACACAAGTACACCTTGTACTTGAAGGATGTTCTTTTTTCAGACATCCTTAGTTGAGACATATTCCACATGTGGCGAATATGAGACTCTGGGACTGACACTGGCGCCCCCTATTTCAAATATGTGTCACGACAAAGTCCCTAGGTGTTGGTCAAATATGTTTTCTATACCATTTTCAGCACGAGTATCATGAGTAATTTCAGTGGCCAGAAATTATCGGATACGTAGAATGACTTTTTCAGCTACACGTATTGCTAAACAACATTACAGATGGTTGTTTATACATATAGCAAGGCTCTAAGTTTTGAATGAAAAAGTTTCATTGTTTGTACCTAGAAGTGATCAATGTTTCACCTTCTATTATGGTTCAGACGTTTCAGCAAGGCTTGCAAAAGATTGCAATTGAAAGTATTTAGTTTCTTTTCAAAACTATTTACATTCCATTTTAATGTGTGCTAGGCGCATCACATTTGCCATAAGTATTGGCAAGGATCACCATGGATGTATAGGTTTGGATCTGTTTTTTGCTAAATGCATGCACACTAGGTGTTATGGGCCCTAGTGTTTAGCAAAGACTGATTTGGAACGGCATGCATATTCTTCAAGTTATTGCTTATGAAGCATTTTGCACTCTATGTGCAGTATCTCTATGAGATTACTTTTGGGTCTACTAATCCCCAATAGAGGTCATGGCTCGGTTTGGGTGTTTGTGGATTTTTCAAGTTAGCCACAATGGTTATTCCAGACACTGTTGATTCCTCAACAATGTTACATGATATTGTGATTCCCATTTACCAATCATTTGGGACGACTGTCTGTAAACCGTGAGGGAACACACCTTAGTACTGTTAGTTATCCAAGAGGATAGGCAGATTACAAAGTGTAATCTGGTGCTGAAGGATATGCAAAGTGCGTACGTTAGCACCAAGCGATCCAATCAATAAGCATTTATTGCTCTACTTAGAGTTTGCTTACTATAAGTTAAAGCATCTTTGCGACTAGGTGTAGTCTCTTCATGTATAACTCAGGTTCTCAACCTTGAACACTCATTAGGGTGGGGTTGTTTACTGATGATGAAATTTGGGAACAAGTCAAGGACTTAAACTTGGATGATGAGTTATGTCAGCAAGTTACTTTCATGGAAAGTGACAAGAGGTACTCTTTTTGGTACATCTTTGTTGTGATAACTCGTTTACCATGCTCATGAGCGTTCTAAATGGAGTCTACACACTATGTTTGGATAGGAACCGGTACCATCAGATGGTTACAAATGGACGACAATGTAGAAAATCAAGATGTTACTCTTGGTTTCATTGAACCTCCTACTGAACCGGGTTCCGCTCAAATGAACCATTGGATCCATGAGGGATGTTACGGTAGAAAACATTAGTGTTCTTATGAAGATACCATCACTTGTGTTTTCGCGAACGAAAACGCTTCTCCAAGGGGGAGTAATGTCAGGACAATGGTAGGACTAGGCATGGCCAAGGGTTAGGACGGACATGCAGTCAAGGGGGTCCCTATATTTAGAAGGCCAAGGGCCTATATAGGGCATGGTTGGGTGGTGATGAGCATGTTCCAGTCCCCTTGCCCTTTCACTCAAGGGCAAGGCCGGGCTAGGCAGTGTGGAAAGGGAGTTCAACTAGGGCAAAGGGCTAAGAGCCAGGCAATATAGTGGGTGGTTGGGAGGTGGATTCCTGGGTTCTAGTTCCCCTTGTCTAACAAGTACTATCTTCGAACAATGGATAAAAGACCAAGACCAAGCTAATCCAAACTATCTCTAGCATGAATATGAAGCCAGAGGTAAAGGCCAAATGAATCTAGTGAATATCATCACTATTAGAGTCACAAGGACATGGTTGTTGATGTCGATTTCTTCTTCTTCTTTTGCTACATGAAGCAATGCTTTGGATCTTTTGTTGTTGTGGACTACACTTGTTCTTCTAAAAGAATTTGAAAGGAGATTTACCCTTGCTCTCCCAATTGGTAGAAGCCATGAATGAGAAACAATCCTTGGCTAGATGCCCTTTGCGGCTTCTAATGCTCCTCTCCTTGATAGTTTTTCTCTCCTTCTTACTCTTTCAGCTTGTAGGAAATTGATGATTTGTTAAAGGTTAGCGGTTGGATCTTTCTTTTCAATGTTAGTGACAAGGTTGTTAAGATTAGAAGGTAAGTCACAAGAGAAGAGCAATTTTGTCTTCTTTGAGCACTTCACACCGTTGTGGACTTGTTTATACTCCCTATTAGTTTACACAATTCCCTTTTAAATCTCACTTTCCTTTTCTTTCTCCTAGCCCCAAAGTTTTTATCAAGTACTTCCCAAGCTTGTGAGGATGTGTCAACTCATCCATGAAACGAACATAACCACGGTGCAAAGAGGTGATAATGATCCTTAAGCTGGTTTGTCTTTCACTAGGGTTTGTGCACCTTGACTAGACGAGGGATCACCAATGGTAGGCTTTGTAATCTCCAAAGAGCTTTCTCCATGACATAACCCTTAAGCACAACCAAAATATGGTGGATGGGGCACACTTTTTAATCCATTGCCTCTATGGATTTGAGGATGCGTTTATTACTTTTGGCATCAAAAAGAAGTTGTTGACACTTTTTGATATGGAGGTTTTAACCTAGACGTGGTTTGCATGTGGCAAGGCATGGCTTAATAGTGACACTAGCAGCCTTGGCGTTTTGCTGTGTGAAGATTATTCGAGGTAGTCTACATCCTCCCTCTCATTCCAACTTTGCTTTATATGGCCGACTTACATCGATAGGGGAGGGTAGAGGGTTGAAGGTGACGTGAGAGGAGGGGGAGGACCCCCCCTGGAGACTAAGTAACAAACAACATTCAATGAAGGGTGGTGAGGGGATCGACGGCTCGGAAGTCCAAGGTGGGATTTCGAGGCGGACTAAACCCGAGCAGAGCAAAAATCGAGCAAACGAGAATCAAGGAGCACAAAAAGTTAGGGCTCCACCACCCGATTTTTAACCCACAACCTCGCAACCTAGGTCTTGGGTCACATGGGCTAACCAACTCACTCGCACACACATGTTGTAACCCTTCCCGTTTTTATGACCTTTTATTGTAAGCCAACATGCACTGCTCGAGTTTAGGGGGTTTAATTTGTGCTCAAGTTTAGTTTTAATGTGACGACTGCGGATGTGATTGCACAGGTAAACTTGTGAATCGTGGATCCCTCGCCACCCCTCATTTAATGTTGTGTATTAGAGCTGAGTTGCACTTTGCGCTAGCAGGGGGAGTCGGAGATGGAATCTGCCTTTTTTGGAAGATTTCCTCAGTTCTCGTAGTGCTACAATCGCCCCACTAGTCCTGCTGAAAATGAAGGGGCTAGGCTATGATTTAGGAAAAGGAAAATCCACCGCGTTTCTCTCCTGTTTTCAACCAATGAGATTGTTCTGCTCATGCAGCTTTTCGGCACTATTTTTGCAGCCCTACTCTCCTCCCTAGAGTGCGACCAGGGATCATCTCTTCTCCCCACTGCCCCTACTAATATCGGGCGCGCGATCCGGCTCTTATTTAGGGTAAACGCTTGTACATGATACGATCCCATCTTGACTGGCTACTGCAAAGTTGAAAGTTTCACTGGGTAAAGGTAATTCTCCAAAGGTAACCTTTTTCCATTTCGTTTTTTCACAGACTCATTACAAGAGGGCGTAGGATCTCCTCCTCATCGAGCTCCTGCAGCGCGGCGAAGATTCGGGCGCGGGGAGGAGGTGGTCTCTTGATGCTGCCCCCTCTCTCTCTCTCTCTCTGTGCTTCGTCCTGCGGCATCTCGTGAGCGGGCCTCTTTCACAGGTTGGTACCCACTTTGACTTTTGGGAGAGGGGGAGAGAGATCCTCGCTCCCTGTTGAGAGAGAGAGATAGATAGAGAGATGTGAAGATCTCTGCGTCCCCGGTCCCCCGTGTGTGCATGCATTATCTATTAGTCGTGTGCAAACTGGCGTTCCTGTCCGTGTTCCATTGATTTATTCTGTCAAGAAAGATGGGGGCTGTCTAGCTAGACTCCTTTAGCTCTACAAAAGCCTTCTGCTGTGCCTAGCACCCTTGAATTGAGCTCCCTAGCCTCAAAGGCTACCCTCGATCTGGGCCTCTGCTTTTGCTTCTTTGGAGGTCTTGCTCCTCTGCGCGCACAGCGGAGTTGCAGCCCTTCGGTGGAGCGATCTCTGGCTGGAGCTTCAACAGATTTATGATGGTTTGTGCTGCCAGGCATCTGTCCTTGCTGAGAGAAGTAAGAAACACCCACAAGTGTGTTGAATATGTGATTTTGTTATCTTTTTTTTGACGCTTTACTGCCTGCTCTTGACGATGAGGTGATGTGAGGTGTTTTCTATGCTGCTCTCATATGATTATATTACTTGGACATGCCTGGATGAGAAAGTTCATGGCAATCCCCTCCTCTGTTGCACCCCTGTTGATGTCTTGGTACACAAGAAGTCACGAGCTTTGCATCGGGAAGCAGACATCTTGGATGTGCTTTGGATATTACATTTGGAATTGTTAATTTTTTTTTTGTCAACTAGGGTCAAGTTTGCAATTGTATGGTTTTGCCTTAGATCCAAGCCATTACAACGTTTATTGTTTATAGGATACTACCGTCAAGGACTGGGACCTATTTAACACAGACAGGGTGGGGTCCTTGTGCCACACCTTCTATCACTTTACGATGCGTTATGGCGACATCAAGCTCTATTTTGTGATTGTAACTGTGCATCAGCATTACGCTTTTGGACATGACAATCCTATGTGCTTATGCTCTGTGAATTTGTGCCTTCTAAGGAAACACACAGACAGTTTATTGACTCTTGCTATTCTTTTACTTGATGTGTTAATTAATGCAGAGAATTTGTGCAGATGATGTGCGTGTTTTGACATAGAAGGGGAAGTTGGGAATCCAGGGGCATTGAGTGAAGGATTGTATCCGTACATTAATGTGCTGGAGTTTTGATTCACAGCTTTAGAAGTCGACTTTCTCTTTGCAAGGACATGGGAAACATGGAGCTTGCCTGCCCCAGACCACTCCACCCTATGATGAGGATGGGTGCAGGGGACATCCAGACTTCCAGACCTTTCAGGAAGCTAACAAGGTATTGCCGAGCACGTCAGTTGGTACAAAGGGCCCGGCCCCCATTCGAAGTGCTAAAGTGTATTAGAGTGCCCTGTGTTTGTGCTTTGTATATAAGTGTATATTGCCTGTTAGACTGAACAAAGTTATTGTTTGTTCAGACTTCCAGTAGATTGCTTAAGATATTGTAGTAATGACATCACATGTTTGGATACTGAGTCACAACTTTGTGCCTTTGCAGTTGCGCCTCTTTGCTTGTGGAAGGAGAACCAGGGCATGAGATATTGGAGATCCTTTTGGATAAGGTAATTACAGTGTATGGGAATGCTCTTGTTCCTCTTTGCTTTGCTCGTTTGCCATCCCCTAACATTGAGGAGTCTTTGACGCTTTCCAGGCTTGTCTATGGGATGTCGGTGGCAGTCCAATCGGTTTTATACCTTTCTCTTGGGGATCACCTCCCGTCCGAGCAAGCAATCCTCTTATACATGATGTACATTTCACACAGAAGAAAGCCATACCATCACCTTTGTTTCTTCCTCAAAACTACATCTGCAAAACTGGAGGCAACTCATCATACAAAAAATCGTCATCTTGCGGCACACCATATGGGTCGAAACCCTTTGTGCGCATCGAGGGTTTTGCCTCAGAAAAGCCCGATGCTCGGGGAGTACCCGCTTTTGCCTAGGTATTATGCGGCCTTTAATGTTTTCCATATATCATATTTCTGATCCCACAGGTTTGTGCAGAAATCATAGTCAAATGGAAGGCACTGCATCCAATGCTGCCTTTGTAGATACTTCCAAACTTCGTGCTCGCAAGTTGAGGGTGCTTTCCCAAGAGGTTACCTAAAATCTCTCTACTTGTAAATGGGACCCCTTCCCTACAGGTCAGCCATGAATCAAAATTATACTGACTTCAAAGATGTTTGTGTGTCCAGGCCCTACGTCTGTTGTGATTTTTTTGAAACCAAAGAGGATTTATGATCGATTCTAGTCTGTGTTCTCTAAACTTGGAAATGTGTTTGCATCATAGGGTTTGGGTTTTTTAGCAGTAGTTATAAATTTGAGAGTTTTTTTTTCTAAAATAAATAGTAAAATTTTCCTGGTGCTGCTTGCTACTTATAGATGCTTCAAGTCGCTTATGGGTGGGTTGTTGCTCAGTGAAGATTGTCCTTGTTTGCTACCTTGCTTTTTCGTACCTTGAGATTGATGTTGAAATTTAATATTTTTTGCAATAGTTATACAACTCGTCAGCCTTCTCACATTATGTGTGTATGATGATTTTTGTACTGTTTGTTTGCAATGGGCTACTCATGACTTAATTCTTAAGGGTATGTGAGATCGTACTTCTTGTCCGTAGTCTATGGCAATGTTAGGAATGGGATCGTGATAGCTATGGTGGATGAAAGAGAAACATAGCTTCAATGTGTGAGTGTGTGTGTAAGTAAGGTTATCACTCAAGTGAATTAAGTTCCAAGATAGAATTAGCTTGGACTCATAAACACAATCTTGAGTATTGATTTAGTTTAGCACAAGCTCACCATAGACAAGTATGTAGTGCAAGATAGTGTTTATTCATTCATGAAATGAACTTTAAGTAGCTCTATAGCCTTGCTACACAGTATGTGGGATAAATCCACTTTCCTCTTCTTGACTCACACTTTAAGACAAAGCTCACACTTTACAATCCTCTCTTTGAGGTTTGGACTATGACAAGGTACTGAAGATGCGTGATCCTTACAAGATGATAAGTTACTATCCACATAGGATGGTAATATCCACACAGGTTAACCAAAACCCCATAGGACGGTGATATCCACACAGGATGATAAAATCCACACAGAAAAAAGTGCTCCCTTACAAGTAGAGAGGTTGTATCTTCAAAATGGGTTTTCATAAAAGACTGTTGCTTTTGTCTTCATCTTCTTTGTCTTTTACTATGTGAGTTGATCTTTTGTTAGGTCTCTTGCATTCGTTGCTTCTGTTGTTGCTTTTAATTGCTTCATGGTCTTTGACTTCGTATTCTCTCTTTGAATGAGTGTTTCTGTTTCCCTTTTGTGCGATCAGGCTTTATTCCATGCGTCATAATGACATGCAACAATATGCTAAAATAAAAGGTTTATACAAAAAAATAATGCTTTCTCTTCCATTTTGGTCATACTTCGAGAGTCCAAGCATGCAGTGTTTCTCATACTCATTGTCACAAAGTTTTTACACAAGGAGAGGTTTTAGCAATTTGGAGACTCTCCAATGCCAATGTCTATCCCATTACAAAAGCATATAATGTCATCCATGTAGACAAATACAATTATATACATTGCAAGAAGTTGTGCTTGGTTGCAAGATTTCAATTTTAATGTCTTCTTAATAAAACTCTCTTAATGTGAAGTACCTCTTTACTTGAGGTGAAGTCACCCTTCACAGCCTTGAGTTCTTCTTTGATGATTGAAATGAGCCTTTGAAGTTGGCTTTGGATACCTTTGGAGCTCCTTTTTAAATGTTTGAAGATGCTTTGTTTTGTATGCTCGAAGAAGTCGTTGATGAAGGTCTTCTACCTTTCTCTTTAGTGCTTTTGTATGGTAGCTTCGGGTCGGGTTCTTTGATGCCTTTGAGGCTTTGAAAACTTTAGGGTGCTTTGTTGCAGCTTTGGTGGGAGCAAGTCCTTAAAGGGTTTCGAAGGCGTGAGGTAGCAAGCTTGTGGGAATGGGCTTTAGGGGTTTATCTCGGTGTAACCGGGTCGTGGGAAGCGGGGCCCCATAAGGGTGTTGGGCAGTCGGGTAGCTTCTCACGCAAGCGGAGGTAAGCCGGGCACAAGCGGGCAGTCAGGGTAGCTCCAGGCAACGGGTAGCACATTCGGGCAGGCGCGGGCAAGTCTATCAAGCTCCGGGTAGCGAAGTGTCGAAGAAAAAAACCATCGTGCGTGAATGCTCTCCAGCGAATCCGCCTTCTTTAAAAATTGTTTTTCATGCAATTTTTTGGGTCCGCTCGCTTTCCCCGAGTTTAGGCAAGGGTATTTGACCCCGAGACCTCAAGAGCCAACAATAGGTTGCCTAATTTGGGCTAGCCAACAAGCCCACGTGCTTGCTTGTGAAGAGGCTCCGAAAAGTAAATTCTTAAATTCGAGCTTAGCAGGTTTTCATACACACACAAAAGCTTCACACACCTAAATATAGCAATTTAATTGGTGAAGCATTCGATGTCGGATTTGAGTGTTTAGGGACTCTATGGAGAGCTTGTGAGGAGAGCTTCAAGATAATGGAAATGATGCAAGTTGATAATGAAAGTGAGGGGATAAATTGTAAATGCAAAAAGTAGAAAAATCGACACTATATGCACATAAATTTGAAGAGAGACGATTGCTAAATGATGTGACCAATCAATCAAGACACTAATTGATCATTGGAGGGATCAATTGGTTACTTGTGTAAGTGGAAGCACAAACATATTGAGAAAATATGCAAGATTTCTAAAGATTAATGCACGTACGCTCTCCTAATCAAGCTTACCTAGCCATGGAGGCTAGGAGGGTAATGGCCTCTTGGGTGTGCCAAGGACATGTCCACACATAGTTAGATTAGTGCTTAATTAGTGAGAGATGTTAATAATTAATACACACTAATGCATAATGACAATCTTAGCTAGCACACCATAGCTCTGATACCAAATGTTAGGAATCGGATCGTGCTAGCTATGGTGGATGAAAGAGAAACATAGCTTCAATGTGTGAGTGCGTGTGTAAGCAAGGTTATCACTCAAGTGAATTAAGTTCCAAGATAGAATTAGCTTGGACTCATAAACACAATCTTGAGTATCGACTTAGCTTAGTACAAGCTCACCATAGACAAGCATGTAGTGCAAGATAGACTTGTGTTTATTCATTTATGAAATGAGCTTTGCTCCACAGTATGTGGAATAAATCCACTCTCCTCTCCTTGACTCACACTTTAGGGCAAAGCTCACACTTTACAGGCCAGGTAGTGTTGATGCTGCCAGAGTAACCGGTTACCCATAGATGAATGTCCCCTATATTAATGCCATCAAATGTAGGTAAAATGCTCAAGGACGCATTGACAAAACAGCTTGAAGATGAGGGCGGTTTGGCACCCCCTATACTTGTATGTTGGGGTAATTGTCTGGGTATGCCCATAACCCATAAAGTATATGTATCTATGTATCTCCATGTCATGTGGATCCTCCATTTTAAGAAATTAAACTAACCTATGCTCAAAGGTTTTCTTAGCATCTATTTGGAAGTTTTGTAGCTGTTGAGGACACATGTGAATGAAGAAGGTTGTATGCTACACACTCTCGAGTGTTTTCAAAGTGATCATTATGGTTTGTGCAATTTTAAAAGGTTCATTTAAGCAATCTCCTTTCAATTTTCATGCTACTAGTGGGTCATTGAAGTAAATTCGCCACAAAGCGGTTGAACAATTGTAACGCACACTACCAAGTGATTAGAGTTTGATGGGGCCTCAACTGCAAACGCTCGTCTTGATTGCCCTCCCTGTTTGTGAGGCATGCATCTCAATTGGAGGGACTCGACATCATTGTCTATACTCACTATGCATTCGTGTGGTAGAATAAGGTGTGATTAACCAATTGTAACATCTATTGGCTTGACTTGATGAGTTGCTTGATGCCATACATAGTCAACACTTTTCAGCTTGAGCACGGAATTATGCTAACTACATCTTAACTATCATCCAGTTTTGTAGATGATGGCAAGACAAATTTGGACAAGCCTTCTCTTCAAAGTAGCGCCAATTCGGCTATTTTGTTTTGATATTCCAACATAAAAACCAAAATGCTACATCAACTAGATTAAACAATATTGGAAGATAAAAATCACATGAAATAATACAAGTCTAAATAGTTAAAAACCAACTTCAATTGGTAATTAATCCAACTTAATAATTAAACTTACTAGTTTAACACATTTAATTGGCCAAGATTAACGTTAACAAAATTAATAATCTAAATTACCTATCTAATTTACTAGAAGCACAAAATATTAGTCAAGTTAAATGAGAAGGAATTGAATTAATGAGTTAAGTAATCTAAGCATGATCTACAATAATCAATTAAATTCAAGAGTAACTAAACATCTAAATACTAATTAAACTAAGTAATTGACTAATCAATAAAAGATCAATGACATTCCCATTAACTATACTCGTTTGTGCTCATTAACTACATGTGTGTGTGTGTGTGTGTGAGAGAGAGAGAGAGAGAGAGAGAGAGGACGAGCGCTAGGGATCCATCCTTGCTTGCTCTTTTAGAAAGGTCGTGATAGTAATATCAATGCTTATTGCATCTTTAAACATCATTGCTTGACTTGTGGAGAGTGTAGCTTTTGCATGCCTAGTGGTGCAAAATTAATTTGAGCGCTCAAATTGGTAAATGACTTAAAAATCAACACAAAAATACTCACCCCAAGCAAAATAAAAATTTAGGCATATCAATTCTAGTCTTTAGCTTACATTAGGGTTTTGAAAAATTTTCTTTCCCAAGTTGCTGTTGAAAGGTTGAGTTCTAGAATTGAGTACTTGTGATGTCCTATCCTTGTTTGTTTAAGGTTGAGTACTTGTTCCAAGTTTTAGTTAGGTAAGCTTCAAGGATTGAGTACTTGTGGTGTCCTATCCTTGTTTGTTTAAGGTTGAGGACTTGTTCCAAGTTTTAGTCAAGTAAGCTCTTTAATGTATTTTGCTTATGCCTTTTCTAAAAACATTCATAAGTGAATATTGTTTTGTTTGGTAACCAATAAGGTATTTCTTTTCTTGCGTTGTTTGCTTTTGTATTCGGTAAGTTCAGAGTGTTTGAAATGAAGGTATATATATCATGTCAAGTAGCATTGTGCTTAAGAGAAGACCTATTTGCTCTATTGAGGAAGTTGTACAAGGTACTATGGAAACATATTTGCTAAATCTATCTATGATAATCCAAATAATATCATTTTCAGCTCATGCAAGTGGCAAACGAGTGATAAGATGCACATTAATATGCTATGATGGAGACTCATGAATGGGTAAAGTTATTAAAAATTTACAGTGCTTACCAATAAAACATTATGTAACATATGAAACCATAGCTTTTCAATAGTGGAACCAAAATGATTGAATTCCTACCATGTGTATAGTTGCAATAATTCCATGGTGCTATATATATAGCGGTTCATGGCATCCTTTATGTTGAAGCTCACGAAATTACACACAATTTTTCATAGAGTAAAAAACCATTATGAAGAGTATTTTGTCAACAAACAAAAGATTCGTGATATAAAAAGGGAGTACAAATGCTATCAAAGTCAAAGTCATAAGCATAAATATGAATGTTATCAATCAATGGCATGTGAATTAATGCACCTGCAATCTTATTTCCATGATGTGGTTGATAATAGAGTGGGTAAATAAAATTTTGATTGAATTTTGTCCATTTGAAATAGAGTGGGCAATGCTTTGCTTGAGGAAGCTATTCACTCTACTGCTGAAAAGTAGGCAACATCATAAGCTAGAAGGGCCCTCGTGTGAGATCTTGACATTTGAGGAAACTCAAATGCAAGATGTCATTGTTGAAGACACTCAAGGGCAAAATATTGATCTGATTAGTAAGCTTGTTGGGGTTTGTGGTTTGGATAAAAGTACTAGCCTGGTCTAAAAGAAAGACATATTTTTCTTAAGTTGATGATTGTATGGGTTGCTGGTTCCCTGTAAAAGCTAGGTGTATGTAGACCGGGTTCTCTTGTATCTTTCTTATCTTTCTTAATACTAATATCCCACATAATGTGGAGTTTGCAAAAAAATTAAAGAAGAGATAATTGGTGGTGAAAGAAAATAATGGTTCTAGTTCTTATTTTAGGTTTTGGCTTTGTTGGTTTCCATGTTGTGCACTTGGAACTTTTTGCTACCTTTGATCCCCTTAATCAAATGTGAAAAGGGTGTTGACTTGCTTTTATGACACTTATTAGCCAATGTTGTGGGACAAGTATAGCAAACAATAATCTTCTTCTTGCATTTAGACGTGCCATCTATGAGGGACCTTTCATTTGAGTGAGAGGAGGGGGCATAACTTGTGAATTCACCGGTACATAGCAAGGCTCGGGAAACATTTTTTGTAGACCCGGTTTTGGAACCTTTTCAACACGCACATGAGCAAGCTAACATTAAATTTGAGAGGGATAATCACACTAAAAATCTCATATTATAACTAAAAATTTCATAATTTGAACCAGCTTGAGAACTTTCTTGCCCAAATTTGAGGCGGCCATTTCTCATTTTGAATAGGCTTTGGGTAAAGCGAACCTATCTTTTCCCGAGCCCTGGTACATAGGACCACAAGAGATATTGTTGTGCTCACATACCTTTAATAGTATAAAGGATCCTCACTTCTTTATCCGATTGTGTATAAGAACATGTTCTTACACGAACCAATTTTTGAGAAAAAGGGCGAGAACTTTAGTGTTTTTTCAAGGGAATCTCAGACATCCACTTATAAAAAGGGAAAAATACTTAAAACAAGATAGGTTGCTTAGCTAAAAGCAACCCTATGTGCGGTAACTCAACTTGGACTACATGTTTTCTTTAAAAAGCTAGCTTCTGTTGATTGTGGTGATGGTTAATCCTTTGAACAATTGATGTCTTGACTCGCTTTGAGCAAGACTCTACTTGTAATTCTTTTTGGTGATTTTATATTAAAATTACTGATGTGAGTATTGCTAAATAAAATAAATAGTGATTATCTTGCGATGTATGAAATTTTCAAGGACATGGATCCATTATGAAAGCACTTGAAGCTATTGAATTGGGTTTCTTTGCATTGCTACATTTCTTTGCATCGAGTTAACTTTTTAAGGACAAGTTATTTACTTCCATGTTCAACATTTTGCTTGAAAAAGTAGGGCTTTCATTTAGGCTATGTATGGTTTGGCCCATATGCCTCTCTCTCTCTCTCTCACACACACACACACACACACACACATAAAGTTTATGGAAAATTGCTTGGGATAATTTTGGCAGAGTTTTTCCTAGAATAGGAGCAAAAACTCAAATCAAGAATAATAAAATCACTGTGTAAGAACAGCTACCAGAAGTGCCAAGAACGTATAAAATGGACTCCCGAGAAAAATCCAAGAGAGTCTCCTCTGTATGGGGAGAAAACTCTCAAACTTGACATACCAAAAGTAAATATATAAATTTTTCAAAACAACCACTCAGCATAAACTTCTCAAAACCACCGATGTGCGACCGCCAACTCGGTGTCAAAAGCACAAAAACCTGCCCAGATACATATCCTATGGCGAGGGTACCGTAAGAGGGGAACTCCAGCTACCTATATCACCGAAGGTATCTCAACATACGAGAATACCCTAGCTCAAAGAAAACCTCACTCTATCGACCCTCCAAAGGCTAATGTAGACACAAAAGGACTAGCCACAGTCTCAAAAAGAGCTCGTCCCGGTCCAAGTCTCAGAAATGACCGGGAAAACTGCCAAAATAGCCAAAACAATGGCTCCACATGTAGTACAATAAGCAATGTCTGCAACTCAACGGACATGAGTGACTGCACTCAAACATGCACCAAGAATTGGTTCATGCATCTCTCTCTCTCTCTCTCTCTCTCTCTCTCTCTCTCTCACACACACACACACACACACACACACACACACACACACACACACACACACACACACACGTTCGAGGCGGACCAACTTATCGACGTGTGACACAGCTCGTTGCTCATTATTTTTTCAAGTTGCAAAGTAGAGCCACCCTTTACAAAAACAAAAGTAATCACCCTTTAAAATTGAAGGCTCCATGGCCTTGCTAAAGAGTTTAAATACTATAAATATATATATAGTACTAAGTATTGTGACTTTTTGACGGAATTGAGAAGTCAAAACTAAGTCTCTTCATTTTCTACCATCACTCGACTTGCTACTTACCCTTCACTTTTACATTTCAAACCAAACGTTTCTTAAGTTCTTCAAATGAAGGAGAGAGTGACAAATGGATGCCCTCTCTTTCCTTGAAAATTTTAAGCTCAATTATATATAGTATAGATTTGATCAGGTTTGAAATAGACGATGTAGTCTTTTTATTGTTGAGAGGAATCCAACATAGTGAGGATTTGAGTTTGGCTAGCATAAAAATTGTGATGGTCTCCCAGCCAGAGGCTGCTAACCAAGCACATTTCTTTAGGGTCTTGAAAATCAAGAAGAGCCAAGGATCCATCACTCGCTCACAGATGAGAATGGGAATGCTACACAAGACCAAGATGGAATGGCTAGGATGATGCTTGATTATTAAAGACAAATTATTTTCCAGCTAGAGAACCGCTCTCAAGAAGTGGAAGAAGCCAGAGCAACCTTGCTCAAGAGTGTCAATAGGAAAATTCCCCAACCAAAAGCCAATTTTTTGGAGATGGCCCTTTCTGAAGAGGAATGCTCTTGCATTGCAAGCTCTTGGCAAGGAGGAGTCCCCTAGTAGGTGGGCTTCAGGGAGTTTTGGGAGGACCCCAAGTTTCCAGTCACATTAAGATCAGGTTTCATTTTCTACGGCATCGTCGAGTTTGTGTGTGTGTGTATGTGTGTGTGTGTATGAGAGAGAGAGAGAGAGAGAGAGAGAGAGAGAGAGAGAGAGAGAGAGAGAGAGAGAGAGAGAGAGAGAGAGAGTCTTGTCTCTTCTAATTGTATTAGTTGGTCCAGTCTGTCAGATAGCTCATGCCCAATCCATCCCAAGTCTTGCACTACGCATAGTGCAGGAATCAAGAACTCGATCGGTAGTGATGTATATATCCCAAACACTAAGTTGAAAGGCGTTGTTTTTTTGTGGAATTTTATATGCTACCTAATATGCCCATAAAGTTGAATGTAGCTTTTGTTCCCAGCCCGTTCTAGATTTATTGACAATCTTCGTGAACATTGTGCACAATACTTTGTTGGTGCTCTCGGCTTGTTTGTTGGCTTGAGGGTGGTATGGAGCTTATTTAGAATGAAGCACCATAAATTCATGCAACATATAATCAATCATGTCATTGAGGAAGTGAGTGTCTCGATTACTCACAATTTCAATTGGAAGGCCATACTGCGTGATAATGTTCTCTTACAAGGATTGCGATGTGGTTCTAGCATCATTTTTTTGTGTTGCCTTAGCCTCAACCCATTTGGTCAAATAATCCATGGCCACTATAATGTATTGGATATGCGTTCTATATACCGGTGGGGTGAGATAGGCTCTACAAAGTCTATTTCCCATTTGGTTAAAGTGCGTGCTCCTATTATAGGTCACATAACCATGTCATCACATCACACTGGTACTTTAGTACGTTGGCAAGTGTCACATCATCTCACGTAATATTCAGCATCCACATCAACATAATAGGCCACCAGATTCTTGCTAGCAGTATTGCTTTTACGATTTTGTGTATGGAAAAAATTCCTCCTGCCGGACCAGCGTGTGCTTGCTTAAGTATGGACAGGTACTCATGTTTTGTAGCAAAAATCCTTAAGTTGTCATCTACTCCTTTCTGATAAAGGTGGTTTTTGATGATAGCATAGTTTCTTGCTTCTTATTGAATCAAGCGTAACATGGCTCTGCTCAAATTCTCTCGTAAAACTCCTTGCTCTATGTA
Source organism: Adiantum capillus-veneris (assembly GCF_014529385.1). Classification (NCBI taxonomy): domain Eukaryota; kingdom Viridiplantae; phylum Streptophyta; class Polypodiopsida; order Polypodiales; family Pteridaceae; genus Adiantum; species Adiantum capillus-veneris. Next base: position 126,810,796 of record NC_140944.1, read on the forward strand.
CTTCACAATGTACTTTTTCCACTTGGGTGCGGTTGCTATCTTGACCAATGTCGCATACTCGTTTGGCTTGTTGATTGCAAAAACATCACATCAGCTAACATAATTGTGTACACTTTTTTGCATGTGAGGCCAATATACTCCAAGTGGCATTAGTCTTTGATATGTTTGCATTTTGGCATTATGAATACCCGTAGTTTGTACATGAGCTTGCTTCATATATATCTCTTTTGTGGATGGCTTGATGCATAATCTGAGCATGCCATTGTGTCCTTGCTTATATAACCATCCTATGATCAACACTAAGTTGCGAGATTGCTTGATGATTGATGGTTTTCTCTCAATTTGCAGCGAACCGGTATAACATGTTCGCTCCACCTTGGTATCATCTAGATATTGAAGAGATAAGAGTCAAGAAAATCATGTGCAATCCCTAAAGGAGCTTCCCCATGTAGCATGTGCAACAAATGGTCCGCTCTCTCATTGTAGTTTCTTTTTTTACCACCATAGCGAAATCAATTTCCAAAAATATTAGGAACCATCAAATGATGCAACCCGTATTGCATGGCTTATTCACTAAGTACAATAGTGCATGATGATCCACAAAGAGCACAAACTTGTTCACGAGAAGATAATGTCTAAAATTTTTTATAGAATAGATCATTCCCAAGCCCCCCCTTTTTGTGGTCGTGTAATTCTGTTCCATATTGTTGAGATTTCTAGGAGTAACAAATTGAAAAATCCATGTTGTTTTCCCCAGGTTGAGCCAAGATATATCCAATAGTGTAAGCCAATGCATCTACATGGACATGGAAAATCTTGTTCTGCTTCAATTGTTAAAATGATTTCTCACACTCCCCATTCCATTCAAACTTCTTGATGAGTGTGTAGAAAGGTTTTGTAATGATTGCGTACATGTAAATATATCTGCGATAATATCCATAATGACCCATAAAGGCTTGTACCTCTCCAACTTTTGTTGGTCTCAAAAGAGTAACAATCACTTGTATCTTCTCAAGGTTAGTAGAAATGCCATTTTGGACACAATATATCCAAGAATCTTACCTTTTCTTTCCATGAAAATGCACTTTTAGGGTTTAGGAAGATATGATACGTTTTTCATTTCTCAAAGACTTTTTTTAAGTTTTCAACATGTTCATTTCTATGGAGAGAATGCACACAGGTCATCCATATAAATCTCTAAGAATTGTCTGAGTTATTCCTTGAATGTATGACTCATCAACCTTTGGAATGTGGCAGGCACATTGGTTATACCAAATAGCATTACTCAATATGCAAATATGTCCCATTCTATAACAAAGGCCATTTTGCATTGATCCTTTAACTTGATTGTGAGCTAGTTATAGCTTGAAAAGCCATCGAGAAAGATGTAGGATTCCTTTCCAGCAACTCTTTTATGATGATGGGTAATGGATAGTTGTCTCTTATTGTAGCAGCATTCACATGTTTGAGATTTATGCACACTCGTAATTTATCGTTCTTTTTGGGCACCGCTACAATTGGTGACACCCACTTTGTGTGTTCAATCTCATAGATAAACTCTGCCTCTTTCAGTTTGTCTATCTCTTCCTTGATTTTCTTTGCAAATGTTTCATTCTAAGTGTAAGGACGTTGTCGGTCTAGTTTAGTATCACTCTTGAGGGGTATTGTGTGTTAGAAAATACTAGGATTGACCCCTTTTAGATCTTTGTAAGACCATGCAAACACATCTTTATATTGTTTGAGGGTAGCTATCAACAGATTTTCCTCTTCCTCGGTAAGATCTGTCGCTATATCAGCTGGTCTTGATTCTTCTCTTGGTTTCACCAAATCAATCTTCTTTGCATTTTCAAGTCCATCATATGATGCTCTTGGGTTTTTAGGCTCTCACATTGGTTGCTCTACCTCAATGGTCTTGAATCGTGTATTTCTTTTAATGAAAGGGTGCATCAAATTTTTTTGAGTTAGAGTTCCCCTTACTTTTCAATTTTGTAGTTCAAACCTCCTTTAATGTCCGTTTTTTCTGGTAATTATTTTTATGTTCAGTTTTTGACATTGTCAGTGGTATTTTGGTCTTGTCTTTGAGTTTTTTTTTGCTTTCTTTTTTTTAGTTTGCCCAAAAACTTGTCAACTTCAAGGGTTTTTTGGTGATTTTGTCTCGGACACAATAATCTGCTCCTATGAGCATAAGATATTGTGTTTTGGTCATCAATTTTAGCATTGGTTTGTCAATTTTATTTTGTTTATTAGTTCGACTCATCTGATATCTCCTTTGTCTCCGTGTTTTTTGGTTATGAAATTTGTAGAAAATCAGCTCATCTTGTTCTATTGCATTTTTGTTTTCAGAATCACTTGAGAGTTTGTCTTTTGCATCATTCCCTAATTCATCACTCCTTGATTCATAGTATTCATCCTCATCATCATGTGAAAGATTTTGTATAGAAACTTCATCCATTATCTGTTTACAATCGCTTGTCTCTGCCATTTAAGCATTTCAAATATGTTTTTGGTCTCCTGGATAGCGGGTACCATTAGCAACGGTTTTATATCGTAACCATTTTTGTCGCAAAACTTAGTATTGGTTACCTCATTAACACAAACATTGAGAGTCACCAGTATTTTCTCCCATCCAAAGGGTTCAAACAACTCCTCTAAAAATTCCTTCATGTAGTAATCATCTTCTACTGAACGCTCTAGGATGCAATCCTTCTTTCTAAGACTCCCGCATTCCAATGCTCCGCACATCCAAATATGACCACCTTCACTAGCCAAGCAGGCAACTATGTTCCATCCTCCATAATGACACCAAAGTCTTCTATTGGAGTTTGATTAACATCCCTGTAGCTATGGTCCTTGTTGTTAACCTTGGTCATGATATTCCCTTGTGTCATAAACAGAGATGGTTATGGCCCTCGTCTTGAACCATCTTGAGTTGACGCATAAAGGGTCGTCCCAAAATAACTTCAAAATTGTTTCTTTTTCCAAAATCTACCACCGCAAAGGAGGTATCTTCGTATTCTATCCCGCATGAGGATACTTTCACTTGTTACAACATTGCCAAGGGTCTTTCCACATACATGCTGGCTAATTACAGTTTCATGTGCGTTTTCTTGAGAGCTGGTCTTCTCCATTTTTCTAGATCCCTTTTTTAGCGAAGGTTATTCTGGGCCCATTGCCCAGTATTGATGTCGTCTTATCTCCTTTGTATTCTAGGGGTAAGGTGGTGTTTCCTATTTCACCTTAACAATAATCGCCTACCTTATTCATTGGGACAGGTTCCGCTTTTGGTTTCTCAGGGTGATTTGTTTTCTTAATTTCTTCCACTAGGTTATCTTTTGGATAGATCTTTCAATCCCATATTTTCTAGGATTTTGATCATTTGTCCTCACAAATATTGTTTGATTTTCAGAAGCTCCACGAGATTGACTATGCACCTTATAGGAGAAGACAAATGCAAGATCTTTGTGTCTATCATCCGTGGAATAGAATTCCATTGTGATGGCACAATTCTTACCTCAGATTTTTCATATTCCCCTACAAAGGATGGTAAAGTTCTTGTTTTTACTCTCTTCAAAAACCTCCGTTCTTGCATCTCCATACAACGATCGAATATCTCTCGCATAAATCTCATGGTCCATGTTGATTTTAGGGATTGGTACTGATAGCAATGTGGCACTTCCGTATCTTTTATTTTTTATTGTTTCCCACAGTGATTGTGGCCATGGTTCATCTACTTTAGGAATTGGCTACATTTCCAAGGATTTGTTGTGTTTGCAACATTCCCAGTAGCCCTGAGATCCTCCTTGTTTGTTTTCACAGATTTGACTTTATTATCCAAATTCTGGGTGCAATTTATGAGAAAATGATCCCTTTCACAACCGTTCACAGATTCCTTGAATTTTATGTTTTTTGCATGTGTTTGTTTTCTCCCTCGTCCATCTGTTTTCTTTTCCTAGCTCATGTGCTATAGGCTCAGGGGTTTTTGGACTTTCAAGCTGTAGCAGGTCTTGAGTAGTTTATATGAAGTTTTTGCACATCTCCATTCTTTTGGTTTTGTATGGGCCAGATGTGGATAAGTCAGTAGTCTTTGATCCAAAGCTTGGTCATCATTGAGTCTTGCCTTGTAGGCTTGCAACATAGCGCCTAATTGCTTGTTCACCTTTTCCATCAAGACTGAACCACTTGAGTCAATCTTTGACTCTTTTGAACACTTTGCTTCTTTCTTGCTCTCATGTTTGTGTCTAAGTAGATCTTTTGTTTTACTTAATCTACATCCCTCTCTATGTCTCTCTCTCTCATATTTTCAAGTATATGTAGAATTGGTTTGCTTTGAAGGACAATAAGACCCTCAGTGATGTCACCTTGTGCGATGCTCTTCTGAGCTGTGGTTTTTGTCTCTGTCTCAGTTTCTCTCTCTCTCTCTCTCTCTCTCTCTCTCTCTCTCTCTCTCTCTCTAAGGTGCTATAGTAGCATGCCAATGAATGTTGTACAACCCATTAAGTGTGAAAGTGGCCTCTCTATAAAAATTATACGGTGCAATACATGCCCACTAGTCAATTTTAGCTTTTTGACACGTGTAAACCATGTAGTTGTTATTTACCGTGCATGGTGGCAATGATAATATGAAAGATTAGATTGTGTGTGTGTGTGTGTGTGAGAGAGAGAGAGAGAGAGAGAGAGAGAGAGAGAGAGAGAGAGAGAGAGAGAGAGAGAGAGAGAGAGAGAGAGAGATACACTTAGGTAGAGGTTGTACACACAGAGAGGGACACCTGGGGATTCACCATGGAAAACGTATTGCACCACATAAGTGAAAGGGAGGGTTTTTTTTTTTACAAGTTACATAAGCGTATAAGGTAGGGGTAGACCCCCAATAATTTATCTCCTGAGCTTAAAAATAAGGGAGGAGGTATCATATTTATTGGTTGGGGGGGGGGAGTGAGAAAATAAAAAAATGAGAGAAAGTTTTTGTGTTTCAAAATCATTGCTTCCCAAAAGAGTCTGCCCTTGAACTTTTGAGTCAATAGCTACAAAGATCCATGCAAGAACTAACACTGCTTTGTATCAATTGATTGTTTTGTGATTATAGTTCATTTGTTGAGGGATGAAAGCTATAAAGAGTTTGTATAAATGCAAATTTACACGAAGAACCTAGCACAACTATATGACCATGTTTTTTGAGTAATTTAGATGGGACAGAATTGGATGAGTAGCTAGAGTGCAAGCTGAATGGGTACATAGTTTGAAAGTCAAACTAAGACACATTGAGAATACATCTAGTTATCAACATAAGTGGTTCCTTAGTACGTTGCCAGTCACTATGCTACACGCTCTTTGACTAGTTTTACTCAGTTAGATAATATGAAACCTAAAATTTATATGTAAGATAGGGGTATGATAATTTTTTGCATTGATTGTTGTCGTATAAGCAAAGAAAGGGGGGTCATATTCCCTAATATGAGTCGTATATAGGGGTTTTATCAAAGTTGTCCGCTCGCACGTGGTGTCCCGTTTTATATATAGAGTGAATCCCCCGAGGAGGGACAAATGGAAAGGCAGGCACAAATGCATGCGCGCGCGCACACACACACACACACACATAGAGAGAGAGAGAGAGAGAGAGAGAGAGAGAGAGAGAGAGAGAGAGAGAGAGAGAGAGAGAGAGAGAGAGAGAGAGAGAGGCAGGTACACAAAAATGTTGTGAGACAGTAGAGAGTGAAGGCTTGAAGTGTGCCCAAGGTACAAGTGATGTTTTAATCTTTGGAAGGTTGCCATGCCAAGCCCAGGAAAAGGTAACACCTACTGTTGTTTATTTCTTCTACGCGCGGTTTTGATATCAATATTGAGAGAGAGAGAGAGAGAGAGAGAGAGAGAGAGAGAGAGAGAGAGAGAGAGAGAGAGAGAGAGAGAGAGAGAGAGGCAGAGACAATAATTTTCCTTGTCTTATGGCGCACATACGCCCATTGTTGGTTCGTCGATTGTCCTTCACGCGCTGTAGACCACAAAATGGGTGGTAAATCATGGAGAGAGGGGGGTAAGCATTCAAATAAGAGGAGATGCTCTACTAACCTCTTTAAAATGCCAACATGACCTATGAGACCAATTTTTCACAAAGAGAGAGAGAGAGAGAGAGAGAGAGAGAGAGAGAGAGAGAGAGAGAGAGAGAGAGAGAGAGAGAGAGAGAGAGAGAGAAACAAAACTTTTTTGTTGTCCTATGGCGTACATATATGTAGTATCCATCTGTGGATTGTCCTTCGTGCATCGTGGAGCATATAAGGGGTAGCAAAACAGGGAGAGAGAGGAGTTGCCACTCAAATAAAATGAAATACCTCTTTAAAATTCCAACATGAGCTATGAGACCAATCTATCACACACACACACACACACACACACACACACACACACACACACACACACACACACACACACACACACACACAGACCAACATCTTGCAATTTTTGAGAAATTTGTTATAATATTCAATGAAATAGTCAAATGTTGGTGTGTCTATGGTATGTGGCTAAAGCTTCTTAGTCCCAATACTTACATATTATTGCATGTATTATGTTTTTCTTAGAATTAAGATATCATAGAATGAAGAGGCAGAGGGTCGATTCAGAAATTGTCTTTGGTGAATAGGAAGCAGAAGGGAGACCACCTCAGTTACTGAGAGGCTCTTTAAAGAGAGATGTGGACTTTGCGGAGGCCAAAGATATATTTCTTGGAGATGATGTTATGGGGACACAGGAACCCCCCAATGACTTAGAAGCATCAAAACATGAAGAAGTGCCTGTAATCTTGAAGCTTCAAGTGAATAGCACCAAAAAGAGAGACATTGATCTTTCTTCTGCCTGTGAGCCAGCTACAAAATTTAAGGAGGAAGGGGTAGATGGTGTTGAAAATCCTGCATGTGTGGATGAAAGACTGTTTGATTTTACAGTATCCACAGGAGCTACTGAAATGTTCGACAAGGTCTCTTCTATCTTTAATGCCCCATTAATTCTTGATGACCTTATAGCTCAGCACATTGATTTCCTCATGTCTAAAAGAGACAAGTTTGAGCCTGAGGTCCAAAGGGGTAGGGTGGTTCTTACTGACATAGTGGTGGTGCACTTAAAAGATTGTGATTCTACAAGATGGTCATACAAGAAGTACCATCAACATCCTATCATCTATAGATCCTCATGGTGTCCTATGCACAAACGAGATTGCAAGCTAATCAAGGAATCCTTTGGGTTCCTTCTATTCTTAAATTCTCTATTTGCTAGACTCTTGAAGGATTCTTAAGAGGTAATGGAGAAAGAGGATCTACCACCCAATGAACAAGATGATGAGGACATGGAGTCCAATGAGGTTCCCGAGATTGAGGAGGATATTAATCTTGAGGTGCAGGCTAAAGAGGTGGAACGAAGCAAAATACTTAGCGCAAATCAGACCCTGACGGCCTCAACTCGAGGACCGTGCACGTCGAGCTCATCACGAGAAATGAACAGGGGGCACCTCCTAGCTTTGAGTGGCTAGGATGCGGACAACGATGATCTAAAATAGCACAAATACTGCACATCGTAGAGAGAGAGAGAGAGAGAGAGAGAGAGAGAGAGAGAGAGAGAGAGAGAGAGAGAGAGAGAGAGAGAGAGAGAGAGAGAGAGAGAGAGAGAGAGAGAGAGAGAGAGAGAGGTGATAAAACCCCTCGGGATGTGAGGGAAACTTGACTCAAAGAGATATTTATAGAAACCTTAATTTTGGCAAGATGGTGCGTGTGGTGATAGAGAGATAGTGAGAGATAGAGAGCCTATAGTGTGTTCTCTAGAGGAAACTCCATATACACGAAGATTCTACTCTTGTGTGTGGTGACCCTTGGAGTCCAGGTGTGTGCATGTCTTCCTTCTCAAGTGTTGACTCCCAAGTGCTCCCCCCCGATAGTGACCTCTCAGTGTCCTTTTATAGGTGTAGACTACATTAGTTTAGGATAATTTAATTAGGTTAGGGCCCTAATCAGGAGAGACAAAGCAAGGAGTTCGATCCGAGATGGTTGACCCTTGCTTTGTCTTAGGGGAACTTTAAAATGATATCTCCTAGGTGGGCCTTTGTGACCATCACCTAGAGAGAGGAGATTTTTGGCTTGAAAACGGGAAAATAGATTACGCTACGGATTTTTATTGCGAAGATGCGTTGTGGACGAGATGCTGGTGAATGGCGGGCTATGCTGGTCCATGAATGTAGCGTAATCACCAGTTTCGGGGCATGCCTTTGGCGTCATTCACGTGATTTTGACATCTTTTCATTGCTGTGCTAGGCGTCGATGTTGAGTTTCTTCATTTTTTCTTCTTGTGTGTGCGTATGAAGTGCGTGTGTTTGTGTGAATGGGTGCGTGTGCTCATGCATGGAGTGTACTTGTGTATGTATGTATGCTTACGCGTGTAGTGTACATGTGTGTGTGTATGTGTGTATGGAAAGAGAGTGAAAGAGATAGTTTTTGTCTTACCAAATCAAGGAGAGAGAGATATGGTGAGAGAGCGAGAGATGAGGGTGTGTGTGGGTGTGTATATGTGAGTAGGTGAGTGTGTGTGGGAACGAGAGAGAGAGTGATTAGGTGAGTGTGTGTGGGAACGAGAGAGAGAGAGTGATTATTAGGTGAGTGTGTGTGGGAACGAGAGAGAGAGAGAGTGATTATTATATATTATGTGAGTAGGTGAGTGTGTGTGGGAACGAGAGAGAGAGAGTGATTATTATATATATATATATTTACTAGCTGCTTACGTAGGAAAAGAGAGAGAGAGAGAATGAGAATGAGAGTGAGAGATGGAGAGAGAGCGGGTGCTGGGGAGAGAGGGGTTGGGGAGTGTGTGTGTGTGTGTATAGAGGTAGGTTTGTGTGGGTGTGTATAGAGGTAGGTGTGTGTGGGCATGATGAAAGAGAGAGAGAGAAAAACTATTTTGTTTGTGCCCTGCAGGCTGGTGACACAAGATGGAGAGAGAGAGAGAGAGCAAGTCTGAGAGTGGGAGATGAGGGTGTGAGAGAGGGTGATGGGTGTGTGTGTGTGTATGATGAAGAGAGAGAGAGAGAGAGATTATGCGCTGAGCCGGCTGCAGCTACACAGAGAGCGAGGGAGAGAGAGGGAGAGTAGATGGCCGAGAGGGGGGAGAGAGAGAGAGGTTGGGAGAGGGTGAGTGTATGTGTGTGAGGGAGTGGGAAGAGAGAGAGAGGGAGTGTGTGGCGAAGGTGTGTGTGTGTGGAAAACGAGAGAGAGAGAGAGAGAGAGAGAGAGAGAGAGAGAGAGAGAGAGAGAGAGAGAGAGAGAGAGAGAGAGAGAGAGAGAGAGAGAGAGAGAGAGAGGCTTTTTGGTGCTTATGCATGGCGGGACGAGGGAGAGAGAGAGAGAGAGACATAATGATATTTTATGCGCCCACTGGGCTGGTTACATAGGAGAGTGAGAGAGAGGGAGTGAGAGAACGAGAGGGAGTGAGAGAACGAGAGGGAGTGTGAGTGAGAGAGAGAGACTAGCTTGAATAATGGATGAGAGGGAGAGAGAGAATTGTCCCATGCATGGCGGCCCCCTGTGGGTTAGAAGACTCCCATCACTTCAATGCTATTGTCTCTCTCGTTAGTTGTTGTGCATCCTTCATATGGATCATTCCGGTACTCCAGCCTTTCTTACCCTCCATAGCCATGATCCATGGTCTTCCAAGAATGATAGGGGAGCCTTCCCCTTTGTGCGGCATGACAAAAATGTCTACCTCCACTTCTGTGTTAAATGCCTTCACTTTGACTGCATTCACAATGCCTACGCACTTCACTTTTGACGTTATTTGCCATTTTAGCTCGGTAGGTGCTGGCCTACTTACCTCTAGGCCTAGATGGTGCATCATTTTCTCACTCATGACGCATATCTTTGCACCACCATCTATGTAGAAGTTTGAGATATGTTGCCCCTTGATGTGGGCATCCATGATAGGTGGGACGTCGTCAAGATTCCTCCAAGAGATAGCCCCAGCTATCCTTGGTCTTGACTTTCTAGTACTTACCATCTTCGTCCATTGTCTCTTCATCCTTGGTGCAAGATGGAGTAATTGGGGCCAGGTTATCTTTGGACCCTGCCATCAATACATCCTGAACTAGGTCATATGGTTTAGCATACTCACCCAATGAAAAATCCATAATGTCGATCTTTCGTCAAGGCTTAGATGCCTGCTTGATAGACTCTCCTTTTCCTTTCATCTTCTCCTCCCTTTGAGAAGCCTCTTTGTGCCTGTCACGCTTCACTCCCATGACATCCACCTCCTCTACTTTTCCTTTCCCTTTGTTCTTCTCTTTGACCGGCTCTTCTACCTTTGCCTTCCCTTTAGCTTCCAGGCTAATGACACTCACTGCTTGGTTTTCGACAGGTGGTGGAAGTAGCAGTGGAATGAGAGGTTGCGGTGGTGGTGGTGGTTGTACTGGTGGTTGAAGGATTTGGATCGATGGAATTGGCCTGATTGCTTGGGCGGTGGTGGTCTTGCTCTTGGTGGAGAGATCTGATTCTGTCTTCCTCCTCTATTGAAGTTTTTCCTTCTCGGATGTGGGCAGTAATACATGCCATGGCCATCCTCCCCACAATTGTAGTAGTGGTATTCTTGGTTTTTCCTTCAATGTCCTCTCCCTAGATCTTGATTGCGGTTTTGTGCATGCCCTTGTTGCACCAAATGCACGGATAGACTTTCAAGCTGAATAGTGATGTGACTCAACAAGTCTTGTTGCTCTTCTGATGCCTCTCGTGGTTCGGTTCTCTAAGTGGCTGTTGCAATCATTTGGGGTTAGTTGGAATGAGCTCGATTCCTCTGACTCGTTGACTCTTGCTTGCATGCGCAACTTCTTGTCTTTAAGGCGGGCTACTTCTCATACGTTGCAGGGAATATCCCCTTCACCTTCTCTTTAAGCGGCGACCACAGGCCAGCAATGAAACGGTCCTTCTTCAGGAAATTAGGCACTCCTTCACCTTTCTCCAGTGAGGCAACTCATCGCTCCACAAATCCACAACTTGGATTCGTAAGTGGTATACTCTAGCAGACCTCCCTACTTTAATTTTGTTAGCAGCAGCTGCCATAACTTTTCTATGGTTGTGCCTCCACCAAACCTCTTTACAAAGGCAACACGTAGTACGTCCCATTCATTCTTGGTAGCTTGGGAGAAAGCATTGTACCAAGACTTGGCCTCTACTTTCATCAGTAGAGGAAAGATTCGTAGCCGTGAGGCGTCGTCATCCTTGTTGGAACCACACAAGCGATGTCAAATTCATCCATAAAATCGGTGGTAATGTCTTCTCCCTTTTTTCCACTAAATGTGGGAAAAGAGACACTTGCCATGGTAGTAACTCAATGAGCAGGAAATTACAAACCCCTTTTTTTTTAATTATCAAAATGACTTAGTGATTCATAAAGGTTTATACATTGGTGGAAACTTGAGCAGGAACTAAAAAAAGCGCAAGGCTAGAATAGAATAAAGATGCTTACATCAAAAGGGTGGTAGTAATCAAGAAGGGGTAAGATGATGGGACGTGGAGATCTAATTTCATCAAGCATTTATGCTCCGAATAGGAAAAAAATCTTTTTCTGGTAGAATATCCTCCTATCAATATATACGTTTATATGCATGTGTTGCAAGAGATGGAAAGGAATGACTTCTGGCCTATTGTTATTATCCATGTCGGGTGCAGGGAACTAACTACTAGAGTTGCATACCTTAAGTGTTGACAAGGTGACACCTTCACCACATGCCTCTACCTCTTGTTGAAGTCTGCACAATCCTCCACATTGGGTTCAAAATAGACTAGGCGAGAAGAGTCTACCTCAATCACCTTCCCATTTTGCATGCGATGGCGATGCTTGGGTGGTCGAACTTCACTTGAACTCTCTAGGCCTAGAGAGAGTGTAGCCCCACTTGCTTCCACCAAATGCTTTAGATTTTGTGGCTTGGACTTAGTGGTTGATGGGTTGATGTAGTTGACAACTCTTCTCTGACCATTGGGAAGAAGACACTTGGTGCTACACAAAATGTGACTGATGTGAGAGTGCTGACACGGTTCTCAAAAGCGAAACTCACCGTTCTTTCTTCACGTCCTCTGTTGGCACTCATTGGTAGAATGCTTTGGTTGACAACAGTGATGACATTTCATAGCCTTCCCTCTTGATTCTCTTGATTTTTGATTAGCACGAGAAATGTAGGATGGAGAGCTTACCTTCTGGATACCGACGACACTACAACCTAGTAGTAGCACTTTGATGAAGGCGGCCAGTGCTTCTTCAATCTCCTCCTCCTCCGTTCTCCAATTGGAGAACTCCTACAGCCATTCGTCCATGGCCGATGATGCACATCGTTTCAGCGTTGTAAACTGAAGGTTTTTGAGAAGCCCTCCTCAGTGGGGGCACCAAATGACGGGCGCAAAGCGCAAAGCGGACCCCAATGACCTCAACGCCAGGACCCTGCATGTCGAGCTTGTCATGAGAAATGAATAGGGCTAGGATGCAAAGAGCGGTGATTTAAAATAGCACAAATATTGAGAGAGAGAGAGAGAGAGAGAGAGAGAGAGAGAGAGAGAGAGAGAGAGAGAGAGAGAGAGAGAGAGAGGTGATGAAAACCCCTCGAGATGTGAGGGAAACTTGACTCAAAGTGATATTTACAGAAAACTTAATTTTGGCAAGATGGTGACTGTTGTGATAGAGAGATAGAGAGCCTATAGTGCGTTCTCTAGAGGAAATTCCATATATACGAAGATTCTACTCTTGTGTGTGGTGACCCTTGGAGTCAGGGTGTGCGCATGGCTTCTTTCTCAAGTACTAACTCCCAAGTGCTCCCCCCCGATAGTGACCTCTCAATGCCTTAGTTTATGATAATTTGATTGGGATAGGGCCCTAATCAAGAGAGACAAAGCAAGGAGTTGGATCCTAGATTGTTGACCCTTGCTTTGTCTTATGAGAACTTTAAAATGATATCTCCTAGGTGGGCCTTTGTGACCATCACCTAGAGAGAGGTGGCAATATACAATTGGTTTTTTATACAAGACTTTTGGCTTGAAGACGGGAAAATAGATTACCCTACGGATGTTTATTGCACAGATGAATTGTGGACGAGATGCCGGTGAATGGCGGACTTTGCAAGTGCATCGGTGTAGCGTGTTCGCCAGTTTTGGGACCGGCCGAGACATGCCTTTGACGTCATTCCTTGAACCGCGGTCGCCATCGCGTGATTTTGGCATCTTTTTGTTGCTGTGCTAGGTGTCAATGTTGAGTTTCTTCATTTTCCCTTCTTGTGTGTGCGTATGACGTGCGTGTGTTTGTGTGAATGGGTGCGTGCGCTCATGCGTGAAGTGTACTTGTGTATGTATGTACGCTTACACGTGTAGTGTACGTGCGTGTGTGTATGTGTGTATGGAAAGAGAGTGAGAGAGATAGCTTTTTCTTACCAAATTGAGGAGAGAGAGAGAGATAGATAGATAGATAGATAGATTTTATTATCGTCCTCGGAGGTCAAATATGACCTATGGGACCAAAGTTACATGTGATGTAGTATGTGTATGGCTGATGAGTGACTCTCGATGCTCCAAAATTGTAGTGATGAGAGTCGCAATGGAGAGCCCACACTTTGGCTGGGAGAGGAAAGTGTGTAGGTCTAAGTTATGGCTGAAAATGTGAGAGAAGCAAGTTCGGATGTGATCAAAAGCTGAGCACTCTAGTAGTGTGTGGTGCTCAGACTCTCGAACTTGTAGTGAGCATAACGTGCACAATCGATTTGACTCTTCTCCATTGCCCCAACGCCCTATCTCGCATCGAAGGAAATGGGAGCTCAGCCGAATTGCTGCGATAGTGCGTATCGCGGACAAGGGAATAGGCTCAAGCATGTAAGTGTGAGTACGGTTTCCTCTCTCAGCGAAGAACATGGTTTTGTAGTTGGGGGCAATATAGGTGGTGTAATGTATGAAGCGTGACCCACCGGATTTCTCCCAAGCCGTAATACATTGGCGTTGTAGAAAAGCTTCATTCACTTGAGAGTCAATTGAAGCATCATGTAGCAAGTGTAATGCATCCCATCTCCCAAACCACTTCTTTATGTCTTGCATCCATCCCGTGCTCAAGATCTTGCTTTTATGCGTCTTTTGAACTTTTTTGCTTGCTTCCCATGCAATTGTAGGAAGTCGATGTGAGGGGTTTTGACGCATCTTTATCATGTACTCCACAACCCTTTCCATGCCCATAACCTCAATTGGAAGAGATCCCGACTCAAGAAGTAAGAGCATATATGGTGTTTGTGTCTTAACTTGGAGAAAGTTTGTAAGAAAACGCTTTTGGACATTCTCAAACTCTTTCCAAGTAGACTTTGAGATGCTCCCGCCCCACACTTCAACTCCATAAAGAAGAACCGGTGTCACCAATGCATCAAAAAGATACTTCTTGAGAACCCAACACTTGATGTTTCCCGCATTACACATGTTCTCAAATGCATAATATGCTCTCTTTCCCGCTTCCAAACGACGCATAGCACATTCATGCCACTTGTGATTGGATGGAACCTCAAGGCCAAGGTACTTAAATCTCTCAACAACTTCAAGTGTCTCGTTGTTGTACACAATGCATGGCTTCTCCTTATGGTTGGTTTTCACAAGCATAACCTTTGTTTTGGATTCATTTACAATCAGCCCACTATGCAAGCAAAAGTTCTCAAGGACAACCATAAGCTTTTGTGCATCTTCTAAAGTGTGTGCTAGAAGCACTACATCATCCGCATACAACAAAAGCATGATTACCGCATTGCAAATAATGACCTCTTCAATGCCTTCTGCTTGCATAAAGTCAAGTACCATTTGTTCCAATTGATCGATGCATAGACCAAAGAGAGTTGGTGACAATGGACATCCTTGTTTAACCCCAATAGTGCTTACAAAAATTTCTGAAATTTCTCTTCCCATGCGCAATTGACAAATCTCCTTCTCATAGATTCGAGAAACCGCAAGCATAAACTCACTTGGCACTTGGAGTTCTTCCATCCTTCTCCACAAATTGTTACGTGGAATCATATCAAAGGCTTTCTTAAAGTCCACAAAACAAAAATACAATCGCTTGCCTTTCAACCGACTTTCCTCCATGAGAACACGAAGAGTGACAAGATGATCAATGGTGCTATGGCATCGACGAAAACCCGCTTGTCCCTTTGCACGCTTGTCATTCTCTTCAGCCCAATCACTCAATTTCATCTCCATTATGCACCCAAACAACTTTGCCATAAGAGACCCAATCATTATAGTCTGGTAGTTGCTTACATTCTTTACATCCCCTCCTTTATGCAAAGGCTTAACCCAATTAGTACACCAATCATAAGGCATACCATGTTGAAGTGCAAGGTTGAACATATCACACATCCACTCATGGGTAAAATCTCCCGTCCATTTGATCATCTCCGGCTTGATACCTTGAAGATCTCCCGCTTTGCGAGTGGCCAACTTTTCAAGCCCACCGCATACATCCTCAATAGTAAAAAAAGACGGCATACATGGGAGTGAACCATAAAATGGCATTTTTTCAGTATTTGCTTGCTCATATAATTGCCTACAATGTGTGTACATATCCACTAGACTCAAGTTACCAAAATTCTCAACCCGCTTGCCTCTCAAGTTTCTCCAAAATCTTCCACATGCATGTGCCTTTTCTTGGACTTGAAATTCTTGTTGCTTTACTTCCCATCTTCTTCTCTTCTTTTGAATCAATGCCTTGTATGTACGCAAATGACTTTGATAGTTGTCTTTGTCCATAGTTGCATCAAGCTTTATCAAGGACTTTCGAACATCTTGACATTCTTTATCAAACCACCTTTTGTGTGATCTATCTTTGTGGATACCATGGAGATGCTTTATGGCAAAGCATTCTTCCGCACAAGAACAAATAGCTTTCTTGAAAGCTTCCCATTTAGTTTCCAATGGTGCATCACATTGAAGCTTTGTCATCCATAATTTTTGCTCAACCATTTCAATGTACATTGGTGCCCGTTTGAAATCCATACATAGTGATAGCTTCTCTTTCCTTTGGCTGAGATTATCATGCTTAGTTGCTTCTCCACATGAAAGGTCAATAGATAAGGTGCGATGGTGGGATTCCGGGGTCCATTGACCAAACATAAAACTCTTTATGCGATACATGATGGCTTCAGAGAGTAGCATATAGTCAATCACACTATCCCCATTATGTCTTCTACATGTAAATCCACTGGTTCCACTCCACAAAGATACACCATTGGCAATGAGCATACCCGTGCTATTACACATGTGTAAAAGTAACTTTCCATAGTGATCCGGCTCTTTCTCATCCATTGAAGTACGATCATACAAGTGAACTTCCTCCAACTCCCTTGAAATGTATGTCATATCAAATTGTTGAGTATCATGTTGCAATGTTTTTGTGCGAGCATTCATATCCCCAAATACAACAACATCACCTTCACCTTTGAAATAAGCAATGTCCTCTTCCAAATCAGAAAATGGTTGATCTCTATCCATGCAAGCATAAAAGGGAGAATCATGATGAGGAATGTAGCAACCGGCTACAAAAATGGGTGCTCTTTTTGGTGTCATAATTTTCAGCCATACATAACGTTTGTACTTGTCATCTTTCACAATTGATACAAAATCTTCCAATCCTTTCTTAACCATACATGCTAACCCTCCTTGTCCTCTTCGTTGCTTGAGATTCTTTGACCACATCAATGAATGTACATTGTAATCCTCCAAGCCGTTAATCCTTTGTGTATCATGCTCCCAAGTTTCAACAAGAAGTACAACATCGGCTTTGCTTGTTAGTTCATCAATGCCAGCACCCGCATTCCATGGGTATCCATTACAATTCCAAAAGCATATTTTCAATTGTAACTCGGTCTCATAGGTCACGCATCCCTATTTGCTTGAGAGACTTGCCTCCTCCTTGGGCACATTTTCTTCATGAGAGATCTCCTTCTTTTTATTATTCTTTTCCTTATATACCTTGCGACGCATATTTTGTTGCTTAATAGTGCGATCTTCACATACAAAACATTTTGTATCCCTCAAATAGATCCAACTATTATCAAGGATAATCTTTCGTTTGGTCTCATCCGGCATGGTGCATACAATTGGCCGTTCTCCCGAGCGAGGAGATCCTTGCTTCCCCACTCTATGTGCTCCATAGACCATAACTCTGGACATGCCAAAGTGGGTTTTGAAGAAATCTTCAATAACAATGGCAAGAGAAGGAGGTGTCTCTAACTTCTCTTTGGGAATTCCACGAATAACAATGTTCTTGGAACGTCGCTCCCGTTCCTTCAACTCCTCCACATCCACATTCTCAACATTCTTTGTTTGAACCATAGCTTGCATGATTGAGGAATTAGAAACCACATTGCTACCACATACATCAGCCCAAGATTTGTTTGTGCATACATTTTTCATGTCGCATACATCCCGGCTCATAGTGTCAAATTTCTCCTCTTTCAATACATGGTCATGCTCTACTTTGCTCATCCGCTCCTTCAAAGCATTCAAGTCCACAAGAGAGCGTTTACATTCCTTGACTTCCTCTTCAAGTTGCATCAAACGTGTTGTTTGCATCTCAAGTGTCCTCTTGAGATTCTCATTCTCAACCACAAGTACCCTTAGTGTGCCATTCTCCATTGCAAGTGCTCGTAAGTCTTCGCCTTGTTTGTTTACGGTCTCTTGCAATGATACCAAGTACGCCATGATCATGGTTTCCGATGTCGTTGGTTGGGTGGTTGTGTTGCTATCTCCATACTTAAGAGATTTTGGATCATTTTCCACAATGGTTGTGGACCTTGTTGAAGAAGAAGAACCCTTGCGAGTGCCGGAAGACATTGTATGTAAAATAGGAGATGAGAATCAATTTTGTTGAACCTGTTCACTTCGGAAATGCTGCTACAGAAACGCCTTCCATAACTCTGAAAATTTCTGTCTTTACATCAATGCGTAGAGGACTTCGTGCTCTTCGATTGAGGCTATAGATCACGAATCGGAGTTCGGATGAAGAAGTTATGATCAAAAGAGTGGACTGCTGTCTACTAGGTCAAAAAACGGCTGCACTGAGAGAGTGTGAGAGAGAGAGAGAGAGAGAGAGAGAGAGAGAGAGAGAGAGAGAGAGAGAGAGAGAGATGGTGAGAGAGTGAGAGATGAGGGTGTGTGTGGGTGTGTATATGTGCGTAGGTGAGTGTGTGTGTGGCAACGAGAGAGAGAGAGAGTGATTATTATATTTATTATTATTTTTTACTAGCTGCTTACGCAGGAGAGAGAGAGAGAGAGAGAGAGAGAGAGAGAGAGAGAGAGAGAGAGAGAGAGAGAGAGAGAGAGAGAGAGAGAGAGAGAGAGAGTGGGTGGTGGGGAGTGTGTGTGTGTGTGGGTGTAGAGGTAGGTGTGTGTGGGTATGATGAAAGAGAGAGAGAAAAACTGTTTTGTTTGCACTCTGCGACACAGGGCAGAGAAATAGAGAGAGAGAGAGAGAGAGAGAGAGAGAGAGAGAGAGAGAGAGAGAGAGAGAGAGAGAGAGAGAGAGAGAGAGAGAGAGAGAGAGAGAGAGAGTGGGAGAGAGGGTGTGAGAGAGTAGAGAGAGAGAGAGAGAGATTATGCACTGAGCCGACTGATAGAGATAGAGAGAGAGAGAGAGAGAGAGAGAGAGAGAGAGAGGGAGGGAGGGAGAGGGTGAGTGTATGTGTGTGAGGGAGTGGGAGAGAGAGAGAGGGAGTGTGTGGCGAAGTTGATTGTGTGTGTGTGTGGAAAACAAGAGAGAGAGAGATATTATTGTTGCATGGGCTGACGAACAAGGGACAGGCGGGAGAGAGAGCGAGGGGAGAGAGAGAGAGAGAGAGAGAGAGAGAGAGAGAGAGAGAGAGAGAGAGAGAGAGAGAGAGAGAGAGAGAGTATTGCCATTTTGAGAACGAGAGAGGGAGAAAGTGGGGGCTGAATGAGAGAGAGAGAGAGAGAGAGAGAGAGAGAGAGAGAGAGAGAGAGAGAGTTTTTGGTGCTTATGCATGGCGGGCCGAGGGAGAGAGAGATATTTTATGCGGCCACTGGGCTGGTTACACAGAGAGTGAGAGAGAGGGAGTGAAAGAACGAGAGTGAGTGTGATTAAGAGAGAGAGACTAGCTTGAATAATGGATGAGAGGGAGAGAGTGAATTGTCCCATGCATGCCGGCCCCCTGTGGGTTGACGAACGAGAGGGAGAGAGAGGGATTCCTGCTGCATGTGTTAATGAAGGAGGGAGAGGGGAAATAATGGAGGAGAGGGGGGAGGGTGGCGCCAAGGGAGGGGCGGCCCACTGTGGGCGTATGCATGGGAGGTAAGAGAGTGGCGGGGCGAGAGGCTTATAAAAACGTTTTTTTCTTCGTTGCTTATTATTAAGCTCCCTCCCGAGTGGGGTTGGTTCTTGCGGCCACAGTTTTGAAAACCCGCCGTCACTAGTGGTCTTCACTATCTTTTCTCTAACTCATCCTTTTGTGTACAATCATGGATTACTAAAAAGGATGATTTCCTTCGTCGTCGGACAAGAGAGTATCGTGGAAGGGATGGAGCACTAGGAAAATACCTTGCCAGACTCTGTGAGGCACCCATACTAATCTTTCACAATGGAATGTCCCGAGAGCAAAGCACTACAATGTTCGCCCACAAGATGCTCTCACGCTTCCTAGGTGGACCAATGCTACCACAAAATGTAGACAAAGTTATCATCGTCGAAAAGTTTTTTCTACAGAATGTTTTGGATACTATCCGGGGTACACTGGTGGTCGTGCAGCTTATTATTACACATACACAACAATGTCACTCACTTTGGGGAAACAAAACTCAAATGAACCTAAGCTTGTATCTTTCCTTAGTAAGTTCCACACTTTTTCTTACAAGACTTGTATTTCTTGTGTGCACTACAAAAGTTTTTTGGTCCTCACAACGCAAATTAGAATGTCGTAGAATCTCATTTTCTTGATGGTGGACCATTCTTTTTTGAATTTTTGATTTCCCAGTTAGAGCTTTGCAGTAGCCAAGTAAACCATTCTATCCGTCACCTGCAAAGGTCAATAAAGTAGTGGCATTTGCAAATGCAAGGGAGGCATTGGTCATAGGATTCAAAGGATAGAGTGATCCATTTGTCCATAAATCTATATGTTTTGCTCCCTCTACTCTGAGTCTTTCTTTCTTCATGGGTGTTACTATTGTGTTTGTTTTACTTCGCTTGCATAAAGGCTCATATTCAAGATTCAAATCAACATGTAGATGAAATTTACGTCGTTTAGTGAGAAAGTTTGAGGGGGTGGATGAAGAAGCCATGAATACACAATCAACAAAATTAAGAAACGGAAGAGTATAACACCATTACTCCCTAGACTCCCTAATGCATACATTGTATGGATAAGAACTTCCCTGCTTTATGACGAGGTGCATTCAATATAACTGAAAAGGGACATTCCATCAATCATTACGGCCGTTATGGCTCTTTCAAAAGAATCCACTGTCAAAGTACACTTTTTGAACGGTTGATGAGGACACCTTTTCTTTTACCACACCAATTTTCTAGAGAGAGAAGGCAAAAATTGTATTTTCTTAGAAGGCCCTCCAAATGACCTCCCAAATTCCCTGATGCCTGGCCTCATCACCTCTTGCTGTATATCTATTAAAAAACCATAAATTATGATGAGATAGAGGATCCTTCGTAGCAAACTTCACTACCACTTAACATTGTAAGAAGTAGAGCTAGCTACACACCACCATGTTGCTTGAGGCTCTTTTCCAAATAGTACGATGAGAGAGACAAGAGTTATCACATGATAGACTCTCAAGAACGCAAATTTACCAAATTCCCATATGTTTCAAGAAGCACGAATGGATGGAGTGGTTAGGGTATCAAGCTCCCACCTGAGTTCAAGACTTGGGGTGGGAAGGGAGCGTCGATTCAAATTTACAACTTTTATCCAAACTTATATGTGCATCGGAGGGCTCTCACACTGTCAAACATCCCCATGCTCATGTGACTTCTTTTTGTCTTTTCTCTCTTTGAATATTCAAAAAGTCGTAGGTAACAGGTTAACAGTTTCGGGTCTCCTCTCTCTGCACACAGGCAAAGGTTTGCAAGTCCACCATTATGCGTACGTCAACATGAACAAGGGTTCAACATCCATTTTCAGTATGTAACAGCAAGAGAGATGCAAATTCTTCCTTCATTCTTTCTATCATGGAGACCAAACTTGCCATATAGACATATACCCTCAATATGATGATAGAGACTAGAGTTACCATAGGATAGGCTCCCCCATAGACTCGTGATGAGATTGCCTTGAAGAAAACAAAGAAATTTACACAAGTTTTAGTGTAATTAGTGGCAAGAACACAGTTTCGAACAAAAAATAACGGAGTGCGCATCCTCAAAGATTACTCCCAGTTCAAGATTTTTTAAATTAAAATCGTGCACACACAGTCTGGCAAAAAGCTTCAAAGTTTGACCTAAAAACAGGAGAATTTCAAGTTTGCCCTTATTTTCTTCGGTTAAGGAAAACGTATCTTTTTTAGCCATTATGGGGCCTAAGAGCCCTTTAAAAGTGCCATTATGGGGCCTATGGGGAAGCTCTCTTAGCACCTGCTATTCTATCTCAAAGCATAGAGGATAAATGATGCTCAATTGCATAGGTATTATCATTTCTTTTATCTCTTAAGGTCCGTGCAGTAGCTGTGCTCAAAACAACAAACAAGAGCTTGGAACTTTTCATTGGAAGCAATCTCAATCAACAAGGTACAATGATTGGCAGTTGAAGGTGTGGGATGACATAATACAAGAGAAGATGAATGGGAGAGGGACATTGCAGTAGGAGGTTCTACATGCATCACCACGATTGTGTTATACCGAGTAGTTGTGGGTAACAAAAATTGACCAACGCCCTGCAATTGCAAAGCCCTCTAAAGGGCCTATGGAGAGTCCTCTCAATGTCATATAGACCAATATCTAATATATAGGACCAAAAAAGTTAGAAAAATTACCAAAATGTGCCTAAAATTTGTGGAGTTTTCCAAAATACCCCTCTTATTTAGCTAAAACTTCCCAAAGTGCCCTTCAATTTTATCAAAAGCCCCATATACCCTCATTAATCCCCATATCTCCATTAGCAGAAAAGGATAAGTGAATATTGGAGCAACCATCAAATATTAGTTCAGGGGTATTTTGGTAATTTTTGAAATTTGAGGGGTATCTTGGGGGTTTGAGCTTACTTTGTACATTTCTTTATGGAGTGTTTAATATAATCATACACTCACAGTTGTGAGTTTGGAAAAATAAAAAACTTTAAATTGTAGTGCAATATAGTATTTTTTCTATTAGCATAGGGGAAGGTTTTAATTTCCTTAGTAAAATATGGAATATGGTCAATATAATTTCACTCACAATATGTGAGTTTAAAAAAAAAGAGTAAAATATGGTCAATAGAGGTTATGGTATACTTTCAAAAGATAAATCGGAGTCAGATGGATTATTGCTTTTGTAAGCTTTTACAACCCAAAGTAAACTTTTTACTTCGTTAGCGTAGAAGGCAAAATCGTAATTTTGGCTGGAGGTTCATCCCGTGGCGACACTTTTTAACGGGTAACGGCTCCTAGGTTATTTTTAACAGCTCTTCTCACTTTCTTAATTGCCAATTGAACGAAGTAGCATTGCCTGCGATCTGCCTCAGTAGCCCATCGCAACCACTCTGGCCAAGCCTCCTTCAACACTCTTTCACACATATTGCACATGAGACAGAAGGGCCCCATCATTTTTGCTGTCAAGTTCAACTCGACTTATCGCAAGAGAGCTGGCATCTCAATGATAACTATGTTGGCATCAACGTCGGAAACATCGTTTCCTCATACATGAAGTCATTGAATGTATCAGGGATGGTGCTCAATTCTGGCAGAGATATTGCAACAAGGGTTGAATATACCCTTTTACAAGACATTGACATGGATGAGAGTATGTATGCTTGATATTTATGCCGAATGTGGTGTTGATTGCAAAACATGCTCATCATGGTTGTGACAAGGAAGATTTGGGTTCATTTCACAAGAGTCAAAGCAAAGACCTGCAAGCACTTTGAAAGACTCCCCCTGGGTGAGAGAACTCATGATGAGAGTGCTAGTAAAAAGTTGTTCATAAAGTTCAAGATGTCATGCCAGGCACTGTCTTGGCGGATATATATGCCCAACAGTAGGGCCAAAAAGCCCTGGATTGTTTTCAGCAGATGCAAAGCAAGCTCTCTCTATATTTTCATGTAAGGATGACTTGAAACGACATCTCTTGAAATGTACTGATCACGCGATACTCACAACAGGAGTAGGTCCAAAAAGCTCTAGTTTGTTTTCCGTTTCCTATCCAGAGCGTGGACTCTTGGAGTGCACTGATTGCAAGATATGCCACATAGGAGAAAGCTCTAGTGTGTTTTCAAGAGATGCGAAGCAAGGGCCTCTCTCCAGATGCAATCACCTACGTATGCATCCAGAAGGCATCTAGCTCTACGCAAGATGCTGACATGGGCACAAAAATTCACAATTATATTTCTAGTCAGAGGTAGTTGAAAAAATATGTCCTGCTTGGCAGTGCCTTGGTCGATATGTATGCCAAATGTGATGCGCTTGAGGAGCTTCCTCTCCGGAATCTCACCTCGTGGAACGCATTGATTGCGGGATGTGTCAAACATCAGGGGAACGAGCAAGCTCTAGAATATTTTCAGGCGATGCAAAGTGAGCACAACTCTCTACACGAAACAAGCACATCTCTCTAGATGCAATCACCTAGGCTTGCGTCTTGAAGGCATGTAGCAATTTGGAAGATGCAGTGATGGACAAAAGTCCTGGGCTCTTTTGAACAGATGCAAAGCAAGGCCATCTCTCCACTCGGTGAGAATTGTCTTGGTCGATAGGTATGCCAAATGTGATGCACTTCAGAAAGCATAAAAAGTACTTGAGGAGCTTCTTGTTAGAAATGTCTCTCTTTGAATGCACTGATTGCGCCATATGCACAACAAAAACAAGTGTATCTCTCCAAATTCAACCACCCATCCTTTCATCCTGAAGGCTATGCTTACATCTTGAAGTCATGTGGCTCTACACAAGTGCTTGCGGAGCTTCCTGTTTTGAGTGTGGACTCTTGGAATGCATTGATTGCATGGTTTGTCCCACAAAATAAAGTTGTAGGTTGTTTTCAGCAGATGCGAAGTGAAATCCTCTCTCCAGATGCGATCGCCTACGCGAGTCAGAGGCTATTGAAAAAAGATGCCATGCTTGGCACAATCTTGGTCAATATGTATGCCAAATGTGGTGTGCTTGAGAAAGCACAAAAAGGGCTTGATGAGCTTCCTGTCTGGAATGTCATCTCTTGGAATGCACTGATTGTGGGATGTGCACAACAAGATCAGGGCTAGAAAGATCTAGACTACAAAGAAAGCGCTCTCTATATCCTCATGTAAGGATCACTTGGAACGGCGTCTCTTGGAATGCACTGGTCGCGGGATGCGCACAACAAGAGCAGGTCCAGAAAGCTCTAGGCTGTTTTCAGATCCCTATTGAGAGTGCGAAGCTCTTGGAATGCACTAATTTTAGGATTTTCCCCACAGGAGAAAGCTCTAGTCTATTTTCAGTAGATCGAAGCAAGAGCCTTTCTCCAGATGCAATCACCTATGCCTGCATCTTGAAGGCATGTCAACCTACGCAAGATGCTGATATGGGTACAAGAATTCACACTTATATTGTGGGTCAAAGACTGTTGAAAAAAGATGTTGTGCTTGGCATTGTCTTAGTCAATATATATGCCATATGCGGAATGCTTGAGAAAGCACAAGAAGTGCTTACGGAGCTTCCTGTCCGAAGTGTTGTCTCTTGGAATACATCGACTGCGAGATGTGCACAATAAGAGAAGGGCCACAAAGTTGTAGGCTAGTTTCAACAAATGCAAAGCAAGCTCTCTCTATATCCTCACGTACGGATCACATGAAATGGCGTCTCTTGGAATGCACTGGTCGCAGATACGCACAACAGGAGGAGGGTCAGAAAGCTCTAGGCCTTTTTGAGTTTCCTATCTCAGAGCGTGGGCTCTTGAAATGCACTGATTGCAGGGTTTGTCCCACAACAGATGTGAAGCAAGGTTCTCTCTAGATGCGATATGGGCACAAAAATTCACAATTATATTGTTAGAGTCAAAGTTTGTTGAAAAGAGATGTCCTTGGCACATAGGTATCAACATTCATGATGTGATTGCTAGGTAGAGGCTGTTGACTACAAGATATGTGCAACATGGATATGGCAAAAAATATATGGCCTTCTTTTACTAGATACAAAGTGAGGGATGCTCGCCAGACAAAGTCTCTTGGAGTGCTCTTATGTCCCTAGGCTGCTTTAAACAAATGCAAAGAGAGGGTTTCTTACATTGAGATTGATGATAACGGATTGGTGGTGAAAAAATATCGTACTTGGCTGTGCTTTGGTCTACTTGTATGTCAAATGTGGTTCTCCCTTGAAAAAAAAAAAAAACTCTTGATGGGCTTTCCCTGCGGAATGTCATCACCTCAAATGCATTGATTGTTGGATGTGCCCAACTTCATTGTGCTAGGGTAGCTCAGAAAGCAGATGCAAACGGAAGGCTTTTCTCCAAATGCATTCATCTACGCTTGCACCTTGAAGGCTAGTGGCCTTATGCAAGCCATTGACATGGGTGACATAATTAATGAGAAGATACTTGGTCCGTCGCCGTTGGTGAAGGATGTCATGCTTGGCTGTGCTTGGTTGATATGTGTGGTACTGTCACGAAAGCATGAAAATACGAAAAGCTCTTGATTGGTATTCTCTCTGGAATGTTATCACCTGCAACGTGTTGGGTGCATGATATGCCCAATATGCATGTCGTATGAAAGCTCTTGATTGTTTTTATGGAACCTCTTTCTCCAAATACATTCACCTATGCTTACACCTTGAAGGCTTGTGGCCTTATGGAAGACTCTCACATGGGTATTAGAATTCACAAAGTGATTGCTAGTCAGGGGTTGTTGGGAGTACGATGTCATGCTTGGCGGTGGTTTGATCAATATGTATACCAAATGTGGTGTCCTCACAATAGCATGAAAACTTCTTGAAGGGCATCCTCCTTGAGATGTCATCTTTTGTAGCGGGTTAAGTGCAGGAGATGCCTAACATTGTTGATGTAAGGAAGTGCATCTGCAATAGAAATTCAATCACGCGGTGAGTAAGCATTATCATTGTTTTATTCTTGACACTAAGAATGCAGTTAATGAACACACTAAAAATTGCACACTGCCGTGGGAATGGCACGTTTCCTCGCATTAAAAAAATTGGGGAGGACAGTGCAAACTCTCCCATGCAAGGAGACTTGCATGTTTTATTTTCTTTGAAACATAAAAATGGAACAACCAACAATTAATAACATTGACATCTTGTATGATCACAAACATTGAGCTTGACAAGACTCTAACCCTCCTTGTGGTTTTTTGCGAGATACCCCTTTGAAGCACTACGATCAGTATCCCATTTTTATGAGGTGCACCTTTGAATCATGACGATCGGTATCCCAAACACACTATCAGGTAAAAAAATCTAACATGCTTTGATGAAATCTCTCTCTCTCTCTCTCTCTCTCTCTCTCTCTCTCTCTCTCTCTCTCTCTCTGCACGCTTCATTTTCTCTAAAAAATCTTAACACCCTTTGATGAAAAATTTATCTTTAATTGCACTCACCTACGCTTCCACCTTGAAGGCTTGTGTCCTTATACAAGATCTTCAACACAATTCATTTTCTCAGTAACAAATCTAGGCAACAAGCAATTTTTGGAACACAAGTCAAGCATAGACAAGTAGAGCATGATGAGGAGTTAAAAGGAACGGGTTTTTCTTTTCTAGCCGGATTGATTCCAAGATATATCCAACCTAGTTGTGGAAAGAAAGCTCTGGGT
Organism: Adiantum capillus-veneris; assembly: GCF_014529385.1. Classification (NCBI taxonomy): domain Eukaryota; kingdom Viridiplantae; phylum Streptophyta; class Polypodiopsida; order Polypodiales; family Pteridaceae; genus Adiantum; species Adiantum capillus-veneris. The sequence goes on from NC_140944.1 coordinate 126,837,760, forward strand.
TGTTTTTACTAGATGCGAAGGAAAGGCTTGTCTCTAATTGCAATCACGTACACTTCCACCTTGAAAGCTTGTGGCCTTATACGAGATCTTCAAACACAATTTGTTTTCTCAATTTTCAGTTAGTAAAATCTAGAGAACAAGCAATATTCAAAACACAAGTCAACCATAGACAAGCGGAGTGTGATGAGGGGTTAAAGGCAACGAGTTATGCCTTTTAGACCACATTGATTACAATATATACCCAACCTTGCTGTGGCAAGCCTAACTCTAAGCTGATTTTACCAGATGTGAAGGGAAGGCCTCTCTCTAATTGCAATCACCCACGCTTCCACCTCGAAGGCTTGTGGCCTTACACAAGACCTTTACATATATGATTTCTTAATTCATGATGAGATTGCTAGCCAGGGGCTATCAAAGCAAGATGCCATGCTTGGCGGTGCTTTGATCTATATGTATGTCAAATGTGGGGCCATCACGATAGCATGAGAAGTTTTTGATGGGGATCCTCTCTATGATGTCATCTCTTGGAGTGAGTGGATTGTAGGATATGGTCAGCTTGGGCTATTTTTGCTAGATGTGAAGGAAAGGCTTGTCTCTAATTGCAATCACCTATGTTTCCACCTCAAAGTGCGGGAGTCTAGAGGATGCTCATATGCTATTGCAACAGTGCCCAATAAGAAATATTGTTACCTAGAGTGAGGCAATTGCTGGCTATGCTCTACATAACAACTTCTCCTTGGATTCCGTTTATTTTTAGAGCATGCTAGATTCAGTACTCAAGCCAAATAATGTGACTTTTACTAGTTTGTTCTCTGCTTGCATGCGAGGTTGAGGAGACATGATGACATTTCAAGTCCATACGGTGCGACCATAACTTAGAACCTATCTTAGACCACTATAATTCTATGGTGGATTTCCTTGGTAGAGTAGGACTTTTAAAGGAGGCAAAGGATCTAATGAAAAGTATACCATTTTTTTATATATTATTAGACGGACCTCCTTGCTGCCTCTTGTAATACACATAACAATGTGACATTAGGAGAACGTTGCTTCGATTGAGTGCTCGATAAAGGCAGTTGTGAAACTGCTTATACATTAATGTCTGGCATCTATGCTAGTGTAGGTATGAAAAAGGATGTGACAAGAATACAAGACATGAGAAGGTTCTCAAGAGTATGGAAAAATGATGCGACAAGATTTTTTATGTGAATGGTGTATCACCAATGAGATGAAGATTGTCCGAGATTAGTAAGTAAGGTGAAAGGCTTCTCTTTCAACAAAGTCTCTTGCGCTATTGCAACAAAGTTCTGGGCTAGTTTAAGGGAACGTCTCTCTCCAAACACTTCTTCTAGTTCAGTCAAGTTCAGTCAGCTCGTTGAAAGTATGTGACCTTACACAATGCCTTGACACTATGATATTGCAAGATAGTAGAGAGATTGAATCAAAGAATTAATACAATCTACAAGCTAAGAACATATTTATACATATCAACATTGGACATGAAAATCGTGGAGCTGTCAAAATAGGATTATGTCAACTCAAAGAATAGGATTTGTCAAAAACAAAGCACAATCTCTCTCTCTCTCTCTCTCTCTCTTTTTAAGCTTTTCTCTTCTAGAATCTTGTTTTCTCTTACCCTCTCTGACTCACTGCGGCTTTTCTCTTCTAGAATCTTGTTTTCTCTTACCCTCTCTGACTCACTGCGGCTAACGAAGCACTCTAGTTAAAAAGGTATTGATAGGTTTACCATTGAAATTTTGTGAGGATTTCAAGCTATAAATTGTGTGGTTCAAGCTTCGTGAATCGTCTGAGTTGGGGCTCTATCGGTGGGTTGTCTAGAGGTCTTGTTGCATGCTCGTGTGTCGGGTACTAGACATGGGTTGCATGTTCAGATGCAACTGGGAAGGGTGGGTGTTGTTAGGGACAAGGGTGCTCTTGGGATGGAGCCCTGGCTGCCCCCGCCTTCCTTAGTGGCAAGAGGATGTTTAGCGGAGGGCATTTCTTTTGGTGCTGTGGCTTGGCGTCTGCCCGTCTTCTCTCTGAGGACATTTTGCTCGCCTGGTTCAATATGTGGTGGATCTTCTTCCTGTGGCCTGTTACGCTCCTGGGATGGGGTCCCTTTCTTCATGGGGATGGATGTTGGTCCTCTGTGCACGTGGTGCTGGTGTCGGATGTTGGCCGATTGGTACTGGTTTAGAATGGGAGGTGGTACTGGTCTTTGGTGGCACCCTTGTGCAACATTGATGGTGTCGAGATTGGACGTTTGGTAGTGGTCTTTGTTGGTACCGATGCACAACTTTGATGGTGTAGGCGTTTGTACTTGTGGTCGGGTTTGATATCGGCCAGGTAGTGGAAGGTTCTTGTTGCTTCCGGTGCTGTTTCGGATTCGGCTCCATCTTATCGGCTATATGTGGAGACTCTCGATGGGCATGTGTTGGTCAGTGGCAACGTTGCTGACATGGTGGCTCCCGACGAGGCATTTACTAGCGATGGGGACAATGGGCCCCACCGGCTTGGTATGCTATGTAGCTTATGCCTTTTTCTTTTGTCGGGTTGGCCCCCCTTGTTAGGGGCCTATCTATCATGATGATCAGTAACTTTGTTTTTGGTTGGTCGTATCGTGAGAGGTGTGGATGCCATGCTCGGCTGAACATGGCTTTTGATGTAATTCTTTTTTGGATTTAATACATTACACACTCAGGTATTGTGAGTTTCGAAAACAAAAAAAAACGATTTAAGCTATTGGTGTACACGTATGCCTCATTTTAGAAGGAACATGTGAAGATCCTCCTTTGTCATTAAAAAAGAAAGGGAAAGAAAAAAAATCAATGTTTTTGAGTCTCTACATTTCTTTCCATGAGCCTGCTAGGGAGATATTTCTTTCTGTGTCTTTCACACACTAGAGCAGAGGCTCGAGCAGCATCTGTGTGTGTGTTGTGCCGTGTGGCCTACGGGCGCGCACAACCAAAAGGGGCATTCAATGTGCATGCCTTGAGGATACATGCTCTCATTGCCCCGAGTCAATGCTCGAAAAAAACCTAGGTTTAGTGTAATCCCACCTAATAATTTTGAGATTTACCTATAAATTTTATATTTGAAGGTGAGAAAACTTACACAATTTTGAAAAAATTAGTGTAATCTGGTGTAAAAACCTTCAAATTTAGTCAATTCACCTCTATTGCTTCCCATATGTAGGTTCACAAAGTTTTCGGGAAAAAGTTTTTTTCGAGCGAGTGATGGCACTCTGTCTTCGTCTCTCTCTCAGTAGGTTAGGACCGAGTAAAATGTTTTTACTAGTATTTTACTAGGGCTAAAGAGCCTTCAACTGAAGCTAAAGGCTAGGTTGAAGAACTTGGTTATAGGGATTCATGATTACGGGTATAAGGTAAACTAGTATGTGATCCGTGCGTTGCTGCGGCCAAGAAAAGCATGGTCATTGAATCTCTCTCTCTCATTGAAACTGTAGTCCTTGGAATCACTCTAGGAAGATAATAATGCCTCTCTCTCTCTCTCTCTCTCTCTCACACACACACACACACACACACACACACACACACACACACACACCAATGCCCCCTTTTGGTTTGTTCCTATGTTGTTAAAAATCATGTTCTCTCTCTCTCTCTCTCTCTCTCTCACACACACACACACACACACACACACACACACACACACACACACACACACACACACACATAGTCTGCCCGAGTTGTGGCTACAAATGCTCCCACCTAAGCCATTAGCTCTTTTCTCTCTTGCTACCATACCAAACTCTTAGTTGCTCAAGGAAACCCATGCACACCTATTGCCTTGAGGACCCATCTTCCACTACCAAGCACTCCCCACCAATGGACAGCTCTTGTCCCTTGTTCACATCTACATGATCATTAGTAGCTATCTTGATCAAGGTCTTGGTCTTGGTCCCACGATGACCCACCTCACTCTTTCTCTTTATCTGTCTACTTGCTAGTGGCAGAGCGTTCTCTCTCTCTCTCTCTCTCTCTCTCTCTCTCTCTCTCTCACACACACACACACACACACACACACACACACACACACACACACACACACACACACATAAGCTGACAACAGTTTGTCAGGCGTACAATTTTAACTATTACAGGTCATTGAAAAAGGATGGAATCAAAAAGAATATGAACTAGTTCACTCAATTTTCAAAGGCTCTTTAATGTGTCTATGGTAAGGAGGATGACCCAACAGGGACTCAACAACTCAATTTTGGTGTTGATCTAACTTGCCATGCAAATCAACCAAAAAACAACGCCGTGGAGGTCCTCTCCTTCCTCTAATTTTTTGAACTCCAACATAAAGAGTATAGATAAGGGACTATTGTATAATAGAAAAAATCTATTGTGTACCCCAGTGCTTAAGAACAACTTAGGTTTAGTATAATCCCACCTACAAATTTTCTCAACTATATCTAATGCACCTTGGAGGCCCTTGCCAAGTGACATAAGGAAAGGGCTTGGAAGGAGGGGAGGTTACCAAGGCAAAGAAAGAAAGAGAGTGGATTGGATGCCAAGAAAAGGGTCTCTCTCTCTCTCTCTCTCTCTCTCTCTCTCTCTCTCTATCCATGGGAAGGGCCACACACCCGTAAGATTTAATTTCAATGTTAGAATACCCACAACAATTGGAGGAAAAAACTTAGGTTTAGTATAATCCCATCTAATTTTTTTGAGATTTATCTCTAATTACGGATGGCTTTTATTAAGCAAGAGGAAGCGACTTGCTGAGAAGAAGAACTTGATAGAAATATAGTGTACTTGCAAAAATGTTCGAGTATGTTTTGGATCACATTGTGCATATGTTGTATTGGTTGGAGACCCCTGTGCAAAGGATATGCCAATGTTTGTATGTATTCTTTTTGAGTTAACTCCAAATCGAGCTCTTAAGAGCATTTTTTTTTAATAACAAAAAAACTACAAAGTTTAGAGAACATAAATTAAGGTTTAGAGGATCTACAAAGTGCATAAAAGTTTGGTGCAAAAACCTTCAAATATAGTAAATTTGTCTCTAAAATGTTTGAAAAAAGGTATGGTATAGCCAAATGCTTGAAAAATCCTCAATTTAGTGTAATCCCACCTGTAGATTTTGAAATTTATCTCTAAATTATAGATTTGAAAGTGAGAAAACTACAAAGTATAGAGAAATTGAGTGTAAAATCCTTCAAATATAATCAAGTTTCCCCTAAAATTTCTCATATGCAAGTTTTCTTTGTTTTTAAAAGAAAGCACTATGCTTCAACTCGATTTAGTGTAACCCCCCTTACAAAATTTTTGAGATTTTCATCAAAACTTTTAATTTTCCTTTAAACGCTCAAGAAAACCTAGATTTAATGCAATCCCACTTAGAAATTTTGAGATTCATCTTTGAATTCCAATAAAACTCAAAGGCGAGAGCACTTACAAAGCTCAAAGAAATCTAGCATAAAAACCTTTCAAATAGCCGAGAATTGTCGAAGTTTCCTCCCATCATCCACATTTGCCATTTGTTGAGGTCTACTCCTACCTTGGGCTTGCACATCTTCTGCCTTGGATTTTTTGGATTGAACTTTTCAAATTGCGTCAACTCTCAATTTTGTCAATTCTCAATTTCGTAGATGTAGATGTCGATGTTGATTTTTTATTTTTGATTCTTGATTGTGGATTTTGTCGATTGTCGCTTTGTTGATTGCTAATTGTAAAACCAATGCTTATTCTCTTTCCCCTCTCTCTCTCTAGTGCTGGTGTGAGAGCTCTCTCTCTCTCTCTCTCTCTCTCTCTCTCGCCAAGGAGAGATTAGTGTTTCTCTCTAGTGCTGGTGTGAGAGCTCTCTCTCTCTCTCTCTCTCTCTCTCTCTCGCCAAGGAGAGCTTAGTGTTTTCTCTCTCTCTCTCTCTCTCTCTCTCTCTCTCTCTCTCATAGACACACACACACTCACACATGCTGTAGTGAATGATGCCCTCCCCCCCCCCCCCCCCCCTCTCTCTCTCTCACACACACACACACACACACACACACACACACACACACACACACATAGTGCGTGCAGGACATCCATAACAAAATGCTGGACTCCTATTGTTGAATTGTGGAGCTCAATGTACTTCATTCATGTAATGCAAATGTGGAAAGCCTTCGTGCAATGTGTCGACACCTCAGGGAATGGCACATCGACTTTGTCTCTTAAATTCACACACATAGAGAGAATGGGTCTCTCTCTCTCTCTCTCTCTCTCTCTCTCTCTCACACACACACACACACACACACACACACACACACACACACACACACACACACACACACACACACACACACACACACACACACACACACATAGTGCGTGCAGGACATTCATAAGAAAATGTTGGACTCCTATCGTTGAATTGTCGAGCTCAATGTACTTCATTAATGCAATGCAAATGTGGAAAGCCTTCGTGCAATGTGCTAACACCTCAGGGAATGGCACATTGACTTTGTCTCTTATATTCACACACATAGAGAGAATGGGTCTCTCTCTCTCTCTCTCTCTCTCTCTCTCTGTGTGTGTGTGTGTGTGTGTGTGTGTGTCTCACACACACACACACACACACACACACACACACACACACACACACACACACAAGATCAACATCAAAGATCGTTTATGACATAGAAGGTCCGTGCAAACCTCCGAAGGGAGGTTCGTTGAGCAACACACGGAGAAAAATTCTTTATGGCCTTCAAAATGCAAAGCAAAGCCACCCTTCAAATGAGTTTCAACAAGTGAAATGGTCACGACGGATTTCAAAAACAATAAGAAAGTGATAAAATTGTTGGGTTGAATTAAACTGGTATCAGTGTTTGGGAAAGGATTGCCTCAGCTTAGGCTTGAGCCGATTAAAAATCGAGACTAGCCAATTGCAAACCATGGTAAACGGAAGAAAAACCGATGAAATATGTGAAAAAGTCGTCCAAAAATTTTGTAAATCTCAAAATTTCTGTTAGTATTTCTGATTTTCTTCTTTGTGAGGAAGAAGCCTGATCAGCAGGCCGCTTAATAAAAGAGACTTTCTCGAACGTTAACACTGACTTTCTCGAACGTTAACACTGACTGGAATCAAGCTATAAAATGCAAGAAATGTAAAGCCATGTGAAGTTGTGAAATGAAACGTGAAATAAAAAGAACTAATTAGTATATATATGTGTGTGTATAGAATTTATTAGAATTATGCAAAGTGAAGCTTCACTTTAGTATTCTAAAACAAGGTGAGGAGTCACGATTGCCTACCGAAGGTAAGGGGGAGGGGGAAGATTTATTGAAAGTAGGTCTCAATCAGTTGTGCAATTGTATTGTTTTGATATAGAATTGTATTGTCTATGTACACACAAAATTAGGCCCCTATCACACTGGGCGGCGTGTCCATCATGAGTTGGATGACCATGATCAGCATGCCCTTTCATGAGAAGAGTTTGGATTACAATAGCTAGCACAAATGATGTCACATTGAGCGCGTGCGAGAAATTAGAAAAGTTGCTACGCATCCAATCAAACAGTAGGATTAGTGTTGAGTTGAAGTTGGGCGGGCATGGGATACCAATACAGTTTTGGAAAAAGTGTGTCGCTAAGCTAGACGGCCAACTAAGTTGGGGAAACATGGACAGCATCCCAATGTGACAGGTCACTCCGTCGGCACATCTGTTGATTGGTTGGGAAGAGAATAAATGTTGTTTGCATGTCCCAATGTGACACAGACGTTAGAAACTAGCGGTTCAAAACTGGCCTATTGATCGATATGGCCCCCACCACACCGCTGCCTTCGATAACGGATTATGGATATGGGAAATGCACTTTCCCTTTGTCCCCAGCCCCCCCACACAAATGCACACACATCTACATAGAGGTGAAATGGTCAAAAAATAGTGAGGTCATCAAAATATTACATTATTTCATCTCATGTCCTTTTAGGAGGTCTTAAATAAAAATATGTTTTTACAAATCAAAATATTACATTATTTCACATCATAGGATCAAAATTCTATGAATGTACTAGTAATGCTTTGTTCTTTAAGGTTTTCTAAATCAGTCCAAATAAACAAAGATAAAATAAAATTTTTAACGAAATGGAGTCCATGCTCTTAAATGAAATGATTTTTTTACAAACTAAAATAACAAAAAAAAGTGGAAGAGGACGAAAAAGACTTTGTGTGACCCAATTTTCAATGGTCCTCTTTAAAGAAAGACATACACAAATGTCAACACCTTTCACAAAAACCTAAAAAGAAATATTAAAAAACAAGCAATTGTATACGTGTCCTCCATCCGATCTACTTACATCCACGGTCCACAATTTGCACCCAAAATCCACCCACCTCACTATGGTCTTCTGCAGACCAACAATAGAATGCAAAAAAAACATATGTATGTGTCTGTGTAAAATTTACTAAAATTTATGCAAGGTAAAGCTTCACTTTAGCATTCTAAAACAATAGAATTTAACAAAAGTAAAGACATGTCAAGATGTGAAATGAAAGGTAAGTCTCCATCATGTCACGATGTGAAATGAAAGGAGTCTCCCTAACCCAACACAACACTAAGGGTTTCTTTTAAAAAGCCAAAAATGAAAGTAGTTAGTGGTTAGCATTAAAATTGAGGGCCGGAGTGAAATGGCCTCCCAAAAACTATAGGTTTAAGTGTCATAAATTTAGATAGAGTACTAAGGTCTTCTTTACTTTCCACTGCCAAGACTCCCTTAAAACTAAGGGCGGGAGTGAAATGGCCTCCAAAAAACTATAGGCTTAAGTGTCATAAATTTAGATAGAGTACTAAAGTCTTCTTGACTTTCCATTGCCAAGACTCCCTTGAAAAAGTCTTTTCATTTTCTACCATCTAGTACTTACCCTTTACTTTTGCATGTTCAATTAAATGTTTTTTTAAGGTTCTCTTTGAAATGAAAGAGAATGTGATACATGGAGGGTCTCTCCTTCATTGAAAATTTTAAGCTGCTTCATATATAGTATAGAAACAGCTTAAAATTTTGTTTTAAGCTGTTCGGATATGTTTTGGATCATAGGGTGCATATGTTGTATTGGTTGGAGACCCTTGTGCAAAGGATATGCCAATGTACGCATGTATTCTTTTTGAGTTAACTCAAATGAGCTCTTAAGAGCATTTTTTTAATAAAAAAAAAACTACAAAGGTTAGAGAACATAAATGAAGGTTTAGAGGATCTACAAAGTGCAAAGAATTTTGGTGCAAAAACCTTCAAATATAGTAAATTTGCCTCTAAAATGTTTGAAAAAAGGTATGGTATAGCCAAATGCTCGAAAAATTCTCAATTTAGTGTAATTCCACATGTAGATTTTCAAATTTATCTCTAAATTATAGATTTGAAAGTGAGTAAACCTACAAAGTATAGAGAAATTGAGTGTAAAATCCTTCAAATATAATCAAGTTTCCCCTAAAATTTTTCATATGCAAGTTTTCTTTGTTTTTAAAAGAATGCACTATGCCTCAACTCGATTTAGTGTAACCCCCCTTACAAAATTTTTGAGATTTGCATCAAAACTTTTAATTTTTCTTTAAACGCTCAAGAGAACCTAGATTTAATGCATCCCCACTTACAAATTTTGAGATTCATCTTTGAAATCCAATTCAACCCAAAGGCGAGAGCATTGACAAAGCTCAAAGAAATCTAGCATAAACACCTTCAAAATAGCCGAGAATTATTCTCGTCATCCACATTTGCCATTTGTTGAGGTCTACTCCTACCTTGGGCTTGCACATCTTTTGCTTTGGATTTTTTGGATTGAACTTTTCAAATTGCGTCAACTCTCAATTTTGTCAATTCTTAATTTCGTAGATGTCGATGTCAATTTTTTATTTTTGATTCTTGATTGTGGATTTTGTCAATTGTCGCTTTGTCGATTGGTAATTATAAAACCAATGCTTATTCTCTTTTTTCTCTCTCTCCAGTGCTGGTGTGAGAGCTCTCTCTCTCTCTCTCTCTCTCTCTCCCTCTCTCTCTTGCCAAGGAGAGCTCTCTCTCTCTCTCTCTCTCTCTCTCTCTCTCTCTCTCTCTTTCATAGACACACACACACTCACACATGCTGTAGTGAATGATGCTCTCCCTCTCACTCACTTACACATGCTCTCTCTCTCTCTCTCTCTCTCACACACACACACACACACACACACACACACACTCACTCACTCACACACACACACACACACACACACACACACACACACACACACACACACACACACACACACACACACACACACACACACACACACACACACACACACATAGTGTGCGTGCAGGACATCCATAACAAAATGTTGGACTCTTATTGCTGAATTGTCGAGCTCAATGTACTTCATTAATGCAATGTAAATGTGGAAAGCCTTCATGGAATGTGCCAACACCTCAAGGAATGGCACATCGACTCTGTCTCTTAAAATCACACACATACAGAGAATGGGTCTCTCTCTCTCTCTCTCTCTCTCTCACACACACACACACACACACACACACACACACACACACACACACACAATGCGTGCAATACATCCATAACAAAATGTTGGACTCTTATTGTTGAATTGTCAACCTCAATGTACTTCATTAATGCAATGCAAATGTGGAAAGCCTTCGTGCAATGTGACAACACCATAGGGAATTGCACATTGACTTTGTCTCTTAAATTCACACACATAGAGAGAATGGGTCTCTCTCTCTCTCTCTCTCTCTCTCTCTCTCTCTCACACACACACACACACACACACACGCACACACACACACAAAAGATCGACGTCAAAGATCATTTATGACATAGAAGGTCCGTGCAAACCTCCGAAGGGAAGTTCATTAAGCAACAAAAGCAAAGCCACACTTCGAATGAGTTTCAAAAATGAAAGTAGTTAGTGGTAGTCTTAAAATTGAGGCTGGAGTGAAATGGCCTCCCAAAAACTACATGGTTAAGTATCATAAATTTAGATAGAGTACTAAGGTCTTTTTGACTTTTCACTCTCCCCACTCCTTAGAAGTCTTTTCATTTTCTATCATCTAGTACTTATCCTTTACTTTTGCATTTTCAATTAAATGTTTTTTTAAAGGTTCTCTTTGAAATGAAGCAGAATGTGACACATGGAGGGTCTCTCCTTCTTTGAAAATTTTAAGTTGCTTTATACATAGTACTAGTAAAACGGCGCCGCCTTCGGCGGTGGCATGGCCCTTCTTACCCTCAAACCCTTGCTTTGATTGCCTATTCAGAGAGGGTTTTGGATCACGGACAAAGTTATGAGATAACAGGATCAGAGATGTAGCGTGCCAATTAGGTGGTCAAAATGGACCTGCAATCACACATTGCACACCTCGATAAACATGGACCTGCATGGGTGGAGAGAGAGAGAGAGAGAGAGAGAGAGAGAGAGAGAGAGAGAGAGGGGGAGGGAGAGAGAGAGAGGGGCTAGAGGCTCCAGTGCTCAGGAAAAATGTGTCTCAGCTTAATATCATATCATTTTCAATTTCAAAAATGCCGGTTGAGGGCAAGGGAAAAATGAGAAATTCCAACCCAAAATGGAGAAAAATAGTTTTAAAACCCAAAAATTAAAACTAACTTTCTAAAATTTCCTCTCGACAAATTCAAGGAAAGGAATTTTGTATGTTTAGAAAAATGATTTTTCCTGAACACTGGCTAGCTGCAGGTGGGATCGTCACACTAAACCTATGTATCTTTCAAGCACCGACTCTGATGCGGGCTGCCAATCGGATGGTCGAGATTGACATCGATTAAGTAGGGACACATAGAGAGAGAGAGAGAGAGAGAGAGAGAGAGAGAGAGAGAGAGAGAGAGAGAGAGAGAGAGAGAGAGAGGAGCTGTTTGGAAAGTTGGGGGATGGTTGCAGCTGCGAGAATCCATTGTACACAATTTTCAAGGCCTTTGCTACAAACTCCAAACCTCTGAACGTCTCTCTCTCTCTCTCTCTCTCTCTCTCTCACACACACACACACACACACACACACACACACACACACACACACATAATCTTGGATGTTCGTGTACAGGTGGTCATCTGTAAACCACCAAGGCCAACACCTCACGAAGACGGTAGCTTCCAATCGTGCCGGAAAGGGAGCCTCTCTCTCTCTCTCTCTCTCTCTCACACACACACACACACACACACACACACACACACACACACACACACACACACACACACACACACACACAATTGCGAGTGGGTGCGGCTCTCTCTCGCTCTGTTTTGCGTGGTCTGTAGCCTGTAGAACCCCAAGGGTCACACCTCACTAAGAGGGCAACACCCAATCATATGAAAGTGGGGATTGGGTAGCTATGGCAGGCATCAGAAGTCGAGGCTATTGGATCCTATAGGGAGGGGATGACTTGACATGTTGCGGGTGGTAGTTGCTGGCCACAATAGCTTCTTGTAAAGCATGGGAGAATTATGGCGCTAATACCTGTGATCTGTCACACCTGTGTGTGTGTGTGTGTGTGACATTGTCTGCTGGTCAGAGAGCTGTGGCCTAAAGGCACTGGACAAAGGACATTTGACAAAGGAGCTAGTAATTGTGCATTTTCTCTCTCTCTCTCTCTCTCTCTCTCTCTCTCTCTCTCTCTCTCTCTCTCTCTCTCTCTCTCTCTCTCTCTCTCCCCCCCCCCCCAAAAATAGAGTTAAATTATGAAGTCTGGCAAGATTCTGTCTCTTTGTCTCTCTTTCTTTGTCTCATATACACAAATGCAGGCAGAGTCCACAGCAATGTGCGGGACAAAATGTGTCTCAGCTTAATGTCGTGCCATTTTCAATTTCATAAATGCCGGTGGAGGGCAAGGGACAAAGAAGAAATTCCACCCCAAAATACACAAAATAGTGTAAAAACCTAAAAGACAAACCAATTTTTCAAAAATTTCCGCTTGGTAAATTCAAGGAATGGAATTTTGTATGTTTGGTAAAATGATGTTTCCAAATATTGGTCCACAATCCCGAATCTCCTCTCTCTTTCTCTCTCTCTCTCTCTCTCTCTCTCTCTCTCTCACATAGGAGAAATTCCACCCCAAAAAAAGTCAAATATGCCTAAAAATAATGAAATGATTCATCTACCAAATCAAATCCTACTTTTAGCAAGGGTATTTCAGGAATTTTGAAAAATTTGAAGGGCATTTTGGGTCGTTGGAAACTGAGGTTTTATAAAAAAGTCCACATTGCACAAAGGCATGCACATTGCAGTGCAGGGGCTTGTGAGAGGGGTGGTCGAACTACGTGGGAGCAAGGCGTCATGATCCCCTGTTATGTCTACCATCGTAGGCTCTACAGGTGAACCCTTGATGGTGGTCTTCGGAAGTACCGACGTAACCCCGAGTCGATGGGCTTCCAAAGCCCGTGTACATACAACCCCGTGCACAGAGGATGATTGTGTCCTACATTTGAGGATTTAGTGTGAATGGAATCTTCTCGAGGGAAATTGTGAAATTGAGTAGGTTATCAACACATTCCCCATGCTGTCTGATTCGTCCCTTGCATCTCGCGTCTGCCATAGCCATCACTGAGCTTTCAAGAAAGCCCATTGCCTATTCAAGTTTCCTTCCTTTAGCTTGTGCGCGATGCAGATCGCGAGCGTAGCTACCTAAAGACTGAGCTGCAAGCATGCTGTGGACGCTATCCATGAAGCCCGTTCCCCCTCTGTATTATTCACTTCGTCGCTCATACCTGAGATCTCTCGCCCATGTCTTAACCCCACCTGAGTTTTCGCTTGAAATTGCGGTTGTGGGCACCTGCATTTCGAAAGTGGGCACCTTACCCTAGATCGGTTCATTGAAGACGGATGGCACGTGTTACATTTATCGCAATCGCAACAGCTAGCAGGTGCCCACGTTGACGGACAATGAAGTTCGTGCACAGCTCTCTTTCTCTCTTTGCTTTGTTCCTGTTGTCGTGCTGCGCGCTCCCTGTCACTGTCCATGCAGGCCACACTGCCTGAAGTTGCCCGGAGCAATCAGGAGTTGCCATGTGGCAGGGGGAGGGAAGCTTAGTATAGATTAGCATCTTGTGTAATTCCACATGCCTGCAAACGTAGGTGACTGCATCAACAGAGAGAGACCCTTGCTCCGGATAGCTTCCTCACCCCACCCCCTCTTCGGTGATGCTCTGTATAGGGAAATCTCAAGCGTAGGTGATGATTGCATCTGGAGGGATGCCCTCACATTGTATACGCTGAAGAAAACCCAGAGCACAACAGCTCTCTCTCTCTCTCTCATGAAGAAAATGTGCCCAAGGAGGAGGCAAGTCTCTCAAGCAAATAGGGATGCGTGACCTATGAGACCGAGTTACAATTGAAAATATGCTTTTGGAATTGTAATGGATACCCATGGAATGCGGGGGTTGGCATTGATGAACTAACAAGCAAAGCCGATGTTGTACTTCTTGTTGAAACTTGGGAGCATGATACACAAAGGATTAACGTCTTGGAGGATTACAATGTACATTCATTGATGTGGTCAAAGAATCTCAAGCAATGAAGAGGACAAGGAGGGTTAGCATGTATGGTTAAGAAAGGATTGGAAGATTTTGTATCAATTGTGAAAGATGACAAGTACAAACGTTATGTATGGCTGAAAATTATGACACCAAAAAGAGCACCCATTTTTGTAGCCGGTTGCTACATTCCTCATCATGATTCTCCCTTTTATGCTTGCATGGATAGAGATCAACCATTTTCTGATTTGGAAGAGAAAATTGCTTATTTCAAAGGTGAAGGTGATGTTATTGTATTTGGGGATATGAATGCTCGCACAAAAACATTGCAACATGATACTCAACAATTTGATATGCCATACATTTCAAAGGAGTTGGAGGAAGTTCACTTGTATGATCGTACTTCAATGGATGAGAAAGAGCCGGATCACTATGAAAAGTTACTTTTACACATGTGTAATAGCACGGGTATGCTCATTGCCAATGGTGTATCTTTGTGGAGTGGAACCAATGGATTTACATGTAGAAGACATAATGGGGATAGTGTGATTGACTATATGCTACTCTCTGAAGCCATCATGTATCGCATAAAGAGTTTTATGTTTGGTCAATGGACCCCGGAATCCGACCATCGCACCTTATGTATTGACCTTTCATGTGGAGAAGCAACTAAGCATGATAATCTCAGACAAAGGAAAGAGAAGTTATCACTATGTATGGATTTCAAACGGGCACCAATGTACATTGAAATGGTTGAGCAAAAATTATGGATGACAAAGCTTCAATGTGATGCACCATTGGAAACTAAATGGGAAGCTTTCAAGAAAGCTATTTGTTCTTGTGCGGAAGAATGCTTTGCCATAAAGCATCTCCATGGTATCAACAAAGATAGATCACGCAAAAGGTGGTTTGATAAAGAATGTCAAGATGCTCGAAAGTCCTTGATAAAGCTTGATGCAACTATGGACAAAGACAACTATCAAAGTCATTTGCATACATACAAGGCATTGATTCAAAAGAAGAGAAGAAGATGGGAAGTAAAGCAACAAGAATTTCAAGTCCAAGAAAAGGCACATGCATGTGGAAGATTTTGGAGAAACTTGAGAGGCATGCGGGTTGATAATTTTGGTAACTTGAGTCTAGTGGATATGTACACACATTGTAGGCAATTATATGAGCAAGAAAATACTGAAAAAATGCCATTTTATGGTTCACTCCCATGTATGCCATCTTTTTTTACTATTGAGGATGTATGCGGTGGGCTTGAAAAGTTGGCCACTCGCAAAGCGGGAGATCTTCAAGGTATCAAGCCGGAGATGATCAAATGGACGGGAGATTTTACCCATGAGTGGATGTGTGATATGTTCAACCTTGCACTTCAACATGGTATGCCTTATGATTGGAGTACTAATTGGGTTAAGCCTTTGCATAAAGGAGGGGATGTAAAGAATGTAAGCAACTACCGGACTATAATGATTGGGTCTCTTATGGCAAAGTTATTTGGGTGCATAATGGAGATGAAATTGAGTGATTGGGCTGAAGAGAATGACAAGCGTGCAAAGGGACAAGCGGGTTTTCGTCGATGCCATAGCACCATTGATCATCTTGTCACTCTTCGTGTTCTCATGGAGGAAAGTCGGTTGAAAGGCAAGCGATTGTATTGTTGTTTTGTGGACTTTAAGAAAGCCTTTGATATGATTCCACGTAACAATTTGTGGAGAAGGATGGAAGAACTCCAAGTGCCAAGTGAGTTTATGCTTGCGGTTTCTCGAATCTATGAGAAGGTGATTTGTCAATTGCGCATGGGAAGAGAAATTTCAGAAATTTTTGTAAGCACTATTGGGGTTAAACAAGGATGTCCATTGTCACCAACTCTCTTTGGTCTATGCATCGATCAATTGGAACAAATGGTACTTGACTTTATGCAAGAAGAAGGCATTGAAGAGGTCACTATTTGCAATGCGGTAATCATGCTTTTGTTGTATGCGGATGATGTAGTGCTTCTAGCACACACTTTAGAAGATGCACAAAAGCTTATGGTTGTCCTTGAGAACTTTTGCTTGCATAGTGGGCTGATTGTAAATGAATCCAAAACAAAGGTTATGCGTGTGAAAACCAACCATAAGGAGAAGCCATGCATTGTGTACAACAACGAGACACTTGAAGTTGTTGAGAGCTTTAAGTACCTTGGCCTTGAGGTTCCATCCAATCACAAGTGGCATGAATGTGCTATGCGTCGTTTGGAAGCGGGAAAGAGAGCTTATTATGCATTTGAGAACATGTGTAATGCGGGAAACATCAAGTGTTGGGTTCTCAAGAAGTATCTTTTTGATGCATTGGTGACACCGGTTCTTCTTTATGGAGTTGAAGTGTGGGGTGGGAGCATCTCAAAGTCTACTTGGAAAGAGTTTGAGAATGTCCAAAAGCGTTTTCTTACAAACTTTCTCTAAGTTAAGACACAAACACCATATATGCTCCTACTTCTTGAGTCGGGATCTCTTTCAATTGAGGTTATGGGCATGGAAAGGGTTGTGGAGTACATGATAAAGATGCGTCAAAACCCCTCACATCGACTTCCTACAATTGCATGGGAAGCAAGCAAAAAAGTTCAAAAGACGCATAAAAGCAAGATCTTGAGCACGGGATGGATGCAAGACATAAAGAAGTGGTTTGGGAGATGGGATGCATTACACTTGCTACATGATGCTTCAATTGACTCTCAAGTGAATGAAGCTTTTCTACAACGCCAATGTATTACGGCTTGGGAGAAATCCGGTGGGTCACGCTTCATACATTACACCACCTATATTGCCCCCAACTACAAAACCATGTTCTTCGCTGAGAGAGGAAACCGTACTCACACTTACATGCTTGAGCCTATTCCCTTGTCCGCGATACGCACTATCGCAGCAATTCGGCTTAGCTCCCATTTCCTTCGATGCGAGATAGGGCGTTGGGGCAATGGAGAAGAGTCAAATCGACTCGTTGGTGTGTTGCTCTTAAGGATGAGACCCCCCCTTATTCATTGAAGAAAAGTTTTTTTGTTGATGGTTTGTCACCTTGGTTGCGGTTCGAGGTTGAGTTGAAGAGGCCCGAGTCTTTTGAAGATGCAGTATGCATTGCAAAGCACAAGGAATGGAAGTTTAAGCGTCTTGAGGAACATGGTATCAGTACAGGTATGCATGTGCAAGATGGATTTGACATGGAAGATGAAGTTAAGCCTAAGCAGGTGAAAAGTAGCCTATCCTATGATGTTTCTCGTTTCTTCTCAAGGTCTATTGTGAAGCGTAAAGAGGTCTTGTAGGTTGACAGGTTTATGGAAGAGCCTAAAGAGGTGAGTAATGCTTTGGATACAGGATTGAAAAGTCTTGAAGAGGATGCATTGGCTACTTGTGTACCTTGTGATTCTGGGTGTGAGTGTGAGGTCGAGGTTATTGATGATGAGCATGTATCTTTAGATACTAGCTCCTTGGAAATTAGGGAAGAGGGCAAGGTTGAGAGCCATTTTGTGGATTTGTTGGATGTGGAGCCTGTTTTGAAGCCATATTTTGATGTATGTGCAGTGATTGAACCGATTTATGAGCATGATTGTGGTTTAGAGCAGGGATCTGTATTCTTGGAGACTGATGAACCCATGCTAGAAGCTATGGATAGTGGTGCTAGCCATGGTTATGATGTGGATAAAGTTACGTGTGATGATGAGTATGCTTATGATGATGAGAAGGGGTTTGGCATATATGAGTCCAATCTCAGCTATGTGGATGCCTATGCTAGGGATATGTGTGATGCGGGGATACTTTTGTGCTTTGGATATCAACAACTTTACCTTCACACAATGCTTTTAGCTACTTGGGTGCATAATTTGCAGGTTGTTGCTATGGCTGGTGAAGCCAAGATGCCAGGTGATGAGTCACTTCAGTTGTCTCTATCGGTTGGGTTGAATGTGGCATGCAATATTTATGATTTTGGAACTCCAGAGAGGGCGGATGTGTTAGTTGGATATGCCTATGGTGCATTTTGGTTGATTGTTGACAAATGTAGGCGTGGTGTTATGATGCTTCTTCTGAATCAGGCGATATGCCTTTGGCCTTTTGATCCAGGTGGAACGAGCATCTACTAGTGCTGTTGTTGCTGAGCATGAATGCTCTAGCAGGCTAGGGGGTGGGCAAATTATGTCAGGAGTTTTTTGGAGCAAGGGATTGCGCATATGTACATATACATGCATGGTGCATCAAATAAAGAATTGCCCATTTTTCAGAGCCAGGTGGTTACGTGGGGCCCACATGAGTACAGGTAGGACAGGGTGTACATAGTGCATCGATTTTCACTATTACCAGTACCACTGTGTTTTTTCTACAATAAGGAGGAGTTGGTAGTGCGTAAAACTTCTCGAGGAAGCTATCCGCGGGCCGATGACATGAGGTAAGCAGGTGCGTCAGATGGCATCGAGTGGCGTCAGGAGGTCGAACGGGGTCAATACTTGCACGCGGAGAAGTATGGACACAACATGGGTGTTTGCTTGTGAGAATTATGCAGAAAGGTCATCATGAGGAACTTTTTTTGGGGCCACTTCACGTGGTTGCGAGATGCATTATTGGAAAAAAGCTGAGTGCCAGGTGTGCGAATGATGCAAAAAGGTGACAACTATGCACTGCAAGGTCAGTTTTTGGCCGACCTGTTCGGGGTCCGTTTGAGGTCATCTAAAAGGCCAAGGGTGCCCAAATAATAAAGCTAAGTGTGGGAACTGAAAAAACAGAGAGAAGACCAGAAAAAACGTGGAGAAGAGAGGAGGAACAGCCGCAAGTGTGTTTTTTGGGGTTTTTGGAGCCTGTTTTGGCCGTAAACTGCTTTTCCGATGTCGGATTTGAGCACTTTGACATTGTAGATTGGGGTTTTGGGCCGTTCCGGATGCGATGGCGCTGTCCATTTTGCCAAATTCCTCACTCTTTTCCTGCTGTTTTTCTGTGTAAGTTTCTTCTATGAGCGAAGTTTCTGCTCTAGTTTGTGATTGTATCTGGCTTATTTTACCCATATTGTGTGAGCTATTTGCCCCATTGGTGTTGGCCCAAGCTCAATTGTATCTAAACATCAGAAATTCTCCTCTTTTGAGCTGAGTTTTTTGGGTGTGTGTGTGTGTGTTTGTGTGGAGTGGGCAAGTGGATAGTCTCTCTCCTCTCACTCTAGAGGTGTGTTCCTTGTCTCGGCCAGGTGTGTTGTCTAAGCCGAGTGGTGCCCCATAGTGTGTGTGTGTGTGTGTGTGTGTGTGTATCTTCCCAAGAGTGTGTGTCGGGTCGTTATAGAGGCGCTGTGTGTGTTTTCATCCCGCTCACAACGTCCAATATGACTATTTACAGAGGCGAACATTGACGATTTTTTTCAATGATTGATCCAATACTTTCTTTGACAATGCACAATGCTAGGCATCCTTAGACATTGATGTTGATCTATACTAAGGATAAAGAGGGAATTCCGGTTCCCCTCCCTGCCACGCGTCACAAACTGCTTCAACCGGCGGGTGAACCTTGCAGCTCCGGGAGCACAGTGATGCACAAAGAGAGAGAGAGAGAGAGAGAGAGAGAGAGAGAGAGAGAGAGAGAGAGAGAGAGAGAGAGAGAGAGAGAGAGAGAGAGAGAGAGAGAGAGAGAGGCGGCGAAGCCGCCGGCTATACTAGTGATGATAATGATTATAGTTTTTCACTTTATATCATTGAAAAAAAAAACCAGACATTGTATCAGATCCACCAAGGTTGTAACACCTGAGGCCCCTCTCTCTCTCTCTCTCTCTCTCTCTCTCTCCCCATTGATAAGGTGACAGACACTGTAATGCCTGCAGAAACAACGTTCTCTCTCTCTCTCTCTCTCTCTCTCTCTCTCTCTCTCTCTCTCTCTCTGGAACTTGGGGTGGAATTTTTCCTCTTCCCCTCGCCGTCAACTGACATTTTTGAAATTGATAACGGCAAGATATTAAGCTGAGATAGTCAGTACCCCCCCCCCCCCCTCTCTCTCTCTCTCTCTCTCTCTCTCTCTCTCTCTCTCACCAATCACGCGCTCCCCCTTTGCCTTGGTTGACTTCGACGCCCTGGTGCTTTGATTTGACCTACAGGCGCGGTGCCCCCCTCCTCCTCTTCTCTCTCTCTACAGTGACTCAGTGAGTACACTTGCGTGGTGCCCCCCTCCTCCCCTTCTCTCTCTGTCTCTCTGTCTCTCTCTCTCTCTCTCTCTACAGTGACTCAGTGAGCACACTTGCGCTCATAGAGAATTCTCCCTCTCTCTCTCTCTCTCTCTCTCTCTCTCTCTCTCTCTCTCTCTCTCTCTCTCTCTCTCTCTCTCTCTCTCTCTCTCTTGATTCCCCTTCCACGTGCGGGGCTGCTTGACAGGTCCCACTTCAAGACTCACAACAGTCTCTCTCTCTCTCTTTCTCGCTCTGAGCGCACTCACTGAGTCGCTTGTGTTGTCGGGCTGCAGAAGACACGGTCGGAGGAAGGAGCTTGCACCATTGGGGGGGGGGGGGGGAGGAGCAGGAATTCCCTCCCCCTTTATCCTTAGTATAGGATAGATGGGTGTATAGGGTTAATTCTACGTGGCATTGATATAATGTGATGGGCTATGTGTTCATGAAGGGAGTCTGGACGGGATTTAGAATTGAACTTGTGCTACAAACGTTAAAAATGTTAACAAGGGATCATGGACTTCAAGGGCTTAACCAAAGGGATATTTTAGGAATGAAAAAGATTGGTCTAGTCTTTTTCATTCCTAAAATCTCCCTTTGGTGATAGGTCGTACAACACTGCAGTTCAGCCTGAAAATAGGGGAAGGAAGGGTTATGGTCGTGCATGGTTTTGGCTCTTAGTATCTGTAATCTTGAGTTGGTTGGTATTAGAAGGGGCATGGGGGCCATAGGGGATGGGGTTTGTGTTAGGAAATAAGACGTAACTAAATAGATTTTTGTGTATATTACTTAATGGAGAGAGATAGATTTCACACACAAGAGATTATAGAGTAGAGAGAGAGAGAGTACACACAATATACGTGGTTCACCCAATGTGGGCTACGTCCACGGGAAAGTAGCCATTCAATGGCTTTAGCACTTCAAAAGAAGAAGTAGTTTACAAAGGGATTAAACCCTTAATAGAGCTCCCACCTTGCTTCACTCTCACCACCTCACACTCACCTTGTTGCATCAACTTCACACTATGAAATGTGTGTAGAAATGGAATCCTTTTATATGCCAAAAGGGCTGCCTCTCATAAGGAGAGGCAGCCATGTGTAGCCGCCCTTGTGCGAATAAGTCCAAATCGGACCCTCCAATCCGCCCATGTGTGGCCACCCTTGAGAAGAGAAGTCCGCTTTTGAATTCGACCACCGGCCATTGACTTTCGACCACCGGCCACCGGCCATTGACTACCGGCCACCGATCAACCGACCGGTTGTTTTCCGACCACTTTCCGGCCGCTGTGCGGCCATAATATTCCGACGAGGGAAAAAAAAAATATCTCGGGAACCTCCGTCCCCAAGGCCCCTAGAGTTGCCCCTGATTCTTGTTCGTGAAAATTTTGGTTTCCGGTGAGTGATTTTCCTTCACGCACGATGGCTTCTCCTCATAATGGGGGCCTTACAAATGTGCGCTGTTACCACAGAAAATTACAAGGGTAAATCAGGCTCCATACTTAACAGTTTGGTTCCCCTATCATAGCCTGTGTGGGGCAAGGCCTTCCATCTGCATGCTCAGTTGGCTGTTTTGTGGTTCAAAGGTTCTGCACTTTTTTTGTTGGTTTCTGAAGTTGTCAAATTTTGGCTCTGATGGTGATCGTTTTTATGTTGTTCATGGAGTTTGACGAAGTTGGTGAGAGGGTCCTCGACTTGGTGGCACCCTTTGTGACCAGGACTGGTGATGGAGACTTTGGACCCCACCCCTTTCGGCTTTATTGCTTTCTGTCGACAATCATATATGGGTGGAGTTCTTTCTGGTTAAAAAGGTTGGGGATCCGGTGGCACTTGATTTGTCTTGCTATGTGATCTTCTTCCTTGCAAGGTGGCTCCCTTACCAATCTATGTATACATCTTGTTAGCCATTTTTTACTGTTTGGTGTTGGTATGTTGGGTTGGGGTGGCTCCCTTGTCAGCCTCTTGATAGTGTTTGAATCTGAAGTGCCATGGCTCGTGACGAGCATGGTGCCTTATGTAAATTTTTTGGATTCTTAATTTATCTACCACTCATAATTGTGAGTTGTGCCAAAAAAAAAAAAGAATGAAAAAGATTTGGTGCAAAGTGTAAGGGTATTCTATAAGGAGGCTTTCCAATGAAAAAGAAAAGGTGAAGGCCTAGCAAAGATGGACTTAGTGAGATAGGCTTTGACAATCCAAGGTAAGGTCTTTGTAAATGACTAGTATGTGACCCAAGCTTTGCCGCAGCTACATGTGCATCAATTGAAGCAACCATACATGTGCATCAATTGAAGCAACCATTGTTCTCCTTCCCTTCATAGGGAGGGAAAATGTGGGTAAATGCCTATGATTCTCATGTGAGATTTTATAGCTCTTTAATACACTTGTGCATCAACCACCACTATAACTACTTTCTAGATGACAATGTATGACAACACACAAGGTCTAAGTGCCCTCCACATTCACATCAACCAAGCACAAATCTATCTTTTGGATCAACACAATAGCTACCTTTTCGAATGTAAGATCGAACAACTAATAAAGTGTAGTTACTCTCCACATTCTTGTGGATTGACCAAGGAAAAATCTCCTTCTACTTGGTCATGCCAAGATCCAACATACCCCTCCTAATCATGGCAAGTTTGTTCCTCCCCACTACTCCCCCCCCCTCCTTCTCTCTATCCATGTGTGTGTGTGTGTGTGTGTGTGTGTGTGTTGAGTTCAAGAATTATCAGGTCAATTTGAGGTCTCTTGGGAATGAATTAAGTAATGGGCTCCCTTCGCATGATGTCTTGTCTTAACATCCTATGTTTCTCTCTAAGGAGGCAACGAATTTGCGATTAGGCTAGAGACGTCCCCCTCACACGATTGATATGGGACCCTGGTGAGTGGTAGTGGCCCTCTAAATGGACTAATAGAGAGCTGGTATCCTTCTTTGAGACTTAATCCTCCACTGTTTCATCGGTTTTACAGTTTGCGAAGAAGATACGTGCTCCTTTTTCCCCCAAATCCATTTTGTTTTAGGTTCCCTGCTCGAAGGTGCTCCTCTTTATGTTTTGAACCTTGGAACTATCCTTGGTACAGTAGATGATGTTTTGGGAACCCAAATTTGAATCGACTTGTTCTTAAGTTGTGCTTTTGGTACCTAGATATGCTTGACTCCTTGCATGCTACTTTTAGCATTTTCTTGTCGATAGAATGGAGAAGATTGATTGCTTTTGGGGTTGTTCTTTTGGTAACCTCCTTTCCATTCCTCTTTGGTTGGTGCTATTGGAACAATGAGTTGTCCGCCTTTAGGTGATAGCTTGAGTTGATTGGTATCCCAATCTGGTACTACCTTGTACGTCCGCATCCACGAGATTCCAAGAATCATTGTTACATTCATGTGTTCATCTGGTAAGCATACAAATTGATAAGGGCATGAACATCCAAGTACTATCACATTTTAGTTGACTACTCCCAACGTCAGTGTTGGGTTCTTGTTGCATTCTTTAATAGTCGCTATTCCTGCTGTCAAAGATTGACTTGTTGCTTTCTTGTACATGGAAGAACTAAATGCATTTACTCGAGCTCCTTTATCGACCAGTGCATTTGTGCTATGATTGTTTAGCTATACTTTGATGCAAAGGTCCATTCCATCTAACCATTCATTATCTGTTGACAGAGCATCTTTCTTTAATTCCCATAGTCGGTCATCTAGTTCCAGAGTGTTGATGGGAATAGGTAGTTGTTGATTTTTGAGAGCAGCTTTCCTTTTGAGTACTCGAAGCCGAGCTTCCTCTTGGGATTGATCAATAACATGCTGTCATTTTATCTTTCTTTGCTTTGCTACATGCATCTTTTCTAGCAATTCATTGGTTAGCAACAAATTGTACTTCTTTAAACAACATCCCTAATCCAATTATCCATTAGTTCACCATCTAGAGTGGACAACTTAACTGCTCCACTTGGGGATACATCTTCAATGATAAACGGCTCGTTTTCCTTTTTCTTAAACTTGGGAATGTGTTGATTAAGGGAATAGACTAAAACTAAGTCCCATTTTTTGAAGATTTTTGTAACTAGATGGGAATCAAAAAACTGTTTTTGTTTTCGCTTTTGTGCATAGATGTGAGCTACAACAATTAGCCTTTGCTCATCAAGATTTTCTAAATCTTCAAGCCTCTCTGACAATTCATGTCCAGTCCACTCAAGATCCTTAGCTACCCTTATTGTCGGCAATAGAATATCGGCAGTATGGCATCAAGACCATAAACAAGGTTAAAGGGTGTAGCATTTAAAGCTGTCTTGAATGAAACTCTATAAGCCCATAGAGCAGCATGGAGATTCATTTCGTAATCTGTCCATCCTGAACTAACCACTTTAGTCAATACCGAGCTAAGAATTCTATTCATATGCTCAACTTGTCCATTTGTTTGTGGGTGATAGGGAGCCGATTTGTTATGGATGACCATAAATTGATTAAGTAGATACTCAATTACCTCATTGAGGAAATGAGTTCCCCTATCATTGACAATTTCTATTGGTAGTCCATATCTTGTGAACACATTCTCATACAAGAATGCAACTGTGGTTCTGGCATCATTGTTTTGGGTTGCTTTAGTCTCTACCCATTTGGTCATTGGTCTTAAGGACATGCTATCTACACGTGTTGGAATTTTAGCTCATTGATATGCATCACACCCTCAAACATATTCTTTGGCATATGCAAAAAGTGTTGGCCACCATATGCCTGCCATTAAGATTGCTCTTGTGGTGGTTTCACTCAAAAAGTGACCTCCAGCTAATCCAGCATGTGCTTGTTCTATAATGGGAATATACTTGCACAAAGACGCAGATGTTGATCTTTTCCTCTCCGTTACAATTGGTTTCCAATAAGAGCATAGTCTCTAGCTTCAGTTTCAATTGCTCTTTAGCGGCGTTTACTCATATCCTCAGGAAATGTTCGGCTTGATAAGTAAGCAACTAGATAGTTTCTCCACTTAAGAATAAGTGATATTTGGAACAATTTCACATGAGGTATGGGTGCTTGTATCTAGCATTGAGGACATTTAAAACAAAATGAGTGAACATCACTCCTCATAGTTGGCCAAAATACTCCAAGTCTCAAGATCCGTCACATAGTTTGTTCTTTTGCAAAGTGAAGTCCAACTATGGTAATATGTGCTTGACTTAGGTATTTGGTTTTGTCTTTAGGATTAATACACAAAAACAAAATTCCCTCTTGATTTATTTTGTACAGCCTTCCAGCTAGTAATTGATACATAGCCGATTTCTCAATTCATCCGATTGTAATAGGAAGTGGTATTTGCGAATCCACTTGAGCTATGGTCATCAATGATACCATATTTTCCGACCATCGTGGTATCATTTCAACGAAGAACAGATATGCATCTGTGAGATCATCGTCTATTCCATTTGATAGTTCTCATGATATAATCCTTGACAAATGATCTTCTCTTTAATGAGTGGTGCCCTTTTTCACAACTATAGTGAAATCAAATTCCAATAGAATGATGAACCATCTCACTATTCTTCCTGTGTTGCACAGCTTGTTGACCAAGTATAATAAGGCTTGGTGGTCCACAAAGAACACAAATTTGTTAGCTAATAGGTAATGTCTATACTTTTTTACGACATAGATCATTCCTAATCCTTCCCTTTTGGTGGTTGTATAGTTTTTCTCTAACATATTCAACTGTCTACTAGCATAAGAAATAGGAAAATCAAATTTCCCGTCTCCTGGTTGAGCTAGTATACACCCAATGGAAAAATTGGAAGCATCGACATGTATGTGGGATATCTTATTCCAATCTGGTGCTTTCAATATTGGAGCTGAAGTGAGAGCTTGCTTAAGCTTCATGAAGGTTTCTTCACACTCATCCATCCATTCAAAGAATCGTCTATAATATCCACAATGTCCCATGAAGTTTTGCAATTATAGCGTACATGTAAATGAATCATCTGTAATATCCACAATGTCCCATGAAGGCTTGAACCCCCTTGACTGTTTTCGGTCTAGGCAAATCAGAAATCACATGAATTTTATCCATATGAATCGCTATGCCATTTTTAGACACTATATGTCCAATAATTTTTCTTTGTCTACCCATAAATGTGCACTTTTCGGGATTTAAGCAAATCCTATAAAGTCTACATTTTTTGAATACCTTTTTGAGGTTTTCAAAATGATTAGCCTGGATTGATGAATGTACACATAGATCATCCATATATACTTCCAAGAAATTCTGAAGATATTTTTTAAAAGCATGACTCATCAATCTTTGAAATGTGGCAAGAGCATTAGTTAACCCAAAAGGCATAACCCGATAGGCAAAAATACCCCATTTAGTTGCAAAAGCAGTTTTATGTTGATCTTTGGGGTCAACCAAAAGTTGATTGTATCCTGAAAAGCCATCTAAAAAGCTGTAAGCTTCTTTTCCTACAACTCGTTCTAAAACATACTCAGTGATTGGAAGGGGAAAGTTGTCTATAATGGTAGCTGCATTCACTTTCTTGAGATTGACACACACCCTTAATTTTCCATTTTTCTTGGGTACTACCACAATCAGAGACATCCAATTTGTGTGTTCAATTTCATAAATGAATTTGGCTTCCTTGAGCTTTTCTATCTCTTCTTTGATCTTTCTAGCAAATGTTTCATTATAAGTATATGGCCTCTGTCTGCTTGGTTTTGCATCATCTCTCGTAGGAATAGTATGTTGATAGATTTCTAAGTCAAAACCCTTGAGATCCTTATAAGAAAGATATCTTGGTATTCTTTCAGTAAGCTTAACAAAAGCTCTTCTTCTTCTTCCGTAAGGTCGTTTGCAATGTAGGTTGGTCTAGGCTCTTCTCTTGGTTCGGCCAGATCGATCTTTTTTGTGTTTTTAGGTCCTTCGTAGGACTCACCCTGTTTTTGTAGTTTTCTCAATGTTTTTGATATTTCTTGCTTTTCCTTTAAAGGATATCTACCAATGATTTTGTCTTTGAAACAATCATGCGCATCTATTGGCATCAGAAATTGTGTTCTACTAGAGACTGATGACATAGGTCTAGATTTCAAGTTTCTCGTATCTCTTTTTCTTCTATATCATTTCTGTCTTCTAGGTTTCTGGTTTGGAAAGTCAAAAAACTTTTTCTCCCCTCCTTTCATGAGTTGTTTAGCTCTCACATATTCTTTTTCTGACCCCGAATAATCTGAGGTAGCTGAATGTTCTTCTAACTCATCTGTTGCATCATAGTAGAGGTCCAAAAAGACTTGTTGAGCTTTCATTAAGTCCTTGGATTCTTGAATTTTGTCTTCAATGTGAAGGGTTGAGATCATTTGTATGGGAATTATGTCATAGCCGTCCTCATTGCAAAATTGAGTAGGCATAGACATATTTACACATACATCCATTGTTGTTAAAATTTGAGTCCACTCAAATGGATCAAACAAATGCTCTGGAAAGGATTCAGGTACGTAGGCTTCATCTGTGCAATCCCTTTCTAAGATACATTCTTCTCGTTTTAAACTCCCGTTTTCTAAGGCTTAGCACATCCAAATAGGCGTGTCTTTGTTCAACCAAGATGGAAGCTTAGTTTCAGCCGAAGAGGTTGAGTCAAATTCTTCTATGGATGTTTTCATGACATCTCTATAAGTGTGATCTTTTAGATTAACCCTTGTTATTGATCCCACTTGCTTCAAGTACAGATAATTGTTTCCCCAATCCTGGATAAGTTGTACTTGTCGCATGAAAGGTCTTCCCAAGATGATTTCATAATCGACTTTCTTTCCAAAGTCCACTATTGCAAAAGTGTGTTGATAATCAATTCCACAGGAATTAACTATCACTTTTTCAAGCAGTCCTAAGGGTCTTTCGATGTGTCCATCAACCAATTGAAATTTCATTCGAGTTTGTCTAATGGATGGTTGTCCCCATGATTCCCATACTGCTTTCGTGGATATGGCTATCCCTGCCCCACTATCCAGTATTGCCATGGTTTCTATACCATTGTATCTCACTGGAAGGGTTGTGTTTCCTTCTTCCCCTTCATAGTATTCTCCGACTTTGTTCATTGGAACGGATCTAATCTCTTTGTTATCCATTTTATGTTTTGATTTTCTCAAATTTTTCATGATTAGCCCTGTTATCCCCACCTTCTCTAGAGTTCTCTGTACATCATTCCATAAATACGGTCTGATTTTTAACAGTTCTCCTAAAGTAAGAGTGCAATGAATGGGTGTAGACATGATTGAATGGATGTTGTCTACTTCTAGGGTCTGTTTCGCTCTTTTTATCTGAGTGGTTTTACACACTGTGGATTCATCTTCGTTATCTCCCAAGTAAGAGGGTAGTGTTTTAGAGTCATTGGTTTAGACATTCCTGAAGCTTCAGAGCCACAATCCCCATTCAAGTATTGCATATCCATGTCCATATCAGGAGGTAGATTGTCTAACCAAACTTCCTCTATAGGAGCGGACTTCAGAGTTAGGCTCCATCATTAATCTCTCTGACTTTTTCTCATAAGTGTCATGGCTAGTCTTCTTCTATGAATGGAATTCCATCTAAGGCATCTTCATTGTCACGCACTATGAGTTCTGGCTCTTTAGTTTCAAGGTGGGGTTCTAGCACCACTTTGGATTTCTCTTTACTGGTTCCTACCAAAAGCTCCTCAGGTTTTGCCATACTCTCAAGCTTGGGTTTTTGTTTTCCCAGCATCTCTTGAGTAATTCTTACCAAATTTTGATAAGCTTCAAGCTTACTGCTTCCATATCTGGAGAAGGATAGTTTTTCCATTTTTTTTTCTATGTTTTTGCCTGCTTTAAGTCCCGCTTGGTAAGATTCCAAGGTTGCATTGATAGGATCAAAAATTTTATCTACCAAAATTGATCCTCCAAGTTTCATGGTGGTTTTCTTGATTTCACTTCCAGTTTCTTTCACTTGTTCCTGGAATAGTTTCTTTTCTTTCTCCTCGATTTCAGCCCTTTGTTTTCTCATCTCATATGTTTTTCTTCTGCTTCTCTTGGTCTTTTGAGAGGAAATTTTTGTATTCTTTGAATCATCAGAGGAGTTATGTTTCTTTTTCTTAGCCTGAGCTCTGGTGATTACCTTGATTGGAACAATAGGTTCATTCTCAGATGAGCTACTAGGTATCACTTGGACTATGTTCACTACTGTTTTATCCTTGTTTAAAGGATTTTTTGGACAATCTTCAGGGAAGTGTCCTCCCTTTTTGTAACATTGCATACAAAAAGCTTCAACTGGCTTAATGTTCTTGTCAGGCTCTAGGCATTCATTTTTCCAATGATCATCTGCACCATAGTTATGACAGTTTCTAGTTCTTGGCTTAATCATGGGTCTTACCATAGGAGGTCTAACACCTTGATTAGCTACATAGTACATCGGTGCAAGTTTTGGTGTAGTATAAGTCACAGGTTCTTCCATTGGTGGTGGATGTGAATTATACCAATCTCCTTCTACCATCACTATAGATGGACTAGGCTCAACATAGGGTGTAACAAGCAGTAGTGCTTGTTCATCTATGACTCCCTCTAAATGTATGTACTTTACCGGCACTGCATTATGTCTAGGATATGGAGGTTGTTGACCCAACACATATTGAGGTCTTTCCATACCCATTGGTGGTCTTTGAGCTGGGGCCATATTAGGCTGATATCTGTACATGGGTTGTCACTGTGGCCTCATAGGCACGTATTGAACATTCCCACCATACTTCGGTCGGTAATAGCACTCATTGGTCTCATGGTTGGTCCATTTATCCTCAATTTCACACCTTTTATGCGGCCTAATTGGTTCTCTCTGTTGAGTTATCCCTTTCCTTGGTCCACTCATATGTGCTTTTTGCATGTTATTCATCATTTCATTCATTCTTTTGAGCATGTCTTCTATGGTTGTAAGCGGTGCTGTAGCAATCGTTCCCATCTGTGCTGGTTTGGTAGATGCTGTTTTCTTACTTTGGTTATCCTTAGGGACATCTTCTTCATTGAAAATATCACAATTGTCTCCTAAGTCAATAGCATCTGACACACACTCTTCTAGGGTCATATATTTCTTGCTATACAATATAGCATGAAGTTCTTTGTTTAGCAATCCCTCTAGAAACAATGATACTGGTCTTTCTTCTACAGGTATTTCTAGTTCTGGGCATCTTGCAATGTATTGTTTCATTCAGTTGCACAATCCCTAACAAACTCGCCTTGTTTCTTCTTGAAGCTATAGGTTTGAGCTATTGTATTGTGTTTGATCCCCGTTTTGGAACATGCATCTACAAATCCTTGAGGTAATGTATTTAAGTCCATGATCGACCTTGTTGGAATGTTTTGGAACCATGTCAGTGCTTTTCCCTCTAATGTCATTCCAAATCCCTCAAATTGAGTATGGAAAGCAAATATGTGTTCTACTCTTAGCACTTGTTTAAATCTTGCTAAGTGGTCATATGGATCTCCAGATCCACTGTATTTGATCCATTTTTGAAAATCAGTCGGTCTGATAGGTCTATTTGGTTCAACTCCCGGCCTCCTAGCAGTTGGTTCTGTTCCGAGTTCTTCAAACTAGTCTGTTGGAAATAGTGACTCATGTAGCCCTGGACTAGCTTTAGTGTCACCCGGTTTTCTTTGTGATGAGGTGGTTTTTGGTTTTTTAACATTACTCTCAAAAGATCTCACGCGGAGTTCATCTCTTGGAATAGTTTCTGGTCCTTGGCCCAATATCCAATCCCTTATGGAGTATCCTTGGCATTTGGTTTGTTCCACCTCTTCAAGACTCATCATAACAAAGTTATTGTTAAAAAAATCCCTAAATAGGTAGGTTGGTAGATCTATTGAACCCTTGTCTTTGATTTTGAAGATATAGATGATCTTCATGGGGGTTAATTGTCTTGATTTGGCATGAGAAGTCCATAGAAGATATTTGATGTTTCTATCCTCCCAACAAGAGACTCCAATCCTCGGATTATCCGTGCTAAGCCGTTTCAGAGGCGTCAAATCAACTTGATCGTATCCCTCGAATTCTAAAGTCGGTGGTCCTTCTTTTGCTACCATATCTAGAATTATGGTATTTACTTCTAACCCCATTTGTCTATCACATCAGGGTTTTCAACTTGTAAATGCTGAGTTTGTTTTTATCCATGTACATTTTTCCTTGTTTGTTTGCCCTGATTTTCTCTTCGAACTCTATGCCATGGTCATCAATGCGAATAGCATACTCTTCATTAGGATCCAAGTAAACATGAGCTCCATGGCGATTAGTCTTATAAAAGGTGAGCATGTGTTTATATCGCACTGTCGTTCTGGTTTTTGAATGAGTCAAATAAGAAGACATTTCAAATGTTAATTCTGAAAAAGTGTCTGAGACTTCTTCAAAGATAGTGTCCAAGTGATTGCATTGTTTGACACTCTTTTCAATGGATACTCTACTAGAGGTCTCTCCAAATATGCCTTGATTTGCTAGTATACAATCAGATCTAAGGTTCATATAGACTTGTGAAGCCCTGGATAGAGTACTTACCATTGGATTGACTTGTTATCAGTTTTTGTCAAGCTTCCAATTCCTTTTCTGCAACCTGATTCCTGTATCAGTTAACAAATGAAACAATTCCATGACCAACATGTGAAAAACAAGGAATTTCAAAAGGGTGACTACTTTTTAGTCTAAATCCTTAAGCAACATTCCAAAAAACTTAAAAAGCAGGGTAACGGCCCATTTGTAATCAACGACATATCACCAAGTGAAGCTGTCCAACTTGTAACATTAGAGGGAGAGATGAAGTCTAACTGGATAA
The DNA here is from genome assembly GCF_014529385.1 of Adiantum capillus-veneris. Taxonomy (NCBI): domain Eukaryota; kingdom Viridiplantae; phylum Streptophyta; class Polypodiopsida; order Polypodiales; family Pteridaceae; genus Adiantum; species Adiantum capillus-veneris. Next base: position 126,870,188 of record NC_140944.1, read on the forward strand.
ATGGATGCAGGTCAAAAACGTATCAACAACCTCTCACCGTGGACATAAAGATACATTTAGGTAAGGAGCAACATAAAAAAATTCAAGGAATTAAAGATCAAGCACAAAAGAAAACTTAATTATGGAGTTTAAAGCAAAAGGAACAACATAAACCACCACCTCTTATTGAAACATTTCAAGTCGAGAAAACTTGACTAGGTGGTATGGATGTGCGAATCAATGTCCAGCTAATCGATGGCAAGATCGAGAGAGAACTTGTGGACATTGTCAATGCTATGCAATATTCAACTTACCTGAAACTATTAGAGTCAATGATTGAGACAAGTCAAATTGAGCTAAAAGTGGCTAATCAAGAAACCATGATGGTTAGTGTGGGACGAACCAATGTCTCAATTAACATAGATGGTAATCACTACCCACACCGGTTCCACATCATGGCTGATACAGATCTCAACGAGTGAATCATTTTGGGAGTTTTGTAGATGCAAAATTACAAGGCTGTTCCAAATTGGAAAGATGACACAATGCATTATTTTCTCAAGGATTAATCTTATGTTACAACATTCACACAAACATATCACATCTGGGATGAATAGAAGCCTTCAAACAACTACCACACACGAGAAGAATTGCTTGTATCTACACCAAACCTACTTGCAAGTACTCACAAAATTAGAATTACCAAAGTTTGGATCCAAAAATCAATGATGGCATCAAAATCAAAATAGATATGGATTCCTAAAACAATGCTTATTACCCAATCCTTGGCCTCATCGTAAAACGGATTCCCTATTGCCAAAACCAACAAAGCTAAACAAAACCAGCAGTAGAACTTTAATCAACATATGAATGTTTCAACAGGCTTAAGAAACTACAAATGGATTTCTAAAGCCAAATTGGAGCCAAAGAAATAAAAAACAACCAAATGGGAATGGAGACTGAAACCAACAAATAACCAGATCTTGTCGCAGTCTCCCAAAACAAGCCTCAGATGGATCTTTACAGTACAACCCAATCATCTCTTGGCCACACAAAGAATAGACACAAACCCAAGCATTAAGGAAAGGGAATCCAAGCTTCAACAACTTCTGTTCGGCAAACATAAACAGGATGAAACCTCACCACCAAAAAACACTAAATAGTTGGTTCAACACCCACATCTTGCACATCACCATGTTACCCAATCCATCTCTTCTCTATGTATAATAGGGAAACCTTACACGGCCTTGTGTTTGCCCATGCACATAGCACCAACCTTCGTCCGAGGTGACTCAAAATTGCAAGGGGGGAGTAACAGTGGTTACAATAGCTGGAGTGGCAAATTGCAAGATACTAGGCTATAAGATGCTGAGAGATTATGTGTACATTGTATAAAGTGTGTTTGATGCTTATAATTCTTGTTTTTTTTGACAACTTTTAGCAAATTTTTACTCTTATCTAGAAAACTGTTGAGCCATATTGACAAATTTCAATGAAAGAGATACTTAGAGTGAGAGTATGTACATACAAGTAGGTAGAATAATTTTGCAAAATTTTTGGCCAAATAATAATAATTTTGAGTAATTTTCTTTTCTTTTTTAACCTAATAATAATAATAAAAAATCAATAAATATGGCTAGGAGTTTTGGATTTAAGATCTGAAAGCAAATGCCAAACCTACAAAGCAAGAGCTTTAAGCATGACAACTATGGAATGATTTGGCAAAAGTCAAATTTAGGGCTAACCTCCCAAGTTGCAAACTCAGGATCAAATAACATTCGGGAGTCCAAACGATTAGCCATCTAAGTCGTGATATGTCATGAGAAACGTGGGAAAATAAGGTAAGTATGTACATTGCATTAGGGGCAAGCCAGGCACATATAGTCAAAATGGGCAATACAAACCTCATTTACATTCTATCTGTTCAGAGAGAGTGCTAGAGAGCTTGTGCAACCTAGAGCAATGTGTAGTAGTTCTGCTTTCTACAGCCACACCAGACACCCACATTCCACTAGATTGGTCAGGTATGATTCTCTTCAGCTCTAAAACATTTGAGAATTGCCAAAAATACCCAACAAATGCACAAAAAGCAAAATCAATCAAATCAAAGATGAAATTTGTGCAAACTCTTAAAGGATGTTTGGATGGGTAGACAAGTTCAAATGACTGAGAAGAATTTGGCCAGGCAATCACAGTTGACAGAGGGGGTGGAACATGGATCGCGATCCATGTCCGCCGTGACTTAGTTTGTAGAAATAAGTTAAGCCAATTACTACCCTTGAAAGCATCTATAAGTTGCATCAATCATAATTAAAAAGTATTGCTGAACATGGATCATGATCCATGTCCCCCAACAAGCCAGAATGGGAAAATTGAGGTTCACATAGTTTGAACTTGCTTTGGGAAATGGGCCCTAGAAATTTGGAATGAAATGGACTTAGAAATCACCAAAAACCAAGCCAAATGGGAAAGTCAATTTCCAAATGGCAATTTTGTCCCGTAATGGAGAAATTTGACCCAAACTCAAGAAAAAGTGCACCAATGGTTTACGGATCATGTCCAAATGCTATCCCCAAAGTTTGGTCCTGAAGCAGAACTGTCAGCAATTGGTTGCAAACTCTGTGCACAAGTCAAAGAGTATGAGATGTGGAAAATTTTCAAAGTTTGGTCATGTCAAGTGCTTTGATTTTCAAATTGAGCATTGTTAAAGTGGAACGTGCACAATTTATGGCCATGGAAAAAGTTTTGGTATCGGAAGGAGCTGGGAACTTATTGTAACTCAAGGATTGCCAAAAATGCATGAGAAATGAATCAAAGTATATGCTAACCAGATTGATCACAATTATTGATGTAAAGTGCCACCCAAAAGCACATATGGAAAAGTTGGACCAAATTAGACCATAACTTGGGAAACTGAGAAAACTAGAGATAAACTAGTCCAACTTTGATAATAACTTCACCAGTGTGTTAGGATATACTATAGGAACAAGTTCCCAAAATTTTACCCCCAAAAGGCTATCCAACATGGATCACGATCCCTGACCCCCTACAAGTTGTCCAAGCAAAAACTATACCACCTGGTCCCAAATATCAAAGATAATCTAACCCTAGAGTTTCAAGCCATTTGGAATTCAAAATCTTTGTTGAAATGCCAAAAATCTTAAGTCTGAGGAAAATTCCAAAATTTGGCATGGAATCCCAATCAGTGAGCCAAATTCAAAAATAAGTGAGCCATAACATCCCTAACTTGTACTTAATCAGATGGTACCACCAGAAGTTCAAAATGTTGTCCAACATGGATCACAATCCAGGACCCCTCGAGCCAGAATTGACATGTAGTCTTCCGGCCTAGTGCCTATAGCTACCCTAGTTGCACCGATGAAGTTTGAACAAATTTGGGCTTGTTTTGATCAAGTTATACTCATTTTTTGTTTTAGGTCAAAGTTTGCAGTTTTCAACTTTTCTCGAGAACTTGTTGGCCAATTTTTGGATCTAATCTATGGAAAGTTTGATCACAGAATGCCTCACAAACGACCAAAGAAGCAATGGGAAGCTCCACCCTACCAAGTGGTGGAAATCTCATCGAGCGAGAAAGACCATGTATCAGAGGAGAAGCTTGCTCAAATCCCAATAAATATTTACATTGGCAGATTCAAAGCAGCCGGCGACACTAAAGTAAGGACCACAATCTTCCCATGGGAACTTTAGACTCTACATCAACAACAAAAAGTGATTGAAGGAACAAGGTGTCTTCAAATGGACACATTTTTCCAACTACAACCATGGGGAATAGACTTCGAGCAAGCACACAAACTTATGTCATCAATTCAATACAATGGAGAAGCTACTCTGATAGATAAGGACGACAAAAACATGAAAGTTTGGATCACTACAGACATGATTAATAAAGAATTACACTTGCCACGAGGCAACCACAACTTGTTGCTAGACCAAAGCTACAGACAATGACAAAGTTTTTGCCAAAGCACCAAGGACATAAGTTTACATACAAGGATTGGTGTACTCAGAGATAGAGTTTCCATTGTGTCTCATCTCACAGCATCTGAAGGTCCAAAAGCCACCGAGATTGAACCTAATCTTCACATTTCTATAGTGATAGCTATTGAAATATCAGATCAAAGGATGATTTGATGTGACCTGGACACTTACATACTAGAAATTTGGTGAAAGCAAATCTCAAGAATAGTGATAGAAATAAGACCTACATGAATGGTGGACCACTGTTAACGAGAATCACTTACCAAGAACTAGGGACAATTTGTAAAGTGTGGGTTTTGTCCTAGAGTCTAAGTGAAGGAGGGAAGAGGGGGAACTATACCACATGTAATGGAGTCGAGATGTAGAGCTACTTAAAGCTCATTTTATGAATGAATAAACACAACTCTATTTTTCATTACATCTCCCTTGTTTATGGTGAGCTTGTGATGGCTTAGCAAATAGTCAAGACTGTGTTTCTGAGTCCAAGTTAATTGATCTTGGAACCTAATTTGCTTGAGTGGATAATCTAGCCAACACACACTCACTTGTGTGCATGAACAATTTATCTTTCATCCACCCTAGCTGGCACAATCCAATTACCATCAAGTGGTATCAGAGCACTAGGATATGCTAGCTGGATTGTTGTTATGCTTTTGTGTTAGTGAGTAGCTGTAAGATCTCCAACCCACCGACACCAAAAGCGGGATGTGATCCTTAATAGGTCTCTAGGTCTAGTAGAAGTCAGAGTCTCTAAATAAGAAAAATCCAGGGAATAGGCCTTTACCATTAACAATGGCTTGGGTCCCTAGACAAAGACCTAGTCCTGTCTCGCAATGGAAATGGGACAACTATAAGAATCCCAGGAGCTAGAGACCTAGATCCTCCACCCAACCGCCCGTATTTATAGGCTCTTAGCCCTATGATCCCCTTTCCACACTGCTAGTTGGCCCGTGGCCGGGGTCCTTGACCCCCTTTAGGGTACTCGTAGGACCCGTGTCCGGACATTACTCCCCCCTTTGGAAGAGTTTTCGTCCTTGAAAACACAAGTGGTGGTATCTTCCTAAGAACACTAATGTTTTCCACCGTGGCTCCATCATGGATCCAATGGTTTGTTGAATCGAAACCCGGTTCATTGGGAGGGTCAATGAAATCAAGAATAACATCTTGATTTTCCACATTGTTGTCCCTGTACAACGTCTTGGTTAACCGACCCATAACCAACATAATGTGAAGACTCCATTTAAAATTCACTTGAGTATGTTAAACGAGTTATCATAACTAAGAGGTGTCTAAATGCATACCCAGGTTTCAGACTTTCTGGAGGTACTTGAATGTGCAATATAACCTCGGCTAATCTTTTCATGAAAGTACTATGCGGACATACTCATCAGCAGCAACCAAGTCCTTGACTTGCTATGGTTTCTTGCCAGTAGCCAACCGCATCAAAACTGATGGTTAAGGTTGTTAACTTGAGAATAATAGGCAGAGACTAAAACTAGCCGTAACATGCCTTTCATCATATGAAGTAAACTTCAAACTAGAAAGGTAATCGATCCAGTTGTTTCACTTCTTTTTAACATATGCACTTAGCATATCCTTTAGCATGATTTAACGTATGCACTTTGCATAGCCTTTAGTACTAAATAGAATGCTTGTAAACTGCCCATCCTACGCGGGATGAGTAGCAGCAGTAAGAGTGAGGTGCTTTCCCCCAACCACTTACGAATAGTCGCCCACGATTGACGACAAACTATGACTTAATCATTGAGTATCCAGCCATATACTCGCTATGGAATGGAGACAACCAACTAGGTTGAAAGCAGATTGGATTTTGAAGCAGCCAATCACAAACACCCATACTCAGCCATCACCTTGTATGGCAGGGTGTAAACTTATACGAAATCTACAAGAAAGATTGCACTGGAAGTGCAAAAGGGTGCAGAAAGAATAAAGTCCATGAATTTGCATGCCGCTCCGAATAAATGTGTGTTAAACACTAGGGCCCAAAACACCTAGTGTGCATGCATTTAACACAAACATATTCGAACCGCAATTCCATGACGAGACTTTGGACCATAATAGAATGTGACAACCTGGTCACACCTAGGTACCAACCATGAGACATTCTCATGAACATAGCATACTTAGCTATATGTAGAAACAACCCTCCGTTAAGGTGGTTTCATAGCACTTGTAATCGTAACAAGTTTGTACTTAGTACCCGACAATTTCTGGCCATTGAAATTGCTCCTGATACCGTGTGCTCAAAATGGTCGAACCAATGGATACGACCAGCACCTAGGGACGTCGCCGCGACACATTGGTAGAAATTTGGTGCCAGTGTCAGTCCCAGAGACTCATATTCTCCACCTGTGGAATATGTCTCAAACAAGGATATCAAGAAAATGACATCCATCAAGTACGAGAGGTACTTGTGTGTGGAGGTAACTGCAAACACTCTGCGACAAGAGTGAGAGGGACCCTCATTCATTGCTCCACACTGGCTAAACTGAACTCCTTGAGTTCCTAGACCATGTTGTATCCCATGTGACAACATGTGCCAAATTGAATCCTACACGTGCATTTGTAACATCATAATGTATATTGGAGGCTACGACCAAAATACTTTGGTGTGACATGCCCTTGGCATGGCTCTTAAACATTCAAACATATTTGTATGACTTGAAAAAACCAAATAATATTGCACTGGAACCCTTGGGTATTGCCTTCTCAATCCAACTTCCGTTGGTTAGAATCTACGTAGTCAGACCCCTTGGTAAGACCCTGTGTAGAAACTGCTCAACTAGCAGGTAACGGTTATCAACATAGTCAACCGTATACATAATGATTGGGATCAACCAAAAAAGTTGAATTTTTCCACTACCACGTGGTAGATTGCGGACTTCTTGCCTTGAAAGTGTAACGGAAATAGATCAAACTGGATACCTCCATGTCGATAGAGTGATTTAGCAATCACCCGCGGGTCTTACCCCAAAACTGTGTTTCCCTAGACACTGGTAGTGCTATAGCAAGAGATCCACACAAGTGAGATGCCTGGCTCTTATGGACAGCCATGCTGCCTCAACGGCTTGCTGCATCTATACTCTGTGGTAAGGATCAGCTGATGTGAGAAACTCGATTCGAGTGTCGCACCAAAACATGTTGTGCTTACAGAACACCCAAAAGATCTGGAATGGCGGGACTCTTGCTTGGCCATTAACATCGATGGGGACTTCACTGAGTAGATCTGTTCAAGCTGAAGAACAATCAGCCAAGAAATGTAAGCATTGGGATATTACCCTAGGTATGACAATGGTTCTTAGCCTGTGTGGTTCATAGCCCTTATGCCAATAACAAATTAGTATTCAATCGAGGAACCGATAAAGACGAATTGGAGTGGCCTCTTAGCCACTTACTAGCTGAGAGTTAGAGCACCTTGGCTCAGGCTGACTCACGAGCAAAACATGTAGCAAAATATTCTTAAAAGTTTTCATTATTCTTCTAGAGAAATAAGAAAGAGAGAAAAGAAGAGCATGCTGGGCTGAGGAACTTTCCTTGAACGACTATGACGTGTATAGTTGATTGTCATGCTCGTGTGCATCTTATGCCGAACGTGCAGCTTATCCTATAAGCATGCAATGGTTTTTTGTTATGACTCTCTCATCGAGAGAGGTAACAGGAAAACACAAACAAGTCACAAAGTGACCCACTTACCGTATATGTGGATGTGACAACCCAAAAATCATGGTAAACAATCCGGAACTTATCTTGTCCTTGACAAAGTATCTGGTGTTATAGCGGAAAGGTGTTTCATGAGGCGGTAGAAGTGAATCCACCTAGCTAGCATGCCGTGCATACAGAATTTGAAGCCCTTGGCAAAAAGTGATGGCCTCAAACGTGAGAGCCAAAACCGTAACTGCCTTGCACAATCTAAACTGGTCGGGATTCTGTGAGCTGATATTCCCTATTTTGCCAATTCTTCAAACTTGTGTGCCACTGCCTTTGATGCCAAGTCATTGGGCAGTACCTTGGCACAAGGGGAAGCCTTGCATTATGTAAAATTGCCAAAGCACTTTGCTTTGCACAATGATAGTAATTGCCAAGTATAGTGTAAACATAGAAAAAACAAGAAAAACTTAAACTTGGCTAACCTGGTAGTTGTTGCTCGCATGAAGGTGGCTCATAGACAAATCTGCCGTGTGAGAGAGAGTTGTCGCATATGTATATTTGCCCTCTTGTATCATATACATCCGTCGTATACGGAATGAAATAATCTACAAAAATTTTGCTTGCTCATAGCATATGCCAAATGTGGTGAGTCACTATGCAAGATGCATAAATAGAAGCCTTGCTTCACTTAAATCGGGTAGTGCTAATAGCCAACTGATGTGGCTGCCAATAGCATGACCAAAATAATCGACCTTGTCGAGCAATTTCAAGTGAAATTAACCAGTATGGTGTGGCAAGCATCCTATGTCGGCTTGTAGAACCAATGACAAGGAGTTGGCCATGCCGAGCAACTTGCTACCCTCAACGAATCCAGTAATAGGCCAGGGGTGTCACCTTGAGATACTGAAAAACAGGCCCTTGACCCTGCCTTTGAAGCAAAAAGTAACTTGTGACAAGCGTGCTCCATTAAGGTATTCAAGAGAAGACATACTTCATATAAGTATGTCTGGCCTCATTGCCAATAAATGCTATTAGCAATTGATGACAGAGAAAAAAGAGTCGACCTTGTCGAGCATGCATAAAAAAATTGACCGTATCGAATTATAAACGTAATGTAAAAGTAGTAAAACACGTGCAGGTGATGCATGTCATACCTGCTTGGCATTATGAATGATAGCCGTGATCATTCATTCCATTGCATACGAGAGTTACGAAGCACATGCGCAATAAGTACTCCACTTCATGCTATCAAGGGCCTTGCCCATTTCACAACCAATGTGGTATCATGTGAGAATTGTAATGCTCTTACCTGCCAGGTTTGATTGCCATTGTTCATGACAATCACCACCCCTAGAATTAGTGTCTCATCCTTGAATGAACTTGCTGTGTTGGCCCATTTCCTGAACTTCTCATATGCTAAGTGGCTTCATATTGCCCTCGATGATGCTCATGCTCGTCGAGATTGAATCACCATATTTTTTCATAGTATGCAAGCTTGCTTGCATGAAAGTCATCTTGATTGCCAGGCTTGGATGTTCGAGCTTCCATGAACCTCAAACCGAGCCTCAAAATCGTCGTTGCCTAGTCGCTTTGCTCAAAACCAATTTGAAAGAATCTGCAGACTCTGCTGCTTGTACCTGCTTCGTAATTTGGAAGCTCAACGGTGTCGTACCCCCGAGCTTGGCGAAGCAGTATGTTGAGATTTTCCGGGTGTGTGCCCGGGGTGGGCATGCACCCTTAGTTATGGTTTAAGTGAAACACCCAAGGTTGGGCGCCCGGGTATGAACGAAAGCTCTCTGCAATGAGCCATGGCAGGGCCGCCTTCGCGCTGAGAGAGAAAACGTGAGCAGGAGAGCAAGGTGATGCTCACCTTGTGTCGGGCATGAGTCGAGAACCGCTCCTCAGAGCCCTGTGACCTCGTAGACAGCAAGCCAGCGTTATTTGGAATAGGTCCGACACCCGGCTTTCCTTGTCTCAAGGGATCATACCCACGGTGCCTCTCCACTGTCGTCGGCTCTACAGGGGGGTAGTCCATGAATCGGCCGAGAACGAGAGAGCGAGCTTCCATGAGAAGTAGAGTGAGAGAGAGAGAACATGCAAGCCTCATGCATCCCTCCATTTCCCCTCTTCCATAGCTATCCCTCTCCCCTTCTCCCCTGTGCTCTGATACTAATATAAGAACTCCAGGAGCTAGAGACCTGGATCCTCCACCCAACCGCCCGTATTTATAGGCTCTTAGCCCTAGTATCCCCTTTCCACACTACTAGCTGGCCCGTGGCCAGGGTCCGTGACCCCCCTTAGGGTAGGGCCCTGCCCGTAGGACCCGTGTCCTGACAACAACACACACTCACTTGTGTGCACATTGTTTGTCTTTCATTCACCCTAACTAGCACGACCCGATTCCCATCACGATTGATGAGATACCCCCAATCAAATTGCAATTGGATCTACTACACAAGTCCAAGCATGTTGTTAGACTAGTGGCAGGGCCCTCAACAACTCAACCACCCAAGAAAGCAGTTGGGCAGAGATCCAGAAGGAAAATATCTGATAATGAGGAGACAAAATCAGGCATAAAGCTTAGCAATGAAATTAAGCCAAGGAATAGGAACACTCTATTGGAATACTAGACCTCGGCCGAGGAAGAGGATGACAAGGAAAAAGAGGAATATACACTCTGTCTGGTGCATGTAAAAAGAAAATGTGTTGAGCATAGAGATCAAATATAGATCTCTCAACCACAAAGGTCCATGGAAGCCGCACAGGCACAAAGAGAGGAACGCCACAGAAAGATAGGGAAGGAGAAAAAGTCAAGGGGAGCTAAGTCAGATGAAGAAGATAAACCACTAGAGCAAAACAAGGAAAAAAGGTTAGAACAAATGCAACAATATAAGTGAAGAACTACCAAAGATAACTTGGAAATTTTCAGAAAATGTGGCAACAGATTCAAAGGGAGCTCAAGCGGAAAGCTACCCAAAAAGCACAGCAGGAGTCTAAAAGGAAACGACTCAATGATCTCCAATCATCTAGCGAATACTCAAAATCTCAGAAAGAGAACAAGAACCAAAGGAAGAGGAAAAGACTGTGTGTGTGTGTGTGTGTGTGTGTGTGTGGGAGAGTATACACCTCAAACTAGACCCCTCCTTGCTTTGGTCGACCCCCTCTTCTAGCACTAGCTTGCACTTGATTGGACCTCATCAAGCTTGGCCAATCACATGCTTAGTGCATATCAAGCAACAAGGGTAGCCTTGGGACATGTGTCCCCTTTCCCTTTGAGAGACAGGACTTGATAAATGCATAAACAATTAATTAAATAAACTAAATTATCATTGGACCCCTTGGGAGGCCAAGAAATAGGCTTTAGGCACACTATGAGGGCAACATTAAGAGGAGCTTGACAAGTGTCCTAGTTGCTTTCTTTATACCAAGCTTGCCTTGTGTGAGGGTGTGTGTGTTCTCTCTCTAGCTCCTACAAAGAGGGCTCACCCCCTCATGAGTAGGGATATGCTTTGACTTTTGAGCACCTCAACCCCTCCAGGTTAGAGCCACACCAAAACCATGGAATTTTTCATGGAATCATCCCACAATACGTTAAAAGTTTTTAGCCATAACCATCGTGGATCCAATCGGCATACCAATGCTTTCACATTCAACCCTCAGATTCACCAACGTTTTTCAATTTTCAGCCCACCCAGGACATCCACCATAAGAAATCAGCCGTAGACTTGTCGCTGTAAATCTTGTCGGTTCCACTAATGTTTTTGCATTCCATACCTTAGTTTCTCATATCCAAACATCATTAGCAAGATCCCATCAGCATCTCAACATCTAGGATCTTTGTATCAGCATTTGTGCAATCTAAAGCAAATACCCCTCTAGTGATAGAAAAGATGACTCTTGGAGGGGAGGAGGGGATTTTGGGACCCCATTCAATGTTAGTCTTCTTCTCTATATATCACACACAAAATCATCACTAACAATAGCATTATCTCTTCTCTCTCTCTAGTCTTTTGCACATCTCTCACATAAAGTAAAAGGAAGTCTCTTGTGCAATAAAAGGAACCTTGAGTACGCACTGAGAACTAATCTTGAGCATTCATCATCAATCACTTTAGCTACGGGTTACATCTTCTCAGAGGGTCTTCACAATGGGTTACATCTTCTCAGAGGCTCTTCACATGCAAACCGCTTGATCTAACTCTCTCTCCGTAGCCTTAGTTATGCTAGAGTTTTTGCCACCAGGCACACTTTAGGGAGCCTCGCACCAAAGAGAAACTTTCAGATACTTTTTTCCCCTCATTATGATGTATGAAACAATCACCTACTAGCTTTCCCTCTTCATGGAGGATGATCCTAGCCTCGGCAATTCAAGAGCGACGTCACCCTAGGTACACTTTCAAGACCCCGTACCAATGAGCAACTTTCAAAAAGCTTAGTCACCCCAACTATAATATCAACACAACAGTTGTTTGGGCACATTAGGGAATTTGGGAGGTCATTTTGAGGGCCTTATTTAGGAGAGAGAAAAGGAGGCACATCCAATGAACAACAAGCCAATGTAACGTAGAAATGGAAAGAAACATCAGGTAAAACCTTGTTTTTATGGCGTTTATGGTATCCATATGTGGGCTTAGATTCTGAATGTAGTTAAGGTATTGAAAGATAGCTACGATAAGGTATCATACTCCCACCACCAAAAGCTCTTGCTCCATTAACCAAGTGTTCAAAACTAAAATTCCCTCCATCGCAAGAAAGTTCAAGCTTTCTTCTACCACTTAGAAAGAGCCACGGTTTCTTATTATTCTTCTTCCCTCCCTAATAGCTATAGGAGTTGTTGTGCTCTCTCCCCAACCAGCCTCCCATTAGTCTCCCAAGGATTAAAGGGGTAAATCAAGCTCCATACTTAACAATGTCCCACTTGGAGACTAATCTCCACACCAAATCTGTGACTGCTTTCCGTCCTGTCTTCTTATCCTTGAATGTTGATTGAAGATGAGCAAAAGCTCAACTTCTCTTTGTTGACCACCTTTGTAAACATGTTTGCAGGATTTTCACTTGTATGCACCTTTCCTAGCTTTAGTTGTCCCTCTTCCAAAAGAGTGCGTATGAAGTGATATCTCACCTCAATGTGCTTTGTCCTTGAATGAAAGGTTGAATTCTTTGTAAGATGTATAGCACTTTGGCTATCACTATACAAGACACAATTGTCTTGCTTGTATCCAAGCTCTTCTAAGAATCTATGAAGCCACAAAATTTCATTGCTTGCCTCTGTCATTGCTACATACTCTGCTTACGTGGTAGAAAGTGAGATCACTTTCTGCAGCTTTGAAGCCCAACTTACAGTTGTGCCTCCAACTGTAAAGACATAGCTAGTAGTGCTCCTTCTAGTATCTTTGTCACTTTCCTCTTGGATCAGCATACCCTTGCAAGAAAATGTCAGTGCCTCCAAAATACAAAGCATTTGTTGTTGTCCCTTTTAGATACCTAAGTATCCACTTTATAGCTTGCCAGTGCTCTTTACCTGCATTGTCCATGAACCTACTCACCACTCCCACTCCATGCGCAATATCTGGCCTTGTCTAGACCATAGAATACACAAGAGAACCGACCACTAAAGCATATGGAATTTTAGACGTAAAGGTTATCTCCTCTTGTGTCTTTGGACACATATCCTTGATTAGTTTAAAGTGACCAACCAAAGGTGTAGAACCCGTTTTTGCATTTTTCATTGCAAACCTTTCTACTAACTTCTTGATATAATCCTCTTGAGATAGCTTTATTGTCTTCTTCATCGTGTCCCTTGATATCTTCATACCATGTATCTTCTTTGTAGCACCTAAATCTTTCCTTGAAACAGATTTAGACAGGTCCTCTTTTAGATCTTTGATGTCCTGCATGTTAGCACTTGCAATCAACATGTCATCAACATACAACATTAGGATGATGAAATTCACATCTCCCAAATTCTTTATTAGACTCAATGATCTGAGTTGCATCTTGTGAATCCATGATCCAACACCCATCAATCAAACTTCAAGTACCACTGTCTTGATACTTGCTTTAAACCACACAAGCTCTTATTTAATCTACAAACCATTTTTTTCTTTCCTTTTACTTCATATCCCTTTGGTTGAAGCATGTAAGTTTCCTCCTCTAAGTCATTGTGAGGGAGCACCGTATTTACATCCATTTACTCAAGATTTAAATCATGAGCTGCCACAAGGCTTAAGAAAAACCTAATTGAGTTCATTTTTACAACATGAGAAAATATTTCATTGAAGTCAATACCTTTCTTTTGAGAAAATCCTTTTACCACAAGCTTGGACTTGTACCTTTTCTTCCCACCTTCTTCTTCCTTTAGCTTATACATCCATTTGTTTTACAATGCCCCCTTACCTTTAGGCAACTTAGCCAACTCCCATGTTTGGTTGCGATGTAATGAGTCCATCTCCACTTGCATGCTCTTTATCCATTTTTCTTTGGATTTGGGATGCATAGCTTCTTCGTATGATTTTGGCTTTCCAGAGTCTGAGATCAAGAGATGGTTGAAGGAAGGAGCAAACCTTTCTGGGAGGTCTACTTGCTCTTGTAGATCTTTGGGGAATAGGTTGAGGCTCCTCATTTAGTTGATGTTGTTGCACATTAACCGTTTGCACTCCTTGAGTCTTCACCATCCTCAAGCTCCATGTACTCATCACATGTTTCTTTTGTTTGTTTTGTTTCCAAGTAATATTTGTATATTATTTTTTCATTGAAAATTACATCCCTACTTTTAAAGATTTTACCATCTTCAAGATTCCATAGGCGATGCCCAAAGTCACCTTCTCCATTGCCAATGAAGAAACACTTTTTGGACTTTGCATCTAGCTTTCACCTTAGGCTTCTATCTATGTGCATAAAAGCCTCGCACCCAAACACTTTGAGAAAGTTTCCAAATCAGAAACCGAGAAGACAGAAATGGTATAAAAGAAAAAGAGACACCAGAAAATTGAAATCTAAACCTATGTCATTAGTCTCTAGTAGAACACAATTTCTGATGCAAATAGATGCACATGATTGTGTCAAAGACAAAATCACGGGTAGATATCCTTTAACAAAAAGCAATAAATATCAAAAACATCAAGACAAACGAAAAAGGAAAATCTAGCAAAAACTAAATACCAGGACATGGATTCAACCATGACACGAGTTGAACGAAGAAAGAAGTATTAAGAGTTGAAGAAAGCCCTAAAGGAGATGTATACCACTAAAATGGAAACAAATGAGGAGGAAGGTAAAGATGTAATGAGTGTTCCATCCCATTACAAGAAATATACTCTCCAAGACCAAAAGATCATAGTCGAACAACTTGTCAGGGAACTAAGAAAACAGGGCGAGTCCTACAAAGGACCTGAAAATGCAAAAAAGATAGATCTCGCAGAACTAGGAGAAGAGCTTAGACCTGCCTACATTGGAAACAACCTGACGAAAGAAGAAGAAGAGCTTTTATTAAGATTACTGAAAGAATACCGAGATATCTTTGCTTGGTCTTATAAGGATCTCAAGGGTGTTGACTTAGAAATCTATCAACATACTACTCCTACGAGAGATGATGCAAAACCAAGCAGACAGAGGCCATATACTTATAATGAAACATCTGCCAGAAAGATCAAAGAAGAGATAGAAAATCTCAAGGAAGCTGAATTCATTTATGAAATTGAACACACAGATTGGATGTCTACAATTGTGGTAGTACCCAAGAAAAATGGAAAATTAAGAGTGTGTGTCAATCTCAAGAAAGTGAATGCAACTACCATTAGGGACAACTTTCCTCTTCCAATCACTGAGCATGTTCTAGAACGAGTTGCAGGAAAAGAAGCTTATAGCTTTTTAGATGGCTTCTCGGGATACGATCAACTTTTGGTTGACCCCAAAGATCAACATAAAACTGCCTTTGCAACTAAATGGGGTATTTTTGCCTATCGGGTTATGCCTTTTGGGTTAACTAATGCTACTGCCACCTTTCAAAGATTGATGAGCCATGCTTTTAAGGAATATCTTTGGAATTTCTTGGAAGTATATATGGATGATCTATGTGTACATTCATCAATCCGGGCTGATCATTTTGAACCCCTCAAAAAGGTCTTCAAAAAATGTAGAATTCATAGGATTTTCTTAAATCCTGGAAAATGCACATTTATGGGCAGACAAGGAAAAATTCTTGAACATATAGTGTCTAGAAATGGCATAGATATTAATATGGATAAAATTCATGTTATTGTTGAATTGCCTAGACCGACAACAGGCAAAGGGGTTCAAGATTTCATGGGATATTGTGGATATTGCAGACGATTCATTTATATATACGCTATAATTGCAAAACCCATGTACAACTTGATTACACTCTTTGAATGGACTGGTGAGTGTGAAAAATCCTTCATGAAGCTTAAAAAATCTCTCACTTCAGCCCCAATATTGAAAGCATTAGATTGGAATAAAATATTCCACATACATGTATAAGCTTCCAATTTTGCCATTGGGTGTATACTAGCTCAACTAGGAGACGGAAAATTTGATTTTCACAAATTTATGTTCTTTGTGGACCACCAAGCCTTATTGTACTTGGTCAACAAGCCATGCAACACAAGAAGAATAGTGAGATGGTTCATCATTCTTTTGGAATTTGATTTCATTGTAGTTGTGAAAAAGGGCACCACTCACCAAAGAGCAGATCATTTATCAAGGACTACCACCAAAAGGGGTAGACGATGATCTACCAGATGCATATTTGTTCTCCGTGGAGATGATACCCCGATGGTCAGAAAATATGATATCATTGATGACTATAGCTCAAGTGGATTTTCAAATACCACTTCCTATTACAACATGATTAATTGAGCAATTGGCTATGTATCAATTACTAGCTGGAAGGCTATACAAGAGAAATTGAGATGGAATAATGCTTTTGTGTATTAATCGTGAGGAGAAAACCCAATACCTAAGTTAAGCACATATTACCATAGTGGGACTTCACTTTGCAAAAGACCAAATATGCAATGGATCTTGAGACTTGAGTATTTTGGCCAACCATGAGGAGTGATGTTCACTCATTTGTAAAAAAATGTCCTCAATGCTAGAAACAAGCACCCATACCTCATGTGACATTGTTCCAAATATCACTTGTTCCTAAGTGGAGTAACTATCTAGTTGCTTACTTATCAAGCCAAACATTTCCTGAGGATATGAGAAAACGCTGCGAAAGAGCAATTGAA
Organism: Adiantum capillus-veneris; assembly: GCF_014529385.1. Classification (NCBI taxonomy): domain Eukaryota; kingdom Viridiplantae; phylum Streptophyta; class Polypodiopsida; order Polypodiales; family Pteridaceae; genus Adiantum; species Adiantum capillus-veneris. The sequence goes on from NC_140944.1 coordinate 126,887,086, forward strand.
ACCAAAGCAAGAGAGTATGCTCTTATTGGAAACCAATTGTATCAAAGAGGGAAGGATTAACATCTGTGTCTTTGTGCAAATGAAGATGAACATATTCCCATTATAGAAAAAGAACATGCTGGATTAGTTGGAGGTCACTTTTCTAGTGAAACCACCGCACGAGAAATCTTAATGGCAGGCATATGGTGGCCAACACTTTTTGCAGATGCCAAAGAATATGTTCAAAGGTGTGATGCATGTCAACGAGCAAAAATGCCAACCTGTGTAGATAGCATGTCTTCAAAACCAATGATGGGGGACTAGAGCTTTTCCAAAATGGGGTATAAATTTTGTCGGGCCAATACAACCACCGGCTTATAGAACCCAAGCTCAATATATCATTGTAGCTACGGACTATTTGACCAAGTGGATGGAGGCTAAGGCAACCCAAAAGAATGATGCCAGAACCACAGCCGCATTCTTGTATGGGAATGTGTTCACAAGATATGGACTTTCAATAGAAATTGTTAGTGATAGGGGAACTCATTTCCTCAATGAGGTAATTGAGTACCTGCTTAATGAAAATATGGTCATCCATAACAAATTGGCTCCCTATCACCCACAAACAAATGGACAAGTTGAGCATATGAATAGAATTCTTAGCTTGGTATTGACTAAAGTGGTTAGTTTAGGATGGACTGATTGGGAAATGAATCTGCATGCCGCTCTATGGGCTTATACAGTTTCATTCAAGATAGGTTTAAATGCTACACCCTTTAACCTTGTTTATGGTCCTGATGCCATACTGCCGATATAATTTCTTTTACCGACACTAAGGATAGCTAAGGATCTTGAGTGGACGGGACATGAGTTGTCAGAGAGGCTTGAAGATTTAGAAAAGCTTGATGAGCAAAGGCTAACAGCTGTAGCTCACATCTATGCACAAAAGCGAAAACAAAAACAATTGTTTGACTCCCATCTAGTTACAAAAATCTTCAAAAAAGGGGACTTAGTTTTAGTCTATCCCCTTAAGCAACACATTCCCAAGTTTAAGAAAAAGGGAAATCAACTGTTTATCATTGAAGATGTATCCCCAAGTGGAGCAATTAAGTTTTCCACTCTAGATGGGGAACCAATGGCTAATTGGATTAGTGGATGCCGTTTAAAGAAGTACAATTTTCCACTAACCAATGAATTGCTAGAAAAGATGCATGCAGCAAAGCAAAGAAAGATGAAACGACAAGAGGTAAATGATGAAGCACAAGAGGAAGCTCGGCTTAGAGTAGTCAAAAGGAAAGATGATCTCAAAAATCAATAAATACCTATTCCCATCAACACTTTGGAACTAGATGAACGACTATGGGAATTGCAGAAGGGTGCAGTGTTAACAGATGATGAATGGCTAGATGGAATGGACCTTCGCATCAACGTACAACTGAAAAATCATAGCACAAATGCATTGGTTGATACAGGAGCTCGAGTAAATGCAGTCAGTTATTCCACATACAAGAAAGCAACGGATCAATCTTTGACATCAGGAATATCGGGTACCAAAGGATGTCACAAGAACCCAACACCAGCATTGGGAGTAGTCAACTTAAATGTGATAGTACATGGATGTTCATGCCCTCACCAGTTTGTATGCTTACCAGATGAACACATGAATGAAACAATGATTCTTGGAATCTCATGGATGCGAACGTACAAGGTAGTACCAGATTGGGAGACCAATCAGCTCAAGCTATCACCTAAAGGCGGACAACTCATTGTTCCAACTGCACAAAGAAAGGAAGAATGGAAACGAGATTGCCAGCAGAACAAACCATGAAGCAATCAATCTTCTTCATCCTATAGACAAGAAAATGCTGCAAGTAGCATGCAAGGAGTCAGGCATATCTGGGTACCAAAAACACAACTCAAGGACAAGCCGTTTCAAATTTGGGTACCCAAAACATCATCTACTGTACCAAAGAAGGTTCCAAAGTTAAAAACACAAAGAAGAGCATCTTCGAGCAGGGAACCTAAGACAAGATGGATTTGGCAAAAAAAGGAGCACTTATCTTCTCCGCAAATTGTACAATCGATGAAGCAATGGAGAGTTAAGACTCAAAACACTCAACCGCAACAATTCATCAAAGAAAGACCAAGATACGAATCGCGAGTTAAAACTCAACAACCGTCATCATTGATACTGACAACTGAAATCATCATGACAAAGCATCCTGATGGTACAATAAAGCAAAGAGCACACAAGCTACAAGATTTACTCTTTAGGAAATAGCAACAGGAAACCTCAACCTCAGAAACCCTTGAGTTAATTACTCAAGGCCCAACTCTTGCATATCATAATGGTTTGAATTGCATTGATCTTCAAAGCATGGTAGAGCCAACCAAGGCTATGCATAGACACGATTTTTCAACCCATGCACACAGTCATCCCGGAGTACGCCATCTAGGAGGGGGTGGAAGGGAACTAAGTAATTAAGAGCAATGTTGAAGAGGGAGGAATTTAAGTTGGATGTTAACGTGTAATGTTTTTCCAAAATTACCTAATAATGCCCTTACAAAATCATCAACATGGAAAATTTAACTGATAAAATCTCCCATATAAGTGTAAATAGTGTATATACTATTTATACTATTTAACTGATAACATCTCCCTGATGAGTGTAAATAGTGTATATACTATCAAAAAATCATAAAAAATGCCCTTTTTTTTCATAATTTTTTCTTGATATTGGGACTTAAAAATGGAGAAACCCACCAAAAAATAATAAAGCAGTGTTTCTCAATGGATTTTCTCAATTATTGATTTTTCACTTTTCTTTTTTAGCGCATTTTATTATTTTCTTTGATTTTTTCAATAAACAGGTCAAAAATTAATAATAAATAGCAAATGAGCTTAGATGGAGAAACTCAAGATACATTGATGATCAGAAGGACAAGGCGGACGGGCACAAAAAATTTCAATCGAATCGAGAGATGGAAGCGGGAAGCATAAATTAGGCCGCTAAGGCCTACTTTCGCAAATTCTTGCAGCATGAGCTAACGGAATCTGATTGAAGAAATTTTTGAGTCTAACATAGATTTCATGACCTAGTAGGACTAACAAGGGAATTTGAGGAAAAGTAGTTTGGGAAGTCCGAGTATAGATATCCAAGCTAACCCAAAATCACCTCATTTCCACTAGTCACTCTTGAAGGAGAGAGCTTTCTGCCTTCTCGCGCGTGATTTCTGGAGTCTACAGTTATTCATTTACAGCACCATCTCACACGAGACATAAGGGGTAAGTTCTAAACTTATCAATGAACAATTCTATATGGCCGGGTAGCAAGTCTAGGCACATGAAAAAAACCTAGAAACCCAGCTGTGCACAAAGTCCTACGACACAAAATTGACCATAGCGGCCTGTCAGCTCAATCGAATTGGACGAGACTTGAACTGTAGCATGCCCCTATATAATAGAACACTTTTATATCACCAGATGACCATTTTTTTGGGGTCGAGGGGGTCCCAAGTAAATAATCTAGGTTTTTGCCATATGCCAGAATTGGATTCTGATTCCACATGCAGCTTATAGACTGGGTGTATACACAATGTACCTAGATGGTTTCATGGAAATAGTTAAGGAAAGCTCTCAAACAACAGAAAATAGCTTGAAGGCTACAAAGCGTCAAATTTGACATATGAAGTCAAACTGACCCCAAATGGGCCAAAACTGGATTGCTAGGTAGCATCAGGACTATGTAGCGGACAAGTCCATAGCTTCAAAAGTGACTAACCAACTCTACAATGCCATAAATCGGTGATTTTAGAGTCGACAAGAGTATGAAGTGATGCCGATACGAGCGAACTTTACCAAATTCATTTTAGGACTTGTTTTAGATGTATTAAATATGTTTCGGTCATCAAATTGTCAATTCTTGCAAAAATGACTTCTGTAAATAATCGTGATTATTTACTTCTATGCTTGATTGGCTTGGAATTGATCTCTTTACTTCATCTATCACTTATACACATCTATTACATGCCACATGTCAAGTATGAGCCAAAATGATCAAGAAAAACTCTAAATTTGTAGAAAAAATGCACCAAAGTCTTTTCAATCCAATTTTTAAGTTAACTGTCGCATTTTTTGATCCAAATAACCCTATATCTCACACACAGACTATACATCATGCATAGAACCAAGTTGCAACAAAAAATTGTACAATTTACTGAAAAAGTTAATAATCGTGATTATTTACTTTCTTGCCAAAATGGGTGCAATTTTCAACTTTGACCTTATGGGACAAAAGAACATGATGTCCCAAGTCCACTAATCAAGTTTGAGTAAGTTTTGATCTCAAAAACTCAAAATTTCTTTATATCTACTGTTCAGAGTCTGAAAGCCTAAATCTGGCACCATTTCCACCCAGTGCACTCAAATGAGCCCACACTTCACTTAGAGTCTCTAAATGCCATATGTTTCAAGCCTATGATGTCAAAAATACAAAATGTTGGAAAAAATCCCCAGTTGTAAATAATCGTGATTATTTACTTTTGTTGCAATTTTTTTCTGAATTGTATGATTTTGATCTCTACATTTTTTAATGCATCTATGCATGCTCCAACATCGATTTGAAGCAAAATGGACATCATTTGTTAGCAATTCAGAATCAGAGCATTTCAGAGCAAAATTCACAAAATTTTCTAACTTTGACACTGTATTCACTTAACAAGAGCAATGCAAGTGCCCAAGAAATCAAAGAAAAGGGTGTCCCAAAAAGAAAAGCTGCAAGAGTTGCCATCATACCAATTAGATCCAAGCTCGGTGAAGACGACAAAGGAAACTTACTTGTCAAAAGAACAGTTCGAAGAAAACTACTCAACGGTTTTCACTGGCAAATTCAAGAGCGAAGAAGGACACCAGGTACAATTTCAAATGCTACCAAAGGAGGTATACGATGTAGCAACAAAGATAGACACCAAGGAAGCCAACATAAGGTTAGGGCTAAGAGATTTCTACAACCGAGAACCATGCGGAGTGGACTTCCAAAAAGCATATGAATTCCTATCCTCAATCAAGGGAGATGGGTCAGCCCAAATCACTGATCAACAAGGGAAAAAAGTTGAAGTAGTGATTACTAAAGAAATAGCGGCCGAGGCATTGAAGCTGCCAACAGAAGGTATGACTATGCGGACAAGAGATAGAAAGATAGTAGGTACTTTTACCAAAGATACTACTGCTACCACTTTTTTTTCTCTCATCCAAAGGCAAGTGGAGGAACCAGCTCACCTCTACCAACAACATTTCCACTTCCTCTCAAAGAGACCGCCACGGTACACAACTCCAAACCATGCGGTTGTGACTACTTTCACTCAAGTATTGAAGTCAACAACCAGGCAAGAAATAGACCATGTGTAGTGTGTACTTACAACACTGAAGGGCACAAAGAAAGAGGGAAAGATCACATATCTGGGCGCTCAAAAAGTGCGAACAATAATTTCATATCATGCTATTGGAATGGATGACAATTTGCCGCTAGCCCCAGATCAGAACACCTGGATCGTGTTAGCTCAACCTTCTCCAAGGACCACCCGATAAACAAAGAGACTATACAAGTCAGATGAGGAATCTGTAGAAAGTTCCCTTGAAGCCCATAGCAGTGAAAGCTCTGACAACAAAGAAACCAGGGCAAGGAGAGAAGCAGTGAAAAAGAAAGCAGTGGCAGCTCACCAAGAGGAGCCACAGCAAAAGAAGACTAGATTTGAAAGAGAAAAGCAGACATACAAAAGGAGCCGCCAAGATGCAGGTGAAGACCCTGAAAGATGGAGTCCAAGAGATATAAAGGGACCAAGAACCAAGAACCCTGCAAGGAAAGGACCAGAGGATCCCAAAGATTTGCTTGAGCAGATGTATGCAAAAGCTGAAGGAAGCTCAAGAAGATCAAAGAAAAGCACATGAAGAAGCGGCTGAGCAACAGAGACAAGCGAAAGCTTCTAAACAAAGTGAGTCGCATCATGACCACCAGGAGATGTCTCCATGACCCTCATCACCAACCATGGAACAAGAAAATCAGCCCATGCCGAGTCCAAGGTCTTCACCAACAAATAAATCCAATGAAGACGATGTAGCAAAATAAAAAGAGCCAACAGGAAGAAGCAAGTTTTGAACAACCCAAGGAAGCTGAAATAGCTAAAGCAAGACCCTCCTCTACAATAGCCCAAGCAAAAGCAGCCGAGGCATCCACAAAGCCTCAAGGACAACAAGTAGAACCACCTCCGTAGCCCGAAGCCACTGCACCAGCAAAAGAGCCACAAACTGAAATAGCCCAAACTTCTAAAAAACCCCAGGTCGAGCCTGAAGATTGGGAAACAAATGATGAAGTCATTATGCAAGTGAATGAATATGAAAAGCAGATGCAGCTGATGATAGATAAGATACGAATAACAACACTTAGCCACAGTGCCAAGGCTAAAAGAGTTGGAGCAAGTGATTGATGCTCTACAAGGAGAGCTAGATGACTGAATGAACATCATTTTGCAGATCTTCAAAGACAGATTAAAGAGCTGAAAAATGAAGCAGCAATACACCAGATTGCAAAGAAAAAACAACAGAAAGAGATGGAAGAGCTTCTGACAAAGTTATCCGATGCATGCAAAAGCAAAGATCAACAACTGGCAGAAGTAACCAATGAATTTTCAACCACTACTCTGTCAGTACAAAAGATCCAAGTGTAACTCGATATAGCTAATGCTTCTTTGCAGTACTCCGAATAGCGGATCAATGATCAAGCAACATTTCTAAGACAGATAAGAGAAAACCCAGCTGTAGCCTCAATCAAGGGAACATATGAAGTCTACAAGAATTTAGAAAAGAGGAACAAGTACCTTGAACTTGAGCTGAAGCTGGAGCAAACGCAAAGATGAGACCTTGTATTGATGTGGGTCCAAAGAGAAGAGTATTTCCTCAAGGAAATAGAGGAATTGAAGAGAATCAATCAACTGCTAAAAGAGGAACAAACAGAAACTCAGGATGAAGTAAGAACCTCTGAACAACCAACCATCAACATACCCTCAGTCTCTTTTACTGATATGGAAACACAATCGTCAGAAGGGCTTGCAAGAGAATTAGATTTTCAAGTTCCAATCATGGAAGCCGAGCAAGTGTCAATGGTCCAACTTTATAAAGCTGAGGAAGATGCACTAAAAGAGCAGATTTTCCAAGAAGCAAATGTTGAATGGAAAGCAATAAGGGATTGGGAGTTGAGAGTTCTCCACTCAGTAAATGTAACTCAGTTCACTCCCAACCAAATCAATCCTCAATGCATCAGCAATCAAAAACTCACTGCTGTTAATAATCATGATTTTTTCACTTGATCTAAAGTGAGATTTGATACCATAAGCATGTGTGCTTAGGCCTTATAAACATGTTCTAGAAGTTTCATAACGTTTGGATGTCGTGTGATGCTGTAACAATTATGATTTGTTTGCCGATTAGTGACTAGCTTTTGGTGATTTTGGTCATTTGAGTGTAGCTTGAGTTAGATGTGAGTTGTCTGTTGTTTTCGAAGTGCTACTGCTGTGTATTGTTTTTTAATAAGGAATAGAAAGGTACTGTGTTTTCTTTGTTAATAAGGTATTAGTATTGAGGTTGTAGATGCATAATTTTAGTTATGTGTAAAGTACAATAAGTAGATTTGTTAGCTAAGGAGTTGCTGTAGTAGTGTGTCAGTGTGTAACAGTAGCTGTATTAGTTGTAAGTAGGTAGGTTTAGGTGTGTGTGTGTGCTCACGCGCACATCGCGGCCGCAGCGACCTTATCTCACAAAAAAAAGGTAGGATTGGGATCGGGAATATCCCCCAGACCTAAGCCCAGACCCAAGCCCAAGCTCAATCTCAGGCTGAGGTCTCAGTCGCCCTTTAAAATTACGTATTTTAGCTTCACACATAGCTAAAAATTGACCTTTTTGAGGACCAACAGAGCTTTAGGTGATCGAACGTTGTGCTGTAAAGCACACTACGACCCCCTGAGCGATACGCTCGTTTAGAGCTATCACACACTCTAATCCAAAAATTGATCATTAAAAAACATTAAAAATATCAAAAAATGAGTGAAAACGAACACCTAAAAAAGTAAGCGTTTAACCTTCGAAGTTATTCGCCGATGCTTGTAGGGTGAAGGCACATGCATATGCGCTTTGGTCGTGTGCTAGAGACGAAGCAACTAGAGAGAATTTTGACTTACACGAGTTCTCATTATCCACCTACCTTAGGTTCCGGGCCCTCGGCCTGGACCCAAGGTAGTACAAACCAAGACCCAAACATAACGGCTAGTGACTCTTTCTCTGACTACGAGGTCATGGAGGGTTTCCCAATGCCTAATACCGATAGCTCAAGAGAAGACATGCATGCCATGGATCCACGGTCCGGACCTAGCGTGCTTAGCCGCTTGAAAGAAACTTTTAGTAGAGCCACTCGCTCCGAACATGGAGCTAATGATGTAAATGAGGGGGGTGGGAAAGTAAGTTCTCCATTGATGACCAACGTAGACCCTATGCTCTTAGAGAATGTGCACGTGAATACCCCATTCACTGCACCCCCTGACTACTTAGAACTATTCCCCACTGAGGTTATATTACCTGATGGTAGAAGCCCAATCGAAGTGCAAGAGGTTGAGCGATATATCATTGCGGCTAGGGAAAAGGAAATCGAGAGCTTACGCAAGGCGGAGCAATGAAGAGAGTTAAAAGCAAAAGCTTCTATGTCAATATCTTTGCTAGGAGAGCAATCGAGTGCTCCAGAATTAGCGAAGGGTCAACCCATAGAGAGGCACATTGCATCTAGCTCAAAGGACACCCCTAGCACCTCAATCCTAGATGGAGCATTCTTAAATGAGAACTCGGAGTACGAACTACAAACGGAAACTCTAACCGACCTATATACATGTCACACCTATCACGTGGGTTGGTTAGATGTCCTACAATCCACAACGGGTGCTACTAGTGTGGAGGATCAACAACAAAGAGTTTGTGAGGTCATCCATAGGGTTATTGAGACAGAACAAGGGGATCCACATGCCTTCAACGGGTCTCATGAGATTCTTGGATATAGGGAAGGCTAAACAACCAACCTTATCGCAAATGGAGACTCCCTTGGTAAGTCCGATGGATCCTCCATATGTTGTTTCTCCAGGGGTCTCAGTGCAATCTGAGCCCACAAGTGATAGCTTTACCTTTCCAAGTCTAGCTCATCTTTATCTTGATGAAACCACGGCTACCATGCTTACTCCAATGATAGGCATGCCAAGAAACATTCCATGGACCTCATTTGTTAGTAAAGCACCACTATATGGTAGCTCAATGCCAACAACAATACCTACAAGTGTGTACCAATTGTATATACCTCTAGGTCCTCGTACTCATGTAGTCCCTACCCCTCCCATTGTTTCAACAACCTATGCTCCAAAACCACAACACCCAAGCTCTTATTTCCATGGGACCATATCGGCTAGCATTAGCATGTCACATCCGACGTCTGCTATGCATAGGGCCACACATATGAACTTTGGACTGCCACATGACACAACACCGTACCAAACGTGGAATCCAAGGGCTTCCTATGCGCCAAGCTCAATGCCAATATCTACTCCACATGTAGTCTCTGGAGCACCTTCACCCACGGTGCCTGCTCACTTAGGTGACTTGGCAACATTTGCTCAAGCTATTGGTCGATCTATTGCTGAGAATACATGTAACACGCCTGATAGAGAGCCTAGAAGTAAGGCCGTACAAATAGCCAAGCTCACACAAAAAATTTAGTGGAGACGGGGATGTGAGAAAGCATATCAAAGTGTTTGAACAAATATGCGATTCTCTAGAAGAACACAGTGACCTGCATAAGAGTAATGCTTTAAGCCTAACCTTAAGTGGAGAGGCAGGGGATTGGTATAGAACCCTAAGGGTGGAAGAAGAAACGATTTACCCTACTCTTAGGAGATTGTTCTTGAAAGAATACATACAAGAGGGAGTACTTTGGGTGTAGCCTCTCAGCTCCAGAAAGCCCAACGAGAGGAAGGAGAGTCGGTGAGAGACTTTATTAGTCGCTTAAAGCATTTGAATTCTCGTTGTAATCCAAATGAGCGCTTTAACAATAACCAATTGCTTGATAGATTCATTAAGGGATTACGACATGAGGATATCTACAATGGCCTAGACATTAGAGGTATCACCACCTGGGAAGCAGTCACCACCAATCCAATTGGAGGATAATTTAAGGATTCAAGGAGAAAGAGTGTCTGTTGAGCCTAGATCTATTAGCTCGCAAGCATCGAGGCATCAACCAATGACCCTAAAGCCTATTGCTGAGGAGACAAAGATATCTGAGATGACTTTAGCAGATCTCACTAAGGCCATTCAAGAGAGTCTTAGAGACAATCGTGCTCCGCAAAAGAATCATATGTATCCAAGAAGGGAGCAACAATGGTACTCAGTATGCTATGGACCTCATAGTACAAGTGAATGCCCTACTTTTGGAGTAAAATTCAATGGGAACTGCAGTGCCTGTGGGAGGTATGGTCATCAAGCTAAGGATTGCATAGTATTTAAGCGCGCGATATGTAAAGTGTGAGCTTTGTCCTAAGGTGTGAGTCAAGGAGAGAAGAGTGGATTTATCCCACATACTATGGAGCAAGGCTGTAGAGCTACTTAAAGCTCATTTCTTGAATCAATAAACAACAACTTAAGTTTGCACTACATGCTTGTCTATGGTGAGCTTGTGCTAAGCTAAGTCAATACTCAAGATTGTGCTTATGAGTCCAAGATAATCCTATCTTGGAACCTAATTCACTTGAGTGATAACCTTGCTTACACACACTCACACACTTGCACCATGTTTCTCTTTCATCCACCATAGCTAGCACGATCCAAATCCTAACATTTGGTATCAGAGCTACGGTGTGCTAGCTAGGATTGTTGTTGTAATTTTGTGTGTTAGTTTGATTGGCATCTCCTAATCATCATTAGGATCCTTGGTATCTCTCTTCTTCTCTTCCCATTGCATACCTTGTGACTAATTAGCATCAATTAGTCAGTGTGAGCACGTTCTTGGGTTTGATTCCCTTGGGCCACTACTCTCCTAGCTAATCCTGAGGTTAACTAGTATTATGCTTAATTATTAGGTGTTTCTCTCAATATTTTTCTTACCATATTTTGTGTTCCATTACTCCCATGTACTGCACTACCTTGCTTTGTCACTTATGAGCATCCATAGCCAATGTCATGAGATTCGTAATGCATCCTCTCATGCTCCAATTGGACATCTCATGAGAAAATAATTGCTTAATTAATTTTGAAAGTTTATGCTACTATTTCTCTGTGTTCTGCAGTAGGGAAGTGTGCTTAGGTGTGTGTGTGTAAAGTTCATGCATTAAATGCTCAAACACCCTCTGCTGGACCCACGAGAAGCAACCGTATTATAGGGTGTTGACCATTTTAAAGAGGAAGGCCCGTCCCCACCACGCTTGGACGCCCATTGGCGGAACTGAAAACGGCTCTCAAACTGTTTTTTATGCAATTTCAGGTCCGCGAACGAACGAGGCCGGCCGACTGTCCATCCGACGGCGCTGGCGAACGATGCGCACGTGACTATCCTCCGCTGAACTGGTGCCCTGCCTGCCTAGCCTTCCCTCGCTTGCCCGACAATTTGCCCGCCGCCCAGACTTACCCCGCTGCCCGGATCTTTTCCAGGGACCAATTCCCACGCACTGCTCCCAAAGCCTCAAGAGCTCGAGTCAAGCCCTTGTTGGGCCCCCCTTCCCACGCCTGCTGAGGCGATCCCTTGACCAAGCTCCCGGGCCTGTAAGAGCTCCTTCCTGCGGCCAACATTTTGGCTCACAAAATTTATGTTCATTAAAGGCACTGCATGCCAACTTGATTCACCATTGACTCTCACTGAATTAGATTTGTTATATGCAAACTCAAAGGATTGCAATTGATTGTTGAAGCCTATATTGTAAGCACAGGACCCTTGTATCCATTTGCAAAGATTGGGTAGACACTACCTTGAAGAAAGTCTCTTCAAGTGGAAAGACCCCCAATTGCACCCATTGCACTAGCATCCATGCATTGACATCCAATAAATCAACCAAAGGTGACTTTTGTGAAGAGGGGCTTCACCGACGGTGAAGAGGAGCTTCACAAAATTCAAAGGAATTTTCTCTTACTCTCTTCCTCATTAAAATATTTTCAAATCTTGCAGCCAAGCACAATAACTTGCAAGTACATAATCATATTTCTTTATTTGTGCATCGTCTAAAGAGCAGACACTGGCTAGGAGAGTCTCCTAAGCTAAGACCCCTCTATCAGCACAAATGGGGGACAAGGGAATAGAGAAATTCAATGTGGAGGGATTTCACACTTGGAAAACAAAGTTAAGAGGCTATCTTATGAAAAAATGTTTGTGTTCTGTCATTAGCGCTGCATTAGAGCAACAAGCCGAACCCGATGGAGTGCACACTAGGGCATCTACACTCATAGAAAGTGCACAGAATCTAGCCAAAGATGAACAAGCATTGGGAATTATCATCACTTCTTTACATGATAACTATGTGCATTTCATAGATGAATGTAAGCATGCACATGAGGCCTGGCATGTCCTAGAAAGTAATTTTGGAGCTAGAGCCAAAAGAAGCAAATTTAGTCTTAAAAGACAGCTTTACAAAGTGACTATGATTGAAGGGGAGGATATTGCTAGCCTAGTGAACAGGCTTAAGAGCATTGTCACACAGCTCACTTACATCCAAGTTGAAGTACTAGAAGATGACAAAGTGGCCATACTATTAAGTGCACTTCCACGTTCTTATGACCACTTAGTCACAATTCTTGAAGAAAAGGAACCAACACCACCATTCCAAGATGTCATAACTCAATCCAAGCAGAAGAAAGAAATCAAAGAGGTTCACTCACCCCATCAAGAGGATTTTTCATCGCAACAACTTCAAGGGGAAGATATTCGCCATCGACATCGACAAACGGATGAAATTGTTATGAATGTGGAAGAATGGGACACGTAGCGAAAGATTTCTACACAAACAAACCTTGCAACAAATGTGGTAGGAAGGGACACCCTCCTTCTCGGTGCTACTCAAGTGGAGGTAGTAGCAGTGGAGAAAGTAGCAGCAGTAGAAGCAACAGTAGAAGCAACAAAGGCATGAGACCTGACAGAGGATCAACTCACATATTAGAAGACAAAAAGGATGAAGGCGAAGGTAGTGTTTGGGAAGACCCATTTTGAAGATGCAGACTCTCTACTTGTAGGGGAGGACTTTATCCTGTGTGGATACCAGCTTATCATCCTGTGTGGACATCACCATCCTTTGTGGAATTTTCCTGTGTGGATCTTATCATCCTGTGTGGATATCACCATCCTATGTGGATTTTGTTAGCTCGTGTGGATCGTGCATCTTCAGTATCTTGTCTTAGTCCAAACCTCAAAGGGAGGATTGTAAAGTGTGAGCTTTGTCCTAAGGTGTGAGTCAAGGAGAGGAGAGTGGATTTATTTCACATACTGTGGAGCAAGGCTGTAGAGCTACTTAAAGCTCATTTCTTGAATCAATAAACAGCACTTCATTTTGCACTACATGCTTGTCTATGGTGAGCTTCTGCTAAGATAAGTCAATACTCAAGATTGTGTTTATGAGTCCAAGATAATCCTATCTTGGAACCTAATTCACTTGAGTGATAACCTTGCTTACACACACTCACACACTTGCACCATGTTTCTCTTTCATCCACCATAGCTAGCACGATCCAAATCCTAACACGATGACCAATAGACCAACCTTAGCATGGACAGACACACCTCGAGTTCCTTCATTGATTTCGGCCCCACCTCTTGAACAAACGTCACAACACATGGTCCCTAGGGCCCAAAATGTTGTTCAAACAACACCCTTACCACCTCCAGTGCTAGGACCACAACCACCACATCCGAGAATCACTTCTGTGAATCAAGTGGGTTGTGAGTCATCTATTGCTTGTTTGGAAGGCTGTGAGGAAGATATAGACCCTAATATTGCCTATGGGATGGATGTGGTTGAAGAAAGTCCACAATACTACATGGAGGACTATTGGTGACAAGTCAAACCTGTCTATCAAGTTGCTGCTCTTGCTGCAAGAGGCTAAACTATCAATTACACTGCTAAGAGACCACCTCTTCAATGCTATGAGTGTGGAGGTCTGCATCGTGTGGCCGAGTGTCCTATTAGGCTACAAAAGAACGCCACACTAATGCAAACTAATCAAGCAAGCACGTCTACAATGCTGATACTCATGTATAATCGATGTGGCATAGATCATTTGATTTTCCAATGTCCAAATACCAAATGCACCGAAGATCACACCATTAAACTTGATTGAGGTTACCGAGGAGCCATCACAAAGTACACCTATGGTACCGATAAACGTACTCACACGATCAATTCTCCAAAAATAAAATTATATTCTTGAGGCAAGAGACACGGCATCAATTGCCCAATCTCAAAAAAAGAAGAAAACACGAAGGAAGAGATCACAAAAAGCAGCGAACACCCCAGTTCAAAGACCAACATAGGGACTGGTGACGACCCCGTATATATGAAGGACGCTGAAGAGGATTCTGATTTAGGTGAAAACATGGAGACCAAAACGACCACTAAGATAGAAACCAACAAGGAAGATCTTCATGAGCCACAATGGCCAGGATCCAAGAAGAAGATAGGAACTTATCCAAACCCTATAGAGGAGATCGAGCGAGTCAAGCAATTAAGAAGTTTGGTAGAAGATACCCAAAGGGATCTAGAACCAACACCTAGGCAGATCCAGATTACAGACACCGTGTTCCCTACGCAACAACAACCTTACCAAGTCCATAGGGGTGAAAGCATGTTAACCTGTCATGCTTTTTCATGTCCCGGACAATGCTAACTAGCACAATTTTGACATATGCTAACTAGTACAATAACTTGAGCTACATCTCCAAGATCTATGACATATGATATATCAATAGAAAGCACTTGAAACAAGGAATCCAAATGTACAACCTCCAACAAATTTTGATATTATTTGTAAAAAAATTTACCGGATGCCCAACTTTTCAAAGATGTGCTAACTTGAAACTGCTAACTAGCACAAAAAGCGCGACAGGGTTAACATGCTTTCACCCATAGACCCTTAGCCATACCTAGTGTCATCCAAGAAGAAAGTGACTTAAAGTCATGGGAAAGTAGGCGTACTCACTTCTTGATGGGGGGAAAGAATGTTTACAGAGGGACTACTTGATCCTAATGGAGATCCCATCTTCCCCATGTCAAGGGACTGAAGCCCAAAAGGTGTCGTTAAATATTGCCAAATTGATGGATTTCATGTCTTCAGAAGTTAGAACCACCATAATGTACAAACTATATAAAGACCCTGAGCTAGTCCCCATGTCAAGGGACTGAAGCCCAAAAGGTGTCGTTAAATATTGCCAAATTGATGGATTTCATGTCTTCAGAAGTTAGAACCACCATAATGTCCAAACTATATAAAGACCCTGAGCTAGTCTCAGCTCTTTGAGCCTTCCTCAATGGAGAACTAAAGTTTGGGCTACCACAATTTGCAGAGATGGATGGAGCTGGGGAGATGCCAATACAGGAGGAACACTTAGATCCACAACCCAACCTAGATGAGAACCTTGTTATAGAAATACCTGTTAAAACACATATTTAGGAATTATGGAAAAAATACACAAAAACGGGACAATTCTTCTTGCTCTATGGTATTTCTTGAGAAGAGGTAAACAATGTTGTAGAATGCACATTGTGTTTGTGTGAAGTTTTAGTGTTTTTCATGGACTAGTCAATCACATATGTCGCTAAGAGATTTTGAGCCTCATAACTAAAAACTTGTTCAGAAATAAAATTTTGGCCCAAACTTAGGATGAGCATTGTCTAATGTTCATGGCATTCAACCATGTGGCTATCCTTGTTGTGCTGACAAAGATGAAACAAGGTGTTACAATTATACACAGTCTTGGTAATTAGCTTTTTCACACTCTAGACATGTTCATTGATGACACAAACATAAATATCACTCCTCTGCTAGAACTAAATTGGTATGACAAGAAAATGTTAAAGACTCTAGCTCAAACTTGAGATTAAGGGCCATTGTATAAGCACTCTAGAGTGGAGAGTCCAAAGGTTGGAGCATGCTTCCAACCTGTGGAGTGAGAAGACAAATCGTGCTTCCAAGGCTTGCTCATTTGAACTTGAGGGCGATCCCTTTCAAACAACAAACACAATATTCAGCCTATACCTTTCATTCAAGCTTGAGGCTGAGCACTATGTTGGTTGCCTCAGCTTAGCCTTGAGCTGGTTGAGACTCAATATTAGTTGATTGTAAACAAATGTGAAGGGAAGAATACCGGAAAAATATATAAGAAACTAGTCCAAAACTCCCACAGATTGTGAAAGTTCTACTTGTGAAACCTGGATCCCTAGGAAAAAAACTTTCTTGAACACTGTCTGAGCGTGCTTCAAAGTCTTGCTATTCGAACTTGGGGCCGAGCCAATCCTTTCACATATTGTTTGATGTGAGTTAGCATTACTTTGAATTCAAAAATGATGGACGTCAAATACGACAAGCGGGAGCGTATTGTTTGATGTGAGTTAAGGTTACTTTTGAATTCCAAGAGGACGAACGTCAAATATGACGAGTGGTAGCGGGCATGTCGTCGCTGCATATCTGAAAATCCATCGCCATTCAGGGCGGCCTCCAATCGCCATGGAGCCTCCCATCATCACGTACACAATATGGAGCCCCACTACTGGAATTACTATTGCAACCGCCATTGTAGCAGGCGCAAGTGATGGTGGATGCACTCCATCAGCTATGGCATTCAACCATGGCAGTGGTCGTGGCCGCAAGTTATTATGTGCTTATTCATTGCACAAATGCTTTAGCCTTAGCAGAGGGTTCTTCATCCTTCTACTTCTCCTTCCAAGGTCCCTTGCATCCGTACTTCCATCACCAACTCCGTACTTCCATCACCACCAAGTCTGGCTTTGATCCTGAAACCCTTGATCGTGGTGGTCCCGTCCCCTATAATTGCCATGGTGTTGGGCTGGTGTCCTCCATATCAGATGGGCATGGTGTTGGGGTTGCTGGGAAGATTATTGGCCATGATGCAGGCCATATTGGGGGCATAGTTGGGCTGTAGTAGGGCCCCTGCAACAATAGGTTGCGGTAAGTGGATAGGGATGCATGGTGCAGATTGGTTCTCTAGCTAGCTTTGTTGCATGATGTGGATCTCTTCCCCAGAGCTTGTAGATTGTTTCATGAACTGAGAGTTCCTTGATCAAGATCTTGTAGGCCATGATATGCACTACCCTGCGTAATAGTAGCTCTAGCTCGTCTCGCTACTATTAATTTGATGATTCTGCTAGCTTTGAATACATGTCCCATATAGCCTCCCTCTCCAAGAGATCCTAGAGCCTTGCAAGACTAAGGAAGAATTGAAGGATGTATCTTGTCCTTGTATGCTGCATTATCATGTCTCATTCTGTGGTAGAGATAGCAAGCTCTAGGGGGTCTATCTATTATGAAAGTTTTTCTATGATGCATTATCATGTCTTCATTCTCTGGCCGGTGTAGCATGCCCTAGGGGGTTTGTCTATTATGAAAGCTTGTTGATTTCTTTGTGGTGGGTTGTAGTTGAGGGTGATTTTGTGTGGCTGGTATATGTATTGATAATGTGTGTGGTGCCAGATGATGCCAATCCTACTGCCATCATAGGAGGCTCAGTCTGCTTAGCAATAGTAGTGATCTCTGCATACATTTCATCACCTACCTACCTCCCACGGATACTCCCAAGGAATCAAATGTTGAATTTGGCTCCATATTAAGCATGTTGGCAACCATGTACTATTTATATTGTTGCATACTATCTCCAAGGGTGGCCATGGTAGAGGCTTGAACTTAAGTTCGAGCTTGCACACCCTTTTGTGCAGGTGTAGGCTCGAACTTAAGTTTGAGCTTGAGGCTCGAACTTAAGTTCAAGCTTGCACACCCTTTTGTACATGTGCAAGCTCGAACTTAAGTTCCAGCCACACCTTTTTGTACATGCCATGGTAGAGGCTCAACACTTTAGAAATTGTTTATCATATCTAAAATCTATATGCTAAATAGCTTGGTTTCTATGTATAGATTCATTTTTCCACCTCCGACTAGAACCAAATATATGTTTTTTTCTTCCAAAAAAGCCACTAGTTTTAACAACTTCTCAGCTCTGTGCCCGAAAAAATCACTTAAAAAGGAGTTATTTTTATAGGCAAACTTGCATCAAACTCCTTCCAATAGAACTCCAAGTGCCCCAAATTGAACTTATTAACAATCATCCAGCTTCTTCTAACTGACCTCTAAGTGCCTTAAAGTCCTTATTATTTTATGACTAGAGCAAAGTTTATTATATCATCCAGAGAATATTATTAAGTGATGAGCTTCTTCAAATAACTAAACTATGACAAAATGAGGTGCTATCCAAAAAAAAAGGAATTGAATTGAGAGTGCCTGCAAAAAAAGGATACCTCAAACTACATATAATAACTACGCTTTTTAGTAGCATTATAAAAAATGGGACTTGAATAATTCCCAAAATTCCTAAATATGTCTTTTAACAAGTTGGGAAAATTCTTTGAGGGTGATGAATCCAATGCGACCATACGAATCACTACTAAGGGATTAACTGTGAAGGAATCCTTGATGGTGGCGCTGGGGTTAGCATTGCGACTAAAAATTGCTGGGAAACTATGGGAAGACCTCACCTTGCGACTACAACCATAGTAGTGAACATGGCCAATGGGTCTATTGTTAAATCTATTGGGATGCTAGAAGATCTCAAGGTCAAGGTCTTTGGACATAAAATAAGAATTACCTTCATTGTTATGGATTTGTCCAAGCACACTATGGCATCGGAGATGATCTTAGGATGTCCTTTCATGAGGGAAGCAAAAATGCCGCATGACTGGTCTAGAAACTGTGTCTACGTGCAGTTCCAAGATTCTGTCATTCGAGTGGATCTTGTAACTGGTCGAGCACATCCCCTAGGAAACAAGTTTATAATTGATCATAGATCTGATACCACAGCTCACTCGGCCCCATTGCAGTATTGTTACACGTGTAAAGCGAACACTGATGTTGGGGAAGATTCTCCTTATATGGATGTACTACCTGGGATGACTGAGTCAGACGATGTGGATTGGGTCCACCTAGCAGCAACCATAGAAACTTGGGGAAATAGGGGGACGACCTGGGTAACACCTAAGGGGGATGAAATGCCACCACTCGTACCCTTAAATATGCTAGAAGCAATGCATATAGCTTCTGATAAGACTCATCCTCATATACCAAAAAAAACATACAAGTGGGTCCCTAAAGCTTCTTTAGCGACCATAGCTAGTGCTAAAAGACAGAAGCCTTGTAAGAAACATCCCACTCGCCAGAAAAAATGTAAGGAAACGTGGTAGTGGATAGCTAAACGACTATTGGAAGCCCAAGGCTACTATCAAGGAAATGATCAAGTCTGGGTGCCAAAACGTAGATTGTGTTCTTACCTGTCACCTGACCCATGTGCGCCCAATCCTATAGCTCCAAAACAAATTGACAGTCGTGGAAAGAAAAAAATTACAGAATGCTACACACCCGCTCCAGAGCTTGTTTGGGTACCGAAGAAAGAACGATTTGTTCTATCTAGCTCAGGAAGAGGGGAGTCCCATAAAGCTTCTAGCTCCTCATGTAATGCATCCATAGAGGTAACAGCTTCTCCACAGCCTCCACCTACAATAGTGGACCTCCATAAAGCTACAAAGGAATCCACACCTCCCAGTGTTCAAGAATCACCTGATGAACCACTTCAAGCTCGATCCTGGGAAAGTACCTTACCACCCTTGCAACTTGATGAGGCACCTAAGGTAATAGAAAACTACTGACAATTGGTTTCAAAGGGTGACAAGAACATTTCAAACAGTATGACCTACCCAAGGAAGTGGGAAGTGTTTGCTGACATCCATCATTCACTTGCTTCCCTCTCAACCTTCCTCCCTGACCTCTCAATCTCCCAATCTTAGGGAATGTATATATAAAGCCTTATACTCACAGAAAACAAAAATAATAAAGAGCAAGAGCAATTAGCTAACGAGTTTGCACAATAAAAGTCAAAACATTGACCCAGACCTACACATTCACATCCGGTACACTAAAACAGAAACCTATGTCATATACCACCTTTGATCCTCATCACGCGAGTGATGGAGGGTAGGTAGGATTAGTACGATAGGAGTATTTTTGTTTTAGAGTTTAGTGATTAGCAAAGTTCTTTCTTCCCACTGATGTGCCTCCTAGAGGTATTCTTTGTGTTTCCTAGTGTGTACAGGAACGTGTTGCTGTTGTTAGGATTTGGACCTTCATGGAATCTTTCTCTCGTTCGTACTTCAAATCGAGCACCACCATCAACACAAACATGTGTTTTTTGTCCATTAGCATTGCCCCTTATCTCTTTTCCATCCATGTTTGTCTGCTTTAATTGTGATTGGTAGCATAATATTCAACACATTTGCTTAGTATCAAACATTAAATTCAATATAATTTTTTGTCATAATCACTTGTCTAGGTTTAAAAATCAAGCAGTCCGACTAAGCTAGTTTGATCAAGCTAGGTGTTACAGACTTCTCTTAATACCATGGGGAATGCCTTTCTAATAATCAATGGTTACTTAGGTTCTTAATCCAATCAAGGCAGCATTGTGTGAAATGTACTAGGGCTTTCTAGTGGGCTTAGTCCCTATTGACCATTAGCTTAAGTATTATAAAGGGAGTTTACTAATGTGATGAGCCAGGGAAGGCTAACAGTGTTATATGACCCCCCAAATTACAAAATTAAAATGCTAAAAATGTGCAAACAAAAAATATCAAAGTGCCACAATGTAAAATCTTAAGCTGGAAGAGAAATCTCAGCTTGATTTGGTACTTCACTCACATGTATTGCCTATGGTACTAGAGACCTAGAGGTTCCCAATGTGGGCGCTTTTCCTTGAAAAGCAAAAAACCCAAGGCATACAAAATCAACACACACATCAATTGAAACAATGTGAAAAGACTTTGGGGGGTCAAAGAAAAGGAAATAAGTCAGGCGATGATTTCATGAGCAATTTCTTTTATCGTAGCTTAACTACAAGGTCTTCTAGGTATAGCCTCTAGTCAGACCATGGACATGAAATACTTGGCTCTTGCGATTAAACAACTCAATTGACCAGAGAAAATTGAGAAGCTTGCCCATGGTATTAATAGTTGATCTTTAGTGGCTTTCGACCGCTAAATTACCGACCCTAGACTTGTAGAGTTTTTGACCTTCCCAACTGTTTATTTGTTTGATTATGTGATGTTTGTGGGCCTATGCAAACTTTGTCCTTGGGAAATTAGCTTTACTTCATGAATTTCATTGATGATTAATCCAGGAATGCATGGGTACATTTGCTTAAAGCTAAGTTCGAAGTGTTTATGTGCTTCAATTTTTTTTTCGCTATGGCTAAAAATGTCTCTAAATGTTCTATGGGCACCCTCGGTTCAGATTCAGGGGAGGAGTATATGTTTCATGAGTTTAATGCCTTTCTGGCTAGTCATGGGATAAAACACCAATGTATAGTTCATATATACCTCAGCAAAATGGTGTTGCTAAAAGAAAAAAGAGGTCTCTTACGGAGATGGCATGATGTATGGTCAAAAGTCAAGCTTTGCCACATTTGTTTTGGCTTGAGGCCATCACCTGTGCTACATATATACTTAACAAGTGTCCTATGAAAGCTTTGCAGTCGATGAATTTTTATGAAGCATGGCATGATAGGAATCTATCTATTGATCACATGTGCATTTTTGGTTCTTGGCCTATGCTTTGGTGCCACAAATGAACAAATGCATTTTTGTTGGTTACAATACTGAAAGCAAAGACTATAGTTTGTACCATCCACAAACAAAGCGTATCTTTAGTTTCACGAGATGTTGTGTTTGTGGAAGATTTTGTTCAACCCTTGTTGCCAAGTACTAGAGATAATAATGTAAGCTCATAGGACATTTATGACAGTTTGTTGCCTCTTTTTAGTGGTGGAAATTTGAATGTAAATCCAAATGAGGAAAATGTACAGCCTATGGGGTTTTTAGAAAATTCTATGGATCATCCTATTACTAATGCAGATATAAATGATGTACTTGATGTGGAAAGGGATGAGAATGAGCAAGCTAGGGGTATGCCAAATCTTTTGGTGCATACTTTACGTGACAATAAATTGGATGCACCTTTGTCTAGTTTTACTTGTTCAAGTTCTTGCTATTAAGTATGTGCCTTAGTTTCAAAATCACACATTTGTAAGGCCCCCATTATGAGGAGAAGCCATCACGTGTAAGAAAAATCACTCGTTGGAAAATAAAAAATTCATCGGAATCTTCCCTTTCGTCGGAATATTACAGTTGGATGGTGGCCGACAAAGAGTGAATAAAAAATGGCTGGTAAGTTGGCCGATGGCCAGTAGTCAACGGCCTGGTTGATGGTTGAAAGTCTTTGGCCAATGGCTGCATTCAATGGCCGGTAGACGAGTTTTAGATAGACTTGTCTACAGCTACACATGGGCGAATGTATAATTTCTAGGTGGACTTGTCTTCTCAATGGCGGCAACACATGGGCATGTGGAAGAGTTCAACTTGGACTTGTCTGCACAAGGGTGGCTACACACGGGTGCACAAGGGCAGCTACAC
Organism: Adiantum capillus-veneris; assembly: GCF_014529385.1. Taxonomy (NCBI): domain Eukaryota; kingdom Viridiplantae; phylum Streptophyta; class Polypodiopsida; order Polypodiales; family Pteridaceae; genus Adiantum; species Adiantum capillus-veneris. The sequence continues at coordinate 126,909,862 of NC_140944.1, forward strand.
ACAGTTGAGAAAGGGCAGCCCTTTTGGCCTATAAAAGGAGTCCTTCTCTACACACAAAATACATTTTTGAAGTAGATGTAGCAAGGTGTGTGTGAGGTGGTAAGAGTGAAGCAAGGGGGGAGTTCCATTAAGGATATAATCCCTTTGTAACCTACTTCTAGTTTGAAGTACAAAAGCCATTGAGTGGATGCTTTCCCATGGACGTAGCCCACATTGGGCGAACCATGTATATCACGTGTGCTCTCTCTCTCTCTACTCTATTATCTCTCTTGTGTGTGAAAATTATCTCTCTCCATTAAGTAAAACACCCTAAGCTCTACTTAGCTATGCTCCTTTTCCTAACAACTAGTATCAAAGCAAGGTTTAGTTGTAGCTAAAGTATCTTAAGGAAATGATTCCTTGAATTGAGTGGGAGTAATGGTGAAGGAAGGTAAGCTCAAGATTGAGAAGTTCAATGGAAAAAACTACCAACGCTGGAAGATGCAAATTGAAGACTACCTCTACCAAAAGGATCTTTATTCGCCACTAGGCGTTCTTGCAAAGAAGCCCGCAACCAACGATGGCAGATGAAGCATGGGCTGTCCTTGACAAAAAGTCATTAGGAACAATTCGGCTATGCTTGCCATCAAGGATGGCTTTCAACGTTACGAAGATGAAGACCACGAAGAACTTGATGAAGTCACTTGACGGCTCTACAAAAAACCATCGCCATCCAATAAGGTATTTCTCATGATGTTCTTGTTTAATCTAAAAATAGCAGAGAGTGGCTCAATTGTAGAACACCTAAATGGATTTAACACCAACATAAGTCAATTTTTATCGGTGAAGATCAACTTTGACAACAATGAAGTGCGAGCTCTCCTTATACTAGCATATTTGCCGGATAGTTGGGACAACTTTGTGATGGCTATAAGTAACACTATCTATGGCACAAATACTTTTAAGTTTGATGGTGTTGTGGGTGTTCTACTAAGCAAGGAAATGCAAAGGAGAAGCATAGGTGAATCATGAAGAGTTGCACCATTAGTAGAAGCAAGAGGAAGGCATAAGGAGAGTTTAAAACATCAAAAGGGTCGTGATTGCTCAAGGCGGAGAAAGTCACGCACAAAGTAAGTTCTTGAATGTTGGAACTGCGATAAAAAGGGCCACTTCAAGAAGTATTATTGGTCCAAGAAGGAGGAGTCAAAGTCTCAAGAAAACAAGCCAACATCGGAGTCTAGTGTGGCATGTAAACTAGAGCAAGACGCTCTAATTATCTCGTTAGACAATGTGTCTAATTCCTAGATAGTAGATTCCGGGGCTTCATTTCATGCGACACCACCCAGGAAACATCTCCAAGATTACACCAAAGGTAATTTTGGGTATATATACTTGGGAGATGATGAAGCTTGTGAAATTGTAGGCAAAGGAACAATTTGTGATAAAACTACAAATGGAATTGAATGGAAGCTTAAAGATGCTAGGCATATTCCTTCTCTTTCCAAAAATTTGATCTCTATAGAACAATTGGACGATAAGGGTCACAATATTGCATTTGGAAACAAACAATGGAAGATCTCAAAGGAATCTTTGGTGGTTGCCAAAGGACAAAAGGCTGGTACACTTTACTTGTGCACTGTCATCATGCAATCTTCAACTTGTGTAACATCTACGAAAGTCGAGAGTGCGGTGTGGCACTACCGGATTGGGCATATGAGTGCCAAAGAAATATATATCCTTCAATCAAAAAAGCTTCTACTAGGTTTGGAAGAAGTGGACTTAGAGTTCTGTGAAGATTGTGTTTACAGTAAACAAAAGAGCGTAAAATTTCCAAAAGCAAGAAATGATTTGAAAAGAAAAAACTTGAATTGGTTCATTTTGATGTTTGGGATCCTGCAAGTATGTTAAAATTAGGGTTGCAGGGAAACACACACATCTTGGAGAAGGAGAAGGAATCTCAATGCACACAACAAAGAGTGTATTACTTAGTGGACAATGGAGGATAAGATAGCCCTAGTGTGGTGGGTGTATATACAATGCATGCGGGAAAAAACCTCCTAGGAGGGAAAGAATGCCCCAACGGTCCTAAGTGTGTTCACACACTTAGGATGTGTTCACACACATCACTACCACATGTATATGGTAACAAATCCCCCCTAGGAGTGATGCAATGAATGAGAGCTTGCACATGGAGTATAGGGAAGTGCCATGCTTTGAGTAGAGGATCAGTCCACAAAGGGAAGCAAACCCAAAGCTTTGTGAAAGGCTTCAAACTTCTCACAAGATAATGCTTTTGTTAAAAGATATGCAAGGTTGTCTTGTATTGGCACATAAGCCAAGCTGATCTCTCCTGCTAAGAGCCTCTCCCTAACATAGTGGTAATGCATCTCAATGTACTTTGTGTGAGTATGAAAAACTGAGTTCCTTGTAACTTCTAGTGCACTTTGACTATCAATGTAGATAATGTTGGTAGTGTCTTTTCCAAAACCCAAATTAGCCATAAGGTGTCTGAGCCATACACACTTAACCATACCTATGAGGACTGCCCTGTACTCAGCCTCACAGTTGGAAGTAGGTCGCTTCTTGCTCAACCATAATATTCATGAACTGTCGAGCATGAAACAAAAACCCATAGTGGACACTCGTATCTCAAAGCAACCAGCCTAATTAGAGTCCGGAAAAGCATGTAATTTGATGGCAATAATCCCCCCTTGGGATAAAATAAACAAATATGTAAAGTGCCACTCAAGTAGTGAAAGATCTATTGGACATCTTGCCAATGCTTAGACTTTGGGCTATCCATAAATCTGTTGACCTGTGAGAATCCAAACTGAATATCTGGCCTTGTGTTGCATATATATATAAGGCCTCCAACATAAAATTTGGTAAAGAGTGACATCAGTAGGATCACCAGAATCATGAAGACTCAACCTCAAACCTGTTTCCATGGGAGTGGCAATAGGTTTGCAATTCTCAAGTCCAAACTTATATAGCAATGTCTTTATGTAACTTGTTTGACACAAGGCAATACCACCATCACACTGCTTAAACTGTATGCCCAAGTAACGATGCAACAACTCCAAATCTTTCATCTTGAAAGTAGCATTCAAATCAGCCTTAAATTCAGTAATATGTGCCTCATTCGGACCAATGATCAACAAATCATCCACATATAGAACAATGATGAGACTGCTTCAACCCATACAAAGCTTTCTTGTCCTTTCTTGACAAAACTGCAAGGTTGCATTACATAAACTTCCTCAAATATGTCACCATTCAAGAAAGCAGTAACAATGTCTGATTGATGTACATCCCAACCAAAGTGAGCTGCCAATCATACGACAAGTGGGAGGAGAAGTCTCTTCATAGTCTATGCCTTTTTACTGTGCATAGCCTTTTGCAACAAGTCGAGCCTTATAGTGATCAATCTCACCATCCGGCTTGCGTTTCAACTTGTAATCCCACTTTGTACCAATGGCCTTTCTGCCAAGAGGCAAATCACATAAAGTTCATGTGTCATTTTCTATAAGTGCATCATATTTAGATTTCATGTCAGCCATCCGATTTTCTAAATTTTGTCCTTCATCAAAAGACAGAGGTTCCTCAACATCACATAAACTGGAAACAACCAAAACATAGCAATCTGATGCATATGATGCATGGCAAGAACCTGAATGAATCTAGACAAACGTGCATCCAATTTACTATCATAAAAAGTATACACCAGCCATTTTGGCATACCTCTAGCTTGCTTATTCTCAGCCCTTTCCTCATCAAGTACATCATGTACATTTGCATCAAAAATTGGATGATCTGTAATATTTTTAGAAACCCCCATAGGCTATACATTTTCCTCATTGGAATTTAAATTCTAGCTTCCACCACTAAAAAGAGGCAATAAACTATTATAAGTGTCCTGTGAGCTTACATTATTGTCTCTAGTACATGACATCAAGGGTTGAACAAAATCTGCCAGAAAGACAACATCTCGTGAAACCAAGATACGCTTTGTTTGTGGATGGTATAGCCTGTAACCTCTTCTTTCAGCACTATAACCTTGACAACTTCTAGATTTCCTTGGGTCTTAATTGTCCAAATACTAGCAAAAATCTGGTAAGAATTTGGCAAAGCATCAAGAACAGTCTGCACAAGGGAGCTATCAGAAATGACTTCGCTTGCAAAATTAAGTTGCTTATTAATATCCTTGACACCAGTAAGGAAATTTTCCATCTCATCTTCCTCATGCATAATCTTTGACTCCAAATCTTTACGCAACAATGCAATTCTAGCCTCATTGCAACTTACATTAAGACCAGCTAGAATATCCCAAGCCTGTTTTGCAGATTTTTGTTGAACGAATGTGAGGAGTAATAGTGCGCTTCACAGACAATGCAGTCAATGCATGAGCGTGCACATCTCTTACATCCCAATGAGCTTGTTCAGCCGTAGGCAAAACAGCTCTGGTAGCATCAGCCCTGCCACCAAAACCTGCAATATCCTCAACGTCGCCTACATCCTCAGAACCAGGGTGGACATCAATGCCCTGCACAACATTCCAAATGCCCATTGATACGAGTAAATGTTGGATCATGTAATCCCACATTGGGTTATTGTCCCCATCCAATTTATCATTAGCTTCAAATATCTTGAACACATCCGTGTTGTTGTCAGCCATGGCGAATGAAGATTCAACCCTTTGACAAGATACCCATTTGAGGACTAGATTGAAGATTCAACCCTTTGACAAGATCATGTGATGAGAAAGATTAGGCATCTTAGAAAATCCCAAATGGACTAAATAATGATGCCATACTTTGCAATCAAGATCTCCTCGTGATGTAACCATACTAGCAATTCATCATTTAAACAAAACTCAAAAAGAGTACTATGTCTAAGTGAAATTGCTATAGTAAGTTCATTCGTTTCAATGTGGTATATAGCATGATTAATGTTAACAAAGAGACCAACATCAAAAAGTCTTGTAATAGAAAGAAGATTTCATTGAAGTTCTAGAACATATAGAACACCTCACAAAATTTTGGGTAAAGAAAGAGTATCCGGATAAAAGTCACAAAAATTCCCCCATGACCTAACAAGTAGGATTGTTGGTAAGCTAAAAAAGTTTCTTGTTCAAAAGAGCATGATAATTGTGCAATCAGTGTGACTGATATGTCATATTACCAGTAGCATGAAGAAGAGTCATGCACATGAAGTATTGTATATGGAGAGATGTCATAACAAATAGAATTTTCTCCATGATGTATCTATTTATTAGAAGAAGGAATATGTTGTGCTACATATGCTCGAGCATAATCTTGATCATAAGTTCTTTTATAGAACGAGAAGATGAATGAGTTGAATAACCACAATAGCCTCAAAAAAATTTGAGATAAATGTACTTGTTTTGACGTTCTAATACCATGCTCTTCATCGTATTATCGAGCTCAACAATCGAATTCATTATGATCACTCTTTTCACAATGTTTACAAGAAAATCTGAAATGAGAAGAACTACTATCTCAAGAGAAGCCACCACGATAGGAATGACCACCGTGACTAGGTCGTGCTCCAAAAGGATGCAACAAAAGTCATCTTAGAATATGTGTCTTCTTATGTTACCATGACTATTTCATAACTTTTGTATGATGTTCATGTTGTTGAGAATACTTAATCAAAGACACACGTACACATGTGATCAAAATTAATGCAATCTTTGCTACATAGAATAGTAACAATGTTATCATATAGTGAATTCTTCATTGTATCAAGAAGATACGTTAACAATTATTTGTGTGGAATGGGATCACCACAACAACAAGAAGTTGATAACATTTTATTGGAAAAATGTAATATGAGCCGTCACAGAGGTTCCCACTTTGTATGGGTCTTTCAAGATATTACGAAGATATAAAATCTCTATAATAGATTTCTTCTCAAAAGAAGCAATTCCCATATAATACGTGAAGTAGCAAGCTCGAATATATGTCCAACATGAAAGAATCATGAAGAGATCATAAAATATACCTCCATGCCACTTTGTTACAAAAAAATCCTTGTAACATGATCAATTTTTCATTGCTCAAATATAGGACCTTCAACCATGAGAGCATTGTCAAGATTGGCATCAACAAGTTGAACTGGACACATAGAAGTGCCAAGGAAAATATCAAAAACTAATCACCTTCAAGAATTAATAGCATTTTGGCCTTCCAACATATAATTTTGTGGCCTTTAAATAAATAAATAGATCCGAAGGATATCCCAAATAATAATAGAAGTTGCCATGTTATATGACAAAAGGATGCCTAAGATGAGATCGCAGACCATCAACTAGTACAAATGACATAACATAGGCACCAAGAATGAATAAATCCAAGATCAACATTGAAGGAGTACGAGCGGAAGTGTGACGCGAGAGAGAGTGCGAGAAGAAGAGCACAACGATATGGTGAACTCGCTCTACTGTAATGTGTAGAGCATAGTGAGTTCTTATTAGGTTTTTACAAAAGAATATGTGTACATACCTGGCGGCCCACCCACTTACCTGGGCGACCACATTGGGCTTTATACCCCAACAACCTCCCACTTAAAGTCCAATGTGGTACTTTAAGTGTGAGAGAAGATACTATACAAGCTAATATACAAGAGATGTAGAGAAGTGATGTACTACCCTACACCTAACTGCTTGCGAAAATGTGCAAAGATCTCTGAGGGAAGTCCTTTTGTAAGTAGATCAACAGGATTTTCTGTGGTGTGAACTTTGACAAGATGAAGTTGCTTATCCTCGAGCATTTCCCTGATGAAATGATACTTCACATCCACATAATTTGTCTTTGAGTGATAAACTGGATTGCGAGCCAATTGTATAGCACTTTGACTATCACAATATAACACAGGCATCTCTTCTTTGATTCCCAAATCTGTTACTAGTCGATTAAGCCAAATTGATTCTTTGCATGCCTTTGATGCTGCAACATATTTAGTCTCTGTAGTAGACTGAGTAACACAATCTTGTAATCTAGAACGCCATGATACTGCTCCACCAGCCAATGTAAAGACATACCCTGACGTAGACCTTCGGTTGTCTAAGTCACCTGCATAATCTGAGTTTGTAAAACCCTTTACACTTAGCTCCTGACTCCCATAGCATATACGCATACTCTTTGTAGCTTTCAGGTATCTCAATATTCCTTTCACTGCCTCCCAATGTTTCTTGCCTGGGTTTGACATGTATCGACTTACTACTCCCACTGCAAATGCAATGTCTGGGTGAGCAGCAATCATTGCATACATTAAACTACCCACTGCAGACGCATATGGAATCTTATCCATTTCAGCCTGTTCTTCCTCAGACACAGGACAATCTTGTTTGCTAAGTTTCACATATGGTGGCAATGGAACACTCAATGCCTTTCCCTTCTCCATATTGAAATGTTGCAAAACCTTGTCAATATACTTTGTTTGAGATAACCAAATCAACTTCTTTGATCTGTCTCTCTCAATGCGCATACCAAGTATATGACTTGCCTCACCCATGTCTTTCATGTCAAACGATTTTGCCATCTTTGACTTCAAAGCTGAAATTTCTTCCAAGTGCTTGCCAGCAATCAAAATGTCCTCCACATACAAAATAAGGATCAGCCAACTGCCATCCTTAGCCTTCTTTGTATATAGACAGTGATCGAACTCACTACGTTTGTAGCCTTGAGAAAGCATAAACTTGTGGAACTTATGGTACCATGCCCTCGTGATTGTTTTAAGCCATAAAGACTCTTTAACAACTGGCATACCAAATCTTCCTTGCCTTTCTCAACAAACCCTTCTGGCTGCTGCATGTAAATTTCCACATCTAAATCACCATGCAAGAACGCTGTCTTGACATCCATTTGGTGCAACAACAAATCTAATATGGCAACCAATGCAAGAAAGCATCTCAATGTAGTCATCTTGACCACCGGAGAGAAGACTTCATCAAAGTCAATGCTTTGTTCTTGCTTAAAGCCCTTGGCAACAAGCCTTGATTTGTACTTTGGCTGACTATCATGAGCGGTGATCTTATACCTGTAAACCCATTTACAAGGTAGAGCCTTTTTGCCCTGTGGTTTTTATGCAGAGCTGTCATCTCTGACTGCATGGCCAATTGCCAATTCCCGGAGTCCTTCATTTGCACTACTTCCTTGTAACATGAAGGCTCATTGCAATCAATCAACATGACATAGTTCATAGAGGGAAAAAACCTATCAGGAGGTCGCGTGATACGTCCAGATCTACGCACAATAGGTGGCTCAGGCTCAGCCACAACCTGTGGTTCTAATCTATCCTATCCTTGCTCCTCTTGAGCCCTAACATTTTCAGCCACAACCTGTGGTTCCAATCTATCCTGTCCTTGCTCCTCTTGAGCCCTGACATTTTGTCTTGCACGTGCAGGTCGATCTTCTTGGAAGACAAATCTTCTAATCTCCTCAACCCTCTCTGGTTTAGAATGATATTTGGATTCATTAAAGTGAACATCATTGCTGCGGATAACCTTTCTAGATTCGGGATCCCAAAGTCTGTACCCCATCTCACCAGAATTACCATAGCTTAGAAAGATGCACTTTCTACTCTTTGGCTCAAGTTTGTTCCTAAATTCCTTTGGAACGTGAGTATATGCCTCACAGCCAAATACTCCGAGATTCTTGTATGAGGGAATTTTGTGTGACCATACCATCTCTGGCACCGAATCCTTCTGCAAAACCTTGCTAGGAGATCTATTTACAAGATGAATAGCTGTTGATACAGCTTCAGCCCAAAACCCATTTGGCAGTTGTGCATTAGACAACATACTTCTGACCTTCTCTTGTATGGTCCTATTCATCCTCTCAGCAACACCATTTTGAGGAGGATTGTAAGGAGCAGTAATTTCACATTTTATACCTTTTGAATCACAAAAGTCCTGAAAGGCCTTTGAAACATACTCTCCACCATTGTCAATGGGTAAGCATTTAAGCTTCTTGCCACTCTGATTATCCACAAGTGTCACAAACGTTTTGAAAACACTAAATGCTTCATCCTTGTGCTTGAGAAAGTAAACCTATACTTTCCTCGAGTAATCATCTATAAATGTCATAAAGTAAGAAGCTCCCCCTAGAGATAGGTTAGGCATAGGTCCACACAAATCACTATGAACAAGTGCCAACTGTGTATCTCTTCTACTGCTTCTATGCTTATGTGGCTGCTGTGTTTGCTTACCATACAAACAATGTTCACAAAATTCAAAATCATTAAATGAAAAGACACGCAAATAACCAGAACGAGACAAGATTGCCATTCCCTTCTTGGACATATGTCCTAACCGGCTATGCCACAAAGAAACGTTTGGTTGCTCGGTTACATTGATTACATTTTTAGAGACATTTGATACATAAATCATGTAAAGTCCTCCAGACTTTACTCCATGTGCTATTGTCATCGAACCCTTTGATATCTTCCACATGTTTTTTCCAAAAGTGGTGACGTAGCCAGCATCATCAAGTAAACCTGTGCTGATCAAGCTCTTTGTAATTGCGGGAACATGTCTCACATTCTTCAGCGTGAAAGAAGAGCCATTCTGAAACTTCAATTGAACATCTCCAACACCTAAGATCTCACATGTCTGCCCATTGCCTAGCCGAACATGATCTTTAGTGGTCACATAAGAGGTAAACCACTCCTTGTTTGCAGTTACATGAAGTGATGCCCCTGAGTCTATAATCCAGTGACTCAGTGCATTTCCATCAGATGTTGTAAGAAGAGCTGAGTCCAATGTATTCTTCAAGAAGTAGATGTCTCCTGACACTAGACTGTCATCCTCTGCAACAGTTTTTGTCACATTTATTTCTTGAATCTTCATTGAGGACTTGTTCTTCTCACCATGGTCTTCAGCTTTCTCTTTGCCTTTTTCTGCTTTCCATTCTGTGTAGTCTCTTTTCATGTGACCCTTCTTGACACAATGGTAGCATTCGATGTCACTCTTGCCTTTAGCACTGCGGGACTTGTTATGAGACTAATTCCTCTTTCCACCTTTGTACTTTTCTTTGGTCCTTCCCTTGACAACTAAGGCTGTTCCTTTGCCTTTGTCCATTGTCTTTCTATTGGTTTCTTCAATAAGCAGACTGCCTTCTACACCTGCTATGTTCAAACCATCTGGAGGTGCAAAATTACTCAAAGCTGTGCGAAAAGTGTCCCAACTTTCTGGCAATGTGATCAATAGGAACATAGCTCTAATAGGTTCATCAAACTTGACACCTTGAGCTGACAACTGACTGTAGATGGTGTTGAATTCATTCAGATGATTGGGCATAGGGGTCCCTTCTTTCATCTTCAAGTCAACAAGATTCTTAAGCTAGTATACCTGTGAAGCTGCACTCTGCTTCTCATAAAGATCACTCAGCTTTAACCATGCTTGATAAGCCGACATGTCGTCTGCTACATTGAAGTAAATGCTTTTTGCCAAAGTCAGCATAATGGTAGAAAGTGCCAATTCATCCATTTCGCTCCATTCATCTTCGTCCATATCTTCTGGTTTTATCCCCTTGAGAGTTATAGGTTTTATCTGCTTCTTTTGTACCAACACGTGCCAAATTTGCTTCTTCCACAATGGGAAATTGGTTCCATCCAGCTTCTTGATATTGTAAAGAGCAATGTCCTGTGATCCAGCCATAGCTATGCTTCATAGTAGTTTACTTTCCTGGGAAAAATTCGGCAGAGTTTCCCCTGTAAACTTACCTCTGAACCAATATCAACCTGTCAAATGAACCAAGGAAGCTTTAGATTCTGCATAAATTTCCGCAGAGTCCCCTTTGTAAAATGGCTCTGGTGTACTAAAAAAACAGTCCAAAAAAAAGCTCAAAAAACCACTGTCTCTCTAACACTGTAAGCTGTGGGTAAACCTGTCCTGCACCTGTACTGTCTCTCACTGTCCTGTAAGCATAGACTGCGACAATGCCTCAACGGCAGTAAAGCAAAAATGCAATCCCAACTGTCTAACTCCCAATCAATACATCCTAGCTGCCTATCTAAGGGTGCTCGAGGGATCGCTCCAAGACCTGTATCACCGAAAGGATCTCAACATTCGAGAATCCCCCAGCTCAATAAAAACTCACTCGACCCTCAACAAAGGCTGTAGTAAATCTGACAGTACATAGACTTCCCACAAAATCATACATCCACAAATTTCCCACTATATGTTGTAACCACTGCGACGGTTGTTTGCTGTGTGACTCACAACCAGCAAACCCTCAACAGACATACATCATCTCTGACAATACATCCCATGTGGAAGTACTTGCAATGTCAGGATGAAATCTGGAATATCAAGCAGTAAACACAAGCTACCTGATGAACTAGTGGATGTTGCCTACAGTCTGTGTGTAGATGCGCCCGTGTCGTATGTGACACGCATCCAAGAACTGTGATCCGTCCTTCGATGTGTAGACAACCACAAATCAGCACTCTGGGAGTGCCGATATCCTCAGCACCTGCAGTCGTAGGCCGAAACCCCAAATTTGCAGAGTCGGATCTGCACCCGCCGAGACCACGTAGTCGAAAATGGCCTGCGCAGAACTTTGTCGAAGCCGAACGGTGGCCGAGATGACCTCAGAATGAAATTCTGAGAACACCAAGCGCTTCGCATTTGCCCACAAGATTTGGGGCCGTGTTTTCGCCTATCGAATCTCACTCCAATCTGAGCAGGTTACTCTGGCTACCTGCAAATGCTGCCTCGAGCCTCGATCTGAGCTCTGATACCAGCTGAAGGAGTACGAGCGGAAGTGTGACACGAGAGAGAGTGCGAGAAGAAGAGCACGATGATATGGTGAACTCGCTCTGCTATAATGTGTAGAGCATAGTGAGTTCTTATTTGGTTTTTACAAAAGAATATGTGTACATACCTGGCGGCCCGCCCACTTACCTGGGCGACCACATTGGGCTTTATACCCCAACAAACATAGCATATGGGCTAAGATTGAAGGACCTAAACATAGAAAAATGAAAATTTTCCAGCCAGCTTTTTGCCACATGTTCAAAAATCATAATTTTGGCGTAAAATTGAAAAGATTAGTTTTTATAAACGAAATTCATAAAAAATAATAAAGTATGATTTTTCAAAAGGAGAAATTTTCAAAGATAGCACAAATGTAAGAAACACAGAAGCTGCATGGAAGTCGATTTCATAAAAAATCTACGTAACTTTCAGTTTCTATGTTTGATTTAGGTCGATTAGGGATCAATTTCAAAGCAAGAGCATATCTACAAGTTTGGCCATAAGAAAAGAATGATGTGATATTCCCAATAGTTCTCTCCCTATTTTCCCAAATTTGTACCAAAAGACCTTCAAAAATGCACCGTAAGATAGGCACACTAAAAGTCACGCAAAAAATCAAAGAAGTAACAAATGATTATAAGAAATAATGCAGGTAATTATGAATATATCATCAGATAAACACTAAAAATAAAAAAATACAATTTGAAAAGAAGGATTATTTTAAACAAGGGAAGAGAAATATATAGAAAAGCAATCAAGAGGAACTTCCCTTCTTTTGTCACATCAAAGATGCTCACATCATAATTATAATTGGTATGATAGTATCAAAGATGCTTTGATACCATTTCAAGAATGAAAGAAGAAGATTATAAACACACCATGTACGCTCTCGAAAGAAGATTATAGACACACCATGTATACTCTCGAAAGATTGATTCATATTGATCACAAGTCACATATATATAGGTCGGACCTCGATCAAGTAATATTCTGCTATATAAAACAGCAACAAAAATAATATTAAGAAATATGAAGGCCAACTTGCACTATAAGAGGAGAAATTAAGAACCGCTTCTATTACCGCTAAATAACAAATGTAAAAGGAGAGAAAAAAATTGTGTGTAGGGTAATCGATGCGGTAATAGCCACGGCAATGGTTTGTCAACAATAAGTGTGGTAATAGACCCAGAACTATATCCACGACTATTACCATGTATATTGCTATGCCTATTATCGTGGATATTACCGCTACATGGTTATTCAAAAATAAAGGTGCTTTTTTGCGCCACCCAATTTTGGGTGGCCGAAATGAGCACCTTATTTTTGACCTACATAAAACATATGAAATGTCAATTGTTAATTTTGGAAAAGTGTAAACAAAAAAATAAAGAATAGAATTTTAATATAACTTACCTTCATAATTTAAATGCAAAAGACCAACTATTTAAAAAAGTTACAAATAAGATGGTATTTTAGTTCAGTTGTGTAGAATATGCTCATATATTTTTTCTTGTGCCACATTGGGACTTTAAGAGAGGCCCTAAAAATAATTTTCTATCTGTCCAAGGCCTCCTCCTCCTCGTCCACAGGCACGTACGTTTGATCGCCTTGACTCTACATTAACCAAGACCAAATTAAACAAATTAACAATTGAAAACAATTAATATGATATGATTTGTCTAGAATTATTGCCTGTAGAGATCCGACCGCTGACTCAAATTGCTCGTGAGAGATGTGATAGTTCTCCAACAACTTCCTGTAGAGATCTAACCACTGAGTCAAATTGCTTGCGAGAGATGTGATGGTCCTCCAACAACCATCGCCAAGTTTTGAACTTTGTGTGTCTCTCCCAAAACTTGACCATCTCTTTGGTTGGTCAACTTAGAGAGATATTTTCCTAAGTTAGAAATAACAAAAACAATTCATTAACTAAAACCTTTCTTGAATCGATTTAGGTTCCAATTTAATCAAACTAATTATTTGTCCTTCAAAGCTGCTTTGCCTCCCAAACCATAATCTGTGGCACTTTGTCTCGGCCGAGCTTCATGCTGTTGTCTGTAGAATGAGCCCGTTGCAGCTTGTTCATCTTTTTCTTGCATGGCCCACTCTCACTCCGCATTTGATGTGTTGCCTTCGTGATAGTTCCTGTTTGGATCTCTAACCTGGTTGGCCGCTATGCAATGTACACTGAACTACTTGTTTTTAAAAAATGTTTTAATGTAGCTCTCCAACCATTGTGACAAAAATTTCTCATTGGGGACGTTTGGGAATTGAGCATGCAACACGTTTTTGATGTAGCGTGCATGATCGGGCTGCTGATCTCTTAACTTTACAAAACAATTCTTATACATTGAGTGTATAAGAATCACAAGATGGCATCCAAATGTCGTGCCGTGTGTTGTCCCAAAGTCCATTTCCCCGTCATACTTTACTCTATAGTAGCACCCATGTGTGTCTGACACGGGTGTGTCCGTATCCTCATCCTCTACATCTGGGGCGGCACCCCCCACTACCAAAACAAGCGAAGCCACAAGATCCCCCGCCACTCCGCCTCTGTCGACGATTGCTCTCTTGAGATGAACGTTGATGCACACTGCCAGAAGAAGTGCATCGATGATGCTCGGGTGAAGCATGAGTGGAATGGAGTGGCGTGGGACCGTGCGATAGAAGGGGAGTAGGACAATGCGATGGAAGAGGAGTAGGTTGGTAAGATGGGACCGTAGAAGAAGGTGCCATTGGTGCGAAGCTCTAGACATAGCGACGCCCTCCCTAGCTCTCCCATGGCGTGGACTAATGACAAAGGCCGTAGGCTGCAAGCTGTTGTTGAGTGTAATGGCCAAATAACCCCTCCATCAAACGGAGGTATTCGTCTCATAAAGAGAGTGCTCGCTGGAGTTCTGGGTCTACCACTGGTGGAGGAACCTAGGTAGATGGTCCAACACCTCCGAAGGTGTAGGAGGGCCATGCCTACAGATATCAACTACACTCATGCTCACAGAAAAACCAGCTATAGATGAGCTTAATGTCTTACCGCCTCAAGGTTCGGGTCCACTGGAGGTAATGTCCACCCTAGATGATGGGAGCCCATTTGGGACGTGAAACAACCAAAAGAAGAATGCGATGGTTGCTCCCCACCAGATGGTCTCTCACCTGAAATCTACATTACAAGTTGATAAGTATTAGGACCTAACGCTATATCTAATCTGTATAGTGCTACATGTGTACATCCAATCCTCTCTTTACACCTAGCAATACCTATAGAGAGGGTAGAGATAGATAGAGATTAAATATTCGGTTACAATGCACTCAAGTTAGTAACTACACCCGTGATTTAGAATGTCATTTATTGCAAAGAGTAGTGGAGTGGGTTTAATAGTGATAAGTTGGCACCGGTTCCTATCGAGCTTACTAATAGCTCAATAATGGTTAAGCCGTAAGCAAGTCTAAAAAGACTTCATTATTAAGACCATACTTCTTGAGGGTGTCCCTCGAACCCTGTAAATAGGCATGCCAACCAAGATAATAAATCCTAGTCCCACTTACTCTATTGCAATGAACAACTCCAAACTTTCATAGATTAAAGGAGTGTATCTCTCTTTAGGTAGAGAAGAATGAAACCTAAGCTCTAATCACTAACTATCTATCGCTAGAATCTCTTTATTATAAAGGAGTATATCTCTCTTTAGGTAGAGAAGAATGAAACCTAAGCTCTAATCACTAACTATCTATCGCTACACTCTCTTTATAGAGACGCAGAGAGCTTTAAGACAAGAGAAATAGAGTATATAGAGAGTAGTAGGAGATTTTGTACTCCTATTGCTCTCTCCCTCTCCTTCTCTTTCTCTACCACTCTCCATCTTTCCCTCTATCCCTCTCTCTCCCTTTATCCCCCCCCCTCTCTCTCTCTCTCTCTCTCTATATATATATATATATATATATATATATATATATATATATATATATATATATTTATTTATTTATTTATTTATATATTTCTCTCCCTCTCTTTTCCTCTACCTCCCCCCCTCTCCCTCTATCTATCTCTCTCGATCTCTCCCTCTTCCCTCTCTATCTCTCTATCTATTTCCCTCCCTCTCTCCTCTCTCTCTCCCCCTCATTCCCTATCTCTCTCTCTCATTCTCTCTCTCTCTCTCTCTCTCTCTCTCTCTCTCTCTCTCTATATATATATATATATATATATATATATATATATATATATATATATATTTATCTCTCTCTCTCTCTCTCTCTCTCTCTCTCTCTATCCCTCCCCCCCTCTCTCTCATTCCCTATCTCTCTATCTCTTTTGTTTAATGTTTAACTTTATTTGGTTTTACTTTTTCTATTGAATTGTTTTGACATCTTTTAAGTAGAACATTTTTATCCTAATATAAAACTAATTTAACATTAAACAATCAAAAGAAAGAAGCAACCATTTCTTCTCTCTATATACTTTAACACTAATTTAAACATTATCCACTCTTTCTTCCTCTCTTTCCCTTTCTCCTTTTTTGTTGTTTTTATAATCACTCTCACAAGCTAATCATTTGCTAACCACAAGCTAATCACACTCTCTCAAGCATTGCCACGAACAATCGAATACTCAAGCAACAAGCAAAGTGAGGCAAAGAAGCTAACACCGTCTACAAATATGCAAGAGGTATGTGATTTTTTCCTTTTTCTATCCTAATGTGTGTCTTTAAGACAATAGGGTGGGGATAATTGTTAATAGAGCTTACCTCTATTCAATTTCTCTGCGGTTGTATCTTCTTGCATCCTCTTGTGTGTAGAGCTTCCGCATGATCGTTTCTTCTATCTCTCCGGCCCACTCCTTCTCACGGTCCAACGGTGTTGAGAATGTGTGCTCCACCAAAGGGTCTTTTGTGTGTGTGTGTGTGTGCTTTGTTGTATGTGTGTGTGTGTGTGTGAACGAGAGAGAGAGAGGGAGGTAGAGCTTGATACGGAGAGATAGAGAGAAGAGAGGGAGTAGGTGCGATGGAGGCAATGCAAAGAGAGCAAGGTATGCCCAAAAAACGCGGCATGCCTTGCTTTGTTTCTTTTTTACGAGTGCCAGAAATTATCACGGATATTACCATGCATGTTATCGCGGATATTACCGCGTACGTGAAAATCGAACGTTCAAAAAAGGCATCCAAGCTTGTAGACTTTCCTCAACCCCCACCCCAATTTTCAACTCCATTTGGTACTTTATTTGATTAATTTCTAGCTCCCCTCTTCTTTTTTACTTATTGCATTTTTATAAATTATATTTTAAGTACTATATTAGATTTTTTAAAGTTTTGCTCCCTCTTTTTACTCGTTGAACTTTATTTCAAAAGAGTTTTAGTAATTTCTCTCAATTTTACTATTGAAAATATAGCTGACACCTAGCCTACAAATTGTTCATTTTTTAGACCACATGTTGTTTGTAATAAGTTGTACTACTCATTGCAATTTATCTTTCAACTTTTCTATTGAGACTATAGTTGACACCTGATCTATTAAGTAATTGTTCAATTTTTAAGCACATGTGATTTTTAATAATTTTTTGAATTAAAATATCGTTGTGTCATGCATGTGCATGAAGATTGGGATGATCGTGGCCCTCCTAACGGCCCGGAACATGATCGATGGCTCAAGGAAAAACTCTTTTATCCTTGCACCAAGTATAAAAGGGCAATCTCTCGCTTGAGGTGCATTGCTTTGGAGCATGTGGAGAACAAGGGGCTTTGGTTCCCTCGAAAGAGCAGTCGAGTAGATGAGAGCGCACTCGCCCCCTCGCTTGAGGAAGTCCCCCATTGGTCTGTGTTTGGTGACAATCCCACTAGCTCTACTTTGAAAACTCCTCAACGTGCATCTCAAGGACACTTCGAGCTTAAGATGAGCACATGTTGGACATGGTTGATAAGTTATTTTCTCATGAAGGAAACATGTGCGAGGAGGATTGTCGACCATACATGACCGAAAGCCACAACAAAGGACAAATTGCTGATGAGTACCCAAACACCTCTCTATGATGGTGCACAGTACTCGGTCCTCCGGGCATCATTGGAAGTCCCCAACCTACAAACAAAATTCGGTTGGAGCAATGCAAGCGTAGATGCACTCCTTGGGTAAGTTCTATCCATGAATTTTTATACTGTAATCACTTCATCGCATGTGCTTGCATACGTATCAATAAACTCTTTTTGGTGTAGTTTGGTGGACAAAATGCTTTCTAAAGATCATCACCTGCCCTTGGATCAAAGAAGGGCTAGATAGTATGTCACTACACTTGGCATGGAGTATGAGCACATCCACACGTGAGTCAATGATGCATACTATACTGCAATTATCACACATATACCACCTCATGTCTCGTGTGTAGATAAGCACACTACAAGACCGGAGTGAGCGGGCAAACCCATCCCGTAAGGTATTGAAATATTTTTCACTAATCCCTCACATTCAAAACATGTTTAAAAGGACTTATACCATGGATCTACTCACATGGCATACCAACCACCACTCAAATGATGGAATGATGTGTGTCCCTACCGATTCACCTACATGGAGGCACATAGAGACATAGTGGCCAAAGTTTGAGCTAGAGCCTCGACACTTGAGGCTTAAGATGACAAGTGATAGATTCAATCCCTTTGGCACCAAGTCCACTTCATGGAGCACATGGCTTGTGGTGATCGTCAACTACAAGATTCCTCCATGGGAGACAACTAAGAAGGGAAATATCCTTCTTTCCTTGCTTGTGCTTGAGAAGTACAAGGTGGAAAAAATGGATGTCTACCTCGAGCCCCTTATCAAGGAGTTATGGATAGGCATCCTTGTTGTAGATTTCTCACTTCCGAAGGAGAGGAGAGAAGACAATGTGAGGGGAATCTTTATGTGGATCATGCATGACTATCCTAGGCAGGGATTTAATATTTATGTAATTACCTAAAAATTTGTGTGATCACAAGGTTTAATTAACATATTTACATAGTAACACTTAACATGATAAAAAACGAGTCGGTTGAGAGAAACCTATAAAAAACCCACAAAAAGCCCACCAGGCTTTTACGTTTTCTCTGCGGGCTCGTTGAGCAAAATAGTTTTCCTTACTATTTTCCTTGCGGGCCCGTCGAGGAAACCCTAAAGATTGGCAGCCCACAATTTAATATATAGAGGGCCCAATCAGGCCCGTTAGGTTTTATTTGTTGAGCCACTGAGAGAGAGAGAGAGAGAGAGAGAGAGAGAGAGAGAGAGAGAGAGAGAGAGAGAGAGAGAGAGAGAGAGAGAGGAGAGAATACTGCCTTCGTGGGTACGTCGAGAGGAGAGAGAGGGTCATGTGGAAGCGTACTTTGTGTTGTAGTGCATGGCAGTACCTGACCACATGACCCGGGTGTGTGTTGTGTGTATGCATTGTATGGTGGCGCGCCTTTTGTCATATTGCATGGTAGTCATAAGGTACCCTACCACACAATGTGAGTGTGTGCATAAGATGTTCTATGGAAAAGTGCTTACCACGGGGGAATTACCTCGATTACACAGAGAATATGGTGTCTTTGTGGTAAAGTATTGGCTCACTGTCTTGGTACTACCTCGATAACGCGATGATTCTAGTATCCTTATGGTGAGTCAACTTCCCTTCCCCTTGCCAAAAAAACATATGGGCATCAGTCGGCAATGCGGCTATATGATACTTGTACGCAAACCATTATTGCTCTTTAAATTTGGGTGGCACTCGATCGGTAACGTGACTAATTGAGTGTCGTTTGTTAGAAGTATTTTTTAATGCATAAATGTGGCGTTCAGGTCATTAACCCGATTGTATGAATGCCATATAATTTGTATGTGCATGTGCAGTTCATTTTTTTAAAGTATTAAGTATATGAAATACTTGGTTGGTAACGTGGCCATGAAGAGTATTTCATATACAAATATTTGAATTGTTTGAACTTGTTGTTTTTAAGCGTTCTTGTGAAAATATATACTATCTAATCATACCCAAAAGAAATTTTTATTCATCAATCATCATTGCTATTTTAAATGCTACATTTACAGAAGTCATAAAAATTATAACATATATGATATCACTTTTATACAACCTTAACAATCTCTACACTAATGAATAACATCCTTGCAAAGCCAAATGCTATACTTTCACTAAAATTCACACTATGTTATTTCTCTATGTCTACAAATAGCTAATATACTTTCAATTTAAAAAGGTATATGCACACATTTTGCATGTAAGACATTCATTTTAATGTTGTTAAAGAGCAAGACGTTCTATCCAATTTATGAGTGGTTTGTTAAAATCACACCAAACTATCAATTATATTTTTTCACCAAATTATACACTGTTAATGTTTTAAAATGAGCTAAAATGAGATTGGCAATATGTACATTACGATGCATATGTCTTTTATTGTATCAACATTTTTTCAAGTGGGAGTTGTTTTTATTGCATTTTGCATGATTATACATATCATTTTAAAGTAAAAATGATTATTAACCTGAATGAATATAATCTTGCATATTTTTTTGAAGTCTTTAAGTCACAGGTATGGTTTGTTTGAACTAGTGTGAGAGTGCAACGTGCAAAATATGAACTCATGTCTTATGGTTTATCACAATATGCTGCAATGTTTTGGGTTTTTTAGCATTTATTGTTCGACCTGAATGGTTTTCTTAAGGGTTACTTGTTTTTAATGCATTTTACACGATTAAACATAGCATTTTAAAGTGAAAATGGTTCTCAATCTGTATTGGTATAATCATGCACAATTTTTTGAAGTCTTCAAGTCACGATTATGGTTTGTCTGAACTAGTATGAGAGTGTCGGTGCACCCTTGAAATTGTGTTTGATATGTTGTTTTTTATTGTCCAGTGCATGAGACCAGAGCAAAAGAAAATTATTATGCGTGCCATTTGAAAAGAATGTATTTTGGCAATATCTTCAAGCAATAATCTGTTCCGAATAGTACTATGAACATAATTATACATACTCCAATTTCTCTCCGAGCTTGAGTTTGCTACACATTGCGCTAGTACATTAATTGCAAGGGGATATAAAGTTGAGTAATGCCCTCCACCATTCATCATCCACTACTTCTATGCAGGTTAAAGTTTGCCATTGACTGTACAAAATCATTTGCAAAGGTTCTTCTTTTAGTCTAAATGTACTCATTTCTTTGATACAATCAATTGGGTCCTGAACATTGGACTAGAACGTATTGACTATGTGATAGAAATCAATGACCTCTTTTGTATTGGACATAAAATCTAAATTCCAATACTTTGGATTGAGTATGTAAGACACACTATGGAGTGGAGTATGAGCGCTCTTCCATCTTGCATGAAAATACTTGGCCAAAATTATTCATTATTTTGTAGAGAATGGTAGTCGCCGCTCCTTATCTACTACAGACTCTTTTAACCTCTCAGGATTTTCAAGACGGAGCGACCACCATGTTTATCCACAGTTTGCCCATATTTGATGCCTTCTGATCAAGGTTGCAAATCGCAAACATAATGGGCATCATTACATGGTATGCATCCATTAGACTCCTCCACTAAGTAGGCTTGTTTATAGACCCGTATAGACATGTAATTTTCTCTGTCACTTTTTTGGTCTGCTCAAGCTGCCATTCGTCAAAGGCCATACAATTAAAAGTGCCAAGCACAACGCACTTATTGCGTAAAAGTGATCCCAATGTATAAAAGTGCGTGAAAAATCGAGTTTCAACAGATGGTTTTAACATAACTGACATGCGCATTCTGTACAAATCAAGCACTATTTATCGTTTCAAGATGAACTTCACAACTTGCCGTGCTATGTTAATTATTTTGGCAAACTATGTGGTTTCTTCACTACTATACCAATCCTTTAGCACCAAGTTTAAACTATGCGTATTGCAACCATTGGCAAGAATGTATGGAAAGCACTTTTTTATTAATTCGCTAGCATTTTTACATTTCTTTGCATTGTCCATGACTACTTAAACGACATGTTCAGCCTCGATTTCTTTAATTACATTAATCAAGACCTCAAAAATGTATTTACCACTTTTAATTGCACCAAAACTATCACAACTGCTTTTATGAACGTTTCTCCCCTTGGGCAAACTAGCATTACATTGATCGGTGGTCTTCTTTGAACATTAGACCAACCACCACTCACAATTGTGCATCTTGAAAGCGATATATTGCCGAGTAATATTTTGGAAACACGCTCTTTGACTTCAATGTAGCATTTGTCTAAGAGATCATTTCGTATCGTGTGATACAAAGGGGCTGAAAATACTGGGCCAATTTTCTTCCATGCATGTTTCCAATGATTGTTATCTACCATGACTAGAGAACTGTTAGTGAAAAAATTGCTTTGATGAGTGCAATTTGTGCTTCTTCTAGAGCGACTGCATTCAAAAGCTTTGATGTAATGATTTTTGACGCATTTGCCCAAGTCCACCTTCATTGTGGTGCTTAAAAGGAACACTGCTTAGTATTTCCTCTTGCTGTGTAGGCTATTGTGCCATAGAAACTAATATCTAATACTCCCAAATGATTTTCTCATGTTAAATTGATCATTTAATATGGGGAAGTACCAGGAGAGTAAAAGCTAGAATATTGGTAAGGTTGTAGACCGGTCTCTGTCAGGGATCCAAAGGAAGGAAAATAGGGATCCAAAGGGGGATAGCCTGCAAAATAGCAATGTGCTTCAATGGGGCTCAAAAGACCTAAGGTTTAGCTCCATTAATACTTCCATAGGCTAAGGTTCCAAAAATTAAACCTTTTATCCAATGGCCAAAGTGTAGGGGAATTGGATGGTCATGGGGAAGACTAAAAAGTCTTCTCACATCCCTAGGAAGGAGGGGGCGAGCCCAATTTGTAAGGGATGAGAGAGAAACACACACACACACACACACACTCTCCAAGGCTTACCCTTATCACAAAGGGAATACTGGACGCATGTGAGGTTCCTAGGCTAGTTGGCCCCAACCTCCCCTCAAATCCTATTGGATGGCCATAGAGGTGGACCAACGAGAATTAGGCTAGAGTACATTTAGTCTAATCAATTTAAAAATGCTTGATAAATGAACCAACAAAAATTAAGCTCCCTAGAAGACTATTGAATAGTCTACCAAGGGGTCCAATGAGAATTCAGAAGCCCAATGGCTTGCCTGATTCCTATTGGCCGGAAGACAAAAAGGTCCAATGAGAGTTTAGATGAATTATTTAAATACCTGAAGCTCTCACAAAAGGGGAAAGGGGGACACATGTCAGAAGGCTATCACTTATGCTTCTTAATTGTCATTGGCTAAGCTTTGCAGGGGCCAATAGGAAGCCAACATGAGCAAATAGCAAGAGGGGTCGACCAAGAGAGAGAGGGGTCTTATTTTGCAAAGGCATTTTCACACACACACACACACTCACACAACTCATGTGTGGAGAAAATAACTCTCTCCTTATCCAAGCTTTAATGGAAAGCTCATTATCTTCTCCAAGCTTTTGAGAAGGGAGGCCTACACCAACAACTCTTGTCTTTGTGATGCAAATCCAACCAAGAGCCAAGCTTCAATGGCATGCTCATCTCCTCTACCATGCTAATTAATAATCTAAGCTATGCTATTAGAGTGATTATGTGAGGAGAATACTTCTTTCTCTCGTAAGATACCTGTTCTTCCTCTCAATCTATTCTCATTCCTTTCTAGCTCTCACCATTTTTGAAGGTGTGTGAGGTCTTGGCACTAAGGCTTGGGACACTAGGTGTGATTTTCATGCATAATTTGGTGAACATGAAGCATCCATCTTCATTTCACCAACAAGTTTGTCAAGGAACACAAGAATTGTTTTGTAAAAAAATCTCCTTGGATGGGAGAAGCTATAATACAAAGCCTTTATGGAGGGGGGACTGGCTCCATATGGAGTCAATCTGGTCCTCCACTGTTGTCAATTTTTCTATTTCTCTCTCATTTCAAGTATTTTCAATGCCAAATTAGCTAGGTGTAAATTGCTATGTTGCTTTCTCAATTAAGTAATCTCTCTCTATGCTCATTAGGAGCTTGCTCTTAATGAAATGCTCACTATGTTATCAATTTCCACTACACACAAGTTACTAGTGCATTAAATGTTACATTGGTATCAGAGCTATTGGTTTCTCTTTTCTTGCTCAAGAAGAGAGGTCCTCAAGCTTGCTACAAATGGTTGGTGTTATTAATTTCAAAAGAGTAAGTAGAATAGGGATTTTTCATCCTTGAAGCACGCCTGCTTTATGCAGTTAATGGGACACCATCGAGAGCTATGGTCTTAATAATGGAGTCCTACGGGGCTTGCTTATTGTGTAACCATTATTGAGCTATTAGAAGCTTGACAGGAACCGATGCTCTCTTGGCTTTGTTGAACCCTCTCTTCTATTCCTTGCAATTAATAATATTCGAGCCATGGGTATAGATGCTTGAGTGCTTATCTTTGAAGGTAAAGAGGAGTAACAACTAGGGCTTGAAGTGCCAAAGTACAAGTAAAAGTTTACACCTAAAATTTTCTAGTATGGCTGACAAAGGAAAAGAGATTGAAATTTTGATAGCTTTGATTTTGCTAATGAACAGGATACTATTGATGCCCCTATGCTTGTTAATTACCTTGTTACCAGGCTTCAACAAGCCATGGGCAATCCATCCCTCCAAGGTGGAGTGCAACGGCAGCTATGTACTCATGGGATTCTCCAAACTCCCCACCAAGAAGAGATAGCACCTAGGAAGTCTCCTTGTGAGACTTCCAAAAGAGGTCTCTCTCCGATAAGGGAAGAAGAAGAGGATCTGTACGAAGGGCTAAAAAATTTACTGGTTGATGATGCATCTACCTCTCAAAGGAGAACCCAAGTTTCAATGGTAGAGCCCTCACCGAAAGAACAAGAAAGAAGTGAGTCTCCTACCACCTCGGTGGACACGGCTCCACGAAGAGGGCGGGCAAAATGCTATCCAACACCCCCTAAACGGAGAAGACCATCGCATAATTCTCTACACCATAATTAAAAAAGGGAATAAAACACAAGAGAAGAAAAAGGCGAGAAAGAAGTCACCCTCTTCTCCATCTCTTTCGTTACCTACGATGGCACCTTTGGTGCCACGGACAAAGTTTTGCCCTTCATCTAACAATTCGATGCGGCGTTTGGAGATGAGATCTTCATAGATTCCTCTAAGCTACGTCATGCAGCTATGTATTTTCAAAATTCCGCCAGGCAATGGTGGTCTAGCCTATGAGAAAACGGTGAAGCTCCACAAACGTGGAAAGTTTTAAGAGCTTCCATTATGAAGAAGTTTTTGGCAACCGATGCCAAAGACAAAGTACTCTCTAGATGGCGAAGGTTGTGTTAAGTATGGAGCCTGCTTTACCCTTGTAATTTTCTGTGGTAAAAGCGCACATTTGTAAGGCCCCCATTAAGAGGGGAAGCCATCGTGCATGAAGAAAAATCACTCACCGGAAACCAAAATTTTCACGGACAAGAATCAGGGGCAACTTTAGAGGCCTCGCGGAGGCCCCCGAGACTTTTTTTTCATCGGAATATTCTTTTTCGCCGGAATATTATGGCCGGATGGCGTCCGTAAAGTGGTTGGAAAACAACCGGTCGGTTGGCCGGTGGTCGAAAGTCAATGGCTGGTTGCCGGTGGTCGAAAGTCAATGGCTGGTGGCCGAATTCAAAAGCGGACTTGTCTTCTCAAGGGCGGCCACACATGGGCGGATTGGAGGGTCCGATTTGGACTTATTCACACAAGGGCGGCTACACATGGCTGTCTCTCATAAGAGAGGGCAGCCCTTTTGGCCTATAAAAGGAGTCCATTTCTACACACATTTCATAGTGTGAAGTTGATGCAACAAGGTGAGAGTGAGGTGGTGAGAGTGAAGCAAGGCGGGAGCTCTATCAAGGGTTTAATCCCTTTGTAAACTACTTCTTCTTTTGAAGTGCTAAAGCCATTGAGTGGCTGCTTTCAACGTGGACGTAGCCCACATTGGGTGAACCACGTATATCGTGTGTACTCTCTCTCTCTCTCTCTCTACTCTATAATCTCTTGTGTGTGAAATCTATCTCTCTCCATTAAGTAATCTACTCAAAAATCTATTTAGCTACGTCTTATTTCCTAACAACTGGTATCAGAGCAAGGTTTGCTTGTAGCTAAATTATCTCAAGGAAAGGATTCCTTGAATTGAGTGGGAGTTATGGTGGAGGAAGGTAAGCTCAAGATTGAGAAGTTCAACGGAAAAAACTACCAACATTGGAAGATGTAGATTGAAGACTATCTCTACCTAAAGGACCTCTATTTACCACTAGGCGGTCTTGCGAAGAAGCCCGCAACAATCGCAGATGAAGCATGGATTGTCCTTGATCGAAAGGCACTGGGAACAATCCGGTTAAGCTTGGCGTCAACGGTGGCCTTCATTGTTTCGGAGATGAAGACCACGGAGGACTTGATGAAGTCACTTGATGACTTCTACGAGAAACCATTAGCATCCAATAAGGTATTTCTTATGAAGCGCTTGTTCAATCTAAAGATGGCAGAGAATGGTTTAGTTGCAGAACACCTAAATGACTTTAACACAAACATAAGTCAACTTCGATCGGTAAAAATCAATTTTGATGACGAAGTGCGAGCGCTCCTTATACTATCATCTCTACCGGATAGTTGGGACAGCCTTGTGATGGCTGTAAGTAATTCTATCTCTGGCACAAATACTCTTAAGTTTGATGATTTTGTGGGTGTTCTCCTAAGCGAGGAAATGCGAAGGAGAAGCACAGGAGAATCATCAAGTGTTGCACTATCAGTGGAAACAAGAGGAAGGCCTAAGGAGAGGTTCAAAAACCAAAAGGGTCGTGATCGCATAAGGCGGAGCAAGTCACGCACAAAGTCAGTTCTTGAATGTTGGAACTGCGGCAAGAAGGGCCACATCAAGAAGGATTGCTGGTCCAAGAACAAGAAGGAGACAGAGTCTCAAGACAACAAGCCAACATCAGAGGCCAATGTGGCAGGTAAAGTAGAGCAAGATGCTCTAATTCTCTCATTAGACAATGTGTCTAATTACTGGATAGTAGATTCCGGGGCTTCATTCCATGCGACACCACACAAGCAACATTTCCAAGACTACACATAAGGTAATTTTGGGTATGTATACTTGGGAGATGATGAAGCTTGTGAGATTGTC
Organism: Adiantum capillus-veneris; assembly: GCF_014529385.1. Classification (NCBI taxonomy): domain Eukaryota; kingdom Viridiplantae; phylum Streptophyta; class Polypodiopsida; order Polypodiales; family Pteridaceae; genus Adiantum; species Adiantum capillus-veneris. The sequence goes on from NC_140944.1 coordinate 126,936,800, forward strand.
GGAAAAGGTACAGTTTCCGTCAAAACTGCTAACGGAAATGAATGGAAGCTTAAAGATGTTAGGCATGTTCCTTCTCTTTGCAAAAATTTGATATCTACAGGACAATTGGACGATGAAGGTCACAACATTGCATTCGGAAACAAACGGTGGAAGATCTCAAAGGGATCTTTTGTGGTTGCCAAGGGAGAAAAAGTCGGTACACTTTACTTGTGTACTGTTAGCACGCAACCTTCAGCTTGTACAGCAACTACAGAAGTTGACAGTGCGGTGTGGCACTACCGACTTGGGCATATGAGTGCTAAAGGAATGCAAATCCTTCAAACAAAGAAGCTTCTACCAGGTTTGAAAGAAGTGGACTTAGAGTTCTATGAAGATTGTGTTTATGGCAAACAAAAGAGGGTAAAATTTCAAAAATCAGGAAATGAAAGAAAAAATAAAAAACTTGAGCTGGTTCATTCTGATGTTTGGGGTCCTGCAAGTACACCATCACTTGGTGGCTCATTGTACTATGTAACATTCATAGACGATGTGACTAGAAAAACATGGGTTCATGTCATGAAGAATAAATCTGATGTATTTTCCATATTTCAAAGGTGGAAAGCCTTTGTGGAGAATGAAACAGGTACCAAGGTTAAATGCCTTAGATCCGACAATGGAGGCGAATATTGCAGCCAAGCTTTTGAAAGCTTTTGTGCTAGCAATGGCATTCGTAGGCAAAGGAAAACCCCAAGGACACCTCAACAAAATGGGATTTCAGAAAGGATGAACAGGACAATCATGGAACGAGCACGAAGCATGCGGCTACATGCAGGCCTACCGCTTGAGCTTTGGGCGGGAAGCTGTAAGTACGTCTATGTACTTAATCAATCGGTCACCCTCAACGGCATTTGATGGGGGAGTTCCAGAAGAGGCATGGACAGGTAAACCGGTGAATTATGCATTTCTCAAAGTGTTTGGGTGTGAGGCTTTCATGCACATAGATAGAAGCCTAAGATCAAAGCTAGATGCAAAGTCCAAAAAGTGTTTCTTCATTGGCTATGGAGAAGGAGACTTTGGGTATCGCCCATGGAATCCTGAAGATGGTAAAATCTTAAGGAGTAGGGATGTAATTTTTAACGAACAAAATATGTACAAAGATTACTTGGAAAGAAAACAAACAAAAGAAACAGGTGATGAGTACATGGAGCTCGAGGACGGTGAAGACTCAAGGACTGCAAACGGTGACAATGTGCAACAACTTCAACCAAATGAGGAGCCTCAACCTATTCCCCGAAGATCTACAAGAGCAAGTAGACCTCCAGAACGATTTGTTCCTTCCTTCAACCATCTCTTGATCTCAGATTCTGGAGAGCCGGAATCATACGAAGAAGCTATGCAACATGAATCCAAAGAAGAATGGACAAAGAGCATGCAAGTGGAGATGGACTCACTACATCACAACCAAACATGGGAGTTGGCTGAGTTGCCTAAAGGTAAGCGGGCACTTCAAAACAAATGGGTGTACAAGCTGAAGGAAGAAGAAGGTGGGAAGAAAAGGTACAAGTCTAGGCTTGTGGTAAAAGGATTTTCTCAAAAGAAAGGTATTGACTTCAATGAAATATTTTCTCCTGTTGTAAAAATGAACTTAATTAGGCTTGTCTTAAGCCTTGTGGATGCTCATGATCTAAATCTCGAGCAAATGGATGTAAATACGGAATTCTCTCACGGTGACTTAGAGGAGGAAATCTACATGCTTCAAACAAAGGGGTATGAAGTAAAAGGTAAGGAGAAAATGGTTTGCAGATTAAAGAAGAGCTTGTATGGTTTAAAGCAAGCATCAAGACAATGGTACTTGAAGTTTGATCGATGGATGTTGGATCATGGATTCACAAGATGCAACTTGGATCACTGTGTCTACACGAAGAATTTGGGAGATGGGAAATTCATCATCCTAATGTTGTATGTTGATGACATGTTGATTGCAAGTGCTAACATGCAGGACATCAAAGACCTAAAAGAGGAGTTGTCCAAATCTTTTTCAATGAAAGATTTAGGTGCTGCAAAGAGGATACTTGGTATGAAAATATCAAGGGACAGGACGAAGAAGACAATAAAGCTATCTCAAGAAGATTACATCAAGAAGGTACTAGAAAGGTTTGCAATGCAAAATGAAAAACCAGTTTCTACACCTTTGGCTGGTCATTTTAAACTAACGAAGGATATGTGTCCAAAGACACAAGAGGAGATAGCCTATATGTCTAAAGTTCCATATGCTGCAGCGGTAGGTCCTCTAATGTATGCTATGGTCTGGACAAGGCCAGACATTGCACATGCAGTAGGAGTTGTGACTAGGTTCATGGACAACCCAGGTAAAGAGCATTGGCAAGATGTGAAGTGGATACTTAGGTATTTAAAAGGGACAACAACAAATGCTTTGTATTTTGGAGGAACTGATATTTTTCTAGAAGGGTATGCTGATGCAGATATGGCAGGTGACAAAGATACTCGAAGGAGCACTACTGGCTATGTGTTCATGGTTGGAGGCACAGCAGTAAGCTGGGCTTCAAATCTGCAGAAAGTGGTTTCACTTTCTACGACGGAAGCATAGTATGTAGCAATGACGGAGGCAAGCAAAGAAATTCTGTGGCTTCACAGATTCTTAGAAGAGCTTGGATTCAAACAAGACAATTGTGTCTTGTACAGTGATAGCCAAAGCGCTATCCATCTTGCGAAGAACTCAGCCTTTCATTCAAGGACAAAGCACATTGAGGTGAGATATCACTTCATACACACTCTTTTGGAAGAGGGACAGCTAAAGCTAGGAAAGGTGCATACAAGTGAAAATCCTGCAGACATGTTTACAAAGGTGGTCAACAAGGAGAAGTTGAGCTTTTGCTCATCTTCAATCGGCACTCAAGGATAAGAAGCCAGAATGGAAAGCAGTCACAGGTTTGGTTTGGAGATCAGTCTCCAAGTGGGAGATTGTTAAGTATGGAGCCTGATTTACCCTTGTAATTTTCTGTGGTAAAAGCGCACATTTGTAAGGCCCCCATTATGAGGAGAATCCATCGTGCATGAAGGAAAATCACTCACCGGAAACCAAAATTTTCACGGATCAGGGGCAACTTTAGAGGCCTCGCGGAGGCCCCGAGACTTTTTTTTCTCCGGAATATTATGGCCGGATGGCGGCCGGAAAGTGGTCGAAAAACAACCGGTCGGTTGGCCAGAGGCCGGTAGTCAATGGCCGATGGCCGGTGGTCGGAAGTCAATGGCCGGTGGCCGGTGGCCGAATTCAAAAGCGGACTTGTCTTCTCAAGGGCGGCCCCACATGGGCGGATTGGAGGGTCCGATTTGGACTTATTCGCACAAGGGCGGCTACACATGGCTGTCTCTCATAAGAGAGGGTAGCCCTTTTGGCCTATAAAAGGAGGCCATTTCTACACACATTTCATAGTGTGAAGTTGATGCAACAAGGTGAGTGTGAGGTGGTGAGAGTGAAGCAAGGCGGGAGCTCTATCAAGGGTTTAATCCCTTTGTAAACTACTTCTTCTTTTGAAGTGCTAAAGCCATTGAGTGGCTGCTTTCAACGTGGACGTAGCCCACATTGGGTGAACCACGTATATCGTGTGTACTCTCTCTCTCTCTCTCTACTCTATAATCTCTTGTGTGTGAAATCTATCTCTCTCCATTAAGTAATCTACTCAAAAATCTATTTAGCTACGTCTTATTTTCTAACAGGTTGAAGCTCTCTCCCTACAAATCTATCCACAAATATGTAGAAAGTTTTGGGACTTACATCTCAAAGCCACTGTTTTCAAAAAGATGGATTTTGGAGAGCAAAAACAACAATTTTGTGCGGGTTTAACTGAAGATATGGCAGAGTATGTCAACTCCCAAAGGCCACACACCATATCTGCGGTCATACACCATACCATGGTGGTTTCACGAATCAATTTTAAACAAGAGGCTAAGAGAACAAGGATCGTAACGAGCCTAAGGGGAAGGACCATGTCCTAAAGTCTTCCAAAGGCAACGCAACAACAACAAAGCTAAGGAGAAGGGAGTTTATAAATGCAAAAATAAACTCTCTCCTGAAGAGCTAGAGCGTTATTGTAAAGATAACCGCCATGTTTCAAGTGCGGGGAGCAAGGGCATGCTTATCGTGCTTGTCCCCACAAGAATACACAAAATGAGCCTCCTAGAGCTAACTTGGTCGAAATTTAAGAAGAGGATTTGTAGCACGGATAGTGTGCCGTGCTCTCTACATTGGGTGCTCCTCAATGCAATGTGCGTGACAACAGCTGATGCACACAGAGAAACAACATCAGACTAAAAAATATAGACTCGACTATCTCAAAGAACCGATACAGATTCTGGCGTGGCAGCACACTCAACTCCTGCCTAGAACTCACGGGTACAATGGGGGTGTCGAGGCTCAGATGTGAAGGGATGTACAGACGTGCTATGTGTCCAGACTCGCTACTCTAGACGACGACATGAAGAAGATAAGTGATGATCCCACCGCTACTACTCATATGTACAACCATAAAGAGCCACCAACGGCTCATAAATTCCAGCATCTAAGTTTATCTCCATTGAGTGGCGGTGATGACCTGGCCACGATGTCCACTAGACCACCGTTAACGTGCCATGTGTCACTGCCCAGCGAGTCCGTCCACTGTGAACCAGACCAGACCAAAGACCAACTGTGCTAACTGTGTGTCCTGTGAAAGTGACATTGTAGCTTGCTACAGGTTGCCCACCCGGCCATATCATTTGCCTCTTTTAACTGTATTTGTTGAGTGTGGTTTATATGTTTTAGGTCTTGTACCTGCTGAGTGAGAATCCTTATGCGATCTTGAGCCTGAGCAATGAAAATATCCCTATCCATCGATCGTTGAAGGTGGATGCGCACTTCCCTTTGCATACTGTTGTTACGGCATTAGCCACACATGCGGTCCTGTGGTCCTGCTGAGGTCTAGACACTGCGGATCAGGAGTCATGCGGTATGCGGTGGCCGTAGCGGCAGTTCTTCACAGGATATCATGGGATAGGAGTGTGTGCACTGTTCCCGATCTGCGCTGGAGCAGCGGTTGTATATGGAGGGGCATACCTGTGTTTTGATGTAACTCAACCAATCTCTAGGATATTAAGGGCATCTACTGTTGTAACTCTGTGTCTGGATCACACATGAATGAAGCAAGAGGTGTTCTGTGCTTGCGTACTGTGTACTTACTTCTATTGTCATTCTATATGTTGATGTTCATATAATGTAGTTGCGGGTAATGATTCCCGTAATGCCTATTGCTCCTGTGCGGGAAATAGCCATTACATCTGTCATCATAGACAGTGCGATGCAGACCGTTAGTACCTTGCAATGAGATGGCTGCATCTATAATCATTGAAATTGCTCTTCTGTCCGCATCTAGAAGTCTGTCGGCCTGAGGTGCAAAACTGGAAAACATGTCAGGTTGCCTAGAGCTAGGTGCCCCTGAGCTAGGTGCCCCTACAATACTCCTATGTGCCCCTGCACTACGAGTAGTACTAGGTGGTACTGCTGACACAACTGGAGAGTGTGTTTGGGTGCTTGCAACACTACTAACAAGAAGTGGTGTAAAAGTAGAGGTGGCCACAGAAGTAGTCCTGCAGAAAGAAATTATTCAGTAATCGAAAGGGAATGTTTAGGGATGATTTATTCAGTGAAGAAATTACAGCACTATCTGTTGGGCCGCCGTTTTTTCTTCCATGTGGACCATTCGGCTCTTTTATACCTGGTAAGGCAACATAATTTGACGGGAAGATTAGCCAGATGGGTGGTTTTGTTGCAGAAATTTGACTTCGAGGTCATACATCGGCCAAGGGCTCAGCATGCGGTGGCTGACTACCTATCCAGGTTAGATTCCGGTGAGCCACCGACGGGTGTAGCTGATGAATTTCCGGATGCGTCTCTGTTTCTAACAGGAGTAGTTGCAAAGGATATCACAGTTCCGCAATAGGCAAGGGTCATTCCAAGCATCCCATGGACATGGTATAAGGAGATGTTTCATTTTCTCGATAGCGGCGAAATGCCTTCCTTCTTGTCCAGCCAGCAGAGGAAACATATGGCTATTAGAAGCAGGAATTTTTAGATCATTATGGAAAAGCTCTATTATCGTATGGTGACAGATGTGTTATTCAGATGTCTGCTACCACAGGAGCAGGAAGCAGTATTAGAGGAAGTCCATACTGGTATTGCGGGAGGTCACTTTTTAGCATTAATCACAGCTCGAAAGGTTCTCCAATCTGGATTATGGTGGCCCACATTGTTTCAGGATGCGAGAAATTATGTGCAACAGTGTGATGTGTGTCAGCGGTTGGGGGAACCTACCAAACGGTCCAGAATGCCTTTTCAGCCAGTTCTGCCCTTGGAGCCTTTTCAAAAGTGGGGTTTGGATTTTGTTGGTCCTTTTAAACCAGTGGTAGCTCACACCGGTAATAAGTATATTTTTACAGCCACGGATTACGCTACCAAATGGGTGGAGGCATGGCCTTTGAGAGATAACACTGCAGTTTCTATGGTGGGATGCTTATATAAGGATATATTTTCTAGATATGGCTGTCCTATTAAGCTGGTTAGTGACAGGGGAAGTCATTTTTTGAATAAGGTGACGGAGAGAATGCTACGGTTTTATTTTGTATTGCACAGGAAATCTTCTCCATATTATCCGCAGGCGAATGGGCAAGCAGAATCAACTAATAAGCAATTGATTCGGATTTGAACAAAGTTAGTGAATATGCATCGAACGGATTGGGATGTGAAACTTCCTTCCGTCTTATGGGCCTATTGGACAGCTTATAAAGTGGCAACAAGATCGACTCCTTTTAAGTTGGCATTTAGCATGGAGGCAATCACTCCGGTGGAGCATGTGATCCCGAGTCTGCAGATGATGATTGCGGATCGGCTTCTTCCGGATGATTCTGTGATTTATCGATTGGATGTTTTGCAGGAACTGGACGAAGAGTGGCTGAATAGCGTTGCGGTGCTGCAGGATCTGCAGTCTAGGCGAAAAAAATGGCTGGATCGCCCGAAAGCACGGCAATTTGTTCGGGGATAGCTGGTCCTTGTCTTTAATTCCTGTCTCGGAAAGATGCCGGGGAAGCTTAAACTACGGTGGTTAGGACCATTCTGGATTTTTCAAGCATGCGGGCCCATTTCTTTTTATTTGGCGGATTTACGGGGGGAGGTTATTTTTGTACCGGTCAATGGTTTCAGACTGCGCCATTATGTTTCACCTACCTCGATTCAGTGCCCCTTTGCTGTGGTACAAGAGCCGAAAGCCTCCCTAATCATGATTGGGGATTCTTTTGCATGCAATCTTGGAAAGCGGAAAAGGAACTATGATGGTTATGACACCGTGGATCGCCCTATTTTGGGAACTCATTGTGAAAGGGTTACTACATGCAGACGGTTCTTATTGTGTTTCTCTTGTTTCGTGTGTCACACGCTCTTAGTTCTATACTCTCTGCTCCTTCATCTCATCGCCGCCATGACAGCTTCCCTCCTGCAATGTATTCCTTTCACTCCTGTACAGCAGCTAGTGCTTCGACGAGTGGACGCATGGCTGCAAGACTTGCGACTGCGTGTGTTCGCCAACTTGGATTGGCAAGGGATACTTGTTCACTCACAGGCAACAAGTTTGATTAAGAAACTGGCTGCTGGTGATATTGTGGTGTTGAATAATCAACAGATTCAGTTGACAACAGAAAGGATCTCCAGGTGTTGCTGTTTGCCCAACGATGGCGTGGTGCGTGCCTCTCATGTAAAATGGAGTGTTGAGATGTCAAGCTCTACATCTTGAGCTGGCATCCACTACGGGTCTTGGCCGCTTACGGCATTTACTCACTGGCGTGTTAGGTGACCGACACGGAGGATCTCTTCAAGTGATTCTACAGTTGGACTACAGTTATAGTGCCAGCCTAGTATGCTTCTACTGTGTTCACACTTAGTGACCGCATGTACATATGTGCTACTTTTCATCTTTAGCACTTAGTCATTTTGTACTCTCTTTTCTGTGAGAAGAAGAAGAAGCTTTCCATCTCTGTGTGCTGTGTGCTTGTCTTGTGTAGCTCTCTTGCATCCTCATTCTTTACATGCAGATGTCAAGCAGGAGTTTGGCTTGAAAGTAAAAGGGGAGTATAAGATTTCAGGGTTATCAGATGTAGCAACCAGGGATGCGTATCGATGGTTTCTCGAGGCGATTTGGCTACAAGCAAAAACCTATACGATTTCGACCCGAGCAAGAAATGTTTTGCATTCGGCCAATTTTGGGCCAGTAGCTTGGGCAGCGGTTGTCAAAGAACGACTACTGGCGGAGTGCCAAAGAGTGATGGCACAGTTGGGGAGAAATACCCCAACCAATACAAAAGTTGGCCAATTGCTCACATTGATTTTTCCTTTAAGGGAAGTTTTTTCTCTCGCCCTGCGTCCTCTCTACCACTTTGAAGATGATCGATTGGTGGTCCAAGGGACTGTTGCTCCTCTATCGCAAACGCAAAGTTTGGCAGTGCCTGCTGAGAGGGAAACACAGCAGCAGCACGTTGGCACTGGGGATTTGCCAGGTCCATCGACAACAGTGGTATCCTCTGGAACCCATGAGATGGCCACTGCAGGTGCAGGATCAACAAACCGCAAGCGCGGCAGGGAGGAACAACAATTTTCTACACCACCTTCGGCGACTGCATCTCTTGTTTCAGAGGATTCTACGGTGGCACGCTCGCGCCGCCGAATGTAGGAGAAAGTGGCAAGCGCTACTCCGCTGAGGACGGGCTTTCCGGTTGCGGATGTTCCCGCTCAACCAAAAACTTTTGGCACTACCAATGCGGCTGCCTCGACGGGAGGTACTCTTCCCGCAGCACTACCCTGGGAGGCTACGGCAGTGACCCCCGCTGACCAATTACAGGCATGTGGCACTTTTTTTAGAAGACCTGCAGAGTCTATTCGTGCGGCCTAGCCAGCCCCCGCCACAGAGGGAAGAGTAAATGAGCTGGAAGCGCAGGTAGCGGCCTCGCAGACTCGCATTGTCGAGTTGTCCACCCAAAATGAGGAGTTGACTGCAACAACTCGCCAGCAAGGGACAGAAATATAGATGTTACGAGGGGATAATGCCGATTTTGTGGTCTCTATTCAACAAGAACTTCTTCAGTTGAGAACGCAGCATAGTCTGGCCTCATACTTAGCCTCGCACCTTGGTGATGTAATGGTCAATATGAATGACTTGGATGCGTTGGCAGTGGAGATGCAAGAAGATCTCCGTGTTTTTTTGGATAATCAACTACAAAGCTGGAGCACACGCTTAGCTGCTGAGGTGAGAGCACAGCCCCAAGAGCAGAGCCCCCCACTCAGCAGGTTGTGGTGCAACAACCCGAGTCATCCAACACTGACAGAGGTAAGAGTGTTGTTCCCGAGGGTTTTGATGTTAACGCCATATTAGTGAATTTGGAAATTTCCCAATTCCCACTTTCAAACAAAGCTTAAGATGACAACATGTACAAATCTTAGCCAAAGTTTTAAGAGCATGGCTTGAAAGAGCTTTTCAAGTACTAACTAACTCGTGGAAGACTTTGGCCTTAATAAATAGTTTGAGATTTGTCTATGTGGACAAATCTTCAAAACATTGTTGATCTCCAAATTGTATGTAAAGTCTCAAATTCTCTAATATGGTGTTTGTTGCTGATTGGGCACAAGCTATAGAGGATTGTGCTAAAGCCCAGGCTCATGTATCTCGTTTGCAGAAAATGATTCGTCGATTTCGTAAGGAGTGGCGCAGGGTCTGTTTTTGGGTGAAAACCTTGGCTCATTCTTTTTCTCTCAGTCTACCACCTTGCCCTCCATTTTGGTCTGCTATGAATAGATACCTTTCTCGCTATTATCCTTTACATACACCTCTTGCTCCTTTGCCACATGCGCCTCAATCGATTTCTTTGCCAACACAGTTTATTGCTCGGGCTCCCTGGCCGGAACATATTGAGATAGATCCACATCTTTTGGATGAGGTCTATCGGGCACATAGTGCAGATTTTAGAGGCTTTGGCTACATTGATATTTCCTCTTTACCAGAGCAGGGTGCAGATCAACAACCGGAACCTTTCAACCGGAGGGGCTGATTGTGGGTTTGCGCAATCCACCGTGCGTGCTAGGTGTTACGGATCAGGAGTCATGCGGTATGCAGCGGCCGTAGCGACAGTTCTTCACAGGATATCATGGGATAGGAGTGTGTGCACCGTTCCCGATCTGCGCTGGAGCAGCGGTTGTATATGGAGGGGGCATACCTGTGTTTTGATGTAACTCAACCAGTCTCTAGGATATTCAGGGCATCTACTGTTGTAACTCTGTGTCTGGATCACACATGAATGAAGCAAGAGGTGTTCTGTGCTTGCGTACTGTGTACTTACTTCTATTGTCATTCTATATGTTGATGTTCATATAATGTAGTTGCGGGTAATGATTCCCGTAATGCCTATTGCTCCTGTGCAGGCAATAGCCATTACAACTGTCATCATAGACAGTGCGATGCAGACCGTTAGTACCTTGCAATGAGATGGATGAATCTATAATCATTGAAATTTCTCTTCTGTCCGCATCTAGAAGTCTGTCGACCTGAGGTGCAAAGCTGGAAAACATGTCAGGTTGCCTAGAGCTAGGTGCCCCTACAATACTCCTATGTGCCCCTGCACTAGGAGTAGTACTAGGTGGTACTGCTGACACAACTGGAGAGTATGTTTGGGTGCTTGCAACACTACTAACAAGAAGTGGTGTAAAAGTAGAGGTGGCCACAGAAGTAGTCCTGCTCACTCTTGGGTTTGCGGTATTGACGTTTAGAGATTTTAACTTATGATTCAGAGAAGGGTAGTGTTGCTAGCTCTTTCGTTGAATCTTTTTGTACTTTATCCCTCTTGCGTGAAGTGCCTTTCCCTTTAGACATTTTGGGACGGCCTTGTTCTTTGGCATCATCTTTGACATCATCTTGCAGAGTGAGAACAATAGTTGCATCTGTTTTTTGCTACATAGTTTGCACTACCCAGTACATAATAGGGGTTGCATAGCAATTGAACTTCTCTACTTTTCCTTTATGTTGAGTCCGAAATCGCTTTGCCTTGTCTTGTAGAGCCTTAAAGAGCATATGGTGAAATGAATATGGCAGACAGTGGTAGAGACAAAAAAGTGCATCGCATATTCGTGGAGAGGATGGAACCACTGCTCTTTCCGGTGCGTGCAGTAAAATAATACTATAAAATGGAGTACATCTGCTGATTATTGTGATAGTCCCCATGTGAGTGCATCAACAGTTCTTGGCATGCATTTGTAGTGTCTTCACGGGAGAGATTGGAGAAGGTTTTTGTGGTGGCCAAAGGTGCCAGCACATCTAGTATCCCCATCGCATGTCCAATATCCTCCACTATAAGAGTAATTCCATTTAGTTTTGAAAAACTAAGTAAGAGGGCACTCAGCTTGGCACTCGAAATTGTGCAAGACAAATCGGCCTGAGCCGGATTCTGGAGACCCAGGTGTAGTATCTGCTACTGCTAAGAGAACACATCTTTGAGTGCTTGGTTGGGCGCTTGTAAATGATAGATCATTAGTAAGGGTTGCTTCGAGATGGCACGAGAAGGGTGGGGCACCTGGAGAGTGGTGATCTTGCCAGCAATGACTGATTGGGGTGAATCTTCCTCGAAAGATTCTTCGGATAGTTGCTCTGAACTAAGGGCATAGTCTGATTTATTGTCACTGCTATCCCCAGAGGAGAGGGAGGACTCTTCCTCCGACTGGGGGTGCTGCTCTCGATTTCGAGTACGGACCATATTGATAAAATATACCAGAGAATTTGTTTAGCCTAAATTTTCAATTGATGACAGCACCTAATATCGATACAACTATTTTTTGCAACTGAGGGGAGCTCCTTAAACCACAAGTAGATACATTTTCTCAACCACACCCAAATACATGTACATTACAATTGTTACTGTCACTATGGCAAGGTCGAGCTTGAACTTTACTCTATTTTGAACTTAACTCTGTTCGAAAGCTGCTACTTCAAGTACTATTTGTGACGCCCCAGCTTCTGGGCGCGTCGGGGAGGGGGCCCGGCGGGGATTCTTACCCGCACGCAGCCGAGGGAGTGCTCTTTCTTCAAGGGGCCCGTCGGGGATTCTTACCCGCACGCGGCCGAGGGGACTGTCTTCAAGGGGCCCGTCGGGGATTCTTACCCGCACGCGACCGAGGGACACTGCTACCTTCAAGGGCCCGGCGGGGATTTATACCCGCGCGCAGCCAAGGGACCAAGTTGTTGCTTCAAGGGGTCCTGGCACGGACGGCACCGGCTCAGGAGGGCCCGGCTCGGACGGCACCGGCTCGGGTCAAGTTGCGTTCTCGGGGGCCCGGCTCGGACGGGACCGGCTCGGGCGTGGTTGCGTTCCATGGGTCGACGGCCGTTTGTGTTTCGCGGGTCTTCGCGCGTCTCGCGTCTCGGGTCCCTAGCCCCACGTAGCCTCAGGCTCCGCCGCACCGCCGACGGGTCATAGCGTGCCCCGGGGAACCTTGCGTGGAGTCCCCACGGTGCGCGAGTGCGTGGAGTGAGGCTAACGTGCCTAGGTGGGGGGTCCCCTCCCGTGGCCGGTCTTCGGGAGGCTCATACCCCTTATATACACCCCCGTTTGAAGAGAGTTCGACGACCGCGTCGAACGTGGGAAAAGAGTGCTCGGCTATGCATGAGGCCGTGGGGACAAAGGGGTGCATATAAGTGCAAGTGATCAAAACTGTTCCCAAATGCAAGTAAGTAGGCATGCTTTGTTTTTGTCATTTTTGAAAGTGAGTGAGTGAGTATTTTTGGGGTTTTGGCAGAAGGCTGAAAAAGTATGCTTTGAACACCCAAGTAGAAAATCCCCGTACTTGAGCGTTCCCTGAATAGGTAACCCGATGTGCGCGGAGCCACCTGCTGCGTTGGTCCGCGCGGAGGCTTCTTGAAAGCCGAATTTGAAAGAGCGTTCCGTCGCAATGCAGCACTTGCGAGTTGGTCCCTTTTTGGACGTCGTTTGGATCTTTAGCTCAGCATGGGCCACAAAACGTGGCCGGGGCGCGACGAACACCGTTGGCCTGGTTCGTCGCGTTTTTGGAGTTTCTCTGTTTTTGTCATAAAGAGCCCTGTCTGGCTCGTATCTGCCTTTTCTTCATGTGGAGAGCCCTGTCTGGCTCACATCTTTGCTTTATGTCATGTGGAGGTGCCCGGCTCGGACCGGGGCCGGCGCGGGTCACGGGTGACGGCCCGTTGTTTGGACGCGTCACGAAGAGCCCTGGCTGGCTCGCATCGTTCCTTTTCCTCATGGAGGTGCCCGGCTCGGATCGGGGCCGGCGCGGGTCACGGGTGACGGCCCGGTGTTCAGGACGCGTCACGGGGCGGAGGGCGTGTGGTTGCTTTCTGGAGCTCTCTTCACCAGGATTTTGACGACCCGGGCCATTGCGGTTGGAGTCGTCGTGAGTATCGTGCGCGTCGGGCACGTTAGTCTTCGGCTCGTTTCCAGGAGCTCGTTCTGGAGCTCTGATACCAAGTGTGACGCCCCAGCTTCTGGGCGCGTCGGGGAGGGGGCCCGGCGGGGATTCTTACCCGCACGCAGCCGAGGGAGTGCTCTTTCTTCAAGGGGCCCGTCGGGGATTCTTACCCGCACGCGGCCGAGGGGACTGTCTTCAAGGGGCCCGTCGGGGATTCTTACCCGCACGCGGCCGAGGGGACTGTCTTCAAGGGGCCCGTCGGGGATTCTTACCCGCACGCGGCCGAGGGACACTGCTACCTTCAAGGGCCCGGCGGGGATTTATACCCGCGCGCAGCCAAGGGACCAAGTTGTTGCTTCAAGGGGTCCTGGCACGGACGGCACCGGCTCAGGAGGGCCCGGCTCGGACGGCACCGGCTCGGGTCAAGTTGCGTTCTCGGGGGCCCGGCTCGGACGGGACCGGCTCGGGCGTGGTTGCGTTCCATGGGTCGACGGCCGTTTGTGTTTCGCGGGTCTTCGCGCGTCTCGCGTCTCGGGTCCCTAGCCCCACGTAGCCTCAGGCTCCGCCGCACCGCCGACGGGTCATAGCGTGCCCCGGGGAACCTTGCGTGGAGTCCCCACGGTGCGCGAGTGCGTGGAGTGAGGCTAACGTGCCTAGGTGGGGGGTCCCCTCCCGTGGCCGGTCTTCGGGAGGCTCATACCCCTTATACTATTCCGCTCTTGGGTGGCCAAGAAGCACGAAGAGAGGAAGCTCCGATGGCGAAGGAGAGAGAGAGAGGCTTGGTGGCGATGGAAGGTGACTTTCTTGCGTGAGATGCAGGCTTGGGCTGAAAACGCTTTGCAGAGAAAATCTTGACTGTGGGCTACGACTGTTTTTAACGGGCTTGACTTAAAATGTTGAGGCTGATTTTAGCTGAGCGTGAAATTTTTTCCAGGTCAATTTTTTTCTTTTAATTGTTTTTTAACTTACATGGAGAGGTCAAGGCCAGCTGGGAGGGCGAGGCCTTCAGGCAAGGGGAGGCCACAGGGCAGTGGCGAGGGCGAGGGCAGTAGGGTGACGGCGAGGCCAACAGGGGAGTGGCAAGGGCGAGGGCGAGGGCGAGCCGAGTAAGGAGGGTGAGGGCGAGGGCGAGGGCAAGCCGAGCAAGGCGAGGCCAGGGCGAGGCCAACAAGGACAAGGGGCGAGGTTGGCAGAGGTGAGGTGGAGGCCAGCCGGACGAACCAAGGGAGATGCTAGCAGAGGCGAGGTCAAGGATGGGTTTGAGACAAGGCAAGGAGAAAACCAAAAGTGTTGGCAAAGGCAAGGGCATGTGAGTACACCAGAAGCATCATGCAGGCATGGGAAAATTACTAGGAATATAGAGAATAAGGTAGTCCTAGTGATTGAAAGATATGGGTAACATGTATATTGAATCCTAGGTAGATGAAAATGTGAAGTTTAATTGCTAATGAATAGTTAAATGGCACACCCACAAGAGACCCAAATGTAGAACACAGACTTATATAAATAACAAAAATAATTTAGTGCCATGTAAGGAGCACTAGAGATGATCAGAAGCTTTAATAAGGCATTAGTCGGTTGAGATAGTGGGTAGGCCAAACAAAAGTCAATGAAGCGAGCAGAGTGAAGCGACAGTAGAGTTAATCAAGAACAATCAACTACAATTGAGGACTCAAAGTGAACCACAACAAGAGTGATCAACTGTAATATTACCAAAGAAGGAGTCATACAAAATTTAGAACCACGTTCACCAAAGCAACAAAGGAGAGGGTACATGAGATACTGACAGAGAGTGGTTTTCCAAATTCTAGAAGCATGCCCATGCAAGCAACAGAAACAGTAGAAGGAGAGGGTGTATGAGATAGTGATGGGGAACATTAAGATCCAGTTTAGGGTTGAGGAGTCGCGAAGATCAACACTTGATTTTAGACCCTTGACCATCAGCTTACTGTATGATAGCTTTTGATCCTAGATCCATTGAATAAAGGAAGTGGAACTCCCTCTAGGGTGACTAATTGTACGGCCCCTTGGGCTAGAATTTTAGCTTGATAGAGTAGCACCAGTGCTCCTTGCGTTATTTTTGGCTTTTTGAGATGGCAATCATGCCAAGATTTGTCACAAAGTTTCTCAGCTTGCAGAGCCGTGAGGCTAACATCCTGCTTTCTTCTAACTTTGAGAGACGAGAGAAATTTGCGAAAGCAATTTCCCCTGTTACGCAAATGATTCCCACTCTTGCTGAGTCTGAGTTGAACTCATATGGTGCAAGTGCTTCTAAATCAAAGGCTAACTGGAATGGGCTGTGGTTAGTGGTTGCTTTGAAAGAGGTGCGATAAGCCCAGACTGTGCCGAAGATGGCTTGAGCCCAAGAAGTTGGATGCAGGTGACATGCTCCCGAGAAGCGCGATTAGCACTTTGTTAGTGCTCTTGTCTTGCCCATTTTCTTTGGGATAGTAAGAACAAGAGTTGCGACGAAAAGTCTTATAGTTCGTGAGGAGTGTGGAGATCAAGTCATTGACGAAATGACTACCGCGATCACTGGTGATTTCCAGCACGCACCCAAACCTGCAAAAAACAATTTCATACAAAATTTTTGTGACAGTGGCGGTTGTACAGTCGATGGTAGCCACCACCTCGGCCCACTTTGTTGCATAATCCATTGCTACTAAAAGATACTTACAATTGCCAGGTTGAGCAGGTGGAGCAATTGGACCAACAAAGTCCAAGCCCCATCTCTCAAAGGACAAGCATGCCATAGATACCTGCAGAGGATGATTGGATTCCTTGTTGGGCTTGGGCGCACATCGCTGACAGACATCACAAATCTTGACATGAGCAATAGCATCTCTGAATAGATAGGGCCACCACAAGCCTGCCTGTAAGATTTTTTGCACCGTGATGTCACCAGGGTAATGGCCACCTGTAGGACCGCTGTGTGCATCTTCCAGAATGTAGTCTACTTCATGAGGAGAGATGCACCTGCGCAGCACACCATCTTGCCCAGATTTGTAGAGCTGTCCACTAGTCAAAGAGAAGGGTCTAGACTTCAATAACAGTCTTCTTTTTTGCAAGGGGGAAGAATTCTCAGGATATAGGCCAGTAGAGAGAAAATGTAACACATCTCCATACCATTGCGGGGTCGTATCGACCTTAAAGAGATGACTATCCGAAAAGTCATCATCAACCCCTATGTTTGGCTCACCTGTATGTATGCGAGAGAGGTGGTCGGCCATGATGTGCCGCTTGCCAGGACGGAGAACTACGTCGAAATCAAATTCGTGAATATCAACATCCATCTCTAGACTCTTCCTGCAACTTGGGGCTTACTCAGAAGATAGCGCAACGCATGATGATCCGTGATGATAGTGAAATAAACCCCTAACAAGTAATGATGAAACTTGCGTAAAGTATACACCAGAGCCAAACCTTCCCTTTCTATGGTGCTCTAGTTGCGCTCAACCTTTGTGAGCAGGCGATTGGCGTAGTGGACTGGGCGATTTAGGTTGAACTCCTTGCTCGGTTAAGTCAAACCGCACCGACCGCAAATTGACTAGCATCAGTATGGACATGAAAAGGAGTGGATCAATTAGGAGAAACTAAAATAGGTGCCTCAGTTAGGCGCTTTTTGAGATAGGTAAAAGCTTGGGATTCAGCTATAGACCACTGAAAAGGTACAACAGCACTAGTTAGGCGTGTCAAGGGTTGGGAAACCTCTGCATACATGCGAATGAACCTCCAATGATAGCTTGTATGTCCTACAAAGCTTTGAACACTTTTGGGATTAAGTGGAGGGGGCAATCAAAATGGCCACTATTTTCTCAGAGTCAGGTGCTAAACCTTCAGCAGACACGACATGACCTAAAAGCGTACCTTGAGTCACCAAAATGATACACTTGTTTGGATTGAGCTTAAGATGTGCCTCATGACACTTTGAGAAGACAACAGAGAGTTGAGCTAAGTGCTCCTTCAAGTTTTCCACAGGCGTGGAGCACTGGGCACTAGAGAAGGCAGAAAAATCATCCATGAAGATTCTAAGATTTTCGTTGATCAGGGGACAAATTATGATGTAGACAATACGATTAAATGAAGGAGGAGCGTTTTTCAGCCCAAATGACATCCTTTGTAGATAAAAATTCCCCATGGAGTGGAAATAGCTGTCTTTCCCTGGTCATCAAGATGTATTCCCAACTGATTGTAGCCGCTAAACCCATCCATGAAACTGTACAGTACATGCCCAACGACATCTTTGAGGACTCTCTCAGTGAAAGGGGTCAAAAATCATTTCGAGATTGTCATCTTATTCAGAGCCCGATAGTCGAGCAAACTCGAATTTTGTTGGATTGCTTCTTGGGAGTGATAACCATAGGGGAAAACCATTCTGAGTGCTCTTGGCACAATAATACCTGCTTCTTGCATTTTTTCTAACTCGACTTTGACTGCTTCTTCATACTTGGGGTTGAGCTTGTAAGCCCGTCCTCTAACCGGTTTAGCCCCCTCCACCAAAGGGATTGTGTGGACTCCTAACTCTACTGAGATCCCTTCCAAATCATGGTAAGACCAAGCAAACACATCCTTGAAAGAGTGCACAAAATAGACTACTTGGTCGAGTAGCATGGGGTGATCCCATAACCAGGCGGCTAGCAGGATGGGCTGATGGTTGTCAAGGTCGCCTAGGTTGACTTCTCTGACTGGGTCAGGCGGTGTAGTTGGCGAGGATGCATCAGGAAGAGAAAACCTTGCCACCTCTGTGAGCTTCCAGACATCATGAGCTGGCGTCTGATCGATATTGAAATCGGCATACTCTTCTTGTAACCATCCCTGTGGAAGCTCGTCGAAGGGAAGTTCATCTGGTACATAGGATAGCTTGGTATGGGGTAGGGTATTAGACACAGGTAAGGCTGCGAGTGTGGTGTGGGTCAACTCTTGTAAAGGAGATTTCTTACCCCTTTGATGGTCTTTGATAGGTTCCCCAAGTACAAAGGCTTCTATTGAGGGGCCAACTGAGCTATCAACCTCTGGGAGCAATGGAGTCGGTGATTAGCACCAAGAAATCCAATTAGCAAGAATGTATCGTTCTCGTTGGTGTTGCTTACAATAAGGCAGAGCATGTTTGTGACTCGGTATAGTCCCTTCATGTTTAAGTCAGGTTCTCAACCTTGAACACTAGTTCTAGGGTTGTTTAATGACGAAATTTGAGAACAAATCAAGGACTTAAACTTGGCTGAGGAGTTATGTCATCAAGTTACTTTCATGGAAAGTGGTACTCTTTTGGGTACATCTTTGTTGTGATAACTCATTTAGCATGCTCATGTGCATTCTAAATGGAGTCTAGACATTATTATTGGATTGGAACCGGTAACACAAGAGGCTTGCAAATGGACAACAATGTTCACTATTGAGATAATTATTCTTGATTTCATTGGACCTCCTACGGAGCCGTGTTTTGGTCACACAAACAACTTGCTTGTTGAGGGATGCCACTGTGGAAAACATTAGTGTTTTTATGATGATTCTCCACTTTTGTTTTTAGACAAAAAGCTTCTCCAAGGGGGGAGTAATGTCATGCCAAGGGCTAGAGGGCACGACCGGACGTAGGGGGTCAGGGACCTAGGATTGAAGGGTAGGACTGAAGGTGTGGACATGGGATCCATTTAGGGCAAAGAGCCATGGCCCTCCTATAAATGGTGGGTTGGGAGGAGGATCCGGAATTCATCCTCCCCTCGATATTTCACTTCTTGCGCCTAGGTCCTTGACCCCCCCACGTGGGCGGGCCGTCCCCTCTAGCCCTTGGCATAGGTCTTTCCCCTCGGTCTTTCACTTCTTGCGCCTAGGTCCCTGACCCCCCTAGGTCGGGCTGTGCCCTCTAGCCCTTGGAATGACATTACCCACCCCTTGGAGAAGGTGAAAGGGTTGCACCAAACAACATGGTGGGCCTGATAGAGCACAGAAGACCGTGGGAAGCACGGGTTCCATTGGAGGGAACCTCGGGGTCGAGAGCTGTGGGAGCAGCTCCTTTCGGGCGGGAAAGTCGTCTCCATGAACCGCCCCTTGCATGATCATGAAGTGCATGTCGATGAGCACAATGTGGCACAAGCTGGAGCTTATTGGATGCGCGCAGGGCCAAGGAGGGAAACACGTCACAAGAGTAAGGCTTGAATCTCACGGAATTTTGCGTTCTTGGCGATTCTTTCCTTGTGCAAAAGGCAACGTGCTACCATCACTACTGTAGGGAGTTGTTTTTTTGTTGGAATTCACACTTGGCCAAAGGCCAAGGACTTTGTGATTTACGTGATCAAGCACCAATGCACCCATTCACCCATGGCAAAGATGGGCCTTGATGCTTTCGAACTGGTTGGGAGTAGGGGCTTTAGATTGCACGAGCATCCCTTCAGCAAATGCTAGAAGGACTTAGCATCATGCCGACGACAAGCAACAATAGGCACAGCATGCAAGGCTGCAAATAAGTTCCAAGACTTTGACTACGCACGAAATGCAGATTGGTAGCCACAGCCTTAAGCATGGCTACTACTGGCACAACCATTTTTTACTGCATGGGATGATTGCTGTCGATAGAAAATTCAAGTTGAAGGTACATTTTGTTCATCAAATTTATCTACTTAGTGCCTATTGAAATTTTATGCTTTCCATATGGAGTGTTACTCGACACGGTCGCGGGCAACGCCAAGCTCAATTGGACACAAGGTAGTATATGGGGGTATCATCCATGCAAAGACCATAAGATCAGAGCACCGCTCCATATGTGGCTACTCATAATAACGAGGGAATATGAGTCCTATGAAACTGTTCACAAGAAAGGCTTGTGTAGCCAAATTGGCTAGAACAAGGTCATAAATGCTTTGATTTATTTATAGGCTAATATGATCTAGAGTCTTTTGCAAAAGATAGCACGGCTATATCTACAAGCCGTTGCTAACATTTCCAAGTTTGGGCATGTACCTTGAACTTGGTTTGAATACATGCATGGCATGTCATTCTATCTAGATTAAGGAGCAAGGCTCCATACAGACATACTTGAAAATGTACATCCTCCTCAATTGGCAAGTACACGCAAAACATTGCTTTGCATATCCTTCAGCACAAGACTACACTTGTAACTTGTAATCTGCCTATCCTCTTTGGATTCTGATAGTATTGAGATGTGGTTTTCCCGATGGTTTACAGACAGTCGTCCTAGATGACTAGTAAACGGGGATCATAATATCATACAGCATTGATGAGCAAACAACAATGTCCTGAAGAACCATCTTGGCAAACTTGAAAAATCCACGAGCACCCAAACTGAGCCATGAACTCTATTGGTGATTGGTAGATCCAAAGGTAATCTCATAGAGATACTGCACATAGAGTGAAAAATGCTTCATAAGCAACAACTTGATGAATACGCATGCTATTCCAAATCAGCCTTTGCTAATTACTACGGCCCATAACACCTAGTGTGCATGCATTTAGCAAAGAACAGATCCAAACTTGTATATCCATGATCATCCTTGCCAATACTGATCGCGAATGTGATACTCCTAGCACACATTAAAGAGAAATGTAAATAGTTCGAAAAAGAAACTAAATACTTTTTGTTGCAATTATTTGCAAGCCTTGTTAAAATGTTTGAACAATAATAGAAGGTGAAACATTAATCACTTCTAGGTACAAAAAATGAAACCTTTTCATTAACAACTCATAGCCTTGCTATATGCATAAACAACCATCTGTAATGTTGTTTAGCTGCACTTGCACCTTAAGAAGTCATGCTAAGTATCCGACAATTTTTGGCGACTGAAATCGCTCCTGATACGTCATGCTGAAAATGGTCTAGAAAACAGATATGACCAGCACCTAAGGACTTTGTCATGACACATACTTGAAATAGTGGGTAGCAGTCAGTCCACAGACTCATATTCTCCACATGTGGAATATGTCACATGTAAGGATGTCTGAAAAAGGAACATCCTTCAAGTACAGATGTACTTGTGTGTGGAGGTAACTGCAAACACTCTACAACACGAGTGTGAGGGACCCTCATAAGCCTTGCTTCACACTGGCTAAACCAAATTCCTTGAGATCCTAGACCATGTTGCATCCCATGTGACAACATGTGCCAAATAAAACTCTACAAGTGAGTGAATACCTGCGTGCAAAAACTACCCTACAGTTGGGTGAATACCTGCAAGTAGAAACTTATTTTGGACACTACAATCCACAATTCATGGCGCTGACATGACCTGGTCATTTCTCTTAAGATAAAAAATGGATGAAAACATAGAAGTTTATGCATCCTACTTGTTGGAAGAGGAAACACAAAACATAAAGCCAAATCAGATGTGTACCTGGAGGGTGAACATAGAGTTCACTTCTTCGTAGGGAAAGGCATCTATCCAAATTTCCCACGTGCAAATATTTCTTCAGAAGATGAATAATTTAAGGAATATGGAGAAGAGGGTGATCTCTTTCTTGCCGTTTTCTTGCCTTGGTTCTCATTCTCTGTACCATCACTTTCTTCATAAGAGGAAGAGGACGAAGAAGATGGAGAAGAGGGTGACCTCTTTCTCGCCTTTTTCTTCTCTTGTTTTTTATCATGCCTCTTTGAATTATGGTGTGAAGAGGTGTGCGATGGTCTTCTCTATTTAGGAGGTGATGGAGAGCGTTTTGCCCACCGTCTTCAAGGAGCCATCTCCGTTGAGGTGGCAGGAGACTCATTTCTTTCTTGTTCCTTTGGTGGGGGCTCTTGAGTTCTCCTTTGAGAAGGAGATGCGTCATCAAGAAGTAAATTTTTGAGCCCTTCGTATGGATCCTCTTCTTCTTCCCAAATCGGAGAGAGGCCTCTTTTGGAAGTCTCGCAAGGAGGCTTCCTTGGTATTCTCTTGTCATGGTGGGGAGCTTGGAGAATCCCATGAGCCCAAAGCTGCCATTGCACTTCACTTTGGAGGGATGGATTTCCCATGGCTTGTTAAAGCCTACAAATAAGGTAGTTAACAAGCATAGGGGCATCATTAGTAGCCTGCTCATTAGCAAAATCAAAGCTATCAACATTAATTTCACTCTCTTACTATTGTTAGCCATTCTAACAATTTTTAGGTGTAATACTTTTAGGTGTACTTTGGCACTTCAAGCCCTAGTTACTGCTCCTCTTTACCCCTTTAGAAAAGCACTCAAGCTACTGTACCCATGGCTCGAATATCATTAATTGTAAGAAATATAAGAGAGGGTATTTCAACACCAAAACAACACCGGCTCCTGTCAAGCTTCTAATAGCGCAATAGTGGTTAAGCCATAGGCAAGCCCCATAGGACTCCACTATTAAGACCATAGCTCTTGGCGGTGATGCCTCGTTATCTGCACAAAGGCAAGCACATTGCAAGGCTGAAAAATACCTATTCTACTTACTCAATTGCAATTAGTAATACCAAACATTTATAGCTAGCTTGAGGACCTTCCTTCTCGAGCAAGAAAAGAGAAAGCTTGTGCTTTGATACCAATGTAACATTTAATGGCCTAGTAACTTATGTGTAAGCGAAAAATAACATGAACATAGTGAGTATTTCATTAGAACAGATTCGTAATGAGCATAGCAAGAGTGTTTGGATGGAGAGAGTAACAAAAAGTATAACACCTAGTTAGATAGACATGAACAATACTTCAAAAGAGAGAGAAATTAATGTATTGACAACAGTTGAGGACTGGATTTACATGGAGCCGGTCCCCCCTCCAAAAGGCTTTGTATTATAGGTTTCCCCCATCAAGGGAGACATTTTACAATACAATCCTTTGTGTTCCTTCAATAACTAGCTAGTGCAATGAAGATGGAAGCTTCAAGCACTAAGCAAACACTTATAAAACACAACATCAATTCCCTCAGGGTCTCAGGCCCAAGACCTCACACACCTTCGAAGATGGTGAGAGCTAGCAGGGTATGGGAGTAGATTGAGAGGAAGAAGGAGAAGTCCTACGAGAAAGAAGTATATCTCCTCACATAATCACTCATAATAGCTTAGCATAGCTTAGTAATTCGCATGATAGAGGATATGAGCATGCATTGAAGCTAGGCTCTTGGTTGGATTTGCATCACAAAGCCAAGAGTTGTTGGTGTAGGCCTCCCTTCTCACAAGCTTAGAGTAGATGATGAGCTTTCCATTAAAGCTTGAGAAAGAGAGACAGAGTCTTCTTGCTTCACACATCATATTGTGTGTGTGTGTGTGTGTGTGTGATAATGCCTTGCCAAAATCAGCCCCCTCTCTCTCTCTTGGTGGACCCCTCTTGAAAAATACTCATGCTGTCACCCAATTGGACCTTGCAAAGCTTAGCCAATGAAAGAAGCATAAGTGATAGCCTTGTGACATGTGTCCCCCTTTCCCCTTTTGTGAGAGTTTAAGGTAATTAAATAATGCAACTAAACTCTCATTGGACCCCTTTTTCTTCTGGCCAATAGGAAGCAGGCAAACCATTGGGCTGTTGAATGCTCATTGGACCCCTTGGGAGACTGTCCAATAGTATTCTAGAGAGCTTAATTCTTATTGGTTCTCTTATTAAGTGTTTTTAAATAAATTAAACTAGATTTTCTCTAGCCTAATTCTCATTGGTCCACCTCTATGGACATCCAATAGGATTTAATGCACCTTGTGGGCAATTGGCCTAGGGAGCTGACATGTGTCCACTATGCCCTTTGTGTAAAGGGGCTGGCATGAGTGTGTGTATGTGTGTGTTTCTCTCTCATCCCCTACTAAAAGGGCTCGCCCCCTCCTATGTAGGAGCTTGCAAAGACTTTTTGGCACACTCACAAAGCATCCAATTTTCCCTAGGGTTGGACCATTGGACTTATCTTTGAATTTTGGACTTACTTTTGAGTCAGCCTGAACCCAGGTGCTCTAGCTCTCAGGTAGAAAGTGGCCAAGACACCATCCAAATTAGTCTTCATCGATTCATCCATTGCACACTAATTTGTTATTGGCATAAGGGTTATGAGCCACAAAGGCTAAGAGCCAGTGTCAGACCTAGGGTAAGCCCCAACTGTTGGTATTCCTTGGGTAATTTTTCTCAAGATCGAACAAATCTATCCAATGGAGTATCCATCCCTGTTAATGGCCAAGCAAGAGTCTTGCCATTACAGATGTTTTGGGTGTCATTTTTGCACTACATGTTTTTAGTGTGAGGCTCGAGTTTAATTTCTGATAATTTCAATCTCACGTCAATTGATCTATGATACCATGGGGTTTAGATGCAACAAACATAGGAGCTAGGCATTTCACTTGTGTGTATCTCCTACTCTCACTATAGCACTACAAGTGTATCTGGAAGCACAGTTTTATGGTCAGACCTAGCGGGTGATTACTAAATCACTCCATCGGCATTCGAGATCAAATTTTGATCTATCACAGTTGTACTTTCAAAGAAAGACGTCTGCAATCTACCACGGGGTAGTGCACAAATCCAATCATTTTTGTACACGGTCGACTATGTTAATTATCATTAACTGCTACTTGCTCACGGGTCAGGCCAAGGGGTTTGACTACAGAGATTCTAACCAACGGGTTTGGATTGCCAAGGCAACACCCAGGGTTTCCATTGCAATGTTGCTTGTTTTTCATTTTCCATTAGTGCTCCTTTGCATTTGAATACGGGTAAGTGAACTTTAAGTTTAATCCCTAGGTACGCATCTATTGATTGAATGTTTCAGAGACATGCCAAGGGCACGTCAAAACAAAGTATTTTTGGGCCATAGTGTCCAACATGCATTATGCAGTTATAGACCCACTTGTAGGGTTTATTTGGCACATGTTGTCACATGGGATACAACATGGTCTAGGGACTCAAGGAGTTCGGTTTAGCCAGTGTGGAGCAAAGCTAATGAGGGTCCCTCTTACTCTTGTCGTAGAGTGTTTGCAGTTATCTTCACGCACAAGTACATCTTGTACTCCAAGGATGTTATTTTTTAGACATCCTTACATGAGACATATTACACATGTATAGAATATGAGTCTCTGGACGGACACTCGCGCCCACTATTTCAAGTATGTGTCACGACCAAGTCCCTAGGTACTGTTCATATTTGTTTTCTAGACCATTTTTAGCACGACATATCAGGAGTGATTTTGGTGGCCAAAAATAGCTGGATACTTAGCATGACTTGTTAACGTACAAGTGAAACATTACAGATGGTTGTTTATACATATAGCAAGGCTCTAAGATTGTTAGTGAAAAGGTTCCATTGTTTGTCCCTAGAAGTGATTAATGTTTCACCTTCTAATATGGTTCAAACATTTTTGCAAGGCTTGAAATTTAGTTTCTTGTCTGAACTATTTACATTCCTCTTTAATGTGTGCTAGGAGTATCACGTTCACCATCAGTATTGGCAAGGATGATCATGGATATACAGGTTTGGATCTGTTCTTTGGTAAATACATTCACACTAGGTGTTATGGGCCCTAGTGTTTAGCAAAGGTTGTTTTGGAGCAGCATGCATATTCATCACATTAGTTGCTTATGAAGCACTTTGAACTCTATGTGCAATATCTCTATGAGATTACTTTTGGGTTTACCAATCACCAATAGAGGTCATGGCTCGGTTTGGGTGCTTGTGGATCTTTCAAGTTAACCAAGATTGTTATGCAGGACATTGTTGATTCCTCAACAATGTTGTACGATATTGTGCTCCCTGTTTACCCGTCATCTGGGAAGACTGTGTGTAAACCGGAGGGAAAAAACCTAAGTACTGTCAGTTATCCAAGGGGATAGGTAGATTACAAAGTGTAATCTTGTGCTAAAGGATATGAAAAGTGCCTATGCTAGCACCAAGAAATCCAATTAGTAAACATTAATTGCTTTGGTTGGAGTTTTCTTACCCTACGTACAACATGTTTGCGACTAGGTTTAGTCTCTTCATGTATAAGTCAGGTTCTCAACCTTGAACATAAGCTATGGTGGGGTTGTTTACATATAAAATTTGAGAACCAATCACGAACTTAACCTTGGCTGATGAGTTATGTCAGCGAGTTACTTTCAAGGAAAGTGAAAACAGGTACTCTTTGACGGTACATTTTAGTTGTGATAACTCATTTAGCTACTCAATTGAGTTCTAAATAGAGTTTACACGCCATGTTATCTTTGCGACGGTTATACCAAGACAGTTGCAATAGGAAAACAATATGAAAAATCAAGATGTTAAGAAAACAATTGCATCCCTGCAGAATGCCACTATGGAAAGCATTAGTGTATCATCACTCTTGTTTTCGAGGACCAAAACGCTTCTCCAAGGGGGGAGTAATGTCATGCCAAGGGCATTGCCTCGTGGTCTAGGACCAGGCCCAAGGGGCCGACTACAAATGTGGATAGGAAATGAGGACCAAGGGGCTATTTAATGGGAGGTTGGGAGGTTGGGAGGTTCATCCCTGGGCAGTCCCACCAGCGGCATTTCATTGGGGAGTAATGTTTGGCCAAGGGCTAGAGGGCACAGCCCGACCTAAAAGGTTCAGGGACCTACGCCAATGGCCGAACTGAAGGTGTGGACAGGGGATCCGTTTTGGGAAAAGGGCCATGGGCCCTCCTATAAACAGTTGACTGGGAGGAGGATCAGACATTCAATCTCCCCTTGGTCTTTCACAGGTATGAGATCTTGAGGGAGGAGAGCTATGGAGGAAGGGGGGAAAGATGTGACTTTCATGGCTTTGTGCATATCTCTCTCTCTCTCTCTCTCTCTCTCTCTCTCTCTCTCTCCTTCCTTCGAGCTAGGCTGCCAAGGCGTGGGCAAAGTCCCTTGGAAGAAGGTGAAAGGGATGCACCAAACAACATGGCGGGCTTGACAGAGCAGAGATGACCATGGGAAGCACGGATTCCACTGGAGGGAACCTCGGGGTCAAGAGTTGTGGGAGCGGCTGCTTGCCGGGGGACAAGTCGTCTGCATGAACCGCCCCTTGCATGATCACGAACTGCATGGCAACGAGCACCATGTGGAGCGAGTTGAAGCTTATTAGGTGCGCGCACGGCCAAGGCGGGGAATATGTCACAGGAGTAAGGCTAGAATCTCACCGCAGCTCGCGTTCTTGGTGATTTTTGTCTTGCACAAAAGGCAGCGTGCTGCCATCGCTACTGCAGGGAGTTGTTTTTTTTGTTGGTCTTCACACTTGGCCAAAGGCCAAGGACTTTGTGATTTACGTGATCAAGCACCCATTCACCCACAACAAAGCCAAACCTCGATGATTTCAAACAGGTTGGGATCAGGGGCTTACGACAAAGCCAAACCTCGATGATTTCAAACAGGTTGAGATCAGGGGCTTCAGATTGCACGAGAATCCCTTCAGCAAATGCTAGAAGGACTTAGCATCATGCCGATGGCAAGAAACAATCGGCACATCATGCAAGGCTGCAAATAAGTTCCAAGGCTTTGACTACGCACGAAAAGAAGATCGGTAGCCACTGCCTCAAGCATGGCTACTGGCACGACCATTTTTTACTGAATGGCATGATTGCTGCGATAGAAAAGTCAAGTTGAAGGTACATTTTGTTCATCAAATTTAGCTAGTTAGTGCCTATTGAAATTTTATGCTTTCCATATGGAGTGTTACTCGACACGGTTGGGCAACGCCAAGATCAATTGGACGCAAGGTAGTATATGGGGGTATCATCCATGCAAGGACCATAAGATCGGAGCATGGATCCATATGTGGCAACTCATAATAACGATGGAACATGACTCCTATGAAATTGTTCACAAGCAAGGCTTGTGTAGCCAAATAGGCTAGAACAAGGTCATAAATTCTTTGATTTATTTATAGGCTAATCTGATCTAGAGTCTTTTGCAAAAGATAGCACGGCTATATCTACAAGCCGTTGCTGACATTTCCAAGTTTGGGCATGTACCTTTAACTTGGTTTGAATACATGCATGGCATGTCATTCTCTCTAGATTAAGGAGCAAGGCTCCATACAGACGTACTTGAAAACCTGCATCCTCCTCAATTGGCAAGTACATGCAACACTTTTCACTTGTAAGTAAAGGTATTCAACAGAGCTAACTATGATGGAAATTCCAACATTTGGTAGATATCTCTGTTTGGATTTAAATTTTGGCTAGGGCATGGCTCCTTGGTACCATGTTTTTTCACTTAAGTGATCAAGACAATAGTTCTTGGTGTCACATATATTCTACATCTACGAAACATTCTGCATCGGCATAATATATCAAAAGGGCTACGAGTTTGCTATCAAGGATGATGGCAATTCGAGCAAGTCGAACATCCGACAGCTCTCAAATTATTTGCATATATGGCTATGAGCCGAATTCGAGCGCACTACCAAAAACCTGGCCACAAGTGGGCAACAAGGTTAGTCAATTTTCAAGTTATGTTTGTTTTTGTCTATGTTTTAATTTTCATTTTGGAAAAGATCTCTCTGTTGTGCAAAGCAAAGTGCTTGGGCAGACTCCGTAAGAAGCCATTGTCTAAAGCACAGTGATTTGTCTGTCTTCAAGTGAAGCACATCCTCTCTTATGTGCCCATGTATTATCGGTTGACTATAGATCAATGATAATGGCACACATCTTTAGCACTCCGTGGATATCAGCTCACAGGCAACGTTGATATCCACAGGCAACGTTGCACTATGATGTATCCATTCCAATGTCATCGTGCACGGCACGTATCCCAAGAACTCACATGGTTGAGGCTATCATGGAAGCCAAGGGCTTATTATACTATTTTTTTCTTTGTATGCATGGAATACTAGTATGATGGCCATACAACAACCATCATTGCATGCACTTATGCTATAACACTAAATACTCAGTCCAAGACAAGGGATGCAAGTGATATCTTAAAACATTTTTTATGTTATTCACAGGCAAAGTTCCATGTTTAAAGTAACCTTGATACAATCACAATCACATACAAGGTCAGTAGGTCAATATGTGACTTACGGTACCTTTCTCTACGAGGGCGTGGTCCAAGTACATAGTTGTACGCTTATCAGATAAGCTAAAATACATACATGGACTGCATGGGATCATATGCAAGGGGCATACAATACATTCAAATAAGGGGTTATCCTCAGCCCAACATTTTCTCTCTCTCTCTCTCTCTCTCTCTCTCTCTCTCTCTCTCTCTCTCTCTCTCTCTCTCTCTCTCTCTTCCCAACTTATATGCGGGAAAGGTGAAACTAGGCATGATTTTATTGAAATCTTTCTATACGGTAACAAGAAGGGATACGAGCCAATAGGAAGGGCTAAGAGCCATCTATTACCACCTAGTTTGGCATGGCTAAGAGCGATGGCATAGCTAAGAGCCCTCTGTTTGTACTCCATCAATGATTGATCTCCAGATTGAACACTTCTATCCAATTAAGTACCCATCGATTATAATGGACAAGCAAGAGTCTTGCCATTAGTGATTTTTTGGACATTATTTTCACATTACACACTTTCAGTGTGCAAGTCAAGTTGAGTTTTTGAACGTCTTCAACTCATTCGGGCTTATCTCTACCAAGGTGTATGGATGAAGACCAACATTTCATACCGCACGACTGCTCACAAAAACCCCACATTATGGATTTTTCGTTTTGACAAAGATCGAGTTGTGAATACGACTCCAATTTTAGTGGAGCTTCTATTAGCACTAAGAGTGCCTATATGAGTACAGTTTGGGATAAGACCCAACGTGTGATTACTAAATCACTTAGTAAAGGTTAATGGTCCATTCTTGGAACCTTCACACTTGCAGTTTCAAGGAAAGAAGTCCACACACTGCCAATATTTCGACTTTAAAAGTAATAAAATGCCACGGGCAAACCCAAGGGGGGTCATGGACAAAGGCCAAGGGCCGGACTGCTCGTTGAGCAGTTTTCATGCAACAGTTCACCAAGGGGTTTGACATTGTTGTTTTCACCAAGGGGTATGGATTGCAAAGGCAACACCCAAGGTTACATGTGTAATACTACTTGCATTTCACTAATTTTCAATTAGTGTTCGTAGGCCTTTTGGATAGACGCCTTTCCCTACGAAGAAGTGAGAACTATGCTCACCCTCCTGGTACACATCTGATATGGTTTTATGTTTTTTGTTTCCTCTTCCAAGTAGGATGCATACACTTCTATGTTTTCATCCATTTTGTCTCTTAAGAGAAATGACCAGGTCATGTAAGCGCCGAGAATTGTGGATTGTAGTGTCTAATTGCAAGTATTCACCCAATTGTAGAGTAGTTTGTAGAGTAGTTTGTAGAGTAGTTTTTGCACGCAGGTATTCACCCACTTGTAGGGTTTTATTTGGCACGTGTTATCACATGGGATGAAACATGGTCTAGGAACTCAAGGAGTTCGATTTAGCCAGTGTGGAGCAAGGCTTATGAGGGTCCCTCTCACTCCCGTTGTAGAGTGTTTGCAGCTACCTCCACGTACAAGTACATTTTGTACTTGAAGGATGTTCCTTTTTTAGACATCCTTACATGAGACATATTCCACATGTGGAGAATATGAGTCTCTAGACTGACACTGGCACCCACTATTTCAAGTATGTGTCATGACAAAGTCACTAGGTGTTGGTCATATTTGTTTTCTAGACCATTTTAAGCATGACATTTTAGGAGCAATTTTGGTGGCCAAAAATTGTCAAATGCTTAGCATGACTTCTTAAGGTACAAGTGCAGCTAAACAACATTACAGATGGTTGTTTATGCATATAGCAAGGCTATGAATTGTTAATGAAAAGGTTTCATTTTTTGTACCTAGAAGTGATTAATGTTTCACCTTCTATTATTGTTCAAACATTTTAACAAGGCTTGCAAATAATTGCAACAAAAAGTATTTAGTTTCTTTTTCGAACTATTTACATTTCTCTTTAATGTGTGCTAGGAGCATCACATTCGCGATCAGTATTGGCAAGGATGATCATGGATATACAAGTTTGGATCTGTTCTTTGCTAAATGCATGAACACTAGGTGTTATGGGCCGTAGTAATTAGCAAGGGCTGATTTGGAATAGCATGCGTATTCATCAAGTTGTTGCTTATGAAGCATTTTGCACTCTATGTGCAGTATCTCTATGAGATTACTTTTGGATCTACCAATCATCAATAGAGGTCATGGCTCGGTTTGGGTGCTTGTGGATTTTTCAAGTTAACCAGGATGGTTCTTCATGAAATTGTTGTTTTTTCAGCAATGTTGTATGATATTTTGATCCCCGTTTACCAGTCATCTAGGACGACTCTCTGTAAATCGTTGGGAAAACCATATCTCAATACTGTCAAAATCCAAAGAGGATAGGTAGATTTCAAATCACAAGTGTAGTCTTGTGTTGAATGATATGCAAAGCACGTACATTAGCACCAAGCAATCCAATTAGCAAGAATGTATCGTTATCATTGGTGTTGCTTACAAAAGGTAAAGCATGTTTGTGACTCAGTTTAGTCCGTTCATGTTTAAGTCAGGTTCTCAACCTTGAACACTAGTTCTGGGGTTGTTTATTGATGAAATTTGAGAACAAATCAAGGACTTAAACTTGGTTGAGGAGTTATATCAAAAATCTACTTTCATGGAAAGTGGTACTCTTTCAAGTACATCTTTGTTGTGATAACTCGTTTAGCATGCTCATGTGCATTCTAAATGGACTCTACATATTATGATTGGATTGGAACCGGTAACACAAGAGGGTTGCAAATGGACAACAATGTGCACTATTGAGATGATTATTCTTGATTTCATTGGACCTCCTACTGAACCGTGTTTCAGTCACGCAAGCAAATGGCTCCTTGAGGGATGCCACTGTGGAAAACATTAGTGTAGGTTTTCAAGTATGTTTGTATGGAGCCTTGCTCCTTAATCTAGATACAATGACATGCCATGCATGTATTCAAACCAAGTTAAAGGTACATGCCCAAACTTGGAAATTTCAGCAACGGCTTGTAGATATAGCCGTGCTATCTTTTGCAAAAGAATCTAGATCATATTAGCCTATAAATAAATCAAAGCATTTCTGACCTTGTTCTAGCCTTTTTGGCTACACAAGCCTTGCTTGTGAACAGTTTCATCCAGGAGTCATATTCCGTCGTTATTATGAGTTGCCACATATGGAGCCGTGCTCCGAATGTACCTTCAACTTGAATTTTCTATCGACAACAATCGTACCATGCAGTAAAAAATGGTTGTGCCAGTAGCCATGCTTGAGGCTGTGGCTATGAATCTGCTTTTCATGCATAGTCAAAGTCTTGGAACCTATTTGCAGCCTTGCATGTTGTGCCAATTGTTGCTTGCCGTCGGCATGATGTTAAGTCCTTCTAGCATTTGTTTAAGGGATGCTAATGCAATTTGAAGCCTTTGCTCCTAGCCAGTTTAAAAGCATCGAGGCCTGTCTTTGATATGGGTGAATGGGTGCTTGATCATGTAAATCACAAAGTCCTTGGACCTTGGCCAAGTGTGAAGACCAACAAAAAAAACAACTCCTTGCAGTAGCGATGGCAACACGCTGTCTTTTGCGCAAGGAAAGAATCACCAAGAACGCGAGTTGTGGTGAGATTGAAGCCTTACTCCTATGACGTATTCCCCTCCTTGGCCCTGCACGCACCCGATAATCTCCAACTCACTCTACATGGTGCTCGTCGCCATGCACTTTGTTATCATGCCTGCATGTTAGTACTTGCAATCAACATGTCATCAACATACAACATTAGGATGATGAATTTCCCATCTCCCAAATTCTTTGTGTAGACGCAGTGATCCGAGTTGCATCTTGTGAATCCATGATCCAACATCCATCGATCAAACTTCAAGTACCATTGTCTTGATGCTTGCTTTAAACCATACAAGCTCTTCTTTAATCTGCAAACCATTCTCTCCTTAACTTTTACTTCATACCCCTTTGGTTGAAGCATGTAGATTTCCTCCTCTAAGTCACCATGAGGAAATGCCGTATTTACATCCATTTGCTCGAGATTTAGATCATGACCAGCCACAAGGCTTAAGACAAGCCTAATTGAGTTCATTTTTACAACAACAAAAAATATTTCATTGAAGTCAATACCTTTCTTTTGAGAAAAACCTTTTACCACAAGCCTAGACTTGTACCTTTTCTTCCCACCTTCTTCTTCCTTCAGCTTGTACACCCATTTGTTTTGAAGTGCCCGCTTACCTTTAGGCAACTCAACCAACTCCCGTGTTTGGTTGCGATGTAGTGAGTCCATCTCCACTTGCATGCTCTTCGTCCATTGTTCTTTGGATTCATGTTGCATAGCTTCTTCGTATGATTCCAGCTCTCCAGAATCTGAGATCAAGAGATGGTTGAAGGAAGGAACAAACCTTTCTGGAGGTCTACTTTCTCTTGTAGATCTTCGGGGAATAGGTTGAGGCTCCTCATTTGGTTGACGTTGTTGCACATTGTCACCGTTTGCAGTCCTTGAGTCTTCACCATCCTCAAGCTCCATGTACTCATCACCTGTTTCTTTTGTTTGTTTTCTTTCCAAGTAATCTTTGTACATATTTTGTTCGTTAAAAATTACATCCCTACTCCTTAAGATTTTACCATCTTTAGGATTCCATAGACGATACCCAAAGTCTCCTTCTCCATAGCCAATGAAGAAACACTTTTTGGACTTTGCATCTAGCTTTGATCTTAGGCTTCTATCTATGTGCATGAAAGCCTCACACCTAAACACTTTGAGAAATGCATAATTCACCGGTTTACCTGTCCATGCCTCTTCTGGAACTCCCCCATTCAATGCCGTTGAGGGTGACCGATTGATTAAGTACACAGATGTACTTACAGCTTCTGCCCAAAGCTCAAGCGGTAGGCCAGCATGTAGCCGCATCCTTCGTGCTCGTTCCATGATTGTCCTGTTCATCCTTTCCAAAATCCCATTTTGTTGAGGTGTCCTTGGGGTTGTCCTTTCCCTCCGAATTCCATTGCTAGTACAAAAGCTTTCAAAAGCTTGGCTGCAATATTCGCCTCCATTGTCGGATCTGAGGCATTTAACCTTGGTACCTGTTTCATTTTCCACAAAGGCTTTCCACCTTTGAAATATGGAAAATACATCGGATTTATTCTTCATGACATAAACCCATGTTTTTCTACTCGCATCGTCTATGAATGTTACATAGTACAATGAGCCACCAAGTGATGGTGTACTTGCAGGACCCCAAACATCAGAATGAACCAACTCAAGTTTTTTATTTTTTCTTTCATTTCCTGATTTTTAAAATTTTACCCTCTTTTGTTTACCATAAACACAATCTTCACAGAACTCTAAGTCCACTTCTTTCAAACCTGGTAGAAGCTTCTTTGTTTGAAGGATTTGCATTCCTTTGGCACTCATATGCCCAAGTTGGTAGTGCCACACCGCACTGTCAACTTCTGTAGTTGTTGCACAAGCTGAAGGTTGCGTGCCAACAGTACACAAGTAAAGTGTACCGACTTTTTCTCCCTTGGCAACCACCAAAGATCCCTTTGAGATCTTCCACCGTTTGTTTCCGAATGCAATGTTGTGACCTTCATCGTCCAATTGTCCTATAGAGATCAAATTTTTGCGAAGAGAAGGAACATGCCTAACATCTTTAAGCTTCCATTCATTTCCGTTAGCAGTTTTGACAGAAACTGTACCTTTGCGGACAATCTCACAAGCTTCATCATCTCCCAAGTATACATACCCAAAATTACCTTTGGTGTAGTCTTGGAAATGTTGCTTGTGTGGTGTTGCATGGAATGAAGCCCCGGAATCTACTATCCAGGAATTAGACACATTGTCTAATGAGAGAATTAGAGCATCTTGCTCTACTTTACTTGCCACATTGGCCTCCGATGTTGGCTTGTTGTCTTGAGACTCTGTCTCCTTTTTCTTCTTGGACCAGCAATCCTTCTTGACGTGGCCCTTCTTGCCACGGTTCCAACATTGAAGAACTGACTTTGTGCGTGACTTGCTCCGCCTTGAGAAATCACGACCCTTTTGGTTTTTGAACCTCTCCTTAGGCCTTCCTCTTGTTTCCACTGATAGTGCAGCACTTGATGATTCTCCTGTGCTTCTCCTTCGCATTTTCTCGCTTAGGAGAACACCCACAACATCATCAAACTTAAGAGTATTTGTTCCAGAGATAGAATTACTTACAGCCATCACAAGGCTGTCCCAACTATCCGGTAGAGATGATAGTATAAGGAGATCTCGCACTTCATCATCGAAATTGATTTTTTACTGATCGAAGTTGACTTATGTTTGTGTTAAAGTCATTTAGGTGTTCTGCAACTGAACCATTCTCTGCCAGCGCTTCATAAGAAATACCTTATTGGATGCCGATGGTTTCTCGTAGAAGTCGTCAAGTGACTTCATCAAGTCCTTCGTGGTCTTCATCTCCGAAACATTGAAGGCCACCGTTGACGCCAAGCTTAACTGGATTGTTCCCAGTGCCTTTCGATCAAGGACAATCCATGCTTCATCTGCCATTGTTGTGGGCTTCTTCGCAAGACCGCCTAGTGGCAAATAGAGGTCCTTCTGGTAGAGATAGTCTTTAATCTGCATCTTTCAATGTTGGTAGTTTTTGCCGTTGAACTTCTCAATCTTGAGCTTCCCTTCCTCCGCCATAACTCCCACTCAATTCAAGGAATCCTTTCCTTGAGATAATTTAGCTACGAGAAAACCTTGCTCTGATACCAGTTGTAAGAAAATAAGACGTAGCTATATAGATTTTTGAGTAGATTACTTAATAGAGAGAGATAGATTTCACACACAAGAGATTATAGAGTAGAGAGAGAGAGAGAGAGTACACACGATATACATGGTTCACCCAATGTGGGCTACGTCCACGTGAAAGCAGCCACTCAATGGCTTTAGCACTTCAAAAGAAGAAGTAGTTTACAAAGGGATTAAACCCTTGATAGAGCTCCCTCCTTGCTTCACTCTCACCACCTCACACTCACCTTGTTGCAT
Source organism: Adiantum capillus-veneris (assembly GCF_014529385.1). NCBI lineage: Eukaryota > Viridiplantae > Streptophyta > Polypodiopsida > Polypodiales > Pteridaceae > Adiantum > Adiantum capillus-veneris. The sequence goes on from NC_140944.1 coordinate 126,973,198, forward strand.
CAACTTCACACTATGAAATGTGTGTAGAAATGGCCTCCTTTTATAGGACAAAAGGGTTGCCCTCTCTTATGAGAGACAGCCATGTGTAGCCGCCCTTATTCGAATAAGTCCAAATCGGACCCTCCAATCCGCCCATGTGTGGCCGCCCTTGAGAAGACAAGTCCGCTTTTGAATTCGGCCACCGGCCACCGGCCATTGACTTCCAACCACCGGCCATCGGCCATTTACTACCGGCACCGGCCAACCAACCGGTTGTTTTCCGGCCGCCGTCCGGCCATAATATTCCGGCGAAAAGGAATATTCTGACGAAAGAAAAAGTCTCGGGGGCCTCCGCCCCCGAGGCCTCTAAAGTTGCCCCTGATTCTTGTCCGTGAAAATTTTGGTTTCCGGTGAGTGATTTTCCTTCACGCACGATGGCTTCTCCTCATAATGGGGGCCTTACAAATGTGCGCTTTTACCATAGAAAATTACAAGGGTAAATTAGGCTCCATACTTAACACATCTCAAACTCTACTTGGAAAGAGTTTGAGAATGTCCAAAATCGTTTTCTTACAAACTTTCTCCAAGTTAAGACACAAACACCATATATGCTCCTACTTCTTGAGTAGGGATCTCTTCCAATTGAGGTTATGGGCATGGAAAGGGTTGTGGGTTACATGATAAAGATGCGTCAAAACCCCTCACATCGACTTCCTACAATTGCATGGGAAGCAAGCAAAAAAGTTCAAAAGACGCATAAAAGCAAGATCTTGAGCACAGGATGGATGCAAGACATAAAGAAGTGGTTTGGGAGATGGGATGCATTACACTTGCTACATGATGCTTCAATTGACTCTCAAGTGAATGAAGCTTTTCTACAACGCCAATGTATTACGGCTTGGGAGAAATCCGGTGGGTCATGCTTCATACATTACACCACCTATATTGCCCCCAACTACAAAACCATGTTCTTCGCTGAGAGAGGAAACCGTACTCACACTTACATGCTTGAGCAGGCTATTCCCTTGTCCGCGATACGTACTATTGCAACAATTCGGCTTAGCTCCCATTTCCTTCGATGCGAGATAGGGCGTTGGGGCAGTGGAGAAGAGTCAAATCGATTGTGCACATTATGCTCACTGCAAGTTCGAGAGTCTGAGTACCACACACTCCTAGAGTGCTCAGCTTTTGATCACATCCGAACTTGCTTCTCTCACATTTTCAGCCATAACTTAGACCTACACACTTTCCTCTCCCAGCCAAAGTGTGGGCTCTCCATTGCGACTCTCATCACAACAATTTTGGAGCATCGAGAGTCACTCATCAGCCATACACATACTACATCACATGTAACTTTGGTCCCATAGGTCATATTTGACCTCCGAGGACGATAATAAAATCTATCTATCTATCTATCTATCTCTATCTCTCTCTCTCTCTCTCTCTCTCTCTCTCTCTCTCTCTCTCTCTCTCTCGTTTCCCCACCCATACACACACACACACACTAACATATACAAACTCTCTCAGTATCTCTCTCTCTCTCTCTCTCTCTCTCTCTCTCTCTCTCTCTCTCTCTCTCTCTCTCTCTCTCTCTCTCCCCCACTTTCGCTCTCTCTCCAATTCTCACCCGTGTTCAACCATGCGCTTTCTCTCTCTCTCTCTCTCTCTCTCTCTCTCTCTCTCTCTCTCTCTCTGATCTCTCTCTCTCTTTACCTATACACACACACACTTACTATACTCACTCACACACTTACATACACATACACATACACATACACACACTCTTGACCTCGACATTCCCTCCATCTCTCATTTTCTCTTTCTCTTGTCTTGTAAAATACAGGCCTACTCTCTCTTTTACCATACACAGACACACACACACACACACCAGCAATGCACAAACACACTCGCACACACACATTCAAACAAACACACGCATGCCATATGCACGTACAAGAAGAAAAGACCAAAGGAGGTCGACGTCAACTCCCAAAACAACAAAAAAAGGATGACCAAATCACACTATAGTGACGACGAATCAAGAAATGACGCTGAATGCATGCCCTGGCGGCCCAAAAAGTGACAAACTTGCTACATCAATGCACTAGGAAAGCCCGCCATTCACTAGCATCTCGTCCACAATGAATCTCCATAGTGAACATCCGTAGGGTAATATATTTTTGCCTCTCAAAAGGAGGAAAAGATGAAAGGAAAAGGAGAGTCTAGCAAGCATGCGTCTAATCCTCTCGGCGGAAGATCAACATTGTGGATTTTTTATTGGGTGAGTCTACTAAACCATATGACCTAGTTCAAGATGTTTTGATGTAGGGTCCCAAAATAACCTCACCCCAATTACTCCATCGTGCACCAAGGATGAGGAGATAATGGACGAAGATGCTAAGTACTAGAAAGTCAAGTCCAAGAATAGTTGGGGCTATCTCTAGGAGGAATCTAGACGACATCCTAGCCATCATGATGCGCACATCAAGGGGCAACATATCTCAAACATGTACATAGATGGTGGCACAGAAATATACGTCATGAGTGAGAAAATGATGCACCATCTAGGCCTAGAGGTAAGTAGGCCATCACCCTGCCGAGCTAAAACGGGAAATAATGTCAAAGTGAAATGCATTAGCATTGTGAATGCAATCAGGGTAAAGGCATTCAACACAGAAGTTGAGGTAGACTTTTTTTTCATGCCGCACAAAGGGGAGGGCTATCCTATTATTCTTGGAAGTCCATGGCTCTCATGGCTATGGAGGCTAAGCAGGACTGGAGTACCGGAATGATCCAGATGAAGGATGCTAAGGGAAAGTCCATATTCTATGACATCAAGACTGGAAAGCAACACAACATGATCTTGGAGGCATTGGAAGATGAGTGCACCAGTGACTCTTTGACCACCTTAAGAGAAGATACGACAACAACTGAGGAGAGTGGCAATAGCATTGAAGTGATAGGAGTCATCCTCAGAGACCAAAGAGATTGACACAATTTGAAACACCACCGGAGAACCAAAACGGACCATCATGTACGCAACCCAAGGTGGATACAAGTAAGCTACATCGGATGCTCTCCAATGAGTTAGATAGTGAAGAGAGAGAAGAATACATCTCTATGCTAGGTAACTTCACCACACTTTTCACTGATGGTTATGACAAGATCACAGGAATCACAGTGGTGAAGCACCGCATAAGACTCAAGGAATGAATTAAGTTTGTAGTGCAAAAGCTCAGAAGGCTTGGGGTAGTTCAGCAAGAGGAATTGCTGAAAGAGGTAAGGAATTTTCTATAGGAAGGTTTCATTTACCCTGTCGAAGACTCAAAGTCGGTCTCTCCAGTGGTAGTCACACCAAAGAAGAATGGTAAGTGGAGGATTTGTGTTGAATACAAACCTCTCAATGCAACAACAAAGAGGGATCATTTTCCCCTACCACTCCAAGACGAGATTGTCAACGAAATAGCAGGTCATGAGCGCCACATAGTATGTGATGGCACTGAGGCTACTTCTAGATTAGCATTGCAGAAGAAGACCATAAAAAGACAACCTTCATAACACCATGGGAATGTTTTTCTTACAGGGTGATTCCGTTTGGCCTCACCAACACTCCGGCCACATTGGAATGCTATGTAACTTTTGTCTTCTAGCCATACTCTGGTAGGTGAATATGGGTTTTCATAGATGATTTCTACATCTACATCTCTTGCTCCCTCCATTTGAGCAAGGTCTATGATGGCTTGGCTAGGATGAAAAACTTGGGTGGCCAGCTTACCGTAGATAAGTGTCACATTGGTGAAATCAAGGTCACTTTTCTTGGCCATGTAATTTCATCAAAAGGAATTGAGGCTGACCCAAGCAAGGTTTAAGCTTTAGTATCATTGTCATCACCCACAATAGCTAAGAAATTGGTCTCTTTCCTTCAGAAGGTAAGGTACTTGAGTAGGTTCATTCACTTGCTCTCTCAAGTGGTTCTCCCTTTACAACAAGTCACCCATAAAGATGTATTCCTATTGAGTGAAGAAAATGAGCAACAGTTTATCGAAGTGAAATAGATCCTGGCTACACTTCCTACCATTGCACCCCCTAGATGAAACGAGCCATTTTATGTTAACCCCAGTGTAGGAAGTGATAACTTGGAGCCATACTAATGCAGAAGGACTCCCGAACCTCTTTCATGCATCCTGTCTACTTCTCTAGTTGTATCATGACCCCATCAGAAAAAGGATTCGTCGTGGAAGAGCACATGGTGCTTGCATTGATGTTTGCCACTACAAAGTTCGCTCCTATCTATTGCCTAGGCCCTTTGTAATTCTAACAATGGAAGAATTCTTTCCGTATGTGACACCAATGGTGGAAATTCCTAAACTTGAAGGAGCTCACTCTCTTCTCTTTGATGGAGCTTACAAAAGCACAGTGGACAGGCTATAGCTGCCATCGTCATTTTCAATGAGCAAAAGGAGAAGGTATTCTCTATTGGGAAGCTACTACACTCCCACTCCAACAACGAAGCAGAATACGCGGCCCTAATTTTTGGTTTAGCAAAATGTGTTTTGCAAGGGGTTCATATGGCACTTGGGTTTGTAAAATTAGGTTTTGCTTGGCCAATAATGCCAAGTTAGGATCTTTTAAGAAAGCTGGAAGCAGTGCATTTATTTCATGTCCCTAGGGCAAAAAATCAAGAAGTAGATGCTCTAGCCAAGTAGAGAATACAAGATGTTCCCATAGGAGCAATCAAATTGAAGCTACTCCTCTTTCAGGGTAGCGATGTTCTAACTGATATCATCAGCTTCTTAGGTACAAGAGAATGCCCTGAAGGGTATACCAAGGGCCAAAAACAATGGCTTGTTCAAAAGGCAACAAGATACCACCTTATAAACAAAACCTTGTGCTGCAAGGGCAAAGACCAGATCCTCAAGCGAGTGCAATCTCCGATGAAATCATGGAGGTGATCTTAAGCTGCCATGATGGTGTTTGCGGAGGCCACTTTGCTCTAGATATTACTAGTGGGAAGATTTTACAGGAAAGATTCTCTTGGCCTACTCTGAACAAGGATGTGCATCATTGGTGTAAAACATGCATAGCTTGTCAAGTATCTAGTGATCGAACACTAACCTATGAGCCACAAACTCCTATCATCTCATATGGCCCTTCAGAGAAGTGGGTAATAGATGCAATTGGTCCTTTACCAAGGCCCAATCAGCTAAATTGTACATTCTAGTTGATGTAGACTACATGACCCGATGGGCGGAAGCAGCAGCCACCACACACATTACAACCCAAGAAGTGGCAAAGTTCATATTTGAGCACATCTGTTGCCATTTTGGCACACCTCTAGAGATAATATTTGATAGAGGTCCAGATTTTAGAGGCGACTTGGTGGGAGAACATATGAAAAATCTAGGCATCACACACCGACATTCCACTCCATACTTTTCAGAGTGCAATGGTCTAGTGGAAAAGGTAATCGGAATGTGTAAGATCATCACAAAGCATGTGAATAACCACATAAGTGATTGGGATAAGCATCTCATGGCGGCTCTTTGGGCCTACCACATGACATTCCGAACATCACTAGGTTTCACCCCTTTCCATCTGGTATATGGAAAGGAGGCCAATCTACCCATTGACGTGCAGATAGCCAGCTTGCGAGTCATGGCTAGTCAAATACAACGCCCAATTGCCCATATCCGCAACCACATCTTGGATCTAGAAAGGCTTCAGTTAGATAGGGAAGATGCGATCAACTACTATGCAACGCAAGCAGAACGACGACGACTCACATTCAATCAAGGGCTTAAGGAAAAGGGTCTGAAGATACGCATGTTAGTATTGAGATAGGGTGTGAGCAGGATGAAAACACACATAGCGCCTCTATAACGACCCAACACACACTCTTGGGAAGATACAAACACACACTATGGAGCACCACTCGGCTTACACAACCCACCTAGTCGAGACAGGGAACACACCGACGGAGTCAGAGGAGAGAGACTATCCACTTACCCACTCCACACAGAGACACACACACCCAAAAAACTCAGCTCAAAAGAGAAGAAATTATTATGTTTAGATAAATGATCTTGGGCCAACACCAATGGGGCAAATAGCTCACACCATATGGGTAAAATATGCCAGATACAATCACAAATTGGAGCAGAAGCTTCGCTCATAAAAGAAACTTACACAACCAAAAAAGCAGAAAAACAGTGAGTAATTTGGCAAAATGGACAGCGCCATCGCGTCCGGAACGGCCCAAAACCCCACTCTACAATGTCAAAGTGCTCAAATCCGACCCCGGATGAGCAGCTTACGACCAAAACAGGCTCCAAAATGAGCAAAAACACAGTTTCGGCTGTTCCTCCTCTTCTCTCCACTCTTTTTCTGGTCTTCTCTCTATTTTTTCAGTTCCCACACTGAGCTGTATTACTTGGGCACCCTTGGCCTTTTAGATGACCTCAAACGGACCCCGAATAGGCAAAAAACTGACCTCGCAGTGCATAGTTGTCACCTTTTTGCATCATCCGCACACTTGGCACTCAACTTTTTCCAATAATGCGTCTTGCAACCACGTGAAGTGGCCCCAAAATATGGTCCTCATGATGAAATTTCTGCATAATTATCACAAGAAACGTCCACGTTGTGCCCATACTTCTCCACGTGCAAGTATTGACCCCATTCAACCTCTTGACGCCACTAGATGCCATCTGACGCATCTGCCGCATCTGATGACCTTTCTGCATAATTATCACAAGAAAACATCTATGTTGTGCCCATACTTATCCACGTGCAAGTATTGACCCCATTCGACCTCCTGACGCCACTAGATGCCATCTGACGCATCTGCTTACCTCATGTCGTCGGCCCGTGGATAGATTCCTCTAGAAGTTTTACACGCTACCAAATCCTCATTATTGTATAAAAAACACACTAGTATTGGTGATAGTGAAAATCGATGCACTATGTACATGCTGTCCTACCTATACACATGTGGGCCCCACGTAACAACCTGGCTCTGTAAAATGGGCAATTCTTTATTTGATGCACCATGCATAAGTATGTACATATGCGCAATCCCTTGCTCCAAAAAACTCGTGACATAATTTGCCCATCCCCTAGCCTGCTAGATCATTCATGATCAGCAGCAGCAAAAAGCGATATGAGACTCGCCTCATGAAAGGTCTCCTCATCCCTCACAGACATTACTTGCTCCATAGACAACGCATCTCTCTCCACCATCATTAACCTGGCATGATATAATTTAAGACGCAATCCATTGACCCTTGACTTATGTGGAATTCCATCCAAGTTAGCCATCTGATAAGTACCATTCGGAAAACACTCCACTACCTTGAAAGGGCCTTCCCACTTAATTTGAAAGTTCTTTTGGAAGGTGTTGTCTAGCTTGCTGTTGTAGCGCAAAACCAAGTCATGCTGCTTGATACCCTTACTTTTGACCTTTTCATTTATCTTTGCCAAAGCCCTATCCTGCATCTGCCCATAATGATCCAATGCGCTCATCCTATCCAACTGAACCTCTTGTAACTGCAAGAGCCTCTCTTTGAATGCATCACTAGGCGGCCCAAGCAACTTCTCTAACATCTTGACCAAAGGCAACTCTACCTCCACAGGCAATAGTGCTTCCTTTCCATACACCAAATGAAATGGAGTAAACCCTGTACATGTCTTCACCGAAGTACGGTAAGCCCATAATGCACTAGGCAATTCCATATACCAATTCTTTCCTTGGTGCTTTGTCAATTTTGAAAGAATTTGTACCAACTCACCATTGAATCTTTCATTTAAGCCATTACACTGTGGGTAATAAGGAGTGGTATGCCGGTGCCTAATCTTCATCTTTGCGCATAAAAAGTCTAGCAGTTTAGCTTTAAATCCTGGCCCCTTGTCCGAAAGTAGCTCTAATGGCACCCCAAACTTGCAACATATTTCATCATACACAAATTTTTCCGCATCCTTTGCAGTGATTTGTTTTACTGCTATAGCCTCTGTCCATCTAGAGAGATAGTCCACTGCAGTCAAAATATAGCTTTTGCGCCTGCTTGTGATAGGTAACGGGCCTATTGCATCAATCCCCCACTTTTCAAACACATCAAATGCCATAATGGTTTTTGGTAGCTCTGGCTTCAACACTCTCTTCCCAAATGCTTGACACCTATTGCAAGACCTACACCAATGGTGAACATCCTTGTGCAGACTAGGCCATACATACCTCTCTTGCAAGATCTTATGCAAGGTGTTCTTTAGAGAAAAATGTCCGCCATATGCGCCTTCATGATTCTCTTCTAACACACTATACAACTCCTCCCGCCAAGGTACATGTCTCAGCACAAGATCAACCCCTTTCATGTACAAGACATCACCAATCAATTTGTACCTGTATGCTCTACGCACAAAACCATACTTCTTAGACTTCTGAATCTCATTTGGAATGATTCCTGTTAGCAAAAACTCCTCTTCTTGAGCCAAACTTTCCCGGCCATGATAAAGAGGTAAAGTGGTCCTCAACACAAATAGCTCCCCAATCATGCTTTGAGCTGCTTCATGTGCCTCTCCATTTAGAGAACATTCAATGTGTCTGATACTCCATGCTTCAAACTTTTTTAACAGGCCTTTAATTCTGAAACACATTTCCTTCAATGAGGTGTTCTTGCTCTTCCACACACCCAGCACTTGCTTCACAACTAACAAGGCATCACCTTTTATGCTCAACCTCCTAATCCCATGCTTTAAACAAATGTGTAATCCAGCTCCCAAAGCTGCATATTCAGCCTCATTGTTACTATGTGCATCCAATTTGAAGCCTCTCTTGCATACTAGCTTCCCTTCTGGATCATAAAGTGCTATACCCCCTGAAGCCGCATCATTGCTCTTTCTGTATGAGCCATCAAAGAACAAGACATGTGCATTGCTGATCTGTGGCACTTCTTCAACTACCTTTCTCACCACCTCTTCCTTAATAAGAAGGGGATTCTCCTCGTACGTCAACAAATCAGCTAGGGTAGCCCTTGTACTGTCTTCCACTAGAAAAGAGAACTCAAACTCTTGCAGCTCAATTACCCATTTCTTGACCACATTTAACATGTTAGTGCCATTAATTAACTGTGGCAAAAAGGCATAACTCGTCAAGAAAAAAAAAGGTCGTGGTAGCAAGTAATGACGAAATAGTCAACAAGCAAATTCTACACTGGCAATCACTAGCTCTACTTCCGAGAATTTTCTCTCTGCTACCAACTTCACTCCGCTTTCACAATACACTGGCCTCATATAATGGCTGTCCTTCCCCTTTTGCAATAACATGGCTCCAATGGCATCATCCCCTACTGATGGATTTACATAAAATAATTGCTCCCAATCAGGAGCTTGCATTGTTGACAACCCCCCTAACACCTCTTTCACCTCTTGAAACACTTCTTCACACTTGTCATCCCATTGCAATGGATCATGCTTTGCCACTTGTTGTAATGGATAAAGGAGATGTGAAGACGATGGAATAAACCATGCCATGTACTCCACTTTGTGTATAAAGGTTGCCAATTGCTTTGTACTCATAGGTGATGGAAGAAGAATAATAGACTTAATCTTGTGGATCAGCCTCAATGCCATTTTCTGACACCATATGGCCCAATAACTTCACCCTTGGCTGTGCTAGATGACATTTCTTTGGATTTATTTGTCCTCCACATTCATCATATCGAGCCAATACCATCTGCAACTTCTCATGATGTTCAACCCTATTGCTGTAGACACAGAAGTCTTCCATAAAAGCTCTAACACAATTACCAATGAATGGTTCCAATACCCAATTTGCTCTCTCTTGATAAAAGGATGTTCCATTTGTCAACCCAAATGGCACTACTGTATAGCAATAGCAGCCCCATGGCGTAATAAAAGTTGTCTTTGTGCGGTATTTAAGAGCAATCTTCAATTGAAAATAGCCTGAAAAACCATCACACACACTGTACCTCTCATAACCTGCCATGGGTTCTTCTTAGTGGCTGCATCTAAGGGTTTAAAATCTACAAAAATCCTCCACTTTCCATCCTTCTTTGGGCTAACTACTACTAGACTCATCCATTCTGTTGTCTCCTGGTTGGACTATGAACCCTGGCTTCAATAACTTGTCCACCTCTTCCCTCAAGGATTTCATCTTCTCTTGACCCATCCTTCTTAGCCTTTGCTGCACTGGCTTAGCACCTTCTTGTAGCTCTATATGAATCTCTTCACCCTTGAACCCTCTAATCTCTTCATATGAGTAATGAACAAATCAGGGAAACTAGCTAGCATGTGCAAATATATCTCCTTCTGCATACCTGAGAGGTCTCCACTGATCATTTGTGTCATCAATTCCTTCTTCTTTGACAATTCAACCTTGGTTTGCATCAGCCCTTCAATCACTTCATAAGGCCCTTCACTTTCATTCTCAAATGCAACTAAGCTAGACTCCTGGATTTCTTTATCCATCAAAAGAAATGCAACATCAGCATCCTCATCACTGCTGGTAATACTATCATTGTCCTCGTCAGACACTGTGGAATAGTCTTCATCACTAAACTCATCCTCATCTTCATAAAGCTCCTCCAATCGTTTCCTTGTGTCCATATTATATAGCTTCTTGGCACCTGTCTTTCCATAGAGGCTAATCGTACCACGTCTCCAATCTTGAACAGCTCCCACTGCACGTAACCATGGTCTGCCCAATATAATAGGATATGCTCCCAGCCCCACTGGCATCACATGAAAATCAACCACCGCCTTTGCATCATATGCCTCCACTTCTAAGATCTTTACAACACCAAAACATTTTACTTTCTGATGGTTTGCCAATCTGATCCGGAAGCCTGACACCCCAATCACTGTAAGATCCATCTTCTCAGCGAATGAATGTGTTATGACACATATTTGGGTTCCACCATCCACATAACCTTGTCCCAAATTTTTTCTTTTGTGCCACACGTCTACTATTGGACAAATGTCTAGTAGCTCATCCATTGCCAACACCTTCATTGAACCTCTCTCTGGCTCTTTCTCCATTGGGTTAACCATCCTCTTCCACTGTCTCTTTAGCTTAGGCACCATCTCTATAAGCTGCCCAAAAGTAACATCTGCCTTCTTGCTTTTGTCAGGTCCTCCTTCAAGTCATAGCTTAATTGCCCATCCCCTAGTGGAAAATCTGGAACATGAAACTTGCGACGAGCCCTTCTTTTCCTCTTGGCCTTGAAATCCTTGCCTTCATGACTCTTTCCCTTCTTCTTACTAGGACCTGGGTCACTTCTTCCTTCCTTTTCCTCTGTGGTCCTCTTCCCAATAGGCATCACTAATGTATCCTCTAGCTTTGATGCCTTCTCCAAAATGACTACACTGATCACTTTTGTCTTTCCCATTTCCTCCTAAGTTAATCCACTGGTTCCTTCATCTCCCTTAATTTCGATGCCATAATCATTGGACCTAGTTAGCACCTGTCTTGGCAATGGATACATGTATCCCGCCATCCTTGGTGGCTTATCACATTGCGGGCTGATGTGGCCCAACTCTCCGCAATTATAACATGTGGGTGTCTGCCTCCAAAACCTACCATTGCTTTGTCCAACACCATTCCTAGGTCTTTCTTCACCTCCTAGCTAATTTGCAAACCTCCCTCGACCTTGATTACTTTCCACTTGACCTAGCATGTTTAAGCTGAGATTCTTCATTAAATCTACCACTTGCCTCATGTATTGCCTTAACCCATCATCTTGCACTGCTGGAATGACCACTGCAGGCATAACCTGAGGAGTAACATAAACCACTGGTTCATGATGAACCCCTGGCATAAGACCTTGTGAAGAATCCATAGGCTGAAATTCAGACCTCATGGGAAAAGACTCTACTCCTGGATGACTCATTTTCCTCAGCTTCCACTCTTTGTTCCTTGCCACCTCTAGTGCATCTTCATATGTCCTAGGCTTCTTTAGCTCCACTCTCCAACGTATATTCTCCCAAAGACCAGCCAAGAACCTGTCCTTCTTCATCATGTCAGGTGGGGGTACCTGTGGTGCTAAGGCCTTGCACATTTGCTCCCATGCCAATGAGAACTTGCATATGTACGCATCTACTGGCTCACCTTCCTTCTACACTAAAGCATGTACTTCTTGCCACACTTTGTTAGGATCTTTTGTCTTCACAAACTCCACTTCCAATCCATGCCTTAGATTGTCGCAACTCAATCTTACTGGTGGATTAGCCCCACGCAACGCTTCTTCAAATTCCTTGGACCAAACTCGTACATCACTCTTCAAACAAATTTGGAGAAGACGTAACATCTGCGCAGGGTCATGAATCTGGTTGCTAATGCAGGCAACCTCCATCTTTTCTAAAAATTCTTCTACATCTTCATCACTTCTTCCATGAAACTGCGGATAAGAGAAAGCCATGGCTACCCAAGTTACGATGCTTCCAGAACCCCTTTGAACACACGTGCAAGAACCCAAAACTTTTGACTGACTCAATCCCCAGAAACTTCAATGGAGCTCAACTTTAGATAAGGACAAACACATGCACATCAAATGAGTTTTCATAGTTGATCATCTCGGAATTACAACAGGCAAAGGACATTCCAAGACCTCTCTTAATCTTCTTGGCCCGAACATAAAGACTATGCGCTGCTGGAAAAAACTCTTCCTGGACACATGAACATTTATTTGGATTCTTTGAGTTAAATGAAAAGGAGTGACTCAGGTCCATTTTGATCATCCATTAAAGCCAACCGTGAAGCTCCCAAGAAGGCACACCTGACGTATCCTCTGATTTTGCCAAAATTTCAGCAGCATAACAGCATAAATGGCTCAAAAGACCAAAAAACCAGCCATCATAACTTGGAAAAATTTTGGCAGAGTTGCCCCTGAAGTAGAGCAATGTGAACCCAAAATATAGACTATATATGTATGCATAAACTGCCAACAATAGAACCCGAGTATCAAGTAGGAATCACTAGTACATAGCCTATGGCGAGGTCACGAAAAGGGTTCTCATGCTACCTGTATCACTGAAAGGATCTCCACATTTGAGAATCCCCTAGCTCAATAAAACCTCACGCTATCGACCCTCACACGAAGGCTTATACAAATCGCGTATAGTCAAGTCTCCGAAATGATTATCTTCCAGACCAAGTCTCAGAAATGGCTGGGACTGCCAAATAAAACCAAGTATGGCTCTACAAAGGCGTACAATGGCAGTTTCCACAAGTAACGTACAATACCAGTAGACAATGCGCCAAATGATGCATACCCACAACAAATGCAAGTGACACCACTGTTAGTATATCATTGTACTCCAGCTACCTGTACCTGTGTGAATCACCTGTACCTGTTCCTGTCCCTATTACCTATAACTTATAACCTGTAATCCCAAATCTCGAAGCTTGAAGCTCGAAGCAGAAGGTACTCGAAGTAGATCCTCAGTGGGGGCACCAAAGAAATGTGAGTGGGATGGAAACACACACAGCGCCTCTATAACGACCCGACACACACTCTTGGTAAGATACACACACACACACTATGGGGCACCACTCGGCTTACACAACCCACCTGGCCGAGATAGGGAACACACCGACGGAGTGAGAGAAGAGAGACTATCTGCTTACCCACTCCACACAGAGACACACACACACCGAAAAAATCAGCTCAAAAGAGGAGAACTTCTGATGTTTAGATAAAAATGAGCTTGGGCCAACACCAATGGGCCAAATAGCTCACACCATATGGGTAAAAGATGCCAGATACAATCACAAATTGGAGCAGAAGCTTCGCTCATAGAAGAAACTTACACAACCAAAACAGTAGAAAAACAGTGAGGAATTTGGAAAAATGGACAGCGCCATCACGTCTAGAACGACCCAAAACCCCAGTCTACAATGTCAAAGTGCTCAAATCCGACCTCGGATGAGCAGTTTACGGCCAAAACAAGCTCCAAAATGAGCAAAAACACAGTTGCGGCTGTTCCTCCTCTTCTCTCCACTCTTTTTCTGGTCTTCTCTCTGTTTTTTCAGTTCCCACACTTAGCTTTATTACTTGGGCACCCTTGGCCTTTTAGATGACCTCAAACCGACCCCGAACAGGCCAAAAACTGACCTCGCAGTGCATAGTTGTCACCTTTTTGCATCATCCGCACACCTGGCACTCAGCTTTTTCCAATAATGCGTCTCGCAACCAGGTGAAGTGGCCCCAAAATATGGTCCTCATGATGACCTTTCTGCATAATTATCACAAGAAAACATCCACGTTGTGCCCATACTTCTCCACGTGCAAGTATTGACCCCATTCGACCTCCTGACGCCACCAGATGCCATCTGACGCATCTCCTTACCTCATGTCGTCGGCCCGCGGATATCTTCCTCGAGAAGTTTTACGCGCTACCAACTACTCATTATTGTAGAAAAAACACACTGGTACTGGTGATAGTGAAAATCGATGCACTATGTACATGCTGTCCTACCTGTACACATGTGAGCCCCACGTAAGAACCTGGCTCTGGAAAATGGGCAATTCTTTATTTGATGCACCATGCATGGGTATGTACATATGCACATTCCCTTGCTCCAGAAAACTTATGACAACGGCAACAGATTTGACACTAGGAAAGAGAAGAAGTTTCAACCCAGATGAGAAGGGCCATTCATCATCAAAAGAGATACGCCAATGGTAGCTACAAATTGATGGAGGTAGATGGTCAAATTCACAAGACTAGAGTCAATGGCTGAAGGCTCAAAAGGTACTTCTTAAGGCTTGACCCGGAGCTCATGGTAGATATTCTAAAGGAGAGATAGCCCTCCAACTCTGTTGCTAGAGAATCAAAGGTAGAGCTAGCCGCATCCAAAAGGGAAGGGCTAATGACGGCCGGCTTTCGGAGCCTGGCCGTTGGAACCAACCCCACTCATAGAGGAGGTTAACAATAATAAAAAATAAAAAATGAAAACAATTTTTTTGCTTGTTGCTGCTACCACCCCACCTCCCCTCCATGCTCGTTCATCATAGAGGGGCCGCCCCCCCTTGACCTCACCCTCTCCCTCTCCTCCATTATCTCTCTCTCTCTCTCTCTCTCTCTCTCTCTCTCTCTCTCTCTCTTCCCCAAATGTTGTGCCACTCTCTCTCTCTCTCTCTCCTCCATTACCACAAGCGGCCATGAGCCCTCTCTCTCTCTCTTGTTTTGTGTTGCCATGCCACATATCTCTCTCTCTCATCCATTATGCAAGGCAAGATAAGCTATCTCTCTCTCTCTCTCTCTCTCTCTCTCTCTTAACACACACACACCTCTCTCTCTCTCTCTCTCTTAGCACACGCCACACACACACTCTCACACACCCCCCTTCACACCTCTCTCTCCCCATCTCTCTCTCATTCTCCCTCTCTCTCTCTCTCTCTCTCTCTCTCTCTCTCTCTCTCTCTTAACACACACACACCTCTCTCTCTCTCTCTCTCTCTCCTAGCACACGCCACACACACACTCTCACACACCCCCCTTCACACCTTTCTCTCCCCCTCTCTCTCTCATTCTCCCTCTCTCTCTCTCTCTCTCTCTCTCTCTCTCTCTCTCTCTCTCTCTCTCTCTCACAGCCGTTTTTTGACCTAGTAGACAACAGTCCACTCTTTTGATCATAACTTCTTCATCCGAACTCCGATTTAGGTGATCTATAGCCTCAATCGAAGAGCACGAAGTCCTCTACGCATTGATGTAAAGACAAAAATTTTCAGAGTTATGGAAGGCACTTCTGTAGTAGCATTTCCGAAGTGAACAGGTTCAACAAAATTGATTCTCATCTCCTATTTTACATACAATGTCTTCCGGCACTCGCAAGGGTTCTTCTTCTTCAACAAGGTCCACAACCATTGTGGAAAATGATCCAAAATCTCCTAAGTGTGGAGATAGCAACACAACCACCCAACCAACGACATCGGAAACCATGATCATGGCGTACTTGGTATCATTGCAAGAGACCGTAAACAAACAAGGCAAAGACTTACGAGCACTTGCAATGGAGAATGGCACACTAAGGGTACTTGTGGTTGAGAATGAGAATCTCAAGAGGACACTTGAGATGCAAAGAACACGTTTCATGCAACTTGAAGAGGAAGTCAAGGAATGTAAACGCTCTCTTGGACTTAAATGCTTTGAAGGAGCGGATGAGCAAAGTAGAGCATGACCATGTATTGAAAGAGGAGAAATTTGACACTATGAGCCGGGATGTATGTAACATGAAAAATGTATGCACAAACAAGTCTTGGGTTGATGTTTGTGGTAGCAACGTGGTTTCTAATTCCCCACTCATGCAAGCTATGGTTCAAACAAAGAATGTTGAGAATGTGGATGTGGAGGAGTTGAAGGAACGGGAGCGACGTTCCAAGAACATTGCTATTCGTGGAATTCCCGAAGAGAAGTTAGAGACACCTCCTTCTCTTACCATTTTTATTGAAGATTTCTTCAAAACCCACTTTGGCATGTCCGGAGTTATGGTCTATGGAGCACATAGAGTGGGGAAGCAAGGAGCTCCTAGCTCGGGAGAACGGCCAATTGTATGCACCATGCCGGATGAGACCAAGCGAAAGATAATCCTTGATAATAGTTGGATCTATTTGAGGGATACAAAATATTTTGTATGTGAAGATCGCACTACTAAGCAACAAAATATGCGTCGCAAGGCATATGAGGAAAAGAATAATAAAAACAAGGAGATCTCTCATGAAGAAAATGTGCCCAAGGAGGAGGCAAGTCTCTCAAGAAAATAGGGATGCGTGACCTATGAGACCGAGTTACAATTGAAAATATGCTTTTGGAATTGTAATGGATACCCATGGAATGCGGGGGTTGGCATTGATGAACTAAAAGGCAAAGCCGATGTTGTACTTCTTGTTGAAACTTGGGAGCATGATACACAAAGGATTAACGGCTTGGAGGATTACAATGTACATTCATTGATGTGGTCAAAGAATCTCAAGCAACGAAGAGGACAAGAAGGGGTAGCATGTATGGTTAAGAAAGGATTGGAAGATTTTGTATCAATTGTGAAAGATGACAAGTACAAACGTTATGTATGGCTGAAAATTATGACACCAAAAAGAGCACCCATTTTTGTAGCCGGTTGCTACATTCCTCATCATGATTCTTCCTTTTATGCTTGCATGGATAGAGATCAACCATTTTCTCATTTGGAAGAGGACATTGCTTATTTCAAAGGTGAAGGTGATGTTATTGTATTTGGGGATATGAATGCTCGCACAAAAACATCGCAACATGATACTCAACAATTTGATATGCCATACATTTCAAGGGAGTTGGAGGAAGCTCACTTGTATGATCGTACTTCAATGGATGAGAAAGAGCCGGATCACTATGGAAAGTTACTTTTACACATGTTTAATAGCAAGGGTATGCTCATTGCCAATGGTGTATCTTTGTGGAGTGGAACCAATGGATTTACATGTAGGAGACATAATGGGGATAGTGTGATTGACTATATGCTACTCTCTGAAGCCATCATGTATCGCATAAAGAGTTTTATGTTTGGTCAATGGACCCCGAAATCCGACCATCGCACCTTATGTATTGACCTTTCATGTGGAGAAGCAACTAAGCATAATAATCTCAGCCAAAGGAAACAGAAGTTATCACTATGTATGGATTTCAAACGGGCACCAATGTACATTGAAATGGTTGAGCAAAAACTATGGATGACAAAGCTTCAATGTGATGCACCATTGGAAACTAAATGGGAAGCTTTCAAGAAAGCTATTTGTTCTTGTGCGGAAGAATGCTTTTCCATAAAGCATCTCCATGGTATCAACAAAGATAGATCACGCAAAAGGTGGTTTGATAAAGAATGTCAAGATGCTCGAAAGTCCTTCATAAAGCTTGATGCAACTATGGACAAACACAACTATCAAAGTCATTTGCATACATACAAGGCATTGATTCAAAAGAAGAGAAGAAGATGGGAAGTAAAGCAACAAGAATTTGAAGTCCAAGAAAAGGCACATGCATGTGGAAGATTTTGGAGAAACTTGAGGGGCAAGCGGGTTGATAATTTTGGTAACTTGAGTCTAGTGGATATGTACACACATTGTAGGCAATTATATGAGCAAGCAAATGCTGAAAAAATTCCATTTTATGGTTCACTCCCATGTATGCCCTCTTTTTTTACTATATGAGGATGTATGCGATGGGCTTGAAAAATTGGCCACTCGCAAAGCAGGAGATCTTCAAGGTATCAAGCCGGAGATGATCAAATGGACGGGAGATTTTACCCATGAGTGGATGTGTGATATGTTCAACCTTGCACTTCAACATGGTATGCCTTATGATTGGAGTACTAATTGGGTTAAGCCTTTGCATAAAGGAGGGGATGTAAAGAATGTAAGCGACTACCGGACTATAATGATTGGGTCTCTTATTGCAAAGTTGTTTGGGTGCATAATGGAGATGAAACTGAGTGATTGGGCTGAAGAGAATGACTAGCATTCAAAGGGACAAGCAGGTTTTCGTCGATGCCATAGCACCATTGATCATCTTGTCACTCTTCGTGTTCTCATGGAGGAAAGTCGGTTGAAAGGCAAGCGATTGTATTGTTGTTTTGTGGACTTTAAGAAAGCCTTTGATATGATTCCACGTAACAAGTTGTGGAGAAGGATGGAAGAACTCCAAGTGCCAAGTGAGTTTATGCTTGCGGTTTCTCGAATCTATGAGAAAGTGATTTGTCAATTGCGCATGGGAAGAGAAATTTCAGAAATTTTTGTAAGCACTACTGGGGTTAAACAAGGATGTCCATTGTCACCAACTCTCTTTGGTCTATGCATCGATCAATTGGAACAAATGGTACTTGACTTTATACAAGAAGAAGGCATTGAAGAGGTCACTATTTGCAATGCGGTAATCATGCTTTTGTTGTATGCGGATGATGTAGTGCTTCTAGCACACACTTTAGAAGATTCACAAAAGCTTATGGTTGTTCTTGAGAACTTTTGCTTGCATAGTGCTGATTGTAAATGAATCCAAAACAAAGGTTATGCTTGTGAAAACCAACCATAAGGAGAAGCCATGCATTGTGTACAAAAATGAGACACTTGAAGTTGTTGAGAGCTTTAAGTACCTTGGCCTTGAGGTTCCATCCAATCACAAGTGGCATGAATGTGCTATGCGTCGTTTGGAAGCGGGAAAGAGAGCATATTATGCATTTGAGAACATGTGTAATGCGGGAAACATCAAGTGTTGGGTTCTCAAGAAGTATCTTTTTGATGCATTGGTGACACCGGTTCTTCTTTATGGAGTTGAAGTGTGGGGCGGGAGCATCTCAAAGTCTACTTGGAAAGAGTTTGAGAATGTCCAAAAGCGTTTTCTTACAAACTTTCTCCAAGTTAAGACACAAACACCATATATGCTCCTACTTCTTGAGTCGGGATGTCTTCCAATTGAGGTTATGGGCATGGAAAGGGTTGTGGAGTACATGATAAAGATGCGTCAAAACCCCTCACATTGACTTCCTACAATTGCATGGGAAGCAAGCAAAAAAGTTCAAAAGACGCATAAAAGCAAGATCTTGAGCACGGGATGGATGCAAGACATAAAGAAGTGGTTTGGGAGATGGGATGCATTACACATGCTACATGATGCTTCAATTGACTCTCAAGTGAATGAAGCTTTTCTACAACGCCAATGTATTACGGCTTGGGAGAAATCGGGTGGGTCACGCTTCATACATTACACCACCTATATTGCCCCCAACTACAAAACCATGTTCTTCGCTGAGAGAGGAAACCGTACTCACACTTACATGCTTGAGCCTATTCCCTTGTCCGCGATACGCACTATTGCAGCGATTCGGCTTAGCTCCCATTTTCTTCGATGCGAGATAGGGCGTTGGGGAAATGGAGAAGAGTCAAATCGATTGTGCACATTATGCTCACTGCAAGTTTGAGAGTCTGAGTACCACACACTACTAGAGTGCTCAGCTTTTGGTCACATCCGAACTTGCTTCTCTCACATTTTCAGCCATAACTTAGACCTACACACTTTCCTCTCCCAGCCAAAGTGTGGGCTCTCCATTGCGACTCTCATCACTACAATTTTGGAGCATCAAGAGTCACTCATTAGCCATACACATACTACATCACATGTAACTTTGGTCCCATAGGTCATATTTGACCTCCAAGGACGATAATAAAATCTATCTATCTATCTATCTATCTATCTCTCTCTCTCTTGCTCTCTCTTCAAATCTCACCCTCGTTCAGCCATGCACTTTCTCTCTCTTGTACTCATCAAAGTATCTCTCTCTCTCTCTCTCTCTCTCTCTCTCTCTCTACGCTGTGTTGTATTAGTGCTATTTTGATTACTAATGTTTGTGTCCTAGCCGGTCAAAGCTAGGTGGTGCCCCCTATTTACTCCCTGTGATGTGTTCGGCGTGCACAGTCCTGGCGTAAAGGCTGTTGGGGTCCGTCTTGCACTTGCACTTGTCAACGGATGAAAGGGACTTGGGCATTTATAAGAAAGAGCTTTTAGATGTTCTACATGCCCTAGACACATGGAAGCACTATTTATTGAGGACTCCATTCATTTTACAAACAAACCACCAAAGTCTAAGTTACTTCATGACGCAAACCAAGATTTTCGACAAACAAATGAGGTGGGAAAATTTTCTTTCACAATTTTATTTTCATATTGCTCACATTGCTGGTAAGCACAATCAAGTGGCCGATGCACTTTCACAATGACCAAAAGTCAATGTGTTGTCTATAGCAAATCACAATGACCTATCTTCTAAGATAGGTGAGTATGCTACTGACCCTGACTTTAAAGATGTAATGTCAGCCCTTGCTTTGGGGAAGAAAGAGGAATTATTCACCTTGCAGGATGGCTGGCAATAGGCTATGTTTCCAATAGTTTTTGGAAAGGTCTCTTTGAAAATCTAGGTACAAGATTGAATTTCTCTTTGGCCTATCACCCACAAACGGATGGCCAAAATGAGATAACCATCTTACAATACTCGATCTACTAAAGACTTATGTTATATAAGTAGATCAAGGCTCACAATGGGAGATGTACTTACCCCTTGTAGAGTATGCGTACAATAATACTGCCCATACTACTATAGGAAAATCATCTTTTGAGATCATAGAGGGAAGACCTAAAAGTCCTGTGCTACTTAAAGTACATGGCAAGATCTTCGCTCCTCATGGTTATAGCCGTGACCTACAAGAATCTTTTCAAAAGGTTAAGGAGTCTGTATCCATCTCTCAACAAAGGCAAAAAGCTGTTGTTGACAAGCACGAAAGGGCCTTGACATTCAAAGAAAATGATTGGGTATTACTTAAGTTTCCCAAAGCTCGATTGATTCAAACAAGGAGCAAAAATCCTACGGTCCATCAAAAGTATTATGCTAAAATTAACAAAAAGATACTATGTTCCTTTTCAAATCTTGAAGCCAATCAATGACATGGATTATTAATTCAAGTTGCCCAACCATTGACTCATACACAATGCTTTTCATGTGAGCCTACTTAAACCCTACAAAGGAGAGCCACCAAGAGAACCAATTATTAAAGACCCTCCTCAAATTGAAGACCAAGAAGGGGTGCTACAACCCGAAGCTATTCTTCGGCATGAAGACAAAGTACTATGGCATGGTAACATTATCCGACGGTATCTTATTAAGTTCAAAACTATCCTTTTGAAGATGCTATATGTGTGAGGGCCATACCGAGACTCGACCCTACGCACCTCTCTCAATCCTTGAGACCGTTCCAGGGAATGACGTAGATCTATCTGCAGATATCCCTCCCACTTGGGACCGACACTCAGACAGGACTCCGGTCTATCTCGAATGCCAACCCAAGGGGGTACATCCCTTCATTCAATGATTCTATCCGCTTCTCATAATCATTCTATCCTTGATAGCTTTCCGCACCCAAAATCATGGTCCTTAGTCTTGATTCTCTTGATCTTTAACTTAAAAATCTGCTCTTGCTTTCTTGTTCTCCTTTGGTTCATGGTGATAACCCCTTTTTCTTGACAAGCAGGCACGGCAGTTGTCACTTTCCCCTAAGAAGAGGGATCTTGCAATCCTACCTGGTCTCGCTCGTACCCGATTATCTATTTTTATCCCACGTAGTCCTAGCATTTAACATAAAAAATTTAAATCAACATCCGGCCATCTGACCCTCAAAATCCGCCCACCCACCGAACCATTTCATGAAAATCCCTTCCCGAGGTAGTACTTAACTACAAAATCAGGAAGACATTAGTCTATCAGACATCATCAAACAACAAGCAGCATGCCCTATGTTGCATACCCTCGTTTAGGGAAATTCATCTGGTTTTTCCGACCAGATCTTTATTTTGAAACTTTAATTCATTTCCTTTCCTTTATTTGCTATAATTAGCTTGTAACTAGTTTCAACCAATTCATCTTACCTTCCCATTCAGGCCAAGATAATCAGTTACAAGCCATCAAAATGGCATCACCTTCACAATATTTCCCAAAATTAAGTGTTTGGGAAAGGCTCATCAAGTAATTTAATCATTTCTTCCTAAGAATTTTATTTCGAGAGGTATAGCACCATCTGGTGCCAGATGCACAGGCTAGCCCCTATATTCCTAGCCTTTCCAGTTCCTTTTTAAGCAACCAAGTCAAACAAATTTCTTTAATTAAATTCACATTATCCTCCCTGAGTATAACCTTTTCATCCAACTATTGGCATCAGGCCATACCCGGATTATGGCCGATTTTCAATAATATACCGCGGGTACTTCACAGGGCCAGACAAAAATAAAACAAACCCATTCATCCCTTATCCCTCGGGCATGAATGACCTAGGTATAACAACTTGCCGGTTACACTGCCCTAGCCGAAAAGGGCCAATCTCCGACAAGTTTCCCAAAAGAATCCTCTCAATGGGCTGGCCTTTCAATCAAATTGACCCCAAGAAGATCCATCTTGGTTCCCGGTCATTTCCAGACAATCTTCAAAACTCATAGTTAAATCTATGTTTTGCAATGGGCTATCCCTATCATCTCTCAAGATTCCTTTTTAACTCCTAGTTGGTAACTTCCAGGTTCATTCATTTATCAACCTTAATTCCTACTTTCATTAATTATCTACCAGCAAAGTTTATTTAGAAAATACAAGCGAGTTTTTGCCATAGGCATTTGATGGTTAATGTCTCTTCGGAAAAGCCAACTTTTTAAGTTCAATCTCCATTTTGTCGATTCCCAGATTTTTTGCAATCCTTTGCCATCTATGGGGCATCTCCATGGAAGCTTGTAGAGTTCCAGGTTCAAACAACATGGAGATCAATTCCGCGAAGTTATCCCCTACCTCCCCCATCCCATATTTGCAAACAAACTTGAAATTGAAAACTTTAGAAATACTCTTCAATACCAAAAATTGAACTACTTCTATTGATCTTAGACAACAACTCTTTTGTTATGGTACCTAGCTTTCCATTTAAGGAAGCTAGAAGGTCATCCTATAATTTATGAGTTTTCGATCTTTCCATTTAAGCTTAAATCTAAAATACAAGGTAGTCACTAAATTTTACATCTAAGTGCCAAGTTACCATTAAAGTTTAGCTTACGAGAGCAAATCTACCTTTGAAGCTTAACTTTATGATGCGTAGTTACTCTTATCACTTAACCCTAATTACAAGGTTTCCATTAAAGCTTAAAACCTAAAAATGCAAGGTAATCACTAAAGCTTACATCTAAGTGCAAAGTTACCATTAAAGCTTAGCTTACGAGTGCAAATCTACCTTTGAAGCTTAACTTTATAATGCGTAGATACTCTTATCACTTAACCCTAATTGCAAGGTTTCCATTAAATCTTAAACCTAAAAATGCAAGGTAATCACTAAAGCTTACATCTAAGTGCAATGTTACCATTAAAACTTAGCTTACGAGTGTAAATCTACCTTTGAAGCTTAACTTTATGATGCGTAGATACTCTTATCACTTAACCCTAATTGTAAGGTTTTCATTGAAGCTTAAAACCTAAAAATGCAAGGTAATCACTAAAGCTTACGTCTAAATGAAAAGTTACCATTAAAGCTTAGCTTACGAGTGCAAATCTACTTTTGAAGCTTAACTTTATGATGCGTAGATACTCTTATCACTTAACCCTAATTGCAAGGTTTCCATCAAAGCTTAAACCTAAAAATGCAAGGTAAGCACTAAAGCTTACATCTAAGTGCAAAGTCACCACTAAAGCTTTGCTTATGAGTGCAAATCTGCCTTTGAAGCTTAACTGAATGATGCATAACTACCATTAATACTTAACCCTAATTACAAGGTTACCATTAAAGCTTAAACCTAAAATGATGCACATAAACCTTCCTAGTATTAAAACACATGAATTAATTAATCCTACTAGAATTGAAGATTACCTCCTCTAAACAAGACGGAAGTGGGGTTAAAGTCCTTTCTTGAAGAGATGTGAGGCGCAAGGAGGAAGGAAAGGGATTTAGGATGAAGAGGAAGGAGAGAGGAGCTTCTTCACAAAACCCTGAAGGGTTTGGCCTTCAAGAAAGGGAGAGAGCAAGAGCAAGGTTTAATGGAAACCTTGATTTACCTAAGCATAGTCTTGAGCATGGAAAGTATGCAACTAGCTTAGCAATATATGTGTGTCTAAAAATACAAAGGAGAGGGGATACTTATAGCGGCAGGATCATGAAGAGCTAGGTCAGCTAATCGAAGAGGGAGTAAACACTCCTGACCATACAAGGCTTTAAAGGGTGACATTCTGAGGCTGCGATGGTGAGAAGAGTTGTAAGAAAATTCAACTAGGGGAAGAAACTTGATCTATTGCTAGGGTTGTTGGTTGCAGTATGCGCGAAGTATATCTTGAATGACTTGATTCACTCACTCAGTTTGACCATCAGTATCCAGATGATATGCTGAACTGAGATTTAGTTGGGTACCCAGAGATTGAAACATGGCTTGCCAAAACTTTAGAAGTGAATTTGGCATCCCAATCACTGATGATTCTTGCAGGGATTCCATGTAATCTTACTACCTCTTTGACAAAGACTTGGGCTATGTCGATAGCGGTGGCTGTCTGCTTGACTAGAATTAGATGAGCCACCTTAGTGAGCTTATCTACTACGACAAAAATAGAATCATAATTTCCAGTTGTGTTTGGAAGACCATGACAAAGTCCATACTCAGACATTCCCACTTCATCTGAGGAATATCTAGGGGCTGAAGCTTTTCAGATAGTAAAGAAGACCATCTACTAAGGTATAGTCAGTTAAGTGTTCCCTTAGGGTTTGAGCTTAAATCTCTTACAGAAGAGTCTAAAATAGGGGTCTTCCTAAATTTGTTGTTGAACGTCCTCGGGTAAGGAAGAGCTAAGGAGTGAATTAGTTTGGGTTGATGAGGACAGGAGTGTTGGTCAAGAGGTCTTTGAGTCTATTGAACGCAACATCTCTCCCGAACAAAAAAGGAAAGAGATGTCCTCAACTCGAATAAAATACGTAATTGATGAAGCTTATTGGATACGTCTTGCTTTCAACTTGACTTCTCTCTTACACTTCTTCATCTCCAAAAATCTGCTAATATAATATGGGAGTCATGGAAAATCTTTCTTAATAAGCCATCCTCTTGAATAAGTCGTCGTGTTTGTTGCTTCTTCGATACACTACTTCTTCTTTATAAGCTACTGGTAATCTCTTCTTTATCAGCACTTGTTATCCTCTTATTTTTGCGATCTTCACTCTCTTGTAACTTAGTCATTTTCTTATCTGATGGCATCTTGGAAAGAAGACTTGCTTATTCTTGTATGCATCTCTCACTTGCAGAGTGCAGATGAGACAATTAAAAGATAGTTCTTAGAGCGATACAAGGATCTCCTCTTCCCTTAGCCAAATTCTTGTGTCGGCCAGACGATATGGAAGACATGGAGAAATCTCAGAAGAGTGACTCTCTGGGGTAGAGACCATTTCCACAACAATACCCGAGCTCTCGATACTACTGCGTCAAAAGGATACGAGATCTTGGGTTCTCCGCTAGGTTGTTCTTACTTGTGCAGTTTATCCCCCATTCTAAGATTTGCCTTGATACCATCTGGAGTCTTCCTCTTTGAGGTCGTTTTCTTTTCTCAGCTCATACCCGAGAAATTGCTCAAGCTGTTTCTCGTAGAACCATTCCAGAGGGTGAGCGTCTTAACATGTGCGGCGCTTGCGATACTTGGTTATGTGACCATATATTAGAGGATCTTCATGAGTTGTAAACTTTCTTGCCTCTTTGTAATTACTTCCTGTCTCCCTTGTAATGCTTTTTGGCTTTAATTGAAGAAATAAACCTTTTTGAAAAATTTGAGTATTGTTAGTATTTCCTTTTCTTCAAATGTCAGTCTCTCTTCTTCAATTGCCAATGAGTTTTTAATGAATTCTCTTTACTATGTACTTTTAATTTCTACAAATAGTCTTGCTATCCTTGCTATTCCATGTAATCTTCCAGTCCTGATAAATTCCAACCTTCATAAATCACTCATTTATGAGCTTCCTAAAATGTTCCAGCATAGCGAGCCTTTGCTCTAGAGTCGCAGTTTCCATCCTCTCGTACATAATCCACTGAATTTGTTATGGCAGATCCCAAGCCATCTTGAAAATGTTTGAATAATTTATTGGAATATCAAGACTTCATTTTGTAATATAATTGAAATTTGGGTGCTAGACTGAGTTGTTTTCCTCCCATGCATTAATCTTAAATTCCAAGGTCCATGATTCAAAATTAAGCTCTGAATCCTGATACCACTTGTGAGGGCCATACCGAGACTCGAACCTACTCACCTCTCTCAGTCCTCCAGACCGTTCTAGGAAATGACGTAGATCTATCTGCGGATATCCCTCCCACTTGGGACCGACACTTAGATAGGACTCCGGTCTATCTTGAATGCCAACCCAAGGGGGTACATTCCTTCATTCAATGATTCTATCCGCTTCTCATAATCAATCTGTCTTTGACAGCTTTCCGCACCCAAAATCGTGTTCCTTAGTATTGATTCTCTTGATCTTTAACTTGA
Source organism: Adiantum capillus-veneris (assembly GCF_014529385.1). Classification (NCBI taxonomy): domain Eukaryota; kingdom Viridiplantae; phylum Streptophyta; class Polypodiopsida; order Polypodiales; family Pteridaceae; genus Adiantum; species Adiantum capillus-veneris. The sequence continues at coordinate 127,000,238 of NC_140944.1, forward strand.
GGATCTGCTCTTGCTTTCTTGTTCTCCCTTGGTTCATGTTGATAACCCCTTTTTCCTCACAAGCAGCCATGGCTGTTGTCACTTTCCCCTAAGGAGAGAGATCTTGCAATCCTACCTGGTCTCGCTCGTCCCCGATTATCTATTTTTATCCCACGTAGTCCTAGCGTTTAACATAAAAAATTTAAATCAACATCCGGCCATCTGACCCTCTAGATCCAGCCACCCACAAAACCATTTCATGAAAATCCCTTCCCGAGGTAGTACTTAACTACTACAAAATCAGGAAGACAGTAGTCTATCAAACATCATCAAACAACAATCAGCATGCACTTTGTTGCATACCCTCGTACAAGGAAATTCATTGGATGTTCCCACCAGATCTTTATTTGCAAATGTTTAATTCGTTTTGTTTCCTTTATCTACTATAATTAGCTTGTAACTAGTTTCCTAAATAATCATGCAACACATTTAGTTTCAACCAATTCATCTTACCTTCCCATTCAGGCCAAGATAATCGGTTACAAGCCATCAAAATGGCATCACCTTCACAATATTTCCTCGAATTAAGTGTTTGGGAAAGGCTCATCAAGTAATTTAATCGTTCCTTCCTAAGCATTTTATTTCGAGAGGTATAACACCATCTGGTGATAGATGCACATGATAGCCTCTATATTCCTAGCCTTTTCAGTTCCTTTTTAAGCAACCAAGTCGAACAAATATCCTTAATTAAATTCACATCATACTCCCTGAGTATAACCTTTTCATCCAACTATTGGCATGAGGCCATACCCGAACTATGGCCGATTTCCAATAAGATACCGCGGGTACTTCGCCGGGCCGGGCCTCGGGCATGAATGACCTAGGTATAACAACTTGCCGGTTACACTGCCTTAGCCGAAAAGGGCCAATCTCCGACAAGTTTCCCAAGAGAATCCTTTCAATGGGTCGGCCTTTCAATCAAATTGACCCCAATAAGATCCATTTTGGTTCCCGGTCATTTCCAGAAAATCTTCAAAACTCCTAGTTAAATCTATGTTTTGCAATGGGCTATCCCTATCACCTCTCAAGATTCCTTTTTAACTCCTAGTTGGTAACTTTCAGGTTCATTCATTTATCAACCTTAATTTCCTACTTTCATTAATTATCTACCAGCCAAGTTTACTTAGAAAATACAAGCGAGTTTTTGCCATAGGCATTTGATGGTTAATGTCTCTTCGAAAATTCCAACTTTCTAAATTCAATCCCCGTTTTGTCGATTCCCAGTTTTTTTGCAATCCTTTGCCATCCATAGGGCATCGCCATGGAAGCTTGTAGAGTTTCCAGTTCAAACAACATGGAGATCAATTCCGCGAAGTTATCCCCTATCTCCCCCATCCCGTATTTGCAAAACAAACTTGAAATTGAAAACTTTATAAATACTCTTCAATACCAAAAATTGAACTATTTCTATCGAGCTTAGACAACAACTCTTTTCTTATGGTACCTAGCTTTCCATTTAAGGAAGCTAGGAGGTCATCTTATAATTTATGAGTTTTCGAGCTTTCCATTAAAGCTTAAACCTAAAATACAAAGTAGTCACTAAAGTTTACATCTAAGTGCAAATCTATCTTTGAAGCTTAACTTTATGATGCGTAGATACTCTTATCACTTAAACCTAATTGCAAGGTTTCCATTAAAGCATAAACCTAAAAATACAAGGTAATCACTAAGCTTACATCTAAGTGCAAAGTCACCATTAAAGCTTAGATTACGAGTGCGAATCTACCTTTAAAGCTTAACTTTATGATGCGTAGATACTCTTATCACCTAACCCTAATTGTAAGGTTTCCATTGAAGCTTAAAACCTAAAAATGCAAGGTAATCACTAAAGCTTACATCTAAGTGCAAAGTTACCATTAAAGTTTAGCTTACGAGTGCAAATCTACTTTTGAAGCTTAACTTTATGATGCATAGATACTCTTATTACTTAACCCTAATTGCAAGGTTTCCATTAAATCGTAAACCTAAAAATGCAAGGTAAGCACTAAAGCTTACATCTAAGTGCAAAGTTACCATTAAAGCTTAGCTTACGAGTGCAAATCTACCTTTGAAGCTTAACTGAATGATGCATAACTACCATTAATACTTCACCTTAATTCCAAGGTTACCATTAAAGCTTAAACTTAAAATGATGCACATAAACCTTCTTAGTATTAAAACACATGGATTAATTAATCCTACTAGTAATTAAGGTTACGTCCTTTAAACAATAGGGAAGTGGGGTTGAAGTCCTTTCTTGAAGAGATGTGAGGCTCAAGGAGGAAGGAAAGGGATTTAGGATGAAGAAGAAGGAGAGACGAGCTTCTTTACAAAACCCTCAAGGGTTTGGCCTTCAAGAGAGCGAGAGAGGAAGAGAAACGTTTAATGGAAACCTTGATTTACTTAAGCATAGTCTTGAGCATGGCAAGTATGCAAGTAGCTTAGCGATGTATGTGTGTCTAAAAATACAAAGGAGAGGGGATGCTTATATAGGAAATGGTGGGTATTCTTTTCTCAATTCCTATTGGACCCCAATTCTCTTCTCAATTGCTATTGGACCCCATTTCTCTTCTCAAATGCTATTGGACCCCAATTATCTTCTTAATTCCTATTAGACCCCAATTCTCTTCTCAAATGCTATTGGCCCCCAATTCTCTTCTTAATTCCTATTGGACCCCAATTTTCTTCTTAGTTCTTATCTCTTAACTTTATCTTTCAATCAAGTTAGTCCCTTTTTCTCCCAGTTTTTGATCTAGATCAGTCTCACCCGGATTTTGACGAAGAAATATAAAATTAATCTTAATCTTTTCGGAAAAATATAGCCATGATGTAATTTCTTATCCAAAATATCCTTGTCTTTTCATTCTGGAGTAAAGTCTCGTTGTCCGCATGACTTCTTTGTCTGTCTTGCTTTTTCTAAATTGTTTTCTAGGCTGAAAAAAAGTTCTCAATGGCTCTAGGGTTTAGGGAGGGACCTTACAAGATGGATGCAAGAAATACAGCTTTAGGATAGTATGAACCTTGTCAATGCTTACAATGTTGCACTAGAGTAAGCAAATGTAAATGCTTTCTATATGAATGATGTGTTTGTCTTATAAGACTAATCTTTTTTTTGTGCACAAATTTAAATAGTGTGCATGCTTCGAATCATGTTTGTGATGACGACATCACTCAAACACCAAGTAGAATTTGTCACTCTACTTTGAGAGTATAATATGGACTAAAGAGCAGACATGCTTGCGGTAGCTACGTCTCCCAAGCACCAAATGGACTAGTCATCCATTCTCGAATGATGCCACAGGGTGAAAAGGGATCCTCTACCTACTAAGAAACATAGACTAATGTAAGACTTTGGGAGTATGATTTGGAATAAGGAGAAGACATGCTTGAGCTCTCTTGATGGGAGAATTTATAATACAAATGCCTTTTGGAGGGGGGGCGGCTCCAAGTATATCCAATCCTCAACTATTGTCATGTTCTCTAATACTCTCTCTCTTGAAAATGTTATAGAATTGATATTTTATTATCTATTGCAGATGACAAGTGGCAAGAGCATCAGTAGATAATGGATTATGCAGAAGGATGTTACATTTTATGTATATTTTATTATTCAAGTGCTCTTTGTGAGCTTTGGTCAATTATGTCCGACCGGCCAGTTTGTACTCACTTTGACCATTCAAGAATCTATAAATTAAATATGTGCAAGAGGGAAATGGTCACTCTTGCACGGGGGGAGATTGCACTCAGTGTCTGTCTCATTCTTCTCTCCTCACTTCTTTCCTCTCTCGCCGTGCTAGGCGTAGCACTCCACTCTAGGAGGTGCGCCTGCACGAGCCGTATTACTCTCTCTCGCTCTTTGTCTCTCTCCGTTCGTGATTATGCGTCTATGTGGTTGCCAGGTATGTCGATTAGTCTGTTTATGGTTTGTAGTATGCTATTTCAGATGTTGCCCAGAACCTCGTCTAGCAGAGTGGGGAGAGCTACACCTTGGCGCAAAGCCAACAATTTTCTCGTGCCCATTTGAAAAATTCCAGAGATCTTTCCCACCTGTAAACATGCCGCCAGATACCGCTTTTGGTTTATCTAGTCTTTTAGCACTGCCCCCCCCCCCCCCCCCCCCCCCCTTTTCTCGCTCTCTCTCTCCCCCTCGTTTGCTGCATCCGACACCCACACAACAGTGGCGTCCCCCCGACTACTTAGAGAGACAGACATTAGCAAAGCTCTTCGGTGCTCGATCCAATACTTTCTCGGATACTGCATGACACGGCATTCCCGGGACATTGGTGATAGGGATCTTGCTTTCAAACGGGTCGATTTTAGTCTCTCTTTACCTCATTTGATTTTTTATTTAGACATTGTGTTCGATTCACACTGATTGTGTTAATTTGGCCTTTTTGAAGACGAGTAATATAACATTTCATTTCTTTTTTCTCTCTCTGCTTTCCCCCCACAACTTAAAGATCCGGAAATTGATGAAGTTCTTCAATAATCTCTGTAATAATTTCTCCGACAATGCGTTGTTGGGCATTGCTGATGATGATGCTGGCTTTTAATTTAGTCAAGTCTTTCACTTTATTTTTGTACCCCGACATTGGAGATAAATCCCCAAGGATTGTATCTGATTGTTCTCATAGGAAATTTTGTCATTTTGAAAATTGTTAGTATAACATTTCATTTCATTTCTTTCTCTCTCTCTCTCTCTCTCCCCACCTCGCCTGCGATTCATGCACACATACCTATAACCAATGCCGTCTATCAGCTCGCAACGAGTTATTACTAGGGTGACATCTCTTTTGATTAGCTTGGAGTATTATTGCAATTGTTCTAATTAAATTGAGTTATATATATTGGCAATGAGAACGCTTTAACTAAAAATGCTTCTCAAATTTTTTCTTAAAATTTTAATTTTATTTTTGTGGCTTTCTGCACACACTCACTTGTCAATTCCGATGATATACATACATACACACACACACACACACACACACACACACACACATTCTCTTTGAATATCTTGATAATATGGCATTCCCTGCTTGATGCATCTTTATTCTTCTATTCAAGCTAATTAGACCTTTACTTTGCCAATTTTGAATGACAAGGGTATACCTCGTGTTTTCCGTGTTATCTGACTATCAAGGCATTATTTAGCCTGATTTAAGTAATTTGTACAAGCGGGAGACTCCCATCATACCCACTACAAGCTTCATTTTACATCATTTTATGTCTAACTAGAAATGCATGTCGTAAATGAAGGCTTCTAGGACAGAGCAGCTAAGACTGTATTAATTTTGTGTTGTTTATAATTCCCCCTCACTTTTTAATCGATCCAAGGCTAATCATAATAAATGATTGTAAGTAATCAGTGTAAATTTGTCTCTTAAATTGCAATGTTCAATCAAATAGGATCTAGTTCCTATATTTATGTCTATTTGTGACTCTAGTGGATCTATGCTATTAAAATTAAAACTGTAGAGTTTTTTCTTCCTACTCAATTGCCATCCTCTGCCTATCTAGAATATCAACTAATAAGGCGGAATATGCTTTTATTTTTTGGCCAATTATTAACACCAAATTAACACATTTTTAATTTGTTAACTATACATTGATATAAAATGCTAGTTGCAACACTTGTACCTCCCTCCACCAGCCAACAATGGTATATATACTTTCACATACAGTATACCCTCTTGATATGTACATCAAATACGTCATTCCTCTTTTCCTCTTTCATTTCTTTGCATTGTGTTATAAGCTGAATGCTCAAACACTGTTAAGGTCATGGCTTCTGATTGCATTGAAAGGAATTTTTATTGAGATGATTTGTCAATAAGCTATGCAGCTACTCATGTGAGCTAAGGTGCTCTGGATAGTAACCAACAATTTGTAAGTACCTTGCTATACTCCAAAATGGTGTCACACACATAGTAAATACTTTTCTCTTTTATTTCTTGTCTAGTCCATTGGTCACATACACACAGATCCGCCGATTTAGGCAGTGTGTAAATGCTCATCTTGGTGTACATTCGCCGATTTAGGCAACACCAATTATCTGTGCATATCCGTCGATTTAGGCAGCACATTGACAAATTGCAGATCTATTCACAATGTAAAATGCAGATCCGCCGATATAGGCAGCATTAGTGCAGATTCGCGGATCTAGGCAGCACGTCTTATTGGTGTAGATCCGCCGATTTAGGCAACACCAATCACAAAATCATGCTGCAGTGGCTGGCCACCACTGCAACTGGTATGATTTTGTTACCCGGGTACATAATGAAAGTGGTTTGGATTTGAACTTATATTGTGGAATTGGAAATGGATTGGGATTTGGTATCTGGTGATTATTACAACAGTATTTATGTGATGGGACTTGACATTATGAGATTAATGATGAGTGTGACCAATGATATCCTGATTCATCAGGGTATGACATATACTGCTTATTCTAGTGGTATGGGACACTAGAATACGTAGTATGTGGATAACGGCAGACATAAGCTAATGATTGTTTAGTTTCATAAATTTTTCTTTTATTATGTGATGTATTTGACACAACATACTAATCACTGTTTTTGACAAGTATTGTTTGTAGATTTTTATCTTCGCAACTGAGGACAGTTGCTTTCCAACGGAGAGGTATGTTATAGAATTGATATTTTATTATCTATTGCAGCTGACAGGTGGCAAGAGCATCAGCAGATAATGGATTATGCAGAAGGATGTTACATTTTATGTATATTTTATTATTCAAGTGCTCTTTATGAGCTTTGGCCAATTATGTCCGGCCGGCCAGTTTGTACTCACTTTGACCATTGAAGAATCTATAAATTAAATACGTGCAAGAGGGAAATGGTCACTCTTGCACGGGGGGAGATTTCACCCAATGTCTGTCTCATTCTTCTCTCCTCACTTCTTTCCTCTCTCGTCGTGCTAGGAGCACTCCGCTCTAGGAGGTGCGCCTCCACGAGCCGTATTACTCTCTCTCGCTCTCTATCTCTCTCCGTTGGTGATTATGCGTCTATGTGGTTGCCAGGTATGTCGATTAGTCTGTTTATGGTTTGTAGTATGCTATTTCAGATGTTTTGCAGGGATCTCCACTCCTCCGACTGTAGCAGCAAAAGTATTGTTCATGCGAAGTTAATTAAGTACTATGTTTATGTTTCTACCATCAATTAATTTCACCCTCTATGTTCTCAAAGTAATCTCACAAAAATGCTTACTCGAATTCTCTTAATTCCGCTATTCTCAAAGTTCATAGGCCATTTCCATTACAATGCTTACCAGCAATGTGAGCAATATTGAAAGTTAATGGTGAAAGAAAATTTGAAAGCTTGGTTTTGCGTCATGAAATACTTGAGTCTCTGGTGGTCGGTTCATAGAATAAATGGAGTCCCCAATAAGTAGTGCTTCCATGTGTCTACAGCATGTAGAACAACTAAAAGCTCTTTCTCATAAATGCCCAAGACTTGTTCATCAGTATTGAGCCTTCGGCTCTCATATGCTATGGCATGCCCTTCTTGAAGCAAAACTGCTCCAAGGCAATCACCACAAGCATCATCCTTAGTAGTCCATAAATATTAACGTTTCTTCTTAGCTAAGTCAGGTAGTGGTCCTGCTATTTGAGAGAATTTTGCTATGAAGCATCTATAGTAGATTCCTTGGATTAGGCCATGCTTTTATTACCTCTAACTTTCATGGATCCATACGGATACCATCTTGAGCGATAATATGACGTAGATATTGAATCTCTTGAAGGAAAAATTCGCTTTTCTTTTGGTTGATAAAAATCTTGTTCTCCCTCAATGCTTGAAAAATCACTTGGAGATGTTGCTTATGTTCCTCCAAAGACTCGGAGTAGCTGATGATATCATCAAAGAATACTCCAATGAATTTGCGGTAGAGTTTAAAAAAATTCTCCATTAGAAAATTGAACATAGCTGGTGCATTAGTCAAGCCAAAAGGCATGACTAGATATTCATAAAGACCAAACGTTGTGCGAAACGCGGTCTTTAGGATATCTTCATCCTCTATCCTTGTTTGATGATAGCCACTTTTTAGGTCAATCCTACTGAAGTATGTAGAGCCTTGTAGTTTATCAAACAATTTTTTTACCCAAGGCACGGGAAATCTATTTTTGATAGTGATATGGTTTAGTGCTCGATAGTCCACACACATATGGTATGTTCCATCTTTCTTTTGCACCAAAAGGACTAGAGAACAAAAGGGAGAGGACCTAGGCCTCACCATCCATTTGTCTACCAATTCCTATACTTGCCTTATGATCTCCTCTTGTCGATCTTGAGAAACTCGATAAGGAGGTTTGTTAGGTGGTGAACTTCCTGGAAGGAGCTCAATGCCACGGTCATCATTCCCTCATTTTGGAGGTAAGTACATAGGGATATCATCGATGATCACATCTTGGAATCCTTTTAGAAAATTAAACAAGTCTACTCTTCTTGATTCCTACCATTTACATTTGACAAAACATTAGGATCTTTTAGGGACTCTTTGACAAAAATCATGTACGCAAAAATTGTGCTCTTCATTGATTTATCGAAATCAAGAGGATTTACAAGTGGTATAGTACGACCACACTCACTAGCATCTATATACATGTTCTTTCCTTTGTAGGTGAAGTAGATTCTCCTTTCAGGGAACTTTAGGTTGGCAGCCATACGATCAAACCATGGTGTCCCTAGGATAGCATCCTCATGTTGGCTTCTTTGACAATGTTAACTGAGTCGATGTCAGTTAACAGAGCTGCTAAAGATTAAAGACGTACGGATGCACATCAAGGATGAATACAAAGAAGCAGTGAAGATTGGAGTTACACATTTTTCCAAAATGGCCATGTATTGTAAATTTCCCAATTTATTTCAAGCCATTGTAATATTTTAATGTGTTACAGGCTCAATGGGAGTTTCAAGCTGTAAAGAGCAGGTCAGTTAGTATGCATAGGTTTTAGATTCAATAATTGGTGGAGCCCTAAAGGCCTTGGGTGCTCGAACATTGCATATTTTTACCCTAGGTATATAAGGTAGTGTGTAAAAGAAATTAGGTTTCTCAAGCTCATTTGTTGAGAGTACTCTTTGGTGAGAGCTCCTGAGGTGTGTGGCTATGGAGTCCTTGAGCTTCTCCTCGCTCATGTAACTTGATTAACACTAATCAATGCTTAATTCTCTTTCACTATGCCTCTCTCATGCTTCTTGTCATTGCTAATGATGCTTTGACTAGCTAGATCGTAACTAATTAGTGGTTAATCCCTCTCTAATCTTGTGTGATTTCCCTCGTTTTCTTGTGTGTGCATGTAGGTTTGATTGGATTGTGGTGCTCGATAGATCTATGTGTGTGTGCTTGTGATTAGTGTGCTGCATGATAGGATTAGTGTTGTGTGTGTCTTGCAGTCATTAGTGTGTGTGATTGGGTTGATTGGAGGTGAAGGAAAGTCGATGTGGAGATTGCCAACCGTTGTGGCTTAGCTCCCCTATAGGCCAAGAAGCTCACCTCATAGAGTCACCATTCATTTTTCCATGATTAGCTCACTAATTCTGTGAGTGTTTCCATGTCCTATCCGGGATTAGCTCACTAATTGTGTGAGTGTTTCCATGCCCTAGTCGGGTAGCTCATCCCTCCAGATTGATAATTTTCTTGGTCATTGGAGCCATGCAACAATGGAACCCCCAACATTTGGCACCATTTCCAGGGACGATGGCCTATGCTAGTGTAGTTGTGGCATAATTTGAATGTGTTTCCTCACCAATTTCACTACTAATATCACTTCTGTGTTTATGGTTTTGTGGATTTTGGATGTGTGTGCATGAAGCAATGTGTTCATTTTTCCCTAATTTGTCACCATATCTTGCCAATTGTGTGTTTACACACTCTAATTTCACACTAACCCCTTGCTAATTTCACCAATTTTTCTAACTTACACACTAATTTTTTACTAAGGATTGGAGCTTTCAACCGTTTTCAAGAAGTGCGCAATGCGTTTAGGAAAGCATCGGGTCTCTGACTGTGAGGATTCGTAGCAAAATCAAGCAAGGCGTAGACGATTTGAAGCCAAAAACACACTAAAAAAGAAAAAAACTCCGACCATGAAAGCTCCACTTTGAAAAAAAACCAATACTAACTCAAAACTCTTGTGTGTGTGAAGATTAGGTGTAGCCTCGCTCCCAATTGCACAGATGCAGTGCTCATTCGACCTGTTAAAAACCCTAAAATGACGCTTTGATTCCTCGTCGTGACCATTTCATGGAAGCTTAAGTACTTCATTGGAGAAGCCCAAGTAGTTATTTGAGGAGGGGAAACCCTAATTGGAGGCCTCACAGCCTCGACCATGTAGGGGAAGCAGCACAGGACTGCACTTGCACCCTCTAAAGGAATGGCTATATCTCCTTGTTCATATGCCCAAATGAGATCATTCTTGGCTCTAAAACTTCCCACACAACTTGAGAAACAAAGCACCGTCGTTGATGTGGCATTTTGACCTATTGGTAGGCTATTTTTTACCATTTTAAGGCCATTTTTAACCCAAAAATGCCCTTTTTGTCTGTAAAAAGCCCAAACAAGCCGGGACAATTCCCTAGAATTGTGGAAAATCCCATTGCTCTCAAATTTCATGTTGAATCTCATTTTTCCACTTGGTAAGAACTTTGGACACGTCCTTTACGCCCGTGCATGAAACCTGCTATTTTTGGCCAACATCGTCCGCATTGAACTTTCTAGGCAAAACGAGCGAGCCACTTCGAAAACCTTGATATTTATACATTCCTAAAGCAAATTAGGCATATATTTTTTTGAAAAAAAAATCCATAGAGCCACATGTATGGCGTCGCACGCGACAAGGTATGTACACGACTGCGCCCGTGGCATTCATTTTCGCATATATCACAGTATGTACATTATAGCATTTGGTCCCACACATCATAAACATTAAGAGTGAGGTAGATATTTTAATTTCACATTATGAATATTCCATGGAACGACATCCACCCCCTCTAAACCTGCACATCCTCCGACATGTGCCACAGTTATCTTTTACAGGTTTAGTCTTCATTTAAGTCCACATACATGTCTATTTCATCATTGCTTTCAACAAAATCTAACGCATCATCCTCTTGTTCTTCATCCACATCTATACCATTTTCATCAGAGCCTTCATTCTAAAATTCCTGTGAATCAAAGGGATCTGTATCACCTCTTCTTTTGAATAACTTGATTCTTTTCCCTGCGATGGGAATCTTCATTTTTGTCTCATCTAATTCATGCAAGGTATAAGTTGCATTCCCATGTACATTCTGAACCACATAAAGACCAAACCATCTCTTTGGAAGCTTTCTTATTGTTGAATGTTGGTTGTCAAGACTGTTGTCATACACCAACACCCAATCACCTTCCTCAATAGCTTTAGGTATGAGCCTATGCCTCTTATCAACTCTGTCCTTATTCTTAAACCTTGCATCTTTCAATCATGCTAATGCAATCTCAATATCTTGGATCCTTCTTTCTAACTTTTGTATGCGCAAATCAAGAAGGTCTTCCCTACTCATTGTTATAAGTTGCATTCCCATATACATTCTAAACCACATAAGGACCAAACCATCTCTTTGGAAGATTTCTTATTGTTGAATGCTGGTTGTCAAGACTGCTATCATACACCAACACCCAATCCCCTTCCTCAATGGATTTAGGTCTGAGCCTGTGCCTCTTCTCAACTCTGTCCTTATTCTTAAACCTTGAATCTTTCAATCATGCTAATGCAATCTCAATATCTTGGGGCCTTCTTTCTAACTTTTGTATGCGCAAAGCAAGAAGGTCTTCCCTACTCATTCCATCTTCCCAAGGTACTACATTCCATGTGGGAATTACATCCTCAATTGGAATTATAGGTTTCTGACCATACATCAACTCAAAAGGCATATAACCAGTAACTGAGCTATGGGTTGTACGACTAGCCCATAAAGCATAAGGCAATAACCTAGGCCACTCTCCCATTTTACCTTTGCACGCCTTAGCCAAAGCTTTAATGATAGGAGGATGCACGCGCTCTGATTTACCATTTCCCTCAAGATTATATACAGTAGTGAGAGCAAGTTTAATGCCCAACCTAGAGAAAACATCCCTTGCTTTGTCAGCATCCAACTCACCCCTGTCTGCTAATATTTTCCCAACACAACCATAACGGCTAATTACATCATCCAAGAGGAACTTACATATCCCGTCTTTGCTTTTCTTCTTAGAGCACGACCTTCAACTTGGTTGGTTAAGTCTTCTCGTTCAAGCACTATGTATCTCATTTGCCATAAGCCCAATGTCATGGTAACGAGATCCACTACCCACTTATAGTGCATGGCCAATGGGCAAGTAGGGTGTAACCCGTCACGATGACGTACATTTGAATACATTTGACACGTTTCACAGGACTCCACAAAGTGAGATACATCTTTATACAATATTGTTCCACCAATACCTCTCTTTCATTTTAGTAAAGGTGGCCCATACACCTCTATGTCCAGCATAAAGACTCTCATGAAACTTTTTTCATAATCTCATTTTGAGCATCCTTATCATTCACCCTCTCATCGACATTCCATTTCCTTGTTTTGGACGCTTCCATAACTACCCATCTTTCAAAAATTATCCATAGGCCTTTCTCCGTATTCTTTTGAACTCTTGATCAGTCCACCCTTCTTGCCTTGTCAAAGTGCTCAGATAGCATCCAATGAGCAACCAGTCACCTTGATATAGGTCCTCTGTAAATGGCTCAAGTGCATTTGACAGGCAAACATGATCACCCTTGGCATGAGAGATACTATAGAACTGTGTGCTCACATCATCACCCTCGACAACCATGTATTCTTCATTTTCATACCTTGCTCTTGAAAGCATATCCGCAACTGGATTATCTTTCCCTGCAATATGCTTAAATTCTGGATTCAAGGACTTTATGCAGGAAATCCATCTCAACATAGCAATGTCGGGAGTTGAGCAACTTGTGATCATTCCAAGAAGGGGTAGACAATCAGTCTCCACTATTACATTTGCTCCTATCAAATACTCTTTGTCACATTTCAAAGCTATGACTACTCATCATAACTCTCTTTTTACCTCTTCATAGTTGCATTGACAAGCACTTAGGACTTTTGCTCCAAATCTCACTACATATCGCTTGCCATCATCATTGTCTTGCCCAATCACCCATCCAATTCAGTGGGGCTATTATCCACTATCACAATTACATATCTTCCACATTCATAGTTGCTTTCCTCAAAGTTGGAGGCATAAGCAACAACTTCTTTAATTTCCTCATGGCATGTGTATGCATTTCTTCCCATTGAAACTTTCGGTTCTTTCTCAAGAGTTGATACAAAGGTTCTTCCACATGCGCATAATGTGGAATCCAGATAACATAGAACACACATGCACCCAAGAACCTTCGAACCTCAGTTACATTAATACATGTCTCTTTCATTCTTTGAATTACATCAATCTTTTCAGAACAAGGCCTTCTACCATATGGCACACACATATGTCCCACAACAAAAACTTCATTCACACAAAACACATACTTTTGGCCAGACAAGGTAAGGTTCACCTCTTCCAAACTTGACAAGATATTATCACAATTACTAATATGGTTTGCCACATGCTTGTAGCGCCCCCTCGAGTCTAGAGCCACCTCTATATCGCTTACATCACATCCTTTGATTGGCACATCATCAAGGAAAGGCATTGTAGTTTGAGGTATGAAGTCACGTAGGACTTTGTTCATACCATTCATCATATGTGCAATTGAATTAGCTTCTCCCTGAGGTAAGGTGCACATCCTTACCAGGCCCAAAGGTGTCCTCATGGTAGTCAGGTCCCTACTTTCCATTGCTAGTTGGAAGAACTGATCATACCGTGAGTACAAATCTCCCATAGAATATATTGCTCTTATTACAAATGCCTCTGTAAATTAATCTACAACTGGCCCTATACCCACATTTATGATTTTCACCTTATTTACAGGTTGCATATCCTGAATAAAGTGTAAAGAACCATTTTTCTTCAGAACTGTGAACCACCTGTTTGAATACGGAGCACATGAAGGCTACATGATACCCATCTTGATCTTTTCATTAAGCAAGTCAATGAGTTTTGGCAAATGGGCCTTTGGAACCGGAATAGGCCTCAAGTTACAAGGTAAATGAGGGATAGTGAAGATCGTCATAGGAGCACAATGGATGGATCAACACACCCTATCTCATGCGGCTCAAATGCAAAATCTTTTTCTTGTTTGGCAAGCATGTCTTCAAAGCATATCTTTTTAGCTTTTGTGAAACTGTCCTCACAACCAATCTTTAACTCCTTCAAAGAATCCTGTGTGAACTTGTGTCCAATCTTGCTTGGGTCACAAAGGCTAGGTTGCAAAGCAGCTTGTTCCATCTTATTTGTGCAATCTTTTGGTAGAGGTAATTCCATTGGTTTCACTTTCTTTGCCACGGACTTATACTTAGTCTCCACTCGTACCTCAACACCTTGAGCATTTTTGAAATCCTCAATGACCTTGTACATTTCTATTGATCATACTTTCGCGACCTCCCTTCCTATACGCAAATTGCAATCCACTAAAGACTCCAAATTTTTCATAGTATCCAAAAACGAACAGTCATCAAACACACATGTAACACATTCATCATCTTCTAGCAAATTATTTATCTTCAAACCTCTTTGTACAGTATTTACATGTTGTCGTTCACCCCGCTTTAAGTCCTCACACTTTGTAAAAGCAATAGATCCATAGTCTGTTAATCCTACAAAACCTGTAGAAAATGTTTCCTTTGCATAAACGTCATGCGAGAACTTTTTTCTTCTTGTACCACAGCAATCCCGCTCTACAATGGTACATGGCCAAAACCCCTCATATCCGTGTAGTCCTTGAATTCTTTATTTGTCTTTTGAAAGGGTTTCTCTCAAAGACTTTCATGGTTCCTTTCATCGTCCACACAAATAGTAAGGAACTGTTACTGCACGCTTTCCATCCCTACTCCTTATCCTAGCATAAGTTGACCCATCGTCCATCACCTTGGTTTCCATGTGACTAACGATGATGTATGGCTACCCAAGGATAAGAGGGTATGTAGACATCTCCTATAGAAAGAAATTATGGTCATCTTTCATATCCCCTATAGTCACCTTAACATTTGGACAAGCTCCGTATAGCTCCCCTGATGAGTTGTTTGCTGCACAAATCATCCATCCATGATTTATATCAATTGGCCATTTTCCTTTTTGATGAAGACTCTTTGACATGAGGTTAATTTCCGACCCATGATCTATCAATGCAATGTATGGCTCTTCTAAGTCTCCCACTTTTACTAGGGTCTCAGTAGTTTCTCTTGCCCAGTGACTCTTTAAGTAGTAGCTCTTCTGAGTGGTCTCCACTTCATCTTCATCATCCAAGAAGCGAACGTGTTTTACTCCCCCCCTAGACTTGTAGCATCCAACAACAGTTTCTTCACCTTGCTCACCATAGACATGTACACCCTATGCATTAAAAGTCTCTTCTTTACCCTGTACATGGATAGATTCATTAAGAGACTACCGCTTCCTCTTTATGATATCAATTATTTCTTCATGGAATTCCCGCTTTGCTATACCAAGGACCTCACCCAAGGAAAATTCCACCTTACTGTTTAGAATCCTCTCTTCCAGAACCTTTTTGAGATCCGTTGTTGCCTCTATATCGGATTGGAGTTTGTAGGCTGGACACTTTTCTTTGGATTTTGTTGCATCCTTTTTCTTTTCTTTAGAGCCTTCTTGCATAGGCACTTGGGGGACAGGCATCTGTTGCGGGGAAGGTGATCTAGGAGGCATTGTGTCATTTCTACCTCCACTCCTCATAGCCCGCTTTGAAGGCCCTTCATCCCCATTCTTGCACCTACGTTTATCTTCAACAATGGCCTCATTTGCTTGACATTTGGCAATGTATGCATGCACTGACAAAAATTCAAGAGCGTCATTCCAACCTGTTTCAAGTCGAATACAATCTCTATCTTCATGTAAAACCTCTGTAGTCATTTTACCCTTCATAGCAGACTCTATAATGCATTGCCATCGCTCTCTAATACCATTATATTCCTCTTCTCCAACTTTGACTAATCCTTTTTTCTCAATAGGATCCACCTTCAACCCATAGGCTGTTGCCTCAACCATTGAGATGGCATGGCTAGTAGCTATGTCCTCAACTAGCTTCTTCACCCGCCTTTTCCAAAGTTCGTCCCCAAGAGCTTACGTGTTTCACTTAAGTGAATTTTTTCATCTTTAAAGAAAACAAGCTCCTTTGTCAAAGCGTCTTTAAAACTTTCAAAATCCCTCCTTCCATGGTAATACTATCACACCATATGCATCTATTTACAAAGCCTTCTCTGTTTTGAGGTCTTTTCCTTGTAGATTGTCATGATGGTTGCCCCTTTTCTTCTAACCTTGTAAGCTTTAACTTGAGCTCTTGCATTCCCTTGACAATATTATCTAGAATGGACTTGTCACTCTTTGGAACCACAATAACAGGCTTTATAGGACTCTCGAAAACACTTGGGACTTGAGTAGGGTTGACTATCATCTCATCTCTTCATCGTTGTCGCTTAGTTAGCAGCAAAATGGCATCTTCAACATCATTCCAATTAGTCTTTAAGCCTTGTTCCGCATCCTTATCCTCAAGTAGTAGCTCTAACTTCTCTTGAATCTCTTTACGTGCAGCCTGCAAAAAGAGCTCTGTATTCTTCGAGTTTAGGGTAGCCTTTTCAGTCCTTGAAATTTGATCATAACGGCGTTCGAATACTCTTAGCAGTTCTATAGGCAAGAGACCCTCTTTTTGTCAAACTACCCATTGTAAAAAAGTCCTCTTTGTTACCCTTTTGGAGTCCTCCATGAAATACTCTTCCTTCAAGGCTAATTTGAATGCTTCCCAAGTTTCCTCATGCTCATTTATAATTTCCCTTACATGCTCTCTGATCTCGGGAACCATAGCAAGTTCAAAACTTTGCACCATCTCTGCTTCGGGCACTCGATGAAGCTCCATATCCTTTACATATCCACAAAGATACTTTCTTACATCTTTACCTTTAATTTGGTCCATTTTCTTCACCACGGCTTGAAGCTCTCTCTCCTTTCTGCAGCTTGCTTCTGCTGCTGCATAAACACTGCAAAAGCTTGAAACATTTGCATTGTGAATGGATCAAACCGAACCTCCTGTTGCTATTTTTTCTCCATATCTTTAAACCTTTGTTTTGAGACCTTCAATGAATCTTTTGAACCCTCACCCTAGCCTATTTCACATCGGGTTCACCAACAATGTGTCAAGAAGAGTGCAATGCGACTAGGAAAGCGTCAGGCCTCTAACTGCGAGGATTAGTAGCAAAATCAAGCAAGGCGTAGACGATTTGAAGACAAAAACACACTAAAAAGGAACAAAACTCCATCCATGAAAGCTCCACTTTGAAAAAGAACCATTACTAACTCAAAACTCTTGTGTGTGTGAAGATTAGGTGTAACCTCATTCTTAATTGCACAGATGCAGTGCTCATTCGACCTGTTAAAAACCCTAAAATGACACTTAGATTCCTCGTTGTGACCATTTTGTGGAAGCTTCAGTACTTCATGGGAGAAGACCAAGTAGTTATTTGAAGAGGGGAAACCCTAATTGGAGGCCTCATTGCCTCAACCATGTAGTGGAAGCAGCACGGGACTGCACTTGCACCCTGTAAAGGAATGGCTGTATCTCCTTGATCATATGCCCAAATGAGCTCATTCTTGCCTCTAAAACTTCCCGCACAACTTGAGAAACAAAGAGCCATTGTTGATGTGGCATTTTGAGGTATTTTGTTTTCCAAAAATGTCCTTTTTTGTCTGTAAAAAGCACAAACGAGGTGGGAAAAATCCCATTGCACTCAAATTTCATGGTGAACCTCATTTTTCCACTTGGTAACCACTTTGGACACGTCCTATACGCCCGCGCATGAAACCTGCTATTTTTGGCCAACATCACCCGCATTGAACTTTCTAGGCAAAACGAGTGTGCCACTTCGAAACACTTGACATTTGTACATTCCTAAAGCAAATTAGGCATATATTTATGTGAAAAATCATTCCATAGAGCCACGTGTAGGCCCTCCCCCGCGTGGCAAGGTATATACACGACTGCAACCATGGCATTCATTTTCGCATATATCACACTATGTACATTATAGCATTTGGTCCCACACATCATAAACATTAAGAGTGAGGTAGATATTTTAATTTCACATTATGAACGTGCCATGGCACAACACCGTTCAACCGATCTTCATTGGAAAGGTAATCAAGGTCTTATTCTCAACCTCCCTAGGATCTAAACAGGTGTAGAGATGCCATGATGATGCAATGTCTATGCTATGATATGCTATGTTAATTACAATGCCTTGTCGATGCTATGTTAATTGCAATTCCATGTCAATGCCAATGCTATGTTATGCTTTGAAAATTTTTGAATTGTTCATTTTCATGCCGTCGTAATGCCGAAATTTTTCAGATTTGGTGGCTTATGGAATTGACAAATTTCAATTGCTAATTGGTGAATGTACATTGCTAGTTGTGTGCCTAATTGATCTAATTGCATGCTTGTATGGTCAATTGCAAGTGTGTGTGCACTAAAGTCAAGTGTGAGTGCATTCTAATTGAGTGTGTGTATACCTAATTTTAGGTGTGTGTGCACTATTTTTCCCTTAATTGTGCACCTAAAAATCAATGCGTGCTTAATGATTTTTCAAATGTGATGATTGATTTGTGTTGTGGTCGAAGTGGAGAGCCTACACCAACACTCTTGGCTATGGAATGCAAATCCAACCAAGAGACATGCTTCAATGCTTAAGCTTGCCATCTTCTTCATCTTCATTACTATGCTAAGAAAGAAGAGTGATCACAAGTGAGGAACTATTTCTTTGTCCTCTTCCCTACCCTCATTCCCCGCTATCTCTCTCCACCTTCGAAGGTGTTTGAGGCCTTGGGACTGAGGCTTGGGATAGTTAATGCTTTTTGCAAAGTTTATGTTATGCTCGTGGTACATGAAGCTTTCCATCTTCATAGCATCACCAAGGTCACAAGGAACACAAAGATTGTATTGTACTAAGGCTCTCTTGATGGGAGAATCTATAATACAAACGCCTTTTCGAAGGGGGACCAGCTCCAAGTAAATCCTGTCCTCAACTATTGTCATGTTCTCTAATACTCTCTCTCTTGCAAAAGTATTGTTCATGCCAAGTTAATTAAGTACTATGTTCATGCTGCTACCATCAATTAAGTTCACGCTTTATGTTCTCAAGGTAATATCACAAAAATTCTCACTCTAGTTCTCTTAAGTCCGTTATTCTCAAAGTTTATAGGCCATTCCCATTACACCAAATTTTGAGGGTTTCGCTATTTTCGGGCGTCAAGTTGATGATTTTCTCAAATTTGGTGTTTTCGATAAAAATTGCTTTGCTTATTTTATGTGTTCGATTTATGCGACTGTGATTGCTGTTGATTTTTTTTATTTTATTTTTTTCTAGAAATTTTTGGGAATTTCGGATGTTTTTTTGCGTTTTCGAGTGATTTTCGGCCTAATTTGGGCACTTTTGGACGTTCGAAAATAAAAAAACAGCGATTTTTGAGCTTCGGTGCCGACCGGCGGGATTTTCTAAACCTTGGCGTGCGGTCAAATACGGCGTCGACGTTCATGGCAAACTTGACGGTGATTTTTTATTTTGACGAAGAAAACAAAATGGGCTCGCGGTGAGAACGACTCCTTGCGGTGCTAAGGTTCCAAAAAACAAATCCCTCTTCCTCCCAAGTCCAATTATTATCTCTCTCTCTCTCTAACTCTCTCTTTCTCTCTCCTTCAAAAACTGCGATTATTAACTCTCTCTCTCTCCTCCCCTCTCTCTCTCTCTCTCTCTCTCTCTCTCTCTCTCTCTCTCTCTCTCTCTCTCTCTCTCTCTCTCTCTCTCTTTGTGCGCCCTCTGTCCTGTACCGCCTGCCTGCCTCGTGATCGGTGGTGCGTGTAAGGTCTCTACTTTCAAATTTCACACAAGTTCTATTACGCATTTGAATTTTTTTAACCATCACTCATTATTTAAGATATTCGAGTTCAAATTATGAATCGTAGGTTGAGAAAACCTAGAAATTATAATTTACGTCACAAAATTTTGACATGTTTAGCTATATGAATCACTAACTAACTTCTTACAAGACTTATTTACTGATTGTAGAATTTTCTTTTACTACTGTAAAGTTAATATAAGACTGTAAAGTTTAACTTAAAAATGTAAAGTAAATTATCATTAAGGAAATAAATAAAATAATTATAAAGACAAAAGAATACACAGGGATGACAAATGAAGGCACATGGACTCACATAGGAGGGGACAAAGTGGGACACACTGTCATATGAAAAAGGAGAGGCTAATCTTGACTAATCTTAATGAGGGGGGGCTTGTGTGGCTTTATCTTATGATGATAATGACAAAGTGGTCAAGCTCATGGGTACCACAAGGGTACCAAAAACGCAGGTATGATTTTTGGGAAAAAAAAAAAAAAAGTTTTTATTATAAAAAAAAAAAAAAAAGTTTTTATTATTAAAAAAAAAAAAAAAAAAGTTGGACGTTTTTCTTTCTTCTATAAATAGAGCATCCATGCTCACACTTTAGACATAGAGATTGCCTCTATAGCGCTCACGAAGTGCTGCCACTTCTCTTAGAGAGAAGGCGTCCACAAACCACTAAGAGAGCAAAAACTCTAGTGGACTAATAAGGTGCGTATTAATTAAGCATTCAATTAACTTTAGAAATGATGTATGTGTGCTATCTCTTACTCTAATCTCTCTAATTGATTAGTAAGATTTAATTAGCTATGTGTATGTGTGCTATCTCTTACTCTAATCTCTAATGGATTAGTATGATTCAATTAGTTATGTGTGTGTGTGTGCTATCTATTACTCTAATCTCTCTAATAGATTAGTAAGATTCAATTAGCTTTAAGAAGGATATGTGTGTGTGTGTGTGTTATCTTTTACTCTAATCTCTCTAATAGATTAGTAAGATTCAATTAGTTATGTGTGTGTGTGTGCTATCTATTACTCTAATCTTCTAATAGATTAGTAAGATTCAATTAGTTTTAAGAAGGATATGTGTGTGTGTGTGTGTGTCTGTGTGTGTGTTATCTTTTAATCTAATCTCTCTAATAGATTGGTGAGATTCAATTAGCTTTAGAAAAGTATGTGTGTGTGTTCTCTTTTACTCTAATCTTTCTAATGGATAGTAAGATTCAATTAACTTTAGAAAAGATGTGTGTGTATGTTTTCTCCTACTTTAATCTCTCTAAGTATACATACTCTCTCTAGTTAGTACATCTTCACTATTAACTTATATATTGTTAATTGAAAGTTAATACATAACAGAACTCATCATATTCTTATTATACATGATGAAATTCTCATTCACCAATGTTATTGTCCATTAGGTTAAATAGAATTTTGAATAATACTAAAAATTGATTTAGTTGAAGTATAGAATTGAAGTTAGAATTGGATTAGAAATGTCATGCATAAAAGTAATACATTCCTATACTTTTACTCGTAATTTACACACTTAATTTTTGATTAATTAAGATTAGCAAATATTTGATGTATAGAAATTAGATATAAAACAACAACACTAAGTGTGAATCCGAGTTGGCGAGGGTTCAAATTACAGACTCTCTTTGAAAACAAGGAGATTACTAGGGAAATTGACCAATTTAAAGTTCTAAGTGTATAATATAAGTGTAGTACAAAAAAATGGCTCCAAAGCGTGCTCGAACACAAGGCGCTAATGATCATGAAGCCGGTACAAGTAACTGTGGAACTCCTGTGGAACATGCTATGTATCCACCAATCGGAGCTATGGTACACGTTAGTATTGCAGTTTCAAGTTATGCATCATTGCATATGCGAGACCATAGGAATATATTATTTACCTTATGAAAAGAAAACACGGACCGAAATCACGGGGCTTAACCCCAAGAAACTCGTCATATGTTTGACAAGTAGGAAAGATTGTCTTGTTAAACTAGTTTCTATAGGAAAGAATGTTTGTCCAAAACCTTCGGTATGGTTTCTCTCAAGTCTCTTTACTTATTAGCGCTGGTATTATGTGGCAGTTGCCGAGGCGTGAGATGACGCTCAGGATGGCACCGCTGATATTGTGGTGGGAGTACACCCAGATTAGCCCAGCTGGATACTGCAGTTTTGTTTTGCCGTGGCGTGAGGATGACGCCCAGATTGGCACCGTTGTTGCTGTGATGGGAGTACGTCCAGATTAGCACAACGAATACTTATCGAGCGGTATGGGACGCTCATGAGGACAAGGGTTTTTATAAATAATGTATATACCGATTGGACATAATAGCGTCAGTAGAGATTCTTTAGTGAACCTAATCCAAGGGTTGTTGGTTTAAAATTGGACGACTTCTTGTTTGACTATTGTTTGTAATACTGTTTGAAGGGCTGTTTTAACGAACCAGTATCATAAATAAAATAAAGGAACATGTATGTTTTAACAGTGTGAGAGTAAGTAGATAACAAAAGAAGGGTGAGTGTGGTGGGGAAAGTGGGAGAATGATACCCGGATGGTATCATTCTATGGACGGGTGAACCCAATGAGTCGGGTAACTTTCCAATACTAGAAATTGTTTTTTAAAGTCATAAATCTTAAAAGAGACAAACCTTGGCGGCTGTGCTTCTGAAACATGGGGAAAAAAACGCACAGGTTGGTCACTCTAAGATTTATACTTTTAGGTATAATTGATTATAGATAGTTTTTAGATAGGGTTATGGTGGTCACGCTCCTCCATGGCGAGATAGGACCAATCCTTCACTAACGGTTCATGCCCGTGGCTACGTAGTAGCTAAGGCAATGTCCGTTGGTTTTTCTTTTTCAGGATTGGAGATCTATCAAAGGTAGTCCGTTGCTCTCAAAAAGGGGCAGGGACCTCACACTGGTATCAGAGCCTAGGTTAAAGCTTGGGGAGAATTTTTTATTGATGTTTGGATGTTGAAGGATGCGAATGTTTGAAATAATAGAAGAACCTAGAAAAATTGTTTTGAGTTTTTATATGGTATTGAAGACTGAACTTTCCTGGTACAGGAAAATGTTCATTCAGCCTACCAGAAATTCCAGGTGTTCACCATCATGTTTGAAAATGCATGCCAATCACCAAATTATCAGTTTCGAAAAAGGGTGATGATGATTTTGGATAGGGTGTTTGCACCACCTATTCCAAGGGTGCATAGAGGATGGGGTATCAACTGGAGTCCATCTGGAGGAATCTATACCATTGATGCTGACAAGATATGGTGCATGGATACCAACCTCAAGAAACTTCGTTGGGCAGAGGAGTTAAAAGTCTTCGAAGTTTATCTTTTCATTGGTACTAAGAATCCGGATGCTACCATTACCTTGGGAGGAGAAAAGATATCTCAGACTCAATGGGTCTATAACCAAGTTACAAAAGTTATCCATGGTGGTAGGATTCGACCCATATGTATATCTCGTAGCTTTCAAGGGGCAAAAGAAACTTATTATTTTGATCCTTTAGCCTATCCTTTTGTAGTCACTAAACTCAAAATATAGAGACATTACAATCCTTGTACCTAAAGACTACCAACCTTGGTAGTAATAATGTGTATATAAATAAAGTTTGGATTAATATTATCTTTTGTTTGTATTATTGTCTGATCAAGTCTTTCCTTAAAGTGGATTAAAGTTAGAGTATCCAGTAAAGTCTCACTTAATCTATATTGCACAGAGTGCGGTGTACACATCTCTTCAAGAGAAAAAGCTACTTCTCAAGCAAGGTAAACTTCCCTCTTTCAAAGGGGAAGGAGCCCTAGTTGAGCGCGATGCTGAAGTGTGGTTCGAAGAGATGGAGGATTATTTTGCTGCTGGTAGTACTACTCCCGATAACCAAGAAATGTTGGCTATGTTTCGTCTCACGAGGGATGCCAAGCTTTGGTGGAAACAACACTGCAAAGATAATCAAGTAGCTCAAAACACTCAAACTTGGGAAGATATTAAGTATGCTGTCAAAGGACGTTATCTTACACCTACACACGAATCCCTTAAGATGAATGAATTCTTCAACTTACGTCAGTTTCATCTTACAGTGGAAGAATACTACTCCAAATTTGTAACTCTTAGGCGCTATGTTCCGCCAATAACCGCAGATCAACAAGTAGCCCATTTCTGCCAAGGGCTAAATGATCCTTTAAATACTCGTCTAGAAGCCATGAGGCCTGTAAATTTTCAAGATGCTCTTTTAAGAGCTAAACCCTTAGCTAAAGAGATGTCAAACTCTCAAAGGGTACGAAATGGAAATTTAAGGAATGCTGCAAGGAGAGGACGGTCTATGATGTGGAACCAAAGGCAAGTTCACCCAGTTCACCAAACTCATCCAATAGTTGCAGCTTCAGCAAATGGAGCTCAAAATGCAGATCTTAGATGCTATGAATGCAACGAGTAAGGACATTTCAGGAATGTATGTCCTAGGCGAGTCTCCGCAACAAATACACCTAATCGAGCTAAAGGACGAGGCCAAATAATAAATCATGGAGGACGAGGTCGAGGGCGCGGAATGGCTGCGAGAGTCAATGCTATCATAGGAGAACCAACATTGGGAGAAGAACAAGAGGAAAGAGCAACTCTACATGCTGCAATTGATAACCCAAGAGCAAGACAACAATATGTTGTCATTCAAACACCTGCAAATCGCCAAGGTGAAAATTTTGAGCTTCTTATTGATTGTGGTAGTACTCATTCTTTCTTGTCACCTAAATGTTTAAGGAGGTTAGGACTTAATCAACACCCTGCAAGAAAGATGAGAGTTGAATTCGCCAATGGAAAGGAGGTGTTATCTCAGTACACTATGGGAAAAATAGATTTCAAGTTGGGAGAATACTCCACTTCTGCTACTTTTCGAACCTTACCCATAGGAATCTATGACGGAATTCTTGGAATGGATTGGTTAGCCAGTCATAATGCCAATATCCATTGTGCCCAAGGAAGTGTTACTTTTGTGGAAAACCTAGGTCAAGAAGTCACTATTCAAGGCCAGAATGGACGACCAAAAGCTTACTTGGTCAAAGATAATCGTCTTTTGAAAGGGTTACGCAAGGGTCAACAAATTTTTGTAGTCAAGCTAAACAAAGTAGAAAAATCTTCTTCCAACCCTGAACCAATGTGGCTAGAAGAATTTTCAGATGTTTTCCCCAGTGAACTTTCTAAACTACCACCACCTAGGGAGGTAGACCATGAAATCAAAATTTCTCCAGGTAGTGAACCAGTCTCAAGAGCGCCGTACAAGATGTCACTTCCAGAGGCTATAGAACTCAAGGAGCAGCTCAAGCAGTTGATTGAGCAAGGGTTTATCCGACCTAGTACATCTCCATGGGGTGCACCTGTTCTCTTCCAGAAGAAAAAGGATGGCTCTCTTCGACTTTGCATAGATTATAGGGGCTTAAATCAGGTTACCATCAAGAATAAATATCCAATTCCTCGTATTGATGAGATGCTGGACAGATTACATGGAGCCAAAATATTCACAAAGATCGATCTTCGATCTAGCTGTCATCAAATTCGAATCCAGGAGGCTGATATCTCCAAAATAGCTTTCAACACTCGTTATGGTCATTACGAATTTACAGTGATGGCTTTCGGACTTACGAATGCTCCTGCAACTTTCAATCGTCTGATGCACGATATCTTTAGAGAATTCTTGGATGATTTTGTCCTAGAATTCTTTGATGATATCTTAATTTATTCCAAATCAGAGAAAGAGCACGAAGGACATGTTAGGAAAGTGTTAGAGCTTTTACGCCGAAATAAGCTGTATGCAAAGAAAAGCAAATGTACCTTCTTTACCCCTAAGGTCTGTTACTTAGGGTTTATCATTTCACCTGAAGGAGTCTCTGTTGACCCTGACAAAGTCAAAGATATTGTGGAATGGCATCAACCCACTTCACAAACCTAAGTCAGAGGGTTCTTAGGTATCACACAGTGATACAGGATCTTTGTAAAGGACTATGCTCTTAAAGCTGCACCACTAACTGACTTGCTAAAGAAAGGAGCTACGATACTTTGGGAAGAAAAACATGAATCTTGCTTCAAACAGCTTAAGGAGTATTTTGCTTCAGAACCTCTCTTAAAACTTCCAGACTTTACCCAAGAATTCGAGGTGATCACAGATTCTAGTAACCTTGCATTAGGAGGAGTCCTTACTCAAGAAGGAAGGCCTGTAGCTTATACTTCTCGGAAGCTTAGGATTCATGAAGTGTATTATGCTACACATGATTTAGAATTGCTAGTAGTTATTCATGCTCTCAAGCTATGTAGAAATTATCTATTGGGACGCAAATTCCAATTGGTAACAGATCACAAGAGTCTTAAGTGGATTTTTACCCAACCTAACCTTAATATGAGACAGAGGAGATGGATAGAGCTCATGCACGAATATGATTTTGATATTAAATTTAGACCAGGTAAGGATAATGTTGTGGCAGATGCCCTAAGCCGTAAAGCTTTTCTGGGGGCAATTTCCATGGCTAACAACCCTATTTTAGACAAGGTCTCCTATGCTGCTGTTAGAGATACAGATTACCAGATGCTTGCTAGTATCCTACGTGAAGAGAGGGTATCATCAAATCAGCCTAAACCTCTACACTACTCCTTAGAAGATGGGAAAATTTACTATGGGAATCGATTATGCATACCTAAGGATTCTACCCTAAGGAATGCTATCCTATATGAAGCACAGGATGGCCCAACTTCAGGACATCCAGGTTATGCCAAAACCATCAATGCAATTCCCAGAAGTTACTATTGGCAAGGTATGAAGGGTGATGTCCTTCGCTATGTCAAGCAGTGTTTGTCTTGTCAAAGGATTAAGGCAGAGAGACTAAAGATTCCAGGTAAATTAAGGCAGAGAGACTAAAGATTCCATGTAAATTACATCCTTTAGATATTCCCCAAATGAAATGGGAATGTATTAGCATGGACTTTATCACTGGGTTTCCTTCTGTCCAAGCTGGCTATGATTCAATCATGGTCATAGTTGACTTGCTTACTAAAGTGGCTCACTTAATCCCAGTCAAGACAACCTTTACAGCTTCAGATATTGCTCGTTTGTTTGTGAAGGAGGTTTTCAGAATTCATGGTTTACCCAAGAGGATTGTCAGTGATCGTGATGCCAAGTTTACTTCAAAGTTTTGGGTATCATTGTTTCAAGCTATTGGAACCCAATTATATTTTAGTACTGCTTATCATCCTCAAACTGATGGCCAAACTGAAAGAGTTAATCAAGTAATTGAAGACATCCTCAGAGCCTACTGCAATAGAGAACCTCGCAAGTGGATTCAATACCTACCCTTGGTAGAGTATGCATACAATTCCTCTACTCATAGAAGTATTGGAATGACACCTTTTAATGCTCTTTATGGTCAAGAATGTTTATCACCTCTTAACTTTTCTGACCCCACTATAAGGGTAGAAGCCTCAAAGAAAATGCTTGAAGAAATGGAAGCTCAAACCAAAGCTATTCGAAAGGATATTCAAGCGGCTCAAGATCGACAAAAGAAGTACGCCGACTTACAAAGATCTGATCGGATTTTCAAAGAAGGTGACAAAGTTTTCTTACGAGTAAAGCCCAAAAAGAGAAATCTATCTCTCGGAAGGTATAAGAAGCTTAGCTACCGATATTGTGGACCTTACGAAATAATCAAGGTTGTAAGTGATCAAGCTTATAGACTAAAACTCCCTTCTCATCTCAAAGTGCATGATGTATTTCATGTAAGTCTGTTAAAACCTTATGTATATAACCCTGACCATGTCCTTGATGATGAGCAAATCATTTTACCTGCTCAAGATGTTCTACAACTCCAACCTGATACTATCCTAGAAACTCGGGAGAGAAAGCTTTGGAATAGATCCATCAAAGAACATCTTATCTTATGGAAAGATTTCCCTGTAGAAGATGCTACTTGGGAAGATAAGACATCCCTTCTTAAGGATTACCCTTCAATTTTCTTGAGATGAGGGCATCTCAAATTCTAAGTTGGGGAGATTGTAAGGTCTCTACTTTCAAATTTCACACAAGTTCTATTACGCATTTGAATTTTTTTAAACCATCACTCATTATTTAAGATATTCGAGTTCAAATTATGAATCGTAGGTTGAGAAAACCTAGAAATTAAAATTTACGCTACAAAATTCTGACATGTTTAGCTATATGAATCACTAACTAACTTATTGCAAGACTTATTTACTGATTGTAGAATTTTCTTTTACTACTGTAAAGTTAATATAAGACTGTAAAGTTTAACTTAAAAATGTAAAGTAAATTATCATTAAGGAAATAAATAAAATAATTATAAAGACAAAAGAATACACACGGATGACAAATGAAGGCGCATGGACTCACATAGGAGGGGACAAAGTGGGACACACTGTCACATGAAAAAGGAGAGGCTAATCTTGACTAATCTTAATGAGGGGGGGCTTGTGTGGCTTTATCTTTTGATGATAATGACAAAGTGGTCAAGCTCATGGGTACCACAAGGGTACCAAAAATGCAGGTATGATTTTTGGAAAAAAATAAAAAAAATAAAAAAAGAGCATCCATGCTCACACTTTAAACATAGAGATTGCCTCTATAGTGCTCACGAAGTGCTGTCACTTCTCTTAGAGAGAAGGCGTCCACAAACCACTAAGAGAGCAAAAACTCTAGTGGACCAATAAGGTGCGTATTAATTAAGCATTCAATTAACTTTAGCAATGATGTATGTGTGCTATCTCTTACTCTAATCTCTCTAATAGATTAGCAAGATTCAATTAGCTATGTGTATGTGTGCTATCTCTTACTCTAATCTCTAATGGATTAGTAAGATTAAATTAGTTATGTGTGTGTGTGTGTGCTATTTATTACTCTAATCTCTCTAATAGATTAGTAAGATTCAATTAGCTTTAAGAAAGATATGTGTGTGTGTGTGTGTGTGTTACCTTTTAATCTAATCTCTCTAATAGATTAGTAAGATTCAATTAGTTATGTGTGTGTGTGTGCTCTCTATTACTCTAATCTTCTAATAGATTAGTAAGATTCAATTAGCTTTAAGAAGGATATGTGTGTGTTTGTGTGTGTTATCTTTTAATCTAATCTCTCTAATAGATTGGTGAGATTCAATTACCTTTAGAAAAGTATGTGTGTGTGTTCTTTTTTACTCTAATCTTTTTAATGGATAGTAAGATTCAATTAACTTTAGAAAAGATGTGTGTGTATGTTTTCTCTTACTCTAATCTCTCTAAGTATACCTACTCTCTCTAGTTAGTATATCTTCACTATTAACTTATATATTGTTAATTGAAACTTAATACATAAGAGAACTCATCATATTCCTATTATACATAATGAAATTCTCATTCACCAATGTTATTGTCAATTAGGTTAAATAGAATTTTGAATAATACTAAAAAATGATTTAGTTGAAGTATAGAATTGAAGTTAGAATTAGATTAGAAATGTCATGCATAAAAGTAATGCATTCCTAAACTTTTACTCGTAATTTACACACTTAATTTTTGATTAATTAAGATTAGCAAATATTTGATGTATAGAAATTAGATGTAAAACAACAACACTAAGTGTGAATCCGAGTTGGCGAGGGTTCAAATTACAGACTCTCTTTGGAAACAGAGATTACTAGGGAAATTGACCAATTTAAAGTTCTAAGTGTATAATATAAGTGTAGTACAAAAAAATGGCTCCAAAGCGTGCTCGAACACAAGGCGCTAATGATCATGAAGCCGGTACAAGTAACGGTGGAACTCCTCCGGAACATGCTATGTATCCACCAATCGGACCAATTGGAGCTATGGTACAGGTTAGTATTGCAGTTTCAAGTTATGCATCATTGCATATGCGAGACCATAGGAATATATTATTTACCTTATGAAAAGAAAACACGGACCGAAACCACAGGGCTTAACCCCAAGAAACTCGTCATATGTTTGACAAGTAAGAAAGATTGTCTGGTTAAACTGGTTGCTATAGGAAAGAATGTTTGTCCAAAACCTTCGGTATGGTTTCTCTCAAGTCTCTCTACTTATTAGCGTTGGTATTATGTGGCAGTTGCCGAGGCGTGAGACGACGCACAGGATGGCACCGCTGATGCTTTGGTGGAAGTACACCCAGATTAGCCCAGCTGGATACTGCGGTTTTGTTTTGTCGTGGCGTGAGGATGACGCCCAGATTGGCGCCGTTGTTGCTGTGACGGGAGTACGTCCAGATTAGCACAACGAATGCTTGTCGAGCAGTATGGGACGCTCATGAGGACAAGGATTTTTATAAATAATGTATATACCGATCGGACATAATAGCGCCAGTAGAGATTCTTGAGTGAACCTAATCCAAGGGTTGTTGGTTTAAAATTGGACGACCTCTTGTTTGACTATTGTTTGTAATATTGTTTGAAGGGCTGTTTTAACGAACGAGAATCATAAATAAAATAAAGGAACATGTATGTTGTAACAGTGTGGTAGTAATTAGATAACAAAAGAAGGGTGAGTGTGGTGGGAAAAGTTGGAGAATGATACCCTGACGGTATCATTCTATGGACGGGTGGACCCGATGAGTCGGGTAACTTTTCAATGCTAGAAATTGTTTTTTAAAGTCATAAATCTTAAAAGAGACAAACCTTGGTGACTGTGCTTCTGAAACATGGGGAAAAAAGCGCACAGGTTGGTCACTCTAAGATTTATACTTTTAGGTATAATTGATTATAGATAGTTTTTAGATAGGGTTATGGTGGTCACGCTCCTCCATAGCGAGATAGGTCCAATCCTTCACTAACGGTTCATGCCCGTGGCTACGTAGTAGCTAAGGCAATGTCCGTTGGTTTTTCTTTTTCAGGATTGGAGACCTATCAAAGGTACTCCGCTCCTCTCAATAAGGGGCAGGGACCTCACAGTGTGCCTTGCGAGTCAACACACACAACACACACACATCCCTTTTCCCGGGCTGTCACGCCACCTGTTTCTCTCTCTCATCTCATACTCACGTGCACACCCTCTCTAACTTTCTCTCTCTGCGTCCCTCCGTCTTGCACCGCCCGCTGCCCGCAATTAGCGCTAACAAGTGGCCAGCCCTCTCTCCCTCTGATGCACGCAGCTTGTGCTGCTCATCGTTGCCTCTAAATTCCTGGTGACTAGCGCGCTGCAAGGAGACCCCGCTTCCATCACTACTGCCATCGTGCAGGTCTGCGCCAGACCCCGTCTTCAATGCGCTGCCAGGCCCGGATCCACCCGCTGCCAGGTAAGCAAGTAATAATTAATTATTTATTTATTTATTTTGCATTCTTTTTATTTAATTACAAAGTTTACAAAAACAAAAACAAAAACAAAAAAAACACTTAAATATCACAAAAGACAATAATAAATCTATAAATCCATTAACACTAGGTTGGTAACCTAACAGGACATAAAAGTGTCCTTTCTTGGTTTTGAAAAAAACCTCCAAAACCATAGTAGATCCACTCATTTTGTAAAATCCTTTCATGAGGTTATAGTTCAGGTTATAGTTCAAGGTCTACTACACATGTAAAAAATAAGAAAATTGTAAAATTTCTCATCTTTTGGTCGCCCCAAGCCTCCAAAGTTGATGGACCAGTACATTTTCATCAAAATAGTCATTTCTTACGTTTTGTTGCATAAAAATAAGATTAGGGATTTTTGTAGGACTTGAGATAAATTCCCTAGTTAACTTCAACTGGTTGGTGATTAGAACATATGATTGCTTCTCACTCACTATTTTTTGTTTTGCCAAAAGAAATAGGTACAAAAAAGTTGAATTTTTACCATTCTACAAACCTATCATCAAAGTTTCTATAGCCACGCTCAATACTAATAATATATGCATGTTTTCTTAGTTCGCTATTGTCCTTTAGGTTCATAAGGAGCCATGGAACATGTCAAAAGAATAATACATCTCTTACCAAGGGGAATCTTGTGGACAAAGATGAAGTGCTAAATACTGCAAACATGAAAAAACTGGGTTCAACATTATGAGTTGTAGAATCCCATAGAAACTATTCAATATCTAGCCAAATTTGATCCTTATGACTAGATATGGTTACTACCTACAAAATGCATGTAGTTGTCACAAGAAACTAACAATATTGAAAAAGCTATACTTGATATACTAGAATGTTTCGTTTTCTTCTATAATTGAAAAAATCAACAATCGTTGTCTACTATGCAAAATAGGGTATTAGGTTCCCCAAAACTCAAGGAATATTAGCTTTATGTTACAATATGCGACATAGAAAATCAAAACCACATTTGGATATCATGAAAGCCACCAAACAAATCATAGAAGAGCTAAAATTGGCTAAAAAATAGGATTTGATAATTTTTGTAATTTGGTCATAACTTACAACTTTAACATTTATTTCTCCCTAGAAGCATCAAGACATGTTGAGGACTACTAAAGATAGTTCTCTAGCATTATAGACCTCACAAACATGAATTCTAGAGTGGTATAGTTGCAAAAAGTTGAAAAAGCCAGAAACAGGACCCGTTTTTTCACACATTTTAGGTTGTGAAATGTTGTGCAATGACAAGGTTAAAGATGGAATTGATATTCCAAAAAAATGTCGAGTTTTTTCAGCTCATGAGACAACTTTCTAGACAGATAGCACCTCAAAATCCATTTTGAAACTCTTGACATAATTCAAGGAAAAAGGCCACTTAACAGGACATAAAAGTGTCCCATTAACAACCTAGTGTTAAAAATTATTTATTAAAAAAGGCTTTTAAAAAATTACTAAATAAAATTTCACAAGAACAATAAAAATCCTATAAAAAATCAATGGAAGGTTTTAAAAAAAACCTCATGAAAAATTTACAAAAAATTAAAAACCTCATAGCAAAATTCATTAAAAAATCATAAATTAAATAAAAACTCACAAAAAATCATAAATTGATTAAAAAAATCATCAAAAATTCTTAAAACGTTTCAAAATTCTAGAAAAATTAGAAAATTCACCAAAAAATCTTTAAAAATCAAAACTTCTCCAAAAAATTTATAAAAAGTCACAAAAAAAAGTAGACAATTCAAAATTTCACCAAAAAATAATAGAAATTAGAAGAGAGTCGTTAAAAAGAGAACAAAAAAAAAACAAAAATTAAAAGCAAAAAAGCAGAGCAGAGCTGAAAAGAGTCACAAACCGTCGGGAGAGTCACACACCGCAAACTGAGCAAACAGTGGAAAAGCTAGAAACAACAGAAGAAAATCCAAAATAAGCGAGAAAAAGACCAATTCAAAGCTGTGAGCGGTATACGAATTTCAAATTTTGACACTTTTAAGATAGAGTTAATCAACTCTTGTGATTGTGAAGAGAAATCAACTACCAAAATTTCTCTATCATAAGCAGTATTGTCAAACCCGAGCAGGAGAAATTCTGCTAATCAACGCCAGGATCTGCTAAGAGATAGTCTTTACAGAACCAGCCAACATGCACTCAAGTCGAGCCAAGAATTCAAGTACAACAAAGCAATCTAGTAGTAGTGGCAACACAGATACAAGTGCAATAGACCAGACTTTACAGCTATATGGATACAATGAAAATAAAGTCTTATATGAAGATTCAAAAGATCATAGATAGTTGATGAGCAGCAAAAGCAACACAAGAGTCAAGATCCTATTGATCAGAGTAAAGCCAGATTCAAAGAACTCCCAAATGTTCACAGACTTTTGAGAAGCCAGGTATTGCAAGCTCAAAGATGAGGTGCAGATAGAAGTTCAAAAAATTAACCCAATTGTTTATCCAAAAATTTGCACAAGCTAGCAAAACATATAATTTGTGCATATGCAATCAGGGTCATTGTACATGGATTATAGTGGTCAGATATATAATCAAGAGCCAGGAATGAAACATCCAACATATCAGTCAATAGAAGCCAATCTAATTGGAGAAAAAAGCCAAAGACCATACAAAGGTCAAGATGACGCATTCTACAACTTGATGCTTAGTGTTTTAAAAGAAGATGCCGACAACTTGGCAAGCACAGAAGCAGAAACTTTTCAGTTATAGAACTTGACAAGGTAGAACCAAATGAAGTACCACCAGTCATGGCGTATTTCTCAAATTGTAGACAAAAAGGTGGACATTTTTCTGAAGATTGTCTGAGAAATCGAGACAACAGGGACACATCAACTGCCAAGCAACGTACAAAGAAAGTTGGAAATGAGAATCTCAATGTAAGTGCATCTAACTCGTCACTTTTAATGCAATCAAATGATTATGAATTACCATTAGAAGCACCAATAAAAACACTGCACGTTCAAAATCAACTTTAAGATGCACATGCATCTAAAAAGCTTAAAATTGATTCTTTGAACAACAAATTCCTACATGAATTTGGTCAAAGTGATTGTTGAAAAAACTATTAGGTTTTGAACTTAAGACGTGGTATTTAAGTGGGAACTATGATAACCAATCCACCACACTCAAAGGTTACTAAAGTTTCCTTTTCTTATTCATTGAGAGCGATCCCAAAGATCTACTCGACAAGTATTGAACTCAAAACTTGGTGTCTGTGTGTGTGTGTGTGTGTGTGTGAGAGAGAGAGAGAGAGAGAGAGGGGAGAGAGAGAGAGAGAGAGAGAGAGAGAGAGAGAGAGAGAGGGAGGGAGGAAGAATAAGAGAATTTTTATTAACATAAGAACAATCCAAACAGATATTAAAGGTCTGTTCAACAAGGCTTGATCTCAAGACCTAATAAAAAAGAGAGAGGGAATTGCTATCTTCTTGGAGTGATTATATGGACTAAAGTACACCTTGCTCGCTCGTGCACACACACGCATACACACCTAGAGATATGTGTATGTGTGTGACCCAATGGCCATGCTGTTTTTATCGCAGCAACACGCGAGTCACACACTAGTACTATATATGAAGCATCTTAAATTTTTCAAGCAAGGAGAGACTCTCCATGTGTCATTCACTGCTTCATTTCAAAGAAAACCTTAAAGAACACTTAATTTAAAATGCAAAAGTGAAAGCTAAGTACTAACATGGTAGAAAATAAAAACACAAAGACTTCTGAGTTTGGAAATGTAAACTCAAAAATTACTCTATATTCATAATATTTAGAGTCCTTGGGAAGGCCATGTAGTTTTACTCCAGCTCTGAAATGAAATTTGAATGGTGACCACTCACTACTTTTTTTTTTTCAAAACTCGCAATTGTGAGTGGATTACATTCAACAGCTATTAACCCTCACGGCTCACAGACACCCTATCACCTATAGTGGACGTTCTAACCTACGACGGACATTGTATTATTTATTTGGTAGAGTCAGGTATCGGGCTTGTCAGTCCAATAGGAAAAGGGTAAGAGTGATCGCCGATGAGAGGCGCACTCTAACTGGAACATTCAAGGGATTAGTTGGCTAAGCATGGGCGCCCAAGTGTGAATGGGGTGAGCTCATATAAAAGTCAACTAAACCTAAAATTCACTCATTCTCTCATTTGTGCAATAGAAGAGTGCTCTTGCTCCATCTCCATCTCCATCTTCTTCTTCTTCACCTCCTTGTGTATGTGTGTATGTGCGTGTGTGTGTGTGTGTGTGTGTGTGTGTGTGAGAGAGAGAGAGAGAGAGAGAGATAGAGAGAGAGTGCGATTGAGCATTGCGACGACGGCACGACGGCGGCGAAGCGGTTGAGGGCGGCGAAGCGGCGGCTCCTTCTTCTTCGCGGCGAGGAATCCTCCACTAAGTAAGCGTAGAGCGGTGAGTGACACACCATCGCCTTCTTTGAGCTTA
Source organism: Adiantum capillus-veneris (assembly GCF_014529385.1). Classification (NCBI taxonomy): domain Eukaryota; kingdom Viridiplantae; phylum Streptophyta; class Polypodiopsida; order Polypodiales; family Pteridaceae; genus Adiantum; species Adiantum capillus-veneris. The sequence continues at coordinate 127,036,160 of NC_140944.1, forward strand.
CTAGTTTAGGCTTGTTGTGTGCTTGGAGCCCTTTGTGACTCGCACACGGTGTATCGGCAAGTTCCTTGGATTGACACGTGCGACATACGTGCACATTTTTTGGCGCCGCTGCCGGGGAATGCCATACATGAAGCTCGAGTAGCACTCTGTGCTTCTCCGTGGTGCAATTTCTATTGTAGGAAAGGTAAGGAAGGAGTGTGTGTGTTGAGAAGAGGGATTTGGTGTTATACTGTGTGTTTTTTTTATTAATGGAGTTTTCAAAGGTTCTGTGTTTATTCTCTGTGTATTAAGATAGTTAGTTTTCTTTGTTAATAGAGATTTCAAAGGTTCTGTGTACAGTAAGTAGGAAGTAGATTAGTGAGAGTTAATAGAGTGTGTTTGTGTGTAAGAATAGGTATTTTAGTTAGAAGTAGGTAGATAAAGTGTGTGTGTGCTCTCGCGCAGGCTGCGACGATCTTATCCTTAAAAAAAAAAAAATTTAAAGGTAGGACCGGGATCGGGAATATCTCCCAAACCCAACCCCAGACCCAAGCCCAAGCTCACACTCAGGCCTAGGCCTCAGTCGCCTTTAAAAAAAAACGATTTTTTAGCTTCACACGTAGCTAAAAATCGATTTTTTGAGGACCAACGGAACGTCTGATGCCCGAAAATTGTGCTGTAAAGCACACAGCGGCCCTCTAAGTGATACACTCGTTTCGAGCTATCACACACTTCAATAAAAAAAATCAAACATTAAAAAACATTAAAAAAACATCAAAAACAAGAAAAAATCAAGTAGAAAACGGGGTGCAAAACACCCACAAAACAAAGCAAGTAACCTTTGAGGGTACTTTCCGACACTTGTAGGGCACCCAAAGCACATGTATCTACGCTCTGGTCGTGTGCTAGAGTCCGAACAACTAGCTAGTGCTTCGATTTACGGGGGTACTCACTATCCTTCCACGCTAGGGTCTACGCCCTCGGCGGGGACCCAAGGTAGTGCAACCCAAGACCCAAATATAGCGGCTAGGGACTCTTCCTCTGACTACGATATTATGGAAGAGCATCTTACACAAAGCCCCGGGGGAACAAATGAAACCGTGCCTAGCTGGGCCCAACAACCTGGAACTAGTGTTTTTAGTCATTTGATGAAAACTTTTAGTAGAGCTACGCGCTCTGAACCTACGGCTAGTGAAGTAAATGAAGGGGGTGGGGAAGTAGAATCACCATTCACATCTCATGTAGACCCCACACTCCCTCAGAGTGTCCACGTGGACATTCTACCTACCTCGTTTAATGAGGGCCCTACCGAGCTACCACCTTCCAAAGTCGCCTCTAAGGTAGCGGTGACTAAAAGTCAAAACACGGGAAGCAACATTGCATCCACCTCACGGCAACCCTGTCAGGACACGGGTCCTACGGGCAGGGCCCTACCCTAAGGGGGGTCACGGACCCCGGCCATGGGCCAGCTAGCAGTGTGGACAAGGGATCCTAGGGCTAAGAGCCTATAAGTATGGGCGGTTGGGAGGTGGATCCTGGTCTCTAGCTCCTAGGGTTCTCACCTTGGCCGCCCACGGTAGGGCAAGTCCCTTGATTAAAAGGGTTAAGGAGGGGTGCCCACGGTCGGCCCCCATCCTCTCCTTCTGTGCGTTGCCGGGACTGTCAAGGTGCAGAATTTCTCCAATCTCAGCAAATAGGCAGAATTTCTGCAATCTCAGCAAATAGGCAGCGCTTGAGTCTTGCGCAATCATGCATGATGACCCTGGACTACATGCATCGCAAGGCAAAATTGTTGAGGGGCATTTGACAGAGTAACTTGACGAAACATGCTAGTCAGGCAAGGCTTGTTGTTCGGCTTGGCGAAGGGGCAAAGCTCCTAGGCAAAGACAATATTTTTGATCGAGTGGCGGATATGTTTGCCTCATGTAAGAGATCTATTAGCTATGGTTCTCGGCACTCGAGCATGGCTTCAGACTCAGCAAGGGTGTCGTCAAGGGCGAGCTGTAATCGATCGGCAGGTGCTGAAAAGCTTCTCTGTAAGCTCAGCTGCGCTTTGAGGTCCTTGGACACACTGACTGACAGGTCGAATCGTAGGATCAACCAAGTATGCAGTAGATTTTGTTTTGGTTTGATCACGTTTTCACACATGCTATGTGCACGGCTTGTGACAGTTCCGTACGCATTCAACTTTTGTTGACTGTTTTGTTTCCCATGAACCACTGTTTGGTTGAGGGATCAACATCAAACACGGCTTGAGTACACAATACTTCGACAACACACATTCATCGAAGGTTGATTGTTGATACAAAGGCAACTCAGGCAGGGCCTGTGACCTATCCGATTACGGTATTTGGCAAGGTCGACCGATAATTATCATTTCAAGTAATTGTTTACCATCAGCTACATTCCAGGAGCAAGGCTCCCTATAGCGACATTCCAATAAACCGACTTCTATCTTACATCGGCTGTTACTTGTTGATCTCTCCTCGTTGGGCACTCTCGAGGCGGAGGAAAGCAAGATTTTTGGGAGCACGGCTCTATGCATGGGATGCATACTCATTTCCAAGCCATTGCAGCTTGCTAGGAGCAGGCAATATGGATACATGAAGCATCGTGGAACACACATTGATATTCACAGCTAGGAGCGGAATGCAATGTTGAACACCATATAACTTTTCACAATGCCAACTTGTCAAGCAAAGGTTGCTTTGATCAAGCAGTATCAGACAATCGCTAACATTGGATAGTTCGGCCGTAGCTGATATCTCTCTCACTGTCAAGCAATCTTATGATTCTCAATCAGTAGCAAAATTTGGCAAGGCCAATTCCCTATGAAATTTTGACAAGGTCAATCTTTTTCTGCTCGAACATATGTATGTCACCAAGAGCATCTGTTAGCTATGAGCTTTCAAGTTACATTCTTGTATCATTCATTTGATGAACTTAAGTGAAGCAAGGCTTCTAGTTATGTATCTTGCATTGAAACTTCCCACGTTTGGCATATGCTATGAGCAAGCAAAATGTTTGCAGATTATTTCATTCCGTATACGACGGATGTATATGATACAAGAGGGCGAATATACATATGCGACAACTCTCTCTCACACGGAAGATTTGTCTATGAGTCACCTTTATGCGAGCAACAACTACCAGGTTAGCCAAGTTTAAGTTTTTCCTGTTTTTTCTATGTTTACACTTTACTTGGCAATTACTGTCATTGTGCAAAGCAAAGTGCTTTGGTAATTTTTTCCCTTGTGCCAAGGTACTGCCCAATGACTTGGCATCAAAGGCAGTGGCACACAAGTTTAAAGAATTGGCAAAATAGGGAATCTCAGCTCACAAACTCCTGACTAGTTTAGATTGTGCAAGGCAGTTAGAGTTTTGGCTCTCACATTTGAGGCCATCACTTTTTGCCAAGGGCTTCAAATTCTGTATGCACGGCATGCTAGCTAGGTGGATTCACTTTTTTCGTCTCATGAAACACGTTTCCACTATCACCCCAGATACTTTGTCAAGGACAAGATAAGTTCAAGATTGTTTACCATGATTTTTGGGTTGTCACAACCACATATACGGTAAGTGAGTCACTTTGTGACTTGCTTGTGTTTTCCTGTTACCTCTCTTGATGAGAGAGTCATGACAGAAAACCATTGCATGCTTCTAGGATACGCTGCACGTTCGGCATAAGATGCACAAGAGCATGGCAATCAACTATACACATCATAGTCGTTCAAGGAAAGTTCCTCAGCCCAGCATGCTCTTCTTTTCTCTCTTTCTTATTTCTCTAGAAGAATAATGAAAACTTTAAGAATATTTTGCTACATGTGTTGCTAATGAGTCAGCCTGAGCCAAGGTGCTCTAACTCTCAGCTATTAAGTGGCTAAGCCGCCACTCCAATTCGTATTTATTGGTTCCTCGATTGAATACTCATTTGTTATTTGCATAAGGGCTATGAGCCACACAGGCTAAGAGACATTGTCGGGCCAAGGGTACGACCGATCTATTGGCATTCTTTGGGTGATTGTTTTCAAGAGTAAACAGATCTACCCAGGGAAGTATACATCAACATTAATGGACAAGCAAGGGTCTTGTCATTCAGGATGTTTATGGTGTCATGTTTGCACTACATGATTTCAGTGCGACACTCAAGTTGAGTTTTTGATAAATCTTCAACTCACAGCAGTTGATCTCTACAAGGAAGTATAGATGCAGCAATCAGTCGAGACAGCATGGCTGTCCACATGAGCTACGCGGTTCACTTGTGTGGATTTCCTGCTCTCTCTATAGCACTACGAAGTGTCTATGGACATACTGTTTTGGGGTACGACCCGGCGGGTGACTGTTAAATCACCCCGAGGCATTGAGGATCACAGTTTGATCTCTCCCAGTTAGATTTTCAAGGAAAGAATTCTGCAATCTACCACGCGGTAGCGTACAAACTCAACTTTTCAAGTTGATTCCAATCATTATGTACACGGTTAACTATGTTGGTTACCATTACTTGCTAGTTGAGCAGTTTCTACAAAGAGCCTTACCAAGAGGTTTGACTACGTAGATTTTAACCAAAGGGGTTGGATTGTGAAGGCTACACCTACGGTTCCCAGTGCAATACTGTTTGTTTTTTCAGGTAGGAGACGTGCTCCTCTCCGTTTGAATACGAGTAGGTGAACATTACGTTCAAATATCCAGGTACGCATCTATTGATTTGGTGTTATTCCTTTTTCAGTATGCTTTACTTGGTTTTTCAAGACGTATCAGTACGCTTGAATGTTACAGAGCCATGCCAAGGGCATGTCGGCACAAAGTATTTTGGGCCAAGTGTCCAATCTATTTTTCTGTCTTATGCTGTTACGAACCTACTTGTAGGGTTTAATATGGCACATGTTGTTACATGGGATACAACATGGTCTAGGAACTCCAGGAGTTCGGTTTAGCCAGTGTGGAGCATGATAAAGAGGGTCCCTCTCACTCGCGTCGCAGAGTGTTTGTAGTTACCTCCACACACAAGTACATCTTGTACTTGACGAATGTTCTTTTTTAGACATTCTTACATGAGACATATTCCACATGTGGAGGATATGAGTCTCTGGGACTGACACTGGCGCCCAATTCTTAATGATGTGTCACGACAAAGTCCCTAGGTGCTGGTTGCATCCGTTCATTAGACCAATCGAAGCACACAATATCAGGTACAATTTCAGTGGCCAAAAATTGTCGGGTACTAAGTACAAACTTGTTGTGATTACAAGTGCTGTGAAACCACCTTAACGGAGGGTTGCTTCTACATATAGCAAAGTTTGCTACGTTCATGAGAATGTCTCATGGTTGGTACCTAGGTGTGACCGGGTTGTCACATTCTATTGGTCCAACTTTTGCTGCAAAGTATGCTACGTTCATGAGAAGGTCTCATGGTTGGTTCCTAGGTGTGACCGGGTTGTCACATTCTATTATGGTCCAGCTTTTGTTGCAAGATTTTCACGTAAGTATAGTGGAAAGTCTCGTCATGGAATTGAGGTTCGGATATCTTTGTGTTAAATGCATGCACACTAGGTGTTATGGGCCCTAGTGTTTAACACAAATTTATTCGGAGCGGCATGCAAATTCATGGACTTTATTGTTTCTGCAATTTTTTGCAATGTCAGTGCAATTTCTCTTGCAGATTTTGTATGATTTTACACCCTACCATACAAGATGATGGCTACGTATGGGTGTTTGTGATTGGATGCTTGAAACTCCAATCTGCTTTCAACCTAGTTGGTTGTCTCCATTCCATATCAAGTATATGGCTGGATACTCAATGATTGAGTTATAGTTTGTCGTCAGTCGTGGGCGACTGTCTGTAAGTGGTTGGGGGCAAGCACCTCACTCTTACTGCTGCTACTCATCCGCATAGGATGGGCAGCTTATAAGCATTCCATTTAGTAGTAAAGGATATGCAAAGTGCATACATTAGTAAAGCATGCTAAAGGATATGCTAAGTGCATACGTTAGCAAGAAGTGAAACAACTAGATCGGTTACCTTTCTGGTTTGGAGTTTGCTTCATATGATGAAAGGAATGTTACAGCTAGTTCTAGTCTCTGCCTGTTATTCTCTGCATACGTTAGCAAGAAGTGAAACAACTAGATCGGTTACCTTTCTGGTTTGGAGTTTGCTTCATATGATGAAAGGCATGTTACGGCTAGTTCTAGTCTCTGCCTGTTATTCTCAAGTTATCAACCTTAATCATTAGTTTGGATGAGGTTGACTATTGGCAAGAAACCACCGCAAGTCAAGGACTTGGTTTCTGCTAATGAGTATGTCAGCATAGTACTTTCATGGAAAGATGAGCCGAGGTTATATTTTACATTCCAGTACCTTCAAAAGTCTGAAACCTTAGTATGCATTTAAACACCTCGACGTTGTGATAACTCGTTTAGCATTCTCAAGTGAGTTCTAAATGGATCCTTCACGCTCTTTTGATTGTGGGTCGGTTAACGAAGACGGTTGTATAGGGACAACAATGTGGAAAATCAAGATGTTATTCTTGATTTCATTGAACCTCCCAATGAACCGGGTTTCGATTCAACAAACCGTTGGATCCATGAGGGATGCCACGGTGAAAAACTTAGTGTTCTTAGGCAGATACCACCACTTGTGTTTTCGAGGACGAAAACTCTTCCAAAGGGGGGAGTAATGTTAGGACACGGGTCCTACGGGCAGGGCCCTACCCTAAGGGGGGTCATGGACCCCGGCCACGGGCCAGCTAGCAGTGTGGAAAGGGGATCCTAGGGCTAAGAGCCTATAAGTATGGGCGGTTGGGAGGTGGATCCAGGTCTCTAGCTCCTAGGGTTCTCACATTGGTATCGGAGCAAGGTGGAGAGAAAGAAGCAGGGGGGCAGCCATGGAGGAGAGAGGCAGGGCCTTCTCTCTCGTCCTCTCTCTCTCTCTCTCCCAATCTCTTTCTCTCGATTGGAGCTTTCGACACCACCATGGCCGCAGGAATCGGCTCTGTATAGATATGGCTTGTCGAGAAGCGTCAGGCGGGAAGGGCCGCTTGCGGGAGGAGGAGAGGTAGATCGACCTGCACCAATTCGGGCAGGCCTGGCACCAAAAGGGTGCACCCTGGCATGATAATCACTTCTCGTCACAGGCCGGAACGTTGTAAGGGTGACGTTGGGACGACGCCATCGTTTTTTCCCTCTGCGCAGCCTGTGTCTGCTGCCATCGCTATGCAACAGGTTTTCGACTTCTTTTTTTTTAAAGGTGTTCTCACCGACCAGTGTAATGAACTAGGCACTAGGCTGCTGGTGATCCTCATCCCAACCTCCCTTTATACGTTAGGCTCCTAGCCCCTTGCCCTAGATGGATCCCCTGTCCACATTGCCTAGCCCGGCCCGTGGCCGTAAGCCTTGCCTAGCCTAGTCATTAGGGTACAGGACCCGTGTCCTGACATTACTCCCCCCTTAAGGAAGAATTTTCGTCCTCGAAAACACAAGTAGCATCTTCTTAATAATACTGGTGTTCTCTTTATTGACTCCCCATAAGTGAGGCAGTTGTCTGTATGATCGATAATTGGTGCAGTGAGGAGGTTCAATGAAACCAAGAGGAATATCTTGATTTTCAACATTGTTGTTCGTTTGCAACCACTTTGGTCTAAATGGTAACTCCATATATAACTCACTTGAGTGCTGTAAAGGAGGAAACTCAACTAAAAGTTGTCCAAAGGCATAACCAGTTTTCAGATCTTCTGAATGTTAAGTATGGAGCCTGATTTACCCTTGTAATTTTCTGTGGTAAAAGCGCACATTTGTAAGGCCCCCATTATGAGGAGAAGCCATCGTGCGTGAATGAAAATCACTCATCGGAAACCAAAATTTTCACGGACAAGAATCAGGGGCAACTTTTCGCCGGAATATTATGGCCAGACGGCGGCCGAAAAGTGGTCGGAAAACAACCGCTCGGTTGGCCGGTGGCCGGTAGTCAATGGCCGATGGCCGGTGGTCGGAAGTCAATGGCCGGTGGCCTGTGGTCGGAAGTCAATTCAATGGCCTGTGGCCGGTGGCCGAATTCAAAAGCGGACTTGTCTTCTCAAGGGCGGCCACACATGGGCGGATTGGAGGGTCCGATTTGGACTTTTTCGCACAAGGGCGGCTACACATGGCTGTCTCTCATTAGAGAGGGCAGCCCTTTTGGCCTATAAAAGGAGGCCATTTCTACACACATTTCATAGTGTGAAGTTGATGCAACAAGGTGAGTGTGAGGTGGTGAGAGTGAAGCAAGGCGGGAGCTCTATCAAGGGTTTAATCCCTTTGTAAACTACTTCTTCTTTTGAAGTGCTAAAGCCATTGAGTGGCTGCTTTCCCGTGGACGTAGCCCACATTGGGTGAACCACGTATATCGTGTGTACTCTCTCTCTCTCTCTCTCTACTCTATAATCTCTTGTGTGTGAAATCTATCTCTCTCCATTAAGTAATCTACTCAAAAATCTATTTAGCTACGTCTTATTTTCTTACACTGAAGGTACTGGAATAATGCAAGGAAACCTTGGCGTAACTTTCCATCAAAGTACTGTGCTGACATACTCATCAGCAGTAACGAAGTCCTTGACTTGCTATGGTTTCTTTCCAGTAGTCAACCCCATCAAAACTGATGATTAAGGTTGATAACTTGAGAATAACAGGCAGAGACTAAAACTAGCCGTAACATGCCTTTCATCATATGAAGCAAACTCCAAACCAGAAAGGTAACCGATCCAGTTGTTTCGCTTCTTGCTAATGTATGCACTTAGCATATCCTTTAGCATGGTTTACTAACGTATGCACTTTGCATATCCTTTAGTACTAAATAGAATGCTTCTAAGCTGCCCATCCTACGCGGGATGAATAACAACAGTAAGGGTGAGGTGCTTTTACCCCAACCACTTATACAAAGTCATCCACGACTGACGACAAACTATGACTCAATCATTGAGTATCCAGCCATATACTCGATATGGAATGGAGACAACCAACTAGGTTGAAAGCAGATTGGAGTTTTAAGCATCCAATCACAAACACCCATACTTAGCCATCACCTTGTATGTCACCCATACTAAATCTGCAAGAGAAATTGCACTGACAGTGCAAAAAATTGCAGAAACAATAATGTCCATGAATTTGCAGGCCGCTCCGAATAAATTTGTGTTAAACACTAGGGCCCATAACACCTAGTGTGCATGCATTTAACACAAACATATCCGAACCGCAATTCCATGACGAGACTTTCCACTGTACTTACATGAAAATCTTGCAACAAAAGTTGGACCATAATAGAATGTGACAACCCAGTCACATCGAGGAACCAACCATGAGACCTTCTCATGAACGTAGCATACTTTGCTATATGTAGAAACAACCCTCCGTTAAGGTGGTTTCACAACACTTGTAATCACAACAAGTCTGTACTTAGTACCCGATAATTTTTGGCCACTAAAATTGTACCTGATATTGTGTGTTGCAAATGGTCTAATGAACGGATGTGACCAGCACCTAGGGACTTCGTCGCGACACATCATTAAGAATTGGGTGCCAGTGTCAGTCCTAGAGACTCATATTCTCCACATGTGGAATATGTCTCAAGTAAGGATGTCAGAAAAAGTGACATCCATCAAGTACGAGCTGTACTTGTGTGTGGAGGTAACTGATAACACTCTGGGACAAGAGTGAGAGGGACCCTCATTCATTGCTCCACACTGGCTAAATCGAACTCCTGGAGTTCCTAGACCATGTTGTATCCCATGTGACAACATGTGCCAAAGTGAACCCTACAAGTAGGTTCGTAACAGCAAAAGACAGAAAGATAGATTGGACGCTTGGCCCAAAAGACTTTGTGCCGTCATGCCCTTGGCATGGCTCTATAACATTCAAGCGTACTTATACGTCTTAAAAAAACCAAGTAAAGCATACTGAAAAAGGAATAACACCAAATCAATAGATGCGTACCTGGAGATTTGAACGTAATGTTCACTTACCCGTATTCAAACGGAGAGGAGCACGTCTCCTACCTGAAAAAACAAACAACATTGCACTGGAAACCGTGGGCGTTGCCTTCGCAATCCAACCCCTTTGGTTAAAATTTACGTAGTCAAACCCCCTTGGTAAGACCCTTTGTAGAAATTGCTAAACTAGCAGGCAACAGTAACCAATATAGTTAACTGTGTAGATAATGATTGAAATCAACTTGAAAAGTTGAGTGTGTCGGCTACCGCGTGGTAGAATGCGGAATTCTTTCCTTGAAAGGCTAACTGGGAGAGATCAAAATGTGATCCTCAATGCCTATGGGTGATTTAGCAGTCACCCGCCGGGTCGTACCCTAAAACAGTATGTCCATAGAAACTCTGTAGTGCTATAGAGAGAGCAGGAAATTCACACAAGTGAACTGCCTAGCTCTTGTGGACAACCATGTTGTCGGAACTGATTGCTGTATCTATACGGCCTTGTAGAGATCAGCGGCTGTGAGTTGAAGATTTTCAAAAACTCAACGTGAGTGTCGCACAGAAAAACTGTAGTGCCAAAATGACACCCTAAAACATCCGTAATGACAAGACTTTTTCTTGTCCATTAACGTTGATGTGTACTTCCCTGGGAGATCTCTTGAAAACAATCACCAGAATGCCAATAATTGGGTCTTACCCTTGGCCTGACAACGGCTCTTAGCCTGTTTGGCTCATAGTCCTTATGCAAAATAGTGTTCAATCGACAAACCGATGAAGACTAATTTGAGTAGCATCTTAGCCACGTGCTAGCTGTGAGTTAGAGCACCTTGGCGCAAGCTGACTCACGAGCAAAACATGTATCAAAAGCTTCTTAGAAGATTTTCATTATTCCCTGAGAGAGAGAGAGAGAGAGAGAGAGAGAGAGAGAGAGAGAGAGAGAGAGAGAGAACGAAAAGAAGAGCATGCTGGGCTGAGTAAAGTTCCTAAAATTTCTAGTGGGTGTGTGCCCAGAACGTGTGCTCTTAGACATCTTATGCCCGAAATGCAGCTTATCCTATAAGCATTCCACAATTTGTCTGTTCGATGCTCTCATCGAGAGAGGCAACAGAAAACGCAAGGTAAATCTTGATCATCTACCATGTAGGGTCATGACTGTATGAGGATGACTTGAAAGTGGCACCTTGCCCGGGAATCAAGTCCGAATTTTTGGTTCGTGTTAGTGTTGTTGTGTGTTGACAACACCCTGCAAGTATGTTAAACAATCCATTATTCAACTTGTCCATGACAGAGTGGCTGGGTAAGAGCAAAATCATGTTTGATACCCCCTGGGTAACATGCCGTGTATGAAAAAGTGGAAGCCCTTTGCCTACCGTGAAGTTCTTAAACATAAAAACCAACACATAAGTGCCATGCACGAGCCTTGCTAGGAGGGGTTCAGTGAGATGACAACACGATTAACATAACCTCGGCCCCCATCATGTCAGCAAGCAACAGGTTGTGCCAATTTCCTTGAGATTCAAGCAATCACATCCGGAAAAATGTAAAACAATTGCATACCTAATGAATTGCGTGACAACGTGGAGTAACATGGTGTTAATCTCAGCAGTATGCATGAGCACGCATGCCAAGATATGGCGTGCCTTCACGCCTTGCTTCCATGCCATCATAACTTACCCGCACAACTGTTGTTGTGATCGGGCATGTTGTGGTAACATAAATTCCTCATACTTGATTGCTACTGCTCTTGACGCCAAGTCAATCGGAGCACCAGTGGAAGCTTTGCTTCTCGTAAAAGTGGTCAAGCATTAGCTTTGTACAACAACCCATATTGTCTAAAGTAAATGCAAATTGTAAATTTGCAATTCATAACGTGTTTGACTGATCATGTAAACTGGTCTTACCAAAAATCATAATGCCAAACAAGGAATGGGCAGAATACTACCCAATGCAAAAACATAGAATACTGTGAAAAAGGATAAGCAGAACATGCTCAAAAACATATAACTACTGTGCCCTGCACAAAAACTGAAGACTTTTGCAAATCACGGACTGATGCATCATGCCTAAGTATGTCGGACATGTGGACACTGCTTTTTTTGATGCGTTCCTAAGCAATAAAAGCATAATTTTTGACGCTTTGCTAATTGGAAGTCTGATTGTGAGAGTCGTTTCCTGACCACGTTGGTCACGACCAAATCTGGTACATGCTGGACCTCTTTGGTCATAATTGTTGGGCAGATAACCCCTTGGGTTACTGGCGAGTGAGAAGCTGATTCTGGTAGCATTCTGTAAATTACTTGTGTGAGATTTTCTACTTGCGTCACCAATATTTGGACCTTGACAGCGAGCTTGCGAAATCGTGCATCAAAAGTTTGCCAGTCCTGTCGAGTGACAAACTCCCTGGCATCCGGCAATTGACTGTCATCCTCTAGAATATCCAACACACTCTGAGGAGGGGTTGATAAATGAGGAGACAGAAATAGATCTCCTGGGTTTGCACCATCCATCCCTGTTGCCACTATGGTACTCTCCGTGAGAGTATCCGGCCTCATGACCGTCATGCGCGTCTGAAGAGCATGAAATTCTTGAATATCGAGCAATTCATAAGTATCTTCTCCTGCCATAGCGTCGCAGGTACTCTCCTTGAGAGTATCCGGCCGCAAGCCGTCATCGGCAGGGTCGGGAATACTTTGCTCAAAATCGAAGGTCATGTTGATATCTGAATCCATGGCTACACAGTGCAGTGTAAGAAGTAATCAGAAAAAAATACCTGATCTCAGTCGCCTTGGCAAAGTATAGCTACTCCGTGTCATAGTCGATTTCACCCAAGAGCAGTGGAGAAATATTGAGCAAATCGACAATTGATGGTTCATTCGAAAGTATGAAGCAAATTTGAGCGGCCAATAATCGGGTTTGCGTTTTATGCAATACGCCAATTAATCTTTGAAACGTGTCGACGAAATTTGCAGCCGATAAGAAGCGAATCACTGTAGAGTTATTTCTACTAGGGCTGGCATCATATGCAAGAAGGCAAAACGGAGAGAAGTTCAACCAATTGATGGCTTGTCGAGACGTCCAAAAGTTGTGTGTAGAAAATTCGGACTGCGAAGGATGTCGCAATCAATCAACAATATTATGTTGATGACGGCCACCGAATCGGAGAAGAAAACCGTGACCAACAGAAGGCTTGCCGAGCAAGGTCCTCCTGAATTTTCTGTGGGAAGGGCCGCCGAGACCAAATTTAATGGCCAAAAGGTCTTCAAAGGCCTTTTCCATCAGGCAGCGTGGATGATGACGACGAGGTGAAGATGAACTCCCAGCTGCTTGCACAGTCCGGCTATGGTCGACTTGAAGTGGTGCAAGCTTCTGCAACCTGAGGGCGCTCCCGTCAAGCCCAGCAACTCCCTGTTTCATGCACCGTAGGGTCTCGTCCCAAAAGGGAAGGCCCTCCTTGTTTTGGCAAAAAGCCACGGCTAAAAATGGAAAAACCTTATAAAAAGAGTGGTTCTCACCATAAGGACCTATTTTTAGAGGCCAAGGGTGACCACGCCTTAGAGAGAGAGAGAGAGAGTGGCTCTGATACCAGTGTAATGAACTAGGCACTAGGCTGCTGGTGATCCTCCTCCCAACCTCCCTTTATAGGGTAGGCCCCCCTGCTTCTTTCTCTCCACCTTGCTCTGATACCAATGTGAGAACCCTAGGAGCTAGACCTGGATCCACCTCCCAACCGCCCATACTTATAGTCTCTTAGCCCTAGGATCCCCTCTCCACACTGCTAGCTGGCCCGTGGCCGGGGTCCGTGACCCCCCTTAGGGTAGGGCCCTACCCGTAGGACCCGTGTCCTGACAAACCCTCTAGTACACCAAGTTTGGACGGGGTATTTCTCAACAAAAATTGGGAATATGACCTACACACGGAGACTTTGACCGACCTATACATGGGCTACACATACCATGTGGGTTGGTTAGAAGTTGTACAATCCACATCTAGTGCCACTAGTCTAGAGGAACAACAACACATGATCTGTAATGTCATCCATAGGATTATCCAGTCTGAGAGGCAAAATCGAGGAATAAACATACCTTTGACGGGTCCTATGCGATTTTTAGACATGGGCAAACGGAAACAACCCACTCTATCACAAATGGAGACTCCCCCAGTGAGTCCCATCGATCCCCCATATGTTGTTTCGCCAGGGGTCTCAATGCAATCTGAGCCCACAAGTGATAGCTTTACTTTTCCAAGTCTAGCTCATCTCTCCCTGGATGACACCACAGATACCATGACTACCCCAATGATGGGCATGCCAAGAAACACGCCATGGACCTCGTTTGTTAGTAAAGCACCGCTACATGGTAGCTCAATGCTTGCAATAGTACCTACAAGTGCGAACCAATCGTATGCACCTATGGGTCCACGTACTCATGTAGTCCCTACCCCTCCCATTGTTTCAACTACCTATGATCCACAACCACAATACACAAGTTCTTATTTCCATGGGACTATACCGGCTAGCATTAGCATGTCACATCCGACGTCTGTTATGCCTAGGGCCACCCATATGAACTATGGACCACCACATGGCACAACATCGTACCCAACGTGGAACCCAAGGGCTTCCTATGCGCCAAGCCCAATGCCAATACCTACTCCACATGTAGTCTCTGGAGCGCCTTCACCCACGGTGCCTGCTCACTTAGGTGACTTGGCAACATTTGCTCAAGCTATTGGTCGATCTATTGCTGAGAATATGCGTAACACGCCTGATAGAGATCCTAGAAGTAAGGCAGTACAAATAGCCAAGCTCACACAAAAATTTAGTGGAGACGGGGATGTGAGAAATCATATCGAAGTGTTTGAAAAAATATGCGATTCTCTAGGAGAACACAATGACCTACATAAGAGCAATGCTTTAAGCCTAACCTTAAGTGGAAAGGCTAGGGATTGGTATAGAACCCTAAGGGTGGAAGAAAAAAACGATTTACCCTACTCTAAGGAGACTATTCTTAAAAGAATACATACGAGAGGGAGTGCTTTGGGGTGTAATCTCAGCTCCAGAAAGCCGAATGAGAGGAAGGAGAGTCGGTGAGAGACTTTATAAGTCGCTTGAAGCATTTGAATTCTCGTTGTAATCCAAATGAGCGATTCAACAATAACCAATTTCTTGATAGATTCATTAGGGGATTACGGCATGAGGATATCTACAATGGCCTAGTCATTAGCCGAGTGTCCTATTGGGCTACAAGAGAACGCCACACTAATGCAAACCAATCAATCGAGCACGTCTACAATGCCGATACTCATGTGTAATCGATGTGGCATAGATCATTTGATTGCCCAATGTCCAAATAATCCAAATGCACCGAAGATCACGCCATTAAACTTGATTGAAGTTACCGAGGAGACATCACAAAGTACACCTGTGGTACAGTAGATCGATGCTCTAAAAACAAAATTATATTCTTGAGGAAAGAGACACGGCATCAATTGCCCAATCTCAGAAAAAGAAGAAAACACGAAGAAAGAGATTGCAAAAAGCAGCGAAGTCAGACCCCAGTTCAAAGACCAACATAGGGACTGGTGATGACCCCATATATATGGATGACGCTGAAGAATATTCTGATTCAGGTGAAACCATGGAGACCAAAACGACCACTAACATAGAAACCAACCAGGAAGATCTTCATGAGCCCCAATGGCTAGGATTGAAAAAGAAGATAGGAACTTACCCAAACCCTACAGAGGAGATTGAGCGAGTCAAGCAATTAAGGAGTTTGGTAGAAGATACCCAAAGGGATCTAGAACCAGCACCTAGGAAGATCCAAATTATAGACACCGTGTTCCCTACGCAACAGCAACCTCACCAAGTCAATAGACCCTTGGACATACCTAGTGTCAACCAAGAAGAAAGTGACTTAAAGTCATGGGAAAGTGGGCGTACTCACTTCTTGATGGGAAGAATGTTTACAGAGGGACTACCTGATCCTATCGAAGAAATGGAGATCCCATCTTCCCCACGTTAAGAGACTCAAGGCCAAAAGGTGCCGTTAAACATTGCCAAATTGATGGAGTTCATGTCTTCAGAAGTTAGAACCACCATCATGTCCAAACTATATAAAGACCCCGAGCTAGTCTCAGCTCTTCGAGCCTTCCTCAATGGAGAACTAAAGTTTGGGCTACCACAATTTGCACAGATGGATGGAGCTGGAGAGATGCCAATAGAGGAGGAACACTTAGATCCACAACCCAACCTAGATGAGAACCTTGTTATAGAAATACCTGTTAACAAGTTGGGACAATACTTTGAGGGTGATGAATCCAATGCGACCATACCAATCACTACTAAGGGATTAACTGTGAAGGGAATCCTGGATGGTGGCGCTCGGGTTAGCATTGTGACTAGAAATTGTTGGGAAACTATGGGAAGACCTCACCTTGCGACCACAACCATAGTAGTGAAGATGGACAATGGGTCTATGTTAAACCTATTGGGATGCTAGAAGATTTCAAGATCAAGGTCTTTGGACATAAAATAAGGGTTACCTTCATTGTTATGGATTTCTCCAAGCACACTATGGCATCGGAGATGATCTTAGGACGTCCTTTCATGAGGGAAGCAAAAATGGTGCATAACTGGTCCAAAAACCATGTCTACCTGCAGTTCCAAGATTCTGTCATTCAAGTGGATCTTGTGACGGGTCGAGCACATCCTCTAGGAAACAGGTTTATAATTGATCATAGATCTGACACCACAGTTCACTCAGCCCCATTGCAGTATTGTTACACGTGTAAAGCGGACACTGATGTTGGGGAAGATTCTCCTTATATGGATGTACTACTTGGGATGACTGAGTCTGACAATGTGGATTGGGTCCACCTAGCAGCAACCATAGACACTTGGGGAAACTGGGGGACGACCTGGGTAACACCTGAGGGGGATGAAATGCTCGTACCCTTAAATATGTTACAAGCAATGCATATAGCTTCTGACAAGACTCATCCTCATATAACAAAAAGAACATACAAGTGGGTCCCTAAAGCTTCTTTAGCGACCATGGTGGATGCTAAAAACAAAAAGCCTCGTAAGAAACGTCCCACTCGCTCTAAGAAAAGTAAGAAAACGTCGCGTTGGATTCCTAAACGACTATTGGAAGCCCAAGGCTACTATCAAGGAAATGATTAAATTTGGGTGCCAAAACGTAGATTGTGTTCTTACCTGTCACCTGACCCATGCGAGCCCAATTCTGTAGCTCCAAAACAAATTGACAATTGCGGAAAGAAAAAAATCACAGAATGCTACACACCCGCTCTAGAGCTAGTTTGGGTACCGAAGAAAGAACGATTTGTTCCACCTATCTTAGGAAGGGGGGAGTCCCATGAAGCTTCTAGCTCCTCATGCAATGCATCCATAGAGGTAAAAGCTTCTCCACAACCTCCACATCCAATAGTGGACCTCAATAAAGCTACAAAGGAATCCACACCTCCCAGTGTTCAAGAATCACCTGATGAACCACTTCAAGTTCGATCCTGGGAGAGTACCTTACCACCCTTGCAACTCGATGAGGCACCTAAGGTAATATAAAACTACTGGAAAAAATCCCCACCTATTACCAACTGGAACAATTGGTTTCAAAGGGTAACAAGCTCATTCCAAATGGTATGATCTACCCAAGGAAGGGGGGAGTGTTTGCTGACAATTATCATTCACTTGCTTCCCTCTCAACCTTCCTCCCTAACCTCTCAATATCCCAATCTTAGGGAATGTATATATAAAGCCTTATACTCACAAAAAAAAAAAAAGAGCAAGAGCAATTAGCAAACGAGTATGCACAATAAAAGTCAAAACATTGACTCAGACCTACACATTCGCATCCGGTACACTGAAACAGAAACCTATGCCATAAAACACCTTTGATCCTCATCACTCGAGTGATGGAGGGTAGGTAGAATTAGTATGATAGGAGTGTTTCTGTTTTAGAGTTGAGTGATTAGCAAAGTTCCTTTTTCCCACTGATGTGCCTCCTAGAGGTATTCTTTGTGTTTCCTACTGTGTACATGAACGTGTTGCTATTGTTAGGATTTGGACCTTCATGGAATCTTTCTCTCATTCACACTTCAAATCAAGCGCGACCATCGACACAAACAGGTGTTTCTTGTCCATTAGCATTGTCCCTTATCTTTTTCACATCCATGTTTGTCTGCTTTGATTGTGATTGGTAGCATAATATTCAGCACATTTGCTTAGTACCAAACATTAAATTCAATGAATTTTTTGTCGTAATCACATGTCTAGATTTAAAAATCAAGCAGTCCGACTAAGTTAGTTTGACCAAGTTAGGTGTTAGAGAGCTTCTCTTAATACCATGGGGAATGCCTTCATAATAATCAATGGTTACTTAGGTTCTTAATCCGATTTAGGCAGCATTGTGTGAAATGTACTAGGGCTTTCTAGTGGGCTTGACCCTATTGACCTTTAGCTTAAGTATTATAAAGGGAGTTTACTTGTGTGATGAGCCTGGGGAGGTGTAACAGTGTTATATGACCCCCCAAGAGTTACAAAATTAAAATGCTAAAAATGAACAAATAACAAAAAATCAAAGTGCCACAATGTAAAATCTTAAGCTGGACGAGAAATCTCAGCTTGATTGGGTACTTCACTCACATGTATTGCCTATGGTACTAGAGCCCTAGAGGTTCCCAGTGTGGATGATTTTCCTTGAAAAGAAGAAAACCCAAGGCATACAAAATAAGCACACACATCAAAATTGAATCACTGTGAAAAGACTTTGGGGGGTCAAAGAAAAGGTAATCAGTCAGGCGATGATTTCATGGGAAATTTCTTTTATCGTAGCTTAACTACAAGGTCTTCTAGGTATAGCCTCTAGTCAGCCCTCAAACATGAAATACTTGTCTCTTGCGATTAAACAACTTAATTGACCAGAGAAAATTAAGAAGCTTACCCATGGTATTAATAGTCGATCTCTAGTGCCTTTCGACCGTTAAATTAGCGACCCCTGACTTGTTTAATTTTTTACCTTTACATCTGTTTATGCATTTGATTATATTTCAATTTAAGTTTATTGTGCTGACAAATTGTTTAAAATTCTGATTATCAATCGATTTGTCTGCCTAAAACTGCATATGCTTTTTAATCGCTTATGAGAATGCAGTTACTGTGCCAATGTTGTTTGATTTTGCAGTGTGACTGAAGAAGTCTAAGGACATTCATCTCAAATGCTCTTCCACCTCGACGAACGAGCTTCAACTCAATAGCTTCCGAGGACGGAATCTACATCAGGAAGGGGGGCATGTTAACCCTCACGGCTCACGGACACCCTATCACCTACGACGGACGTTGTAACCTACGGTGGACATTGTATTATTTATTTGGTAGAGTCAGGTACCGGGCTTGTCGGTCCAATAGGAAAAGGGTAAGAGTGATCGTCGATGAGAGGCGCACTCTAACTGCAACATTCCAGGGATTAGTTGGCTAAGCATGGGTGCCCAAGTGTGAATGGGGCGAGCTCATATAAAAGTCAACTAAACCTAAAATTCACTCATTCTCTCATTTGTGCAATAGAAGAGTTCTCTTGCTCCATCTCCATCTCCATCTCCATCTTCTTCTTCTTCACCTCCTTGTGTATGTGTGTGTGTGTGTGTGTGTGTGTGTGTGTGTGTGTGAGAGAGAGAGAGAGAGTGCGATCGAGCATTGCGACGATGGCACGGTGGCGGCGAAGCGGCGGCTCCTTCTTCTTCGCAGCGAGGAATCCTCCACGAAGCAAGCGTAGAGCAGTGAGTGACACACCATCGCCTTCTTTGAGCTTACTAGTTTAGGCTTGTTGTGTGCTTGGAGCCATTTATGGCTCGCACATGGTGTATCGGCAAGTTCCTTGCATTGACACGTGCGATATACACGCACCACAGCCCAAAAAATTACAAGGTCTTTTCATGCTCTTGTTGAGCCATGACATCATCTAGGGACTATAATTACATCAGCTATCAAAGAAACCACCCCTACCAACCCACCCCCTCCTCCTTGACACACAAGGTCCATAATCTTGTCCTTCTAAGATCATATATTTACCGATGGCCAAGATTTTCCCCCGACCTAGACATTCCATCTGCTGAAAACAAGGCACAAGTAGTCCTAGACCAATCCTCCGAGTGTTGCTTGCACCCGAGCGTCCATATTAGCACTTTTCTTTCTTGAATAATTTATGCAAAGCTTGCCACCTCAGAACCTCCTTCAAACACACGGTGGCTCCTTATTTGCCATAAATTATGTAAGAAGAAGTATCTGATGATTTGAGTGCTGACGAGGAGGGAAAAACTACCTGAATTCTTACCTCCAAGGAATAGATCAGTCTTGAAAAAACTAATTTTCCATGTTTTTTGGACCCACTTGCATATTTTCCCTACAAGGCCTTTGATAGTTGGGCAGTCCATGAATAGGTGGGCCAGATCTTCACTAGCCATCCTGCACCCCAAGCATTGATCTGACCCAATCCCTCTCTCCTGAATCTTCACCCCCGTCGAAAGAGCACCCCAAATAACCTTCCATAAAAAAACCTTAGTGCTGCTGAACCTTTGGCTTCCATATGTTCTCCATTGCTTGGTCCCATATTTCCTCCGGCCATTGTTTTTTCCATAGCTTGTTAAGGGGGCTAGACCAATTCTTCTTATGCATCATTGTCTGATATATGCTTTTAGGATGCAGTTTCCAAAAGAGACTACTTCCGGGCCATTTCCAGTCATTCCAGTCAAACTCCGAATCACAGATAGGCATCACTAAATTGTCAAGCTCTTTCATCACTTTGTGGACAAGCAAAACCTCCAAGCTATTAAGTTGGTACTGGGTAACCAGAAGGTCAATGGTTTTCCAAATCTTGTTGCTACTGTCCCAAAAGTGCCCAAGTCGCTTCAGACCCTCATTATTCAGTTTCATGGCTGTCTCAATCCAATAGGTATTTTGTGGTGGATCTACAACTTTGGAAAGCTAGGAGGACCAATGCAAAATGGAGTTCTTGAAGTATCTGGCTTCTTCCCCCCACTTTAAGACTCCTGCTGCTCTAGTGCATTTTCTTATCAATTCTCCTGAGCTGCCCCCTAGTCTTAAGGTATACCCCTCCGGGGCTAACAGTTTATCATGAACCTCCACCCCTCTCCACTTTCCACCATTCGAGCCAAGTTTAGCTGCTTCTATCATATCTCTGACCATGACAACCCAAACTTGCTCCTGTTTAGCTAAGGAAACAAAAAACTTGGTGCAACAAGCTTCTTCATGGGCCACAAGGTTGATAATTCTGAGGCCTCCGTGATTCACCGGCCGAGCAACTGATTCCCAACGGGCCCATTGACATGGCCTGGAGGATTTCGTGTTGTTTTTCCATAAGAACCTTTTTACTGGTTTTAAGAACTCTTTCCAATGACACTTAGCCATCTTCAGAAGCGGGCTAGTGAAGGCAATATAAGGGAACATAAAGGCATTCATCACTTTTATCCGACTTGGGAATGGGAGAAGAACATACTCCCACCTACTCATTTTTGTTTTGATTTTTTCAAGCACCAACCCAAATCTTTGCTTGTGAGTTACGTCCACCCCCAAGGGGGCTCCTAGATGTCTAAAGATATTCCCTTTGTGACAATCTCCCCGGACCAGACAAAGGGGTCAAATGAGTCATTTTCTGATAGGGAGATCAGCCTTGACTTCTCTATATTGCACTAGGACCCCGAAGCTCATGAGAATATTTGTACAATCTCTAGAGCTTTTCTGATGACCCGGGGGCACGTCTTCAAGAAGAGGAGAGAACCGTATGCAAAAAGTTTTGCTAGGAGTTGGCTATTTCCTGGCAAAGCAAGTCCTTGCAACTCCCCTCGTTTCGCACTAGCTTCGAGCATCGTGATTAAAGGATGTGACCCTATGGAAAAAAGTAGGGGGCCAGAGGGCATCCCTGCTTAATATACCTTTTGACCTCAAAAGAGCCAAAAATTCTATCGTTGAATAGGATCTCTGACTGGCTTCCAGCCCCTAGTACACGTACCAACCGGCATAGGCGAGGCCCAAAGCCTAGAGCTTCCATGACGGCTTCTATATATGTCCATATTATTCTATCATAAGCCTTGTCCAGGTCCAATTGTAGCAGAATGCACTCCTACTTTGTGAGAGTTGCGTATTCAACCCACCATTGCTGCCAAGATGTTATCGTATATGGACCTTACTTTGATGAACCCATGTTCATGGGGAGAGATGATCTTGGTTAGTAAGGGGGCTAGTCTGAGGGCTACTGCTTTAGCTATAATTCTGTAGGCCACCAACATCATCGTTATAGGGCACCAATGTTTCAGTTGGGAGCAACAAATCTATTTTGGGATGGTTTTGATAAGTCCTCTCTTTACACTTACCTCCAATGACCCTTCGACCATGGCTTTATTGCCCAATCTTGTGATTGGGTCCTTGAGATCATCCCAAAATTCTCTATAGAATTCCACCGTCATGTCGTCCCAACTAGGGGACTTTTCCTTGCCAAGGCTTGCAATGCTAGTGAACATTCGTCTTCGGAGAATGCTCGTTCCAAGCCGTTAGCTTATGAGTGGGGAATTTCCTTCTTGACACTTTGTAGTAAGGTCCCTCTGGCTTCTTCCACTTCTTGGGACTAGATCTCTGGCCGACCAATGATTTGACTAAGATATCTCAACATCAGACCAGCCATCTCATCCTGGTTATGAACTACTGTCCCTTTCTCATCATAGAGCAAGCGGACGTGGCCCCACCTCTTCTTGATTTTTAAAGCCCTAGAAAACTGAGCTTGATTGGAGGCTTCAGGTTGCAGAAAATTCTCCCTGGAGAGAAGGCTTGCCTTTCTGATATCTTCTAGTAGCTGCTCATTAGCAAGGTTAGATTTGGCTTCGAGCCATTGTTTGTGCTCCTCCTCAGTAGCATGCCCATTGGCTTTTATCGGGGTAAGAAGTTGTACCTCTGCTCTCAGATGCAGAAGGTGTACCTCCCTAGATTTCTTGATTCGGGGGCCTGAGTTTTTGATTGCTTTTTGGATGCTCCAAGAAAAGAGGTCCCACACATTGTGTTTTGTTGAGGTCGACATCTTTTTTGAGCTTCACCAATCCTTTCTTAGTTACATTCCTGAAAAGAGGGTCTTTGAATAGGTGTGCCCCTATTACTAACAGTTTTCTCTGACCTCTTGGGGTCTGCTCCTCCCCTCTATTCTTCTTAAAATTTATGTGCAAAGGAATATGATCCGAAAGGTTTTTTGTTGGAATTACCTTCATCTCCATCAACGACAGTATCCAGTCAACTTGGTGTGAGAAATAGCATCTGTCCAGCCGAGAGGCAGTGAGGGCATACTGGAGGCTTGTGTAGGTGAAACGAGGTGTGCTGTTCCATGGGCCGACTTCCCATAAGTCGATCATCGCCCACTTTTCGCATAAACTTTTCCATTTAGACCTTTTCGAGCCAGCCAACATACTGGAGGATCCTGTTCTATCCCTGCTCTTTTCTACCATATTGAAGTCGCCAACCAACAACCACTCCCCTTCAATAGGAGTATCTCTAAGATGCATCCACAATTTAGCTCTTTCTTTTGCATTGCATGGGCCGTACATATTCACAATGGTGAAGGGATGCCCTTCCCATCTGATTCTACTCCCCAGGATTCTGACGAATGGGTGGTTCTCTATCCACAATACTGAGGACACCAGTGAAACCGTTACTTCCTTCTCCATAGAATACCAGTTTCTTTCCTAGCACCTGCTTTCTCTTGCTATCGGCAACTAATTGGTGTTCTTGGATGGCCCAGCAGTTGACTGCCTTCTCCTTTTTAATTTCCTCCCAGAATAGGGTACTTTTTTTAAAGGTTTTCAACCCCTTTACGTTCCAGGATTGGATAGTGAGAGACTCCATCATAGATGAGGGGTTGGGATAGAGGAACGAATTCTTCAGCATCTAAATCATCCCGCTCCCCCTCCCCCCTCCTTGGTCTCAGGAGAATCTGGGGGTTCCAAGTCAGGGGATTCTTTTCTTGCAATGCTGCAAATGGATTGTGCAGTGGAACAGTGAACCCTCCTCCTTTCGAAGGGGTGGAGGATGTATTAGATCCTTTCACCTCAAGTGTTCTCACAACTTGAAGCATTTTGGAGTCTCTTGCTCACTGCCTTCACTCTTCTGGCTCTTCTCAGAGAGGGAACTTGGACAGTCGTCACCGTTGTCACTGTCATAAATTTGGGGGTAGCAGCGGGAGTAACGATCCTATTATTATTGCCTGCACCTTCAGAAGTTCTTTGTATGGGGATCGATTCCTCTGCAATCTTATCCTGCATCTTAATATCCATTTTGTCACATACCATACCTCCTTTATCCTTCTCTGCATTTGCCCCTTCGTTATTGCCTCCTTGCTTCTCCAGTCCTTCCATTGGGGATTCCATTTTACTGGGGGCCTGTGCTGCCGGAGCTGCAGTATCATTAGACCTCAAGGGGCAGTCCTTGGCGAAGTGTCCAAAGTTGTTGCATTCAAAACATGCCCCAAAGTATGTTCCAAAGTATAGCGGAATATTAACTAGCCCAGCTTCGACATTCATAACCATGCTTTAGGTGACGTTTTAGACACATCCCAGCTTGCACAAACCCTGTTTGAGGTTTTGCCAAACCCTCTCTTGCTAGGTATAAATAAGGGAGTGCCCAGTTGCCTAGCAAGCATCCTGAGATTTTCCCACAGCCAGCTAGGCAGTCCCATAAACTCAACCCAGACCGGATGAAACCCTTGTAGAGATTCGGCTGAGTCGAACACTGGATCTCAAGGCACCACACAAATCGTAGTCCTAATAAATACTAGGGGCCCTTTGTCAAGGATTTTTCCACATCGGAGGCCTCTTTGAGTCTCATTGAACAAAAACCTTTAGATAGGTAGAGAGTACTTTCGACTGCTTCGCCATGACCAAGAATTTGAGGGCCTTGAAACCATTGAATCATCTCAAACCTGTTCGGGATTCTTCCACTTAACCCAAATACAAGCGTTCGCTTAGCTTGCTTGGCTAACTATTTTTTGATAAGTGTTGGTGGAGTCGCTAGAGTAATAGACTCGGCAACCTCCACCTGCTATGGCCATTTGTTTTTAAAATCCATTTGAAGGGTGGCTTTACTTTGTATTTTGAAGGTCATAAATAACTCTCCTCCATGTATTGCTTAATGAACCTCCCTTTGTAAGCCTCATGATTATTTGCCACTCCCGACCCACAAAAGAAGACTCTCTCCCATACAAGAAGAGGAATCCAAAGATCAAGAAAGTAATGAATCCCTAAATTCCTCCCAAGATGTCACTCCACGAAGAAGGCGGAATAAACTATTGCCAACCCCTCCCAAGAGGAAACGGTCACCCCATAGCCCTTCTCCTCGTCACTCCAAAAGGGAAGAAATGAAAGAAAGAAAGAAAAGGGCAAGAAAGGTCACCCTCTTCTCCTTCTTCTTCATCTTCCTCCTCTACCAATGAAAGCTATGGCTATTAATTCTCCTAGAGAATAAAAGAGGGGAGGACATCACAAATCTTACCCTGCATGGCAAAGGTCACAAAAGCTAAAGAAGTCAAAGAGCGAGAAAAGAGTATCTCTTTCCTTACCGATGATGGCACGTTTGGTGCTACGGGAAAAGTATTGGCCTTCATCCAACAATTTGATGCAGCCTTTGGAGAAGAGGGCTTCATGCAGTCCTCCAAGCTACACCATGTTGCTATGCACTTTGAAAAATTGGCTCGTCAATGGTGGGCTAGTAGTTGTGGAAACGACGAAGGCCCAAAGACATGGAAAACTCTACCAGTTTTCATCATGAAGCAATTCCTCGCAAGTGATGCAAAGGACAAAGTGCTTACCAAATGGTGAAGTTTAAAGATTCTCTCACATGAATCTATCCACAAATATGTGGATACATTTTGGGATTTATATCTCAAGTCTATTGTCTTTCAAAAGATAGACTTTGCCAAGAAAAAGCAACAATTCTGTGCGGGATTACCCAAAAAGATGGTCGAGTATGTCAACTCTCAACGGCTTGGTTCTATCAGTGAAGTAATCCACCAAACCATGGTTGCTTCGTGCATTAATTTACAACAAGGGTCTAGACATAATGTCAAGCCCATGGAAAATAAAGACAAAAGTGATGCCACGAGGAAAACCAATGCCCAAAATTATTACCAAGGCTATTCCAACAACAACAATAATCGATCCAAGGAGAAGGGAGTTTACAAAGGTAAATATAAACTCTCTCCTAAAGAGCTAGAAGATTTTAGTAAGGAACACAAATATTTGAGGTGTGGGGAGTAAGGCCATGGTTATTGTCCTTGCCCCAAGGGAATTTCCCGTAATGAGACTCCTAGAGTCTCTATGTTTGAATATCCAAAAGAGGATGCTCATCGCCAAGGATTTCTCCTTTCCGATGCTTGGGGAAAGATGCAAGAGCATGATGCCTTTATTTTGTTAACCTGAGTCCATCCTATGACATGAAGACAAGGTATTAATAAACGATAAGATTATCTGATGATACCTTATTTAGTTTAAGAATTATTCTTTTAAAGATGCTAGATGGATGCAAATAACCTAGCTTAAGGATAATATGAACCTTGTCAATGCTTACAATGTTGCACTAGAGTAAGCATATGAAAATGCATTTTAAATGAAAAATATTTTTGTCTTATAAGACTAGTTCTCTTTTTATTGTGCACAAATTTAAGAAGTACGCATGCTTAAAATCATGTTTGTGGTGAGGAAGTCTCCCAAACACCAAGTAGAACTTGTCGCTCTACTTTGGAAGTATGATATGGACTAAAGAGAAGACATGCTTGCGGCAGCTACGTCTCCCAAGCACCAAATGGATTAGTCATCCATCTTGGAATGATGTCGACGGGTAAAAAGGGATACTCTACCCCGTAAGTAACATGGACTAATGACTATGCTTTATCTTCTCTACCTCAGGTCGAGAACGACTATGATTTCAAGAGAGAGGTAATGTCATAAAATATAATATCTGACTTTCCCAAATGATTTTCTGATGTTAAACTGATCATTTAATGTGGGAGAATAAACGGGAATAAGAGTTATAATAGAGACATGTGCCTCTAGACCTATCTCAATACGGGACTAAAAGGAGAGATGGTTGCATCTCAATAGGGGTCCAAAAGGAGACGGTCTACCAAAGAGCAATGTGCAATAAGTGCTTCTAGACTTATCTCAACACGGGACCAAGAGGAGAGATGGTTACATCTCAATACATGTCCAAAAGAAGGTAGTCTATCAAAGAGCAATGTGCATTTAATGGAGCTTAAAAGACCTTAGGGTTAGCTTCATTCAAGACCTCCAATAGTTAGTGTTAAAAGGCCTTTGACCTTAAGCAACTTGAGGTCGGAACCCGACCTAAGCTTACGGTGCTTGTCGTGCTTGATGACTAATGTGCGTGCTTGATGACTAAGGTGCTTGCAGTGCTTGTCATGCTTGATTACTAAGATACTTGAGGTGCTTGTCATACTTAATGGGGGGGTAAGGTGCTTGAGTTAAAAAGAGACCCAAAAAAGTAAATGAGGAAGGTGCTTGATAAGCTTCCCATACATGGGGGGTAAGGTGCTCAATGAGTCAAAAAGAGACCCTACAAACTTAATGAGGAAGGTGCTTGAGAAGCTTCCCATACATGGGGGGTAAGGTGCTTGAGTCAAAAAGAGACCCTACAAAATTAATGGGGATGCCTATTGGAGGGGGGGCTGGCTCCGTATGAATCTGGTCCTCAACTATTGTCATGTTCTCTAAACTCTCTCTCTTGCAAAAGTATTGTTCATGCCAAGTTAACTAAGTACCATGTTTATGTTGCTACCATCAATTAAGTTCACGCGCTATTCTCACAAAGTAATCTCACAAAAGTGCTTCACCTAATTTCCTAATTCCGCTACTCTCAAAGTTCATAGGCCATGCCCATTTCATTGAGCATCTTCGTAATGCATTGCATCGCAGCTAATAGTCTTTATTCTTCAAATGTATGAGACAGGTGTAACTACCGGGCAGAGAAATTTCATGAAATGATGTTGTGTCGGTAATCTATCTGAGTCATCAAACACAATTCTATTACATATGTCGTCCTCTCCATTTTTGAATTTCCATTCGTATGATGTTGAATGTTTCTTTGACCATGCTATTTACATGTGCATTTGTAATGTTGATTCTTAATGAGCAGCAAAGGCCATGTAGAGAGTGTTGGCAAATGAAGTGACAAGCTCTTTTTGAAAGCGGATTGCAATATCTTGATTGGAGTTTGTAGGTTGCTTCTATGATGGTGTACTGTCCAGCCTACTCCAAATCCTTTACCACAGCTTATTACTACTATACTTTGATGGTGTAAGTGCAAGTTCTTTTTCCTCATCACTCCTAAGAAGCATTTTCACTACCATATTGCTTCATTGGTGGAAGTGCTACTAGGGATTTATCCCCATCACTCTTAGAAAGAATATTGTGCTGACCATATATGCTTGAATGGTGTAGTAAGTCCAAGAAATTTTTCCTCATCACTCCTAAAAAGCATATAGTATCATGCTTGAATGGTGTAAGGGCAAGTGCTTTTGCCACCTTCTTACTCTCACAAACCGATGATCTCTTTGTATTGCTCATGTGAAGGCCTTCTTCTATGAGTTGCGGCTCTAAATCTCCCTCTCTATTCTTCTTCTCCTTCATGGACTCCATATTAGTACTATTATAATTGTGCTTGGAGTCTACTATCAAGGGCACCCCTAACTTCTCCTCCCAAGAGAAAGGCTCCACAACTCCTCCACTCATATACAATCTCTCCTCAATATAATTATATATAGATGCATCCTCTCCATCATCCTCACCACATTGATGACTTTGTTGAGAACCTCTTATCAAAGTAAAGGTGCTAGGGCTCAACACCACTCCATTCTTGCTTCGCATAGTGATACCTTTACACAAACCAAGCAAGAGTTGTCCTTTCAATTGTGTTATAGCACTACCTTGTACTTTATAGAAAAGGAGAAGAAAGCCACTAAATGGATCTGAGTACCAAAGTTGCATTTGTAATGGGAATATAAGCTCTCTCTCTCTCTCTCTCTCTCTCTCTCTCTCTCTCTCTCTCTCTCTCTCTCTCTCTCTCGTTATGGAATCAAGCCTGGAGTTCATGCCTCACTGAAGATCGTTCAGGACTAGAGATTGTTAAGGTCTCCAAAATAACATTTGTTTCACTCAAGTGTGGTAGATTGGTTATCCTCAATATCAAGTCTTGAGTTCAAGACTCATTGGATAGATCTTGGGATTCTTCTTACCACATAAAAATAGATCCTACAAACACAACTCTCATCTACTTTTACATCACATTTCCTTAGCAGGCCACTTTGATTCTTCACCTTGTTTAGCAAACCATGAGGTTGAGTGAACTAGAATTATTTAAGGTGAAGCTTCACTATCTATACTATATATGAAGCAGCTTAAAATTTTCAAGGAAGGAGAGGACCTCCACTTGTCACTCCCTCGTTCACTTCAATAGCCCTTACAAAACATATAGTCTAAAATGCAAAAGTAAAGGGTAAGATTGTAAGAAATGACAAAACCTTACAAAACATATAATCTAAAATCCAAAAGTCAAAGGTAAGATTGTAAGAAATTCATAATGTAAGAAATGACAAGATTTTCAATTTTGGTGCTACGGACAAAGTCTTGGCCTTTATCCAACAATTTGATGCGGCATTTGGATGAGGGCTTCATGGAGTCCTCTCTCAAAGAGGAAAAAGAGAACACATATCCAGATGAAATAACTAAATACTACGAATCGAGAGAGAGAGAGAGAGAGAGAGAGAGAGAGAGAGAGAGAGAGAGAGAGAGAGAGAGAGAGAGAGAGAGAGAGATGTGGACCAAGCATGAGAGGGGGGTATAATCTCCCCCCCCCACACACACACATTCTCTCATTGTGTGGAGTGCAAAGTGCAAGAGCTCCATCTCCTTCTCCAAGCTTGTTGAGAAGTGGAAAGCCTACGCCAATACTCTTGGCTATGGAATGCAAACCCAACCAAGATCCATGCTTCAATGCTTAAGCTTTCCATCTTCTTCATCTTCATTACTATGTTGTTATGCTATGCTAAGCAAGAAGAGTGATGATAAGTGAGAAACTATTTCTTTCTCCTATGGATGATTCTTCTTCCTCTTCCCTACCCTCTTTCCCCACTAGCTGTCTCCACCTTCAAAGGTGTTTGAGGCCTTGGGACTGAGGCTTGGAATAGTTAATTTTGAAAATTTTATGGTATGCTTGTGATGCATGAAGCTTTCCATATTTATTGCATCACCTAGGTCACAAGGAACACAAACATTGTATTGTATCAAGTCTCTCTTGATGGGAGAATCTATAATGCAAATTCCTTTTGGAGGGGGACTGACTCGAAGTAAATCCGGTCCTCAACTATTGTCATGTTCTCTAATACTCTTTCTCTTGCAAAAGTATTGTTCATGCCAAGTTAATGAAGTACTATGTTTATGTTGCTACCATCAATTAAGTTCACCCTCTATGTTCTCAAAGTAATGTCACAAAAATTCTCACTGGAATTCTCTTACTTCTTTTATTCTCAAAGTTCAAAGGCCATTTCCATTACATTGGTATGAGAGCATTTGGTTTCTCTTTTCTTGCTTAAAAAGAGAGGTTCTTAAGTAGCCTATTAATGGTTGATTCTTAGGTGGCCTCTTGATGAGACCCCCAAAAGAAGACTCCCTCCCATACGAGAGGAGAAATCCAAAGAGCAAAAAAGCAATGAATCCCTAAGTTCCTCTAAAGATGTGGCTCCATGAAGACGGCGGTCGAGAGGATTGCCAACTCCTCCCATGAGGAAACAGTCAACACACAATCCTTCTCCTTGTCACTCCAAAAGGGAAGAGAGGAAACAAAGGAAGAAAAGGTCAAGAAAGAGGTCACCCTGTTCTCCTTCTTCTTCACCTTCCTCCTCTCTCGACAAAAGCTATGGATATTCTCTTAGGGAATACAAGAGGGAAGGACATCCCAAATCCTACCCTGCATGGCGAAGATCACAAAATAACAAGAAGTTCAAAGAGGGAGGAAACAGTATCTCGTTTCTCACCTATGATGGCACCTTTGGTGCCACCAACAAAGTATTGGCCTTCATCCAACAATTTGATGCGGCCTTTGGAGACGAGGGCTTCACGGAGTTCTCCAAGCTACGCCATGTAGCTATGCACTTCCAAAAATTGGCTCGTCAATGGTGGGCTAGCCTTTGTGGCAACGTGAAGCCCCAAACACATGGAAAACTCTACGAGTTTCCATCATGAAGCAATTCCTTGCAAGCGATGCAAAGCACAAAGTACTTACCAAATGGCGCAGTTTGAAGCTTCTCTCACATGAGTCTATTCACAAATATGTGGACAAGTTTTTGGATTTACATCTCAAGGCTACTGTCTTCTAGAAGATAGACTTCCCAGAGCAAAAGCAACAATTTTGTGCGAGATTACCTGAAGAAATGGCTGACTATGTCAACTCCCAATGTCCTGGTTCTATCACCAAAGTAATCCACCACACCATGGTTGCTTCCCGCTTCAATTTCCAACAAGGGGCTAGACAGAATGTCAAAGCCATGGAAAACAAAGAC
Organism: Adiantum capillus-veneris; assembly: GCF_014529385.1. Taxonomy (NCBI): domain Eukaryota; kingdom Viridiplantae; phylum Streptophyta; class Polypodiopsida; order Polypodiales; family Pteridaceae; genus Adiantum; species Adiantum capillus-veneris. Next base: position 127,067,727 of record NC_140944.1, read on the forward strand.
AAAAATGATGAAAAGGGGAAAACCAATGCCCAAAATTCTTCCCAAGGTACTTCCTACAACAACAATAATAGGTCCAAGGAGAAGGGAGTTTACAAAGGTAAAAACAGACTCTCTCATGAAGAGCTTGAAGGTTTTTTCAAGGACCATAAGTGTTTTAAGTGTGGGGAGCAAGGACATGGCTATCGTTCTGGCCCCAAGAAAAATGCTCGCAATGAGACTCCTAGGGCTTCCACCATCAAAGCTCCAAAAGAGGATGCTCATTGCAAAGGATCATCTCTCTCCTATGCTTGGGGAAAGATAAGGGAGCATGATGCCTTCATCTTGTTTGACACTGGCTCTACTCACAACTTCATATCAATGGAGTTGGCCTCCAAGTTGGGCATTCAAGCTTTTGAGATAGGAGATATTGTAACTTTTTACACAAATTTCAAGGGACAACAAGCCTCCGTTACTCCCTTGATTGGGAATTTGAGGCTTCATGTCCAAAGCTATGTCAACAAAGAAGACTTTTTCATCTCTCCTCTCCAACATGAGGATGCTATCATAGGAGCGCCATGGTTTGATCGCATGGCTGCCAACATGAAGTTCCCTAGAAGGAGAATCTACCTCACCTACAGGGGAAAGAACATGAATATAGATGCTAATGAGTCTGGTCGTACTATACCACTTATAAATTCACCAGCTTTTGATAAGTCAATGAAAAGCTCTATTTCTGCGTACGTGATTTTTGTCAAAGAATCCACTAATGACGCTATTGATTTATCAAATGAAAATGGTAGGAAACAAGAAGAGTTAGACTTGTCTACTTTTCTAAATGGATTCCAAGATGTTTTCATTGATGATATCCTTATGGACTTACCTCCAAAACAAGGGGATGATGACCATCAAATTGAGCTCCTACCAAGAAGCTCACTGCCTAACAATCCTCCTTATCGAGTTTCCCAAGCTCAACAAGATGAGATTGTGAGGCAAGTACAAGAATTGGTAGACAAAGGGATGGTGAGGCCTAGCTCCTCTCCCTTTTGTTCTCTGGTCCTTTTAGTGTAAAAGAAAGATGGTACATATCATATGTGTGTGGATTATCGAGCACTAAACCATATCATTATCAAAAACAGATTTCCTGTGCCTTGGGTAGAAGATCTATTTGATAAGCTACAAGATTCTACCTACTTTAGTAGGATTGACCTTGAAAGTGGCTATCATCAAATAAGGATAGTGGATGAAGATATCCTAAAGGCCGCGTTTTGTACAACATTTGGTCTTTATGAATGTGTAGTCATGCCTTTTGGTTTGACCAATGCACTTGCCACATTCAATCATTTGATGGAGAAAATATTTAGACCCTACTTCTAGTTCAATGGAGTGTTCATCATCTACTCCAAGTCCTTGGAGGAACACAAGCAACATCTCCAAGTGATTTTTCAAGCATTGAGGGAGAACAAGCTTTTTCTCAACCAAAAGAAAAGTGATTTTTTCCTTCAAGAGATTCAATACTTAGGTCATATTATTTGTCAAGATGGTATCCGTATGGATCCATCAAAGTTAGAGGTAATAAAAGCATGGCCTAATCCAAGGAATCTACATGAACTAAGAAGCTTTATTGGTATGTATGCATACTATAGACACTTCATAGCAAAATTTTCTCAAATAGCAGGACCATTACATGACTTAACACTAGGTTGGTAATGGGACACTTTTATGTCCTGGGACACTTTTATGTCTTGTGAAGTGACCATTTTCCTTGAATTATGTCAAGACTTTCAAAATGGATTTTGAGGTGCTATCTATCTAGAAAGTTGTCTCATAAGCTGAAAAAAACTCGACATTTTTTTGGAATATCAATTCCATCTTTAACATTGTCCTTGCACAACATTTCACAACCTAAACTGTGTGAAAAACAGGGTCCTGTTTTTGGCTTTTTTCAACTTTTTGCAACTATACCACTCTAGAATTCATGTTTGTGAGGTCTATAATGCTAGAGAACTATCTTTAGTAGTCCTCAAAATGTCCTGATGCTTCTAGGAAGAAATAAATATTAAAGTTGTAAGTTATGACCAAATTACAAAAATTGTCAAATCCTGTTTTTTAGCCAATTTTAGCTCTTCTATGAATTTTTTGGTGGATTTCATGATATCCAAATTCATTTTTGATTTTCTATGTCGCATATTGTAACATAAAGCTAACATTCCTTGAGTTTTAGGGCACCTAATACCCTATTTTGCATAGTACACAACGATGGTTGATTTTTTCAATTATGGAAGAAAACGAAACATTCTAGTATATTAAGTATAGCTTTTTCAATATTGTTAGTTTCTTGTGACAACTACATGCATTTTGTAGGTAGTAACCATATCTAGTCATAAGGATCAAATTTGGCTAGATATTGAATAGTTTCTATGGGATTCTACAACTCATAATGTTCAATCCAGTTTTTTCATGTTTGTTGTATCTTTGTCCCCAAGATTTCCCTTGGTAAGAGATGTATTATTCTTTTGACATGCTCCATGGCTCCTTATAAACATAAATAACAATAGGGAACTAAGAAAACATGCACATATTATTTGTATTGAGCGTGGCTATAGAAACTTTGATGATAGGTTTGCAGAATGGTAAAAATTCAACTTTTTTGTACCTATTTATTTTGGCAAAACAAGAAATAGTGAGTGAGAAGCAATCATATTTTCTGATCACCAACCCATTGAAGTTAACTAGGGAATTTATCTCAAGTCCTATAAAAATCCCTAATCTTATTTTTATGCAACAAAACGTAAGAAATGACTGTTTTGATGAAAATTCACTAGTCCATCAACTTTGGAGGCTTGGTGTGACCAAAAGATGAGAAATTTTACAAGTTTCTTATTTTTTCCATGTTTAGTAGGCCTTGAACTATAACCTCATGAAAGGATTTTACAAAATGAGTGGATCTACTCTGGTTTTGGAGGTTTTTTTCAAAACCCTGAAAGGACACTTTTATGTCCTGTTAGGTTACCAACCTAGTGTTAACAAAGAAGAGCATTAAGTATTCATGGACTGCTAAGGAGCAAAATTCTTTTGACAATCTGAAAGAGAAGCTTACCTCACAACCAGCCCTCATCCTTCTAGAGCTATCAAAGCCATTTGAGGTCCAATGTGATACTTGTGGTGATTGCCTTGGAGCAGTCTTTCTTCAAGAAGGGCATTCCATAGCATATGAGAGCCGAAAGCTCAATACGGTGACGGTCGGCTTTCAAGGCTTCGCCGTGGGAACCAACCCCACTCGGGGGGGAGCTTAACAATAATTAAAAATAATTTAAAAATTTAGTTTTTTGCCTGTTTTGCTGCTGCCACCCCACCTCCCCTCCATGCTCGTTCATCACAAAGGGGCCGCCTCCCCTTGGCCTCACCCTCTCCCTCTCCTCCATTATCTCTCTCTCTCTCTCTCTCTCTCTCTCTCTCTCTCTCTCTCTCTCTCCATTACCACAAGCGGCCATGAGCCTTGTCTCTCTCTCATTTTGTGTCGCCACGCCATATCTCTCTCTCACATCCATTATGCAAGGCAAGATAATCTCTCTCTCTCTCTCTCTCTCTCTCTCTCTCATCCTATGTCGACAGGCCATGCATGGTGCAATATTAAGCTCTCCCTCTCTCTTAACACACGCCACACACACACACACACTCTCACACACCCCCCTCACACGTCTCTCTCCCCATCTCTCTCTCTCTGATCTCTTTTGTGGTAGCATGATGACCACCTCTCTCTCTCTCTCTCTCTCTCTCTCTCTCTCTCTCTCTCTCTCTCTCTCAGCCGTTTTTTGACCTAGTAGACAGCAGTTCACTCTTTTGACCATAACTTGCTCATCCGAACTCCGATTTAGGTGATCTATAGCCTCAATCGAAGAGCACGAAGCCCTCTACGCATTGATGTAAAGATAGAATTTTTCTGTGTAATGGAAAGCTTTGCTGTAACAGCATCTCATAACTGAAAAAACTGTCAAAACTTTGCGTTTTTGTTGCCGACTTGAAGGCAATGTCAGACAAAACTCGCAAGGGTGGAAAAGCCACACTCGCCATGGATAATGATGCAAAATCTCCAAGGAATTTGGATGCTAATCCAACCACATCATCTACAACAACGGAAGCAATGATCATGGCTTGCTTGATCTCGTTACAAGAAACCGTCAACAAACAAGATGAAGAGTTGCGCGCACTTGCAATGGAGAATGGTACTTTAAGAGTTCTCATTGTGGAGAATGAGCACCTCAAGAAGGTTCTTGAAATGCAAACAACACGCTTGATGCATCTTGAGAATGAAGTTCAAGAATGTAAACGCTCTCTTGTTGACATGAATGTATTGAAAGAGCGCTTGAACAAAGTTGAGAGTGATCATGTATTGAAAGAGGAAACAATAGATACAATACGACATGATGTATGTGAGATGAGAAATGCATCCAAATCATGGGCTGATATATGTAAGGATAATGTGGTTTCTACATCTCCTATCACGCAAGCCGTTGTCCAAGCAAAGAATGTAGAGAATGTGGACACTCAAGAATTGCACAAACGACAAAAACGCTCAAAGAACATCGTCATTCGTGGAATCAAGGAGGAAACCATGGAAACACCCCAATCTCTTGCAGATGCTATTGAAGAGTTTTTTGCTACACACTTTGGCATGTCAGGAATCATGGCTTATGGTGCACATCGAGTTGGAAAACAAGGAGTCCCTCGCTCGGGAGAAAGACCTATTGTATGTACCATGGCTGATGAGGTAAAGAGAAAGATCATCCTTGACAATGGTTGGATCTACCTCAAAGGAACAGGTTGTAATGTATATGAGGATCGCACTCTTATGCAACAAAATGTACGTCGCAAAGCATATGAGGAAAGAAGCAAGAAGGTTAAGGTATCACCTCAAGAAGAAAATCCACTTAAGGAGGATGCAAGTCCACCCAACAAATAGGGACACATGATCTATGAGACCAACTCACGCTTACGAATAAGCTTTTGGAATTGTAACGGGTATCCATGGAATGCGGGAATTGGCATTGATAAACTTACCAATGACTTCGATGTGATACTTCTTGTCGAAACATGGGAGCATGATGCGCAACGAATTCTTGGATTTGACAAATACGATGTGCATTCTTTGATGTGGGCCAAAAATACAAAGCAACGAAGAGGCTAAGGAGGCGTAGCATGTATGACCAAAAAGGGTTTGAAAGATGTTTCCATTGTCAAAAAAGATAAGTATAATCGTTACTTATGGCTGAAAATCAGCCCACCAAATGGTCAAGTCATGTTTGTGGCCGGTTGCTACATTCCTCACTATGACTCCAACTTTTATGCTTGCTTGAATATGGATAGAGATCAGCCCTTTGTTGAACTAGAGGAAGACATTGCTCATTACAAGGATCAAGGTGAAGTCATTGTTTTTGGAGACATGAATGCTCGCACAAATATGTTACAACACGACACACAACAAGTAGACATGCCGCATGTCTCAAGAAGAATGGATGACTCATACATGTATAATTGAAGTTCTAATGATGCAAAAGAAGTGGATCACTATGGAAAGTCACTTCTACATATGTGCAATAGTACCGAAATGCTCATTGCAAATGGTGTATCTCTATGGCAAGGCAGCAATGACTTTACATGTAGAAAGCACAACAGTGCTAGCGTGATTGACTATATGTTGTTCTCGGAAGCCACTCTAGAATGCATACAAAGCTTTACACTTGGTGAATGGAATCCGGAATCGGATCATAGGATGTTATGTATTGACCTCAAGTGTGGTAAACGGCCCGAGCATGTAGCCTCCAATCATGATGTGAATCATTTGTACCTACGTCTAGACCTCAAACGAGCACTTATATATGCTGATATGGTGGACCAAATGTTAAGCATGATAGAGCATCAAGAGAGCCCAACATTAGAATGCAAGTGGAAAGTTTTCAAAGAAGTAATTTTCTCTTGTGCGAAGGAATGCTTTTCGGTGAAACACATGTCTTGCAAAAGGTTTAAGAAGGGTAGCACCAAGAAGAAATGGTTTGACATGGAATGTAGTCAAGCCCGAAAACACTTGCTAAGATTGGATGCAATCAAAGACAAGGAAGTTTACTTGGAATGTTCACACACATACAGAGCACTTGTTCAAAAGAAGAGGAGAAGGTGGGAAGTGGAAAAACAACTTCTTTTAGCACAAGAGAAAGCACATGCATGTGGCAAGTTTTGGCAAAATCTAAAAGGCAAGCACGTTGAGAGCTTTGGTGACTTGACTCTTGAGGATATGTTAATGCATTGTAAGAACCTCTATGAGCAACCCAATGTTGATAAGATGGAGTGTTGTAGCTCCCTTCCATTTATGTCTCCCTTGTTTACCATTGAAGATGTATGCCGCGCGCTTGAGAAACTTGCTACTCGCAAGGCAGGTGACCTTCAAGGTGTCAAGGCTGAAATGATTAAATGGACAAGAAAGAAAACACGATATTAGATATGCGATATGTTTAACCTTGCACTTCAGTATGGCATGCCTCATTATTGGAGTGCAAATTGGATCAAACCTTTGCACAAAGGAGGAGATGTAAACAATGTGAATAACTATCGCACTATAATGGTTGGTTATTTGATGGCAAAGTTATTTGGATGTATCATGGAGATGAGGATAAGTGAATGGGCTGAAAAGAATGGCAAACGTGCACTTGGCCAAGCAGGTTTTCGAAAGCATCATAGCACTATTGATCACCTTGTCACTCTTCGAGTTCTTATGGAAGCGTCTCGATTGAAAGGAAAAAAGTTGTATTGTTGCTTTGTGGATTTCAAGAAAGCTTTTGACATGGTACCGCGAGGAAATCTTTGGAGGCATATGCAAAGCATTCAAGTGCCGAGAGAATTTATGCATGCAGTCTTTCGCATCTACCAAAAAGTGATATGTTGATTACGTATGGGAGATGGAATTTCAGAATTTTTTGCAAGCACTATTGGTGTCAAACAAGGATGCCCACTTTCCCCAACCCTCTTTGGGCTACTCATTGATGAAATCGAATGCATGGTTCTTGACTTTATGGAGCAAGAAGGCATAGAAGAGGTTAAGATCGGAAATGCGGTGATCATGCTTTTGCTTTATGCCGATGATGTAGTGCTCTTGGCACATACCTTAGAAGATGCACAAAAGCTTATGAGTGTCTTGGAACGCTTTTGCCTACATAGCGGGCTGATCGTGAATGGATCCAAAACCAAGGTTATGCTTGTAAAGACCCTCAATGATGAAAATCCATGCATTGTATACAACAATGAGAAACTTGAAGTGATAGATCACTTCAAGTACCTTGGCCTTGAGGTTCCATCCAATCATAAATGGAAGGATTGTGCAATGCGTCGCTTGGAAGCCGGAAAGAGGGCCTATTATGCATTTGAGAACATGTGCAATGCAGGAGAGATCAAGTGTTGGGCTCTCAAAAAGTACCTCTTTGACACATTGGTGACACCGGTGCTTCTTTATGGAGTGGAGGTGTGGGGTGGAAGCATCGGGAAGTCTACTTGGAAAGAGTTTGAGAATGTCCAAAAGCGTTTTCTCACCAACTTTCTCCAAGTCAAGACACAAACACCCTACATGCTCTTACTTCTTGAGTCCGGATTGCTTCCCATTGAGGTCTTGGGCATGCAAAGGGTTGTGGAGTACATGCGTAAGACACAACGTAGCCCTTTTCATCGACTTCCTAGAATCGCATATGAAGCAAGTCAAATGGTTCAAAAGACATGCAAGAGCAAAATACTAAGTTCGGGGTGGATGCTTGATATCAAGAAATGGTTTGGAAGATGGGATGCATGTCACTTGGTCAAGGATGCGTCGATCGACTCCCAAGTTAATGAGGCCTTCTTACAACGCCAATGTATCATGGCTTGGGAGAAATCCGGAGGTTCTCGCTTCATCCATTACACCACACACGTTGCCCCAAACTACAAATCTCTCTTCTTCTCGGAACGAGGTAACCGAACCCATTCCTACATCCTTGAGCCCATCCCGTTGACTCGTGCGATCCGCACCATTGCCTCCATTCTTCTTAGCTCCCATTCTCTACGCTGCGAGACAGGACGTTGGGGCACTGGCGAGGACTGTCATCAACTTTGCACTTTATGCCCTCGTCAAGTGCGAGAGAGTGAGTACCACACACTACTTGAGTGCTCAGCTTTTGACCATATTAGGTCCTCTTTCCCCCATATATTCACCCATGATCTCTCCCTACATACCTTCCTCTCCCAACCACAATGTGGACTCTCTATTGCGACGCTCATTTCAGCCATTTTTGAGCATCGAGAGTCACTTATGAACTCCACTCACACCACGTGACATGTTCATTTGGTCCCATAGGTCATATTTGACCTCCCAGGACGATAATAGAACTATCTATCTCTCTCTCTCTCTCTCTCTCTCTCTCTCTCTCTCTCTCTCTCTCTCTCTCTCTCTCTCTCTCTCTCTCTCTCTCTCTCGCAGCCGTTTTTTGACCTAGTAGACAACAGTCCACTCTTTTGATCATAACTTCTTCATCCGAACTCCGATTTGGGTGATCTATAGCCTCAATCGAAGAGCACAAAGTCCTCTACGCATTGATGTAAAGACAAAAAATTTTAGAGTTATGAAAGGCATTTCTGTAGTAGCATTTCTGAAGTGAACAGGTTCAACAAAATTGATTCTCATCTCTTATTTTACATACAATGTCTTCCGGCACTCGCAAGGGTTCTTCTTCTTCAACAAGGTCCACAACCATTGTGGAAAATGATCCAAAATCTCCTAAGTGTGGAGATAGCAACACAACCACCCAACCAACGACATCGGAAACCATGATCATGGCGTACTTGGTATCATTGCAAGAGACCGTAAACAAACAAGGCAAAGACTTACGAGCACTTGCAATGGAGAATGGCACACTAAGGGTACTTGTGGTTGAGAATGAGAATCTCAAGAGGACACTTGAGATGCAAACAACACATTTCATGCAACTTGAAGAGGAAGTCAAGGAATGTAAACGCTCTCTTGTGGACTTGAATGCTTTGAAGGAGCGGATGAGCAAAGTAGAGCATGACCATGTATTGAAAGAGGAGAAATTTGACACTATGAGCCGGGATGTATGGGACATGAAAAATGTATGCACAAACAAGTCTTGGGCTGATGTATGTGGTAGCAATGTGGTTTCTAATTCCTCACTCATGCAAGCTATGGTTCAAACAAAGAATGTTGAGAATGTGAATGTGGAGGAGTTGAAGGAACGGGAGCGAAGTTCCAAGAACATTGTTATTCGTGGAATTCCCGAAGAGAAGTTACAGACACATCCTTCTCTTTCCATTGTTATTGAAGATTTCTTCAAAACCCACTTTGGCATGTCCGGAGTTATGGTCTATGGAGCACATAGAGTGGGGAAGCAAGAAGCTCCTCGCTCGGGAGAACAGCCAATTGTATGCACCATGCCGGATGAGACCAAGCGAAAGATTATCCTTGATAATAGTTGGATCTATTTGAGAGATACAAAATGTTTTGTATGTGAAGATCGCACTATTAAGCAACAAAATATGCGTCGCAAGGCATATGAGGAAAAGAATAATAAAAACAAGGAGATCTCTCATGAAGAAAATGTGCCCAAGGAGGAGGAAAGTCTCTCAAGCAAATAGGGATGTGTGACCTATGAGACCGAGTCACAATTGAAAATATGCTTTTGGAATTGTAATGGATACCCATGGAATGCGGGGGTTGGCATTGATGAACTAACAAGCAAAGCCGATGTTGTACTTCTTGTTGAAACTTGGGAGCATGATACACAAAGGATTAACGGCTTGGAGGATTACAATGTACATTCATTGATGTGGTCAAAGAATCTCAAGCAACGAAGAGAACAAGGAGGGTTAGTATGTATGGTTAAGAAAGGATTGGAAGATTTTGTATCAATTGTGAAAGATGACAAGTACAAACGTTATGTATGGCTGAAAATTATGACACCAAAAAGAGCACCCATTTTTGTAGCCGGTTGCTACATTCCTCATCATGATTCTCCCTTTTATGCTTGCATGGATAGAGATCAACCATTTTATGATTTGGAAGAGGACATTGCTTATTTCAAAGGTGAAGGTGATGTTATTGTATTTGGGGATATGAATGCTCGCACAAAAACATTGCAACATGATACTCAACAATTTGATATGCCATACATTTCAAGGGAGTTGGAGGAAGTTCACTTGTATGATCGTACTTCAATGGATGAGAAAGAGCCGGATCACTATGGAAAGTTACTTTTACACATGTGTAATAGCATGGGTATGCTCAATTCCAATGGTGTATCTTTGTGGAGTGGAACCAATGGATTTACATGTAGGAGACATAATGGGGATAGTGTGATTGACTATATGCTACTCTTTGAAGCCATCATGTATCGCATAAAGAGTTTTATGTTTGATGGACCTCAGAATCTGACCATCGCACCTTATGTATTGACCTTTCATGTGGAGAAGCAACTAAGCATAATAATCTTAGCCAAAGGAAAGAGAAGTTATCACTATGTGTGGATTTTAAACGGGCACCAATGTACATTGAAATGGTTGAGCAAAAATTATGGATGACAAAGCTTCAATGTGATGCACCATTGGAAACTAAATGGGAAGCTTTCAAGAAAGCTATTTGTGCTTGTGCGGAAGAATGCTTTGCCATAAAGCATCTCCATGGTATCAACAAAGATAGATCACGCAAAAGGTGGTTTGATAAAGAATGTCAAGATGCTCGAAAGTCCTTGATAAAGCTTGATGCAACTATGGACAAAGACAACTATCAAAGTCATTTGCATACATACAAGGCATTGATTCAAAAGAAGAGAAGAAGATGGGAAGTAAAGCAACAAGAATTTCAAGTCCAAGAAAAGGCACATGCATGTGGAAGATTTTGGAGAAACTCGAGAGGCAAGCGGGTTGAGAATTTTGGTAACTTGAGTCTAGTGGATATGTACACACATTGTAGGCAATTATATGAGCAAGCAAATATTGAAAAAATGCCATTTTTTGGTTCACTCCCATGTATGCCGTCTTTTTTTACTATTGAGGATGTATGCGGTGGGCTTGACAAGTTGGCCACTTGCAAAGCGGGAGATCTTCAAGGTATCAAGCCGGAGATGATCAAATGGACGGGAGATTTTACCCATGAGTGGATGTGTGATATGTTCAACCTTGCACTTCAACATGGTATGCCTTATGATTGGAGTACTAATTGGGTTAAGCCTTTGCATAAAGGAGGGGATGTAAAGAATGTAAGCAACTACCGGACTATAATGATTGGGTCTCTTATGGCAAAGTTGTTTGGGTGCATAATGGAGATGAAATTGAGTGATTGGGCTGAAGAGAATGACAAGCGTGCAAAGAGACAAGTGGGTTTTTGTCGATGCCATAGCACCATTGATCATCTTGTCACTCTTCGTGTTCTCATGGAGGAAAGTCGATTGAAAGGCAAGCGATTGTATTGTTGTTTTGTGGACTTTAAGAAAGCCTTTGATATGATTCCACGTAACAATTTGTGGAGAAGGATGGAAGAACTCCAAGTGCCAAGTGAGTTTATCCTTGCGGTTTCTCGAATCTATGAGAAGGTGATTAGTCAATTGCGTATGGGAAGAGAAATTTCAGAAATTTTTGTAAGCACTATTGGGGTTAAACAAGGATGTCCATTGTCACCAACTCTCTTTGGTCTATGCATCGATCAATTGGAACAAATGGTACTTGACTTTATGCAAGAAGAAGGCATTGAAGAGGTCACTATTTGCAATGCAGTAATCATGCTTTTGTTGTATGCGGATGATGTAGTGCTTCTAGCACACACTTTAGAAGATGCACAAAAGCTTATGGTTGTTCTTGAGAACTTTTGCTTGCATAGTGGGCTGATTGTAAATGAATCCAAAACAAAGGTTATGCTTGTGAAAACCAACCATAAGGAGAAGCCATGCATTGTGTACAACAACGAGACACTTGAAGTTGTTGAGAGCTTTAAGTACCTTGGCCTTGAGGTTCCATCCAATCACAAGTGGCATGAATGTGCTATGCGTCGTTTGGAAGCGGGAAAGAAAGCATATTATGCATTTGAGAACATGTGTAATACGGGAAACATCAAGTGTTGGGTTCTCAAGAAGTATCTTTTTGATGCATTGGTGACACCGGTTCTTCTTTATGGAGTTGAAGTGTGGGACGGGAGCATCTTGTAAGAAAATAAGACGTAGCTATATAGATTTTTGAGTAGATTACTTAATGGAGAGAGATAGATTTCACACACAAGAGATTATAGAGTAGAGAGAGAGAGAGAGAGAGTACACACGATATATGTGGTTCACCCAATGTGGGCTACGTCCACGGGAAAGCAGCCACTCAATGGCTTTAGCACTTCAAAAGAAGAAGTAGTTTACAAAGGGATTAAACCCTTGATAGATCTCCCGCCTTGCTTCACTCTCACCACCTCACACTCACCTTGTTGCATCCACTTCACACTATGAAATGTGTGTAGAAATGGCCTCCTTTTATAGGCCAAATGGGCTGCCCTCTCTTATGAGAGACAGCCATGTGTAGCCGCCCTTGTGCGAATAAGTCCAAATCGGACCCTCCAATCCGCCCATGTGTGGCCGCCCTTGAGAAGACAAGTCTGCTTTTGAATTCGGCCACCGGCCACCGGCCATTGACTTCCAACCACCGGCCACCGGCCATTGACTTCCGACCACCAGCCATCGGCCATTGACTACCGGCCACCGGCCAACCAACCGGTTGTTTTCCGAGCACTTTCCGGCCACCGTTCGGCCATAATATTCCGGCGAAAAGGAATATTCCGATGAAAAAAAAAGTCCCTGATTCTTGTCCGTGAAAATTTTGGTTTCTGGTGAGTGATTTTCCTTCACGTACGATCGCTTCTCCTCATAATGGGGGCCTTACAAATGTGCACTTTTCCACAGAAAATTACAAGGGTAAATCAGGCTCCATACTTAACAATCTCCCACTTGGAGACTGATCTCCAAACCAAACCTTTGACTGCTTTCCATTTTGGCTTCTTATCCTTGAATGTCGATTGAAGATGAGCAAAAGCTCAACTTCTCCTTGTTGACCACCTTTGTAAACATGTTTGCAGGATTTTCACTTGTATGCACCTTTCCTAGCTTTAGCTGTCCCTCTTCCAAAAGAGTGCGTATGAAGTGATATCTCACCTCAATGTGCTTTGTCCTTGAATGAAAGACTGAGTTCTTCGCAAGATGGATAGCACTTTGGCTATCACTGTACAACACACAATTGTCTTGTTTGAATCCAAGCTCTTCTAAGAATCTGTGGAGCCACATAATTTCTTTGCTTGCATCCGTCATTGCTACATACTCTGCTTCCGTGGTAGAAAGTGAAACCACTTTCTGCAGCTTTGAAGCCCAGCTTACTGTTGTGCCTCCAACCGTAAACACATAGCCAGTAGTGCTCCTTCGAGTATCTTTGTCACCTGCCATATCTACATCAGCAGACCCTTCTAGAAAAATATCAGTTCCTCCAAAATACAAAGCATTTGTTGTTGTCCCTTTTAGATACCTAAGTATCCACTTCACAGCTTGCCAATGCTCTTTACCTGGGTTGTCCATGAACCTACGCACAACTCCCACTGCATGTGCAATGTCTGGCCTTGTCCAGACCATAGCATACATTATAGAACCTACCGCTGCAGCATATGGAACTTTAGACATATAGGCAATCTCCTCTTGTGTCTTCGGACACATATCCTTCGTTAGTTTAAAATGACCAGCCAAAGGTGTAGAAACTGGTTTTGCATTTTGCATTGCAAACCTTTCTAGTACCTTCTTGATGTAATCTTCTTGAGATAGATTTATTGTCTTCTTTGTCCTATCCCTTGATATTTTCATACCAAGTATCCTCTTTGCAGCACCTAAATCTTTCATTGAAAAAGATTTGGACAGCTCCTCTTTTAGGTCTTTGATGTCCTCATCAAGAGGCCTCCTAAGATCACTCTCCCCTTGGAGGGGAAAGGAAATCCCATAAGCACGAAGTTGTTGGGTAACTTTGGCTTGCAAAGTGGGGTTGCCCATACCTTGTTGCAACCTAGTGACAAGATAATTAACAAACATGGGGGCATCATCATTATCACCTTCATGTGCAAAATCAAAGTCATCAATGCTCATTCTACTCTCTTGGTTATTGTCAGATATGTTAATTAAAATTATGTGTTTACTTATTGTATGCTTTGGCATTTGAAAACCTTTGTTGCTGCTCCTCTTAGCCTTAAGTATCTACACCCACGGCTCGAATGGGTCAATTATAGAGAGTAGTGGAGTGAGTCTAACATAGCGAAGTTGCGAAAGGATAGCTCCTCTCAGACTTCTTATGTCTCAATAATGGTAAAGCCATAGGCAAGTCTAAAAATACTCCATTATTAAGACCAAATCTCCCAAGGTGTGCACCATATCCCACATAGTGGGCTCAATAAAACCGATAATAGATCCCAGTTCCACTTACCCTAATATAATTAACAAAATCAACCATTAATAGGCTACTTAAGAACCTCTCTTCTTAAGCAAGAAAAGAGAATCCAAATGCTCTGATACCAATGTAATGGGCATGGCCTATGAACTTTGAGAGTAGCAAAATTAGGAAATTAGGTCTAGCACTTTTGTGAGATTACCTTGTGAGCATAGCGGGTGAACGTAATTGATGTTAGCAACATAAACATCATACTTAGTTAACTTGGCATGAAGAATACTTTTACAAGAGAGAGAGTTTAAAGGACATGACAATAGTTGAGGACCGGATTCATAGGGAGCATGTCCCCCCTCCAATAGCAATTTGTATTATAGTTTGTCCCATCAAGAGAGACTTGGTACAACACAATCTTTGTGTTCCTTGTGACCTAGATGATGGAATGAAGATGGAAAGCTTCATGCATCACAAAAATAACATAAAATTTTTAGAAAGCATTAATTATCCCAAGGCCTTAAACACCTTCGAAGGTGGAGAGAGAAAGTGGGGAATGAGGGTAGGGAAGAGGAAGAAGAAACATTCCATAGGAGAAAGAAATAGTTCCTCACTTATCATCACTCTTCTTGCTAGCATACATAATAACATAGTAATGAAGATGGAGAAGATGGCAAGCTTAAGCATTGAAGCATGGCTCTTGGTTGGATTTGCATTCCATAGCCAAAAGTGTTGGTGTAAGCTCTCACTTATCACAAGCTTGGAGAAGGAGGTGGAGTTACTCAACTTTCACCAAGGGAGAATGAATCCACAAAATGAGCGTGTGTGTGTGTGTGTGTGTGGTGTATATCCCCCCAGCACCCCCCTTGCTTGCTTGGGGAGCGTTGTAGCTTTTACACATGTTTCAATCTCATTGGACCCCTCTCCCCCTTAGCCAATCACATGCAGCATGCATTCAAGTACATGGGTAGTCTTTGGACAAGTGTCCTCCTTACCCGTTAGAGAGAGAGAGCTTGAAAATATCTAGATATTTGTTGGATGGAGATAGAAGCTCATTGGACCCCTCTTTAGACCAACCAATAGCATTCAAGCACACCATGTGGTTAAGCATAGGGAGAGTCTGACATGTGTCCCGTGTGCCCTTTGAAAAAGGGGTGCCCTTTGGGTGAGTGGAAAGTTAAGTCAAAGATTTCCCTAACTTTGGGACTTTCATGCATAGGAAGCTTCTCAAGCACCTTCCTCATTAAGTTTTTAGGGTCTCTTTTTTACTCAAGCACCTCACCCCCCATGTATGGGAAGCTTCTCAAGAACCTTCCTCATTAAGTTTGTAGGGTCTCTTTTTTATTCAAGCACCTTAACCCCCATGTATGGGAAGCTTCTCAAGCACCTTCCTCATTAAGTTTGTAGGGTCTCTTTTTGATTCAAGAACCTTACCGCCAGTAAGTATGACAAGCACCTCAAGTGCCTTAGTCATCAAGCATGACAAGCACCTCGAGCACCTTAGTCATCAGGCATGCACCTTAGTCATCAAGCACAACAAGCACCACAAGATTAGGTCGGGTTCCCACCTCAACCCTAGGTTGCCTAGGTCAAAGACTTTTAACACTAACTATTGGAGATTTTTAATTACGTTAACCATAAGATATTTTAAGCTCCATTAGATGCACTTTTCTCTTTGATAGACTACCTCCTTTTGGACCCGTATTGAGATGTAACCATCTCTCCTCTTGGTCCGCTATTGAGATAAGTCTAGAAGTGCTTATTGCACATTGCTCTTTGGTAGACCGTCTCCTTTTGGACCCCTACTGAGATGCAACCATCTCTTCTTTTGGTCCCGTATTGAGATAGGTCTAGAAGCACATGTCTTTAGTCTAACTCTTGTTCGCGTTTATTCTCCCACATTAAATGATCTATTTAATATGAGAAAATCATTTGGTAAAGTTAGATATTATATTTTATGACACTCAGTGTGAGGATATAATCGTACAACAAGTGCAACCAAAGGCTTTTTCCTAGGCAAAGGCAACTCGTGCTATTTGTGTCCATTGCAACAAAGCCATTTGTTTGCTTCAAAATTTTACTTGAACGCAGTGATACCACCTATTAAGCTACATCATAGCTTGAAACCCTTTATACAAAGGGCACTAAAGAAGGTCCAACATTGGCACATTGAAAAGGACACGCATAGCAGATGACAAGCTTTCATCCCCATACTGCATGGAAATTTTACTACGCATGAAAAAGAAAGTCAAGATCCCGCATGAACTTTTAGTTACACTGCATGAAAAAGACAGTCAACACCCAAAACATAAAGCTGCAATCATGTGCTTCCAACTTGCCTCTTGTCTTCAGAGACAACTAAACAATCATAACCATTCTCTACCCTTGAGCTATGTAAATATTAGCACAAGGCAGTCACCTCATCATCGACAATATCAAAGTCACACTCATGATCAAATTATTCATCGTCCTCACCAAGAGACCACTCCATGTTATCATCTGATGCAAACCCATGTGCATCCTGCTCCTCCTCTTTTGAGAAAACTAAAAAGCTAGCATTTTGCATGGGTGCATCAAAACCAAAACCTTCAGTTCCATATTGCAGACTCTTGCCAATTGTGGGACGCATGTCTAACCTCACCATCCTATCTTATTGTAGTTTTAGCGAGAACCACGATTAATTTGTAAATCCATGGGACGAAACTGGCTCTATTAGTGCATAGAGGCTACAAGAGGTTGTCAATCTCTCAGAAAATAACAAACAAATCGCATCTAACTCAAGCTACACTCAAGTGACTGAAATCACCAAAAGCCAATTGCTCATCGGCAAACAAATCACATCCGTTACAGCACATGCTTATGGTCTCAAACCCCACTTTAGATCAAGTTCCAAAATCGCGATTATTAATAGCAGTGGATTTTTGACCTAGTCGTTCTCGACCCAGAATGCATCTAAATGCTTAGCAATGATGCCCCAATACCCCGCCTATGCTTAGCTTTTGATTTGAAAGTATAAATTACTAGCTATGATGAAATTAGGTAGCGGGTCGGCGACGCCAAACACTACAAAATACTGTGAACTGCTTACGTCAATGCATAGAGCTCTTACCTGCGGTTGCAATGCAACAAACGTGACTACAATGTGACAATCGGGCAGGGAGTAGGAATCGTGAGAAGGAGAGGAGTGAGCGCCGTTAGCTCAAGCTCTGTATTTCTTATCCAAAACTTAACAAAATCTTTACTGAGTTGGCTTTTATACCTTAGACAAGGTCTAAAATGTGTAATGTCTGATGTCCAAGACCTTTAAGGCTCCACACTTATTGTATCTGCAACCTAGGTACACGAACTGACTTTGCTTTACACCTTGGAACTCTTATTGAGCCCATAACACGTTACAATTATCACAATGGCTAAATAATTTCGGAAATTACAATACATGGCCATTTTGGAGAAATGTGAAAAGTGTGTAACTCCAATCTTCACTGCTTCTTTGTATTTATCCTTGATGTGCAATTGTACTTCTTTGGTCTTTGGTCTTTAGCAGCTTCTGTTAACTGACATTGACTCAGTTAACATTCCCCCCTTCCGATTTTAGTGCCCGTCCTCGGGCATTGTTGAAAATTGTCCGTGGAGGCTGTGGAAGGCTTTTGATTGGGTCTTGATGGGTTGATGGTCTTCATTTGTTGTTGAATTTTTTGATGAGGTTCAGTTTGCTGCAACATCTTGATTGGTCCGAATATGTCTGATGTGAGAGATGATGTTGCATTTGTCCGTTGTAATAGCATAATGAGAAGTCTTCTATTTATTTACGAAAAGTATGTACAAGGGAAATAGAATGATGAGGTTCTAAATTAGGGTCTAATACCTGGATGACCAAAAGAAAAAAAACCCATTGGAAAAGAAGTGCCTTTGGGATACGCGCATTATTGGAGTACTTATTACCATAGGAAATATTAATTAAGTACTCAAAGGATTATTTGCTGATAGATATGGAAATAAAGAGATAGCAAATATGAAAGGGTAGCATGATGGAACATTTGTTTCCTATTGTAGTCCACTCAAGGTGCATAGGTGGAAGCAAAAAAGAGTGTCTAATGGATATGTTCAATTGTGGGACATCCTATTATGCATACACAGAAATGCATGGAAAACAATATGATGTGCAAGAAAGATTTTAAGGGAAAATTCAAAAATATGGTGTAGCTATAAAAGCATATGACATGGCTTTGCAAGATGTCACCCTTTAAGAATGGTTTTCATTGACGAGAATATTTGCTCTCGTCTTACTGTGCACTATGCATGAGTGTTCAACTCTTCCAGGTTGAGCGTAGTCCTATCACCTACAACTCTTACCACAGAGGTTATTACGACTCGAAGCTTTGCGACTAATGCTTTGATCATTTTATGGCTCAACAGCCAGACTCTGACTATGCCAAACAGTGTGTTTTGCACCGTGCCCTCTTGACTCTTTACATTCTTGTGCTTACTACAAATATTTCTTCAGGTAAAAGTAAGCTTGAATCCTCAAAAAGAGGATTAGTGAAGGACCAAGTTGGCATTGAAGGTTTCTTTTTCCATACCTGTTTTATCATCTTTGAATTTGCATTCATGTTGGTTGGGTTGTCCTTCTTTGACTGTGAAGACTCCATTACCTGTTTGATTCTCCAAGTAGGCCCGTTGATAGGAGTCTTTGATGTTGTTGTAGGACTTTGTTCAATGTCGGCATTTGGATTTTGACTAGGAGCATTGGAAGACTAAGGAATCCAAATCTCTTGATGACCTTTGTATCTCCATTGTTGACTTTGTTGAGCTCTAGGTCTTGTTGAGCTCTTGAGATCTTTATGAAGGTCTTGTGTAGTTGCAATTAGCTTATGGTTGAATGGTAGCCAATCTTTGTATAACCTGGGGGGAATTCTTGTCCAAGAGGAATATTCTTTGAGATCTGTCTTTTTTCTATATCCTCTTGAGAGTTGTGGTAGACTTTAGCATCTTTATATGTTGTTCTATTGTATACCTGCTTCTTAGGTATCCTAGGATATTGTCGAGGTTGATACCTTGTGGACCTTCTTTCTTGGGAGGGACTTGAAGTTACTTCATATGCCCTAACCTTCGTTTTGGCACCCATATTTCTCTATTAACTCCATAGTACTCCTGTTCCTTTAAGCTCCATTGTGATGCTATCCATCCCATGTGTTTGTCTTTCTGTGTTGACTCCCTGTCTTTAATCCAAATCAGATCATTGACTTTGATTAAATTGTTTTGAACAAACACTTGCTTGACTTTCCTTTGCTTTCTTGAGTACTTTGGCTGAAATATCTTTGCTTTTCTGGGTATATCCTTGGAGGTTTCCGTTGGGTCAGCACTTGAAGTTTTGAAAGCCTGACTTGCTTGAAGAAGCTAATCCATGAGGGTTCTTTGTGTTGAGATGTCGAGCTCTACACCTTGAGCTGGCATCCACTACGGGTCTTGGCCGCTTATGGCATTTACTCACTGGCGCGTTAGGTGACCGACACGGAGGATCTTTGCCAGTGATTCTACAGCTAGACTACACTTATAGTGCCAGCCTAGTACGCTTCTAGCAAGTTCACACTTAGTGACCGCATGTACATATGTGCTACTTTTCAGCTTTAGCACTAAGTCATTTTGTACTCTCTTTTCTGTGAAGAAGAAGAAGAAGCTTTCCATCTCTGTGTGCTTTGTGCTTGTCTTGTGTAGCTCTCTTGCATCCTCATTCTTTACATGGTATCAGAGCCTGGTGCAGGCAAGAGAGGCTAAGAGAGCAAGAGCATCACAATCCCTTCGTTTGCAATCCACGAGTTTCAGAACAGGCTTTTTCGCACAAGTTTCAGAACAGGTCTCCAAAGTGCAGTATACAGAGATTTACTGTACAAGTACAGTGGTTGTATGTACGCTTGATTGTGGACACTCATTGAGTGTAGAAAGCGTTACAGGTACCACGATAGCAGGTTCAGCAGATTTGCAGGTTTTTGCAGATTGCAGCTATTTTGTCTTACTGCTTCAAGATGTCTGACGGTTTCAGTCAGATTGTTACTTAGAAGCTTGAGAAAAATAACTACCCTGCATGGAAGTTCAGAATAACAAATTTCCTAAAAGGAAAAGGTTATTGGGACTATGTAGAAGGAGACAATGAAAAGGAACCAGAGATTCCCGAGGCAAATGCTACAGCAGAACAAAGGAAAGCTTTGAAGGACTGGCAACAAGGCCAGAGCAAAGTGATGTATTGGCTTTCTATGAGCATCACAGATGGCATGATGGGCTATCTACAGGATGCTGAAACCCCCGCCATTGCATGGAAAAACTTAAGCAGAGTGTTCGAGGTGAACACCAAGGCCAGGAAGCTTCAACTAAAGTCGGAGCTAAATCAGGTTAAGAGGAACAACCTCTCCATCAATGATTATGCTTTGAAGATCAAGAGTATCATTGAGGCTCTTGGATCTATTAAAGTCTCAGTGGAAGACGATGACATTGTTCGTGCATGCTTGGATGGTCTAGGAGATGAGTATGTACATTTTAGGTCTTCCATGAATACAAGAGACGACATCCCTGTGTTCCAAGATTTGATTTCTATGCTTATTCTTGAGGAGAGGAACCTTGACACATCTTCTTCTCATGGCATAAATAATTCTGAACAGGCCTTCTATTCTAACTCCAACAGAGGTAGAGGTAGAGGTCGTGGTCGAGGCCCAAGGGGTTGCAGGGGCCAATTTCTGGAAGTTCAATCAAATCAAAACAATACAGGTGGCAGGGGAAACCAGTCTCAAGGCAGGGGGAGTCAAAGAGGTCGTGGTGCAGGATCAAGCAGGCAGCAACATACTCCAGATAGTAGAGAATGTTGGACTTGTGGTGAAAAAGGTCACATGTCACGTGACTGTCCAAAGGGAAAAGCAAGTAGAAAGAGAGAACAGGGCAACTATGCATCTACTAGCATAGATGCAGATGACAGCAAAAACAAGCGCATGTTTGTTATGCAGCATGTAATGAATACAATGACTGCAGAGAATTGCACCCAAGATGATGTTTGGTATGTGGATTCAGGTGCCTCTAATCACATGACGTCTCGTGGAGAGTGGTTTAGAGATATGCGCAAACCAGATGTGTCAGGCTATGTGCAGACAGGAGATGATACAGCTCACCCCATTGCTCATATAGGGGACATACCTCTAAATACAAAGAGTGGGAAATCAAAGTACTTAGCAGATGTACTTCATGTCCCAAACATTACAAAGAATCTTGTTTCTGTTGGACAAATGGTTGAGCAGGGTTTGCAGGTTCGCTTCAATCCAAATGGCTGTTATGTAGAAGATTTCCAGAATGGCTGTAAGCTGATCACAGAGGGCAAATGTGTGGGCAGAATGTTTACGCTGAATGTAGACATGCCTGAGGTAAAAGCTGCATTATTTGCACAGGGCACAGGTGTTGTGGCTGATGTTGACATTTGGCACAAACGCATTGGCCATGTCAATGAGCAGAGATTGCGCAGCATGCAATCAAAACAGATTGTAAAAGGTTTGCCCAAATTCAAGGTGAATGGTATGCATAAAGTGTGTGTAGCATGCCAGTTTGGAAAACAGTCAAAGGGCTCATTTCCACATGAGCGCAATGTATGTAAAAGGCCACTTGAGGTGGTGCACACAGATGTTTGGGGTCCAACCGATACTGCAAGTATACATGGTTGCAGGTATTATGTCTCTTTCATTGATGACCATACAAGGAAAGTATGGGTCTACTTCATGCGTAACAAAAGTGAAGTGTTTGGTCACTTTCAAGACTTCAAAGTCATGATTGAGAAGGAGATAGATATGCAAATCAAGACATTGAGGTCAGATGGAGGGGGAGAGTACTTCTCCAATGATTTTTCAGATTTTCTACGAATGCATGGTATACACAGGCAGTTTACATGAAGATATACTCCACAGCAGAATGGGGTCGCAGAAAGGAAAAACAGGCACATTGCAGAGGTTGCACGTGCATTGATGAATGAGAAGAACATGCCTCATAATTTCTGGGCTGAAGCTGTAAATACAGTTGTGTACATTATGAACAGGACACCTACAGCTGCGGTGCATGATGTAACACCTGAGGAAAAGTTTACAGATACAAAGCCTGATTTGGCACACTTGAAAGTGTTTGGCTGCATAGCTTACGTGCATGTACCAGATGAGTTGCGTAGGAAATTGGATCCTAAAGCAGAGAAATGTATTCTTGTGGGATATTCCCTTGAACAAAAGGGGTACAGGTGCTACAATCCTACTACACAAGAATTACGAGTGAGCAGAGATGTAGTCTTTGATGAGATGAGCAGCTGGTACAGTAATGCACATGGCACTATTGGGGCTGATGTAAAAGATGATGTGGTTGTACAAAATGTGAGGCCACAGTCACAGGTTTTGAGTGCACCACAAGAGTCCTCTTCTCGTGGCTCTGTTGAGAAACCATGGAATGGTAGACTACGTACGCAGGTTACTCCACCAATAGGTACAGGGAATGTATCACGAAAAGGAAAGGAAAAGGTTGATGAACCTCCCTTTATGGTTGATGCATCATCAGGTTTTTCACATGTAGACATGGATTCAAATGGTTCTGAACAAAGTCTTGATGAGGAATTTGGAATTCCGGCTGTCAGGACACCTGGTGTAAGGAAAGTATAAGAAGATGCTAGAGGGCAAAGGAGTGACCCAGGACCGTGCAGATCTAATAGAGTCAGAAATCCAGTTCAGAAATTGACTTATGATGGGTATCTAGCGCATCACCAAGCCTACATGGCTAAGGTGATACAGGATGTGGAGCCCACATGTTTTGAGGATGCAGTTGGAAATGTGCATTGGGATGATGCAATGAATGAAGAGATGGATGCATTGGAAGCAAACAACACATGGGAGTTGATGCCATTGCCAAGTGGCAAGAAAGCTATTGGCTGTAAATGGGTGTATAAAACCAAGCATAAGGCTGATGGTAACATTGATCGTCACAAGGCAAGGCTGGTCGCAAAGGGTTACGCACAGACATATGGCATAGACTATGAGGAGACCTTTGCTCCAGTGGCAAAGATGACGACTGTGAGAGATGTCATAGCAGTGGCTGCATCTAGAGGATGGATTATGCATCAAATGGATGTAAAGAATGCCTTCTTGAATGGTGAGTTGCAAGAGGAAGTGTATATGGATCAGCCACCTGGTTATGTCGATCCAGGTTACCCAGATTATGTATGCAGACTTCTCAAAGCTTTGTATGGTTTGAAGCAAGGCTCTAGAGCATGGTATGACAGGATTGCCAAGTATCTTGTCAGTATTGGTTTTAGGAGAGCTCATGCTGATCATTCACTCTATGTACGTGAGAATGATGTGGGGATTGTGGTCATTACCATATATGTAGATGACCTTATTATTGTTGGTGACAATGCTATGGAGATTGACCATGTGAAGGGTCTTCTCAAACAGGAGTTTGAAATGAAAGATTTGGGCGAGTTGCGCTACTTTCTTGGCATTGAGGTGATCAAGACTCCAGAGGGTGTATGGCTGTCACAGAGACAATATGCTTTGGACGTGTTGTCAAAGTATGGTATGGCTGATTGTAAGCCGATTTCCATTCCCTTGGATGTGAATGCAAAGCTGAGTGCAGAGAAGGGTGATGTTGTTGAGGATGTCAATATGTACAGGAAGATGGTGGGTAGTCTAATCTACTTGACTATCATAAGGCCAGACTTGAGCTACACAGTAGGCTTGGAGAGTCAGTTCATGCAACTTCCGAGGAAGCCACATTTGGATGGAGTACGACGCACACTTAGGTATGTGCAAGGTACTCTTGACTATGCATTGTTCTATGCAGCAGATGCACCATTAGCATTGTATGGGTATACAGATGCAGATTGGGCAGGTAGCATTGTTGATAGGAGATCTACGAGTGGCTTCATGTTCTCTTTTGGGAGTGCTGCTGTTACTTGGAGCAGCAAAAAGCAGCCTACGGTTGCTTTATCGAGCACAGAGGCCGAGTACAGAGGTGCAGCAGTTGCGGCGTGCGAGGTAGCTTGGCTATGCACATTACTTGAGGACTTGGGAGTGCAGGTGGACCAGCAGATTTTCATCCATTGTGACAACCTCAGCAGCATGCAGTTGGCTAGGAACCCAGTGTTCCATGCCAGGACCAAGCACATAGAGGTCCATTACCACTACGTTCGAGAGCGAGTGTTGGCGGGCGACATCGACTTGGTCTACGTCAGCACAGAGGAGCAGATAGCGGATATCTTTACCAAGGCCCTCGGAGCTGAGAAGCTTCGACGTTTCCGGACTATGCTTGGACTCTGCGACATGCAGAGCTCGAGGGGGAGTGTTGAGATGTCGAGCTCTACACCTTGAGCTGGCATCCACTACGGGTCTTGGCCGCTTATGGCATTTACTCACTGGCGCGTTAGGTGACCGACACGGAGGATCTTTGCCAGTGATTCTACAGCTAGACTACACTTATAGTGCCAGCCTAGTACGCTTCTAGCGAGTTCACACTTAGTGACCGCATGTACATATGTGCTACTTTTCAGCTTTAGCACTAAGTCATTTTGTACTCTCTTTTCTGTGAAGAAGAAGAAGAAGCTTTCCATCTCTGTGTGCTTTGTGCTTGTCTTGTGTAGCTCTCTTGCATCCTCATTCTTTACACTTTGATGTAGAGGCATACGCTATCACGCCTTCTTTGCTAATCGGTGGAAGTTCCACTTTAGCTTTACCTTTGTCTGCAAGATTTTTCTTCTTTACGTCTTGTCTCGATGGCATTCTTTGCTCAATAGCTTTCGTGGTTTCTTTTTGCTATGTTTGATCTACACTTACTATTGTCTGATTTTCTTTAAGCTCTTCTGAAGTTTTGTCTAGTGGAGATTGATCATCTTCAATAAGGTGTGCTTTGATATCAGTCTCCATTTAACTGTGCTTGAGGACTTTGTGCTGTCGTCCACGAGTGACCAATGTTGGTATTCATTCTTTATTGTCTCTGAATACTGCATCTTGTTTTCATTCTATATCTCTAACATCTTATGGGCCATTGGGATTCTCATTAGGATGCTATCTGGCATATCCTTTTTTGTGATCACGTAGAATTGAGTTGTGATGATCTGTGAACTTACGTCAATGGTGGTGGAGATGATTCCCCAGCATTCTGCTCGTTTATTTCTTGATATGCTCACAAATTCAGGAGCATCTTCCAACTATTGTTGTCCACATCTTTTCCAAGTGTGAAAAGACATGAGGTTTTTGTCTAGTTGAAAATCTAGCTTTACTTCTCTTGACAGCTTTTCTTCAGTTTCACCAACAATGTTGCACTTGATCTTCTCAGAATTTATTTTTGTATTGAGTGCTTCTGTGGTGGCGGTGTCTGTGGGTTGAACTTTTTCCACATTGGCATTGCTTTGATCACTTGCTTCTGTTGATGTCGACTCGTATGACTATGATACTGCACTTCTTTGCAATTGTTGAGCATTGTTGTCCTGTATTTGAGTAAAATTTGACCTTAGTAGGTCCATTGTACTGTTTGGCCAAATCTGTTTCTTCAGAGGAGATTTTGGTGGTGACCTTTGTGTAGTCCTATGAGCTGGTATATGGGCCATTCAAACACTGGTTGATCCTTTTTGTATAGTTTCCCTTTTTGGTCTACATAGTGTGCATATGAATTATGTGTACCATACAAAGCTAACATCATTCTGTTTGATGTATCCCTTAGACTCGTGAATGATTGCACACTTGTGCTAGTGGATGCAGAATCATTTGCAAACCTAACAGTCTTTTCACCCTTTGGTGATATCTCGACACCTTTACTAAATTCATGCAAGAATTTGTTGTTCAAAGAATCAATTTTAAGCTTTTCAGGTGCATGCGCTTCTTTATGATGATTTGGAACTTGCAATGTTTTGAATTGGGCTTCTAATGGTAATGCAAAATCATATGATTGCATTAAAAGTGACGAGTTAAATGCACTTACATCGAGATTCACATATCCAATTTACTCTGTACCTTGCTTGGTGGTTGACGTGTTTTTGTTGTCCAGGTTTCTTAAACAATCTTCAGAAAAGTGTCCACCTTTTCGTCCATAATCTGAGCAATATGCCATGACTGGTGGTTTTGTTATGTCAAGATCTTGTAGAGAAGTTTCTGCTTCTATGCTTGCCAAGTTGTCTACATCTTCTTTTAGAACACTAAGCATCAAGCTGTAGATTGCTCCATCTTGACCTTTGTACTGTCTTTGGCTCGGTTCTCCAATTAGATTGGCTTCTATTGGTTGATCTGTTGGATTTGCAATTCTGGTTCTCGATTATAGATCTGACAACCGTCATCCATCTACAATGATCCTGATTGCATATGCACAAAATGGATGCTTTGCTGGCTTATGCAAATTTATGGATAAATACTTGGGTTGACTATCTAAACTTCTATCTGCACTTCATCTTTAAGATTGCAATACCTGGCTCCACTAAAGTCTATGAACATCTGGGAGTTCTCTGAATCTCTCTTGACTCTGATCAATAGGGTCTTGGCTCCTGTGTTGCTTTTGCTGCTCATCAAGTATCTACGGCCTTCTGAATCTGCATATATAACTCTATCTCCATTGTAGCCATATAGCTGTAAAATTTGCTCTGTTGCACTTGTACCTATGTTACCACTGCTACTGGCTTGCTCTGCTGTACTTAAACTCTCAGCTCAAGATGAGTCCATGTGGTAAAAACTATCTCCTAGCAGATTTTGGTATTGATTAGCAAAAACTTCTCTGCTCGAGTTTGATAAGACTGCTTTTTCCAAAGTACTTTTGGCAGTTGATTTCTCTTAGACTCACAAGAGTTTATAAACCCTAGCTCGAAAGTGTCAGAATTGATTGCAACCTTTGAAATGATAAAAATCTAGGCATCGAATAACCTAACTTGCAGATTAGATTGTTATCCATTTTTCCCACTTGACTTGAATTTAGCTCTTGTCAAGCTCCCAATTCTTTGCCTGCAACCTGGTTCTTCAATCTGAGCTAAATGAGTCAGTAATTGAGATTTCCAAATTCTATCCTTGCAAGAAGCTAAAGGACTAATCTGCAACTTGAAAACTGAGTTATCATGTATTAATTTTGATCCGATGGAACCCAAACTTGGCTACTGGCCTTGTATTATGTAGTTCGAACACTATACAAGCTTGAAAGTCCAAAATCTTGTTTCTGGGGCTCAAAAGTAAATAATCTCGATTATTTACTTTTCTCAGTTTCTACACTTTTTAGGCTTGTTTTGTCAAGTAATTACCTTGTTGTGGTCTCTAGACAAGTTTGGTTGAATTTGATGAAGATTTGTCCAAGTTATCAATTGTTTAGTGTTCGCAGACTCTGATTCCAAGAATCTGGCTTAAGTCTCAATTTTGTGATCCAAATTTCACCAAATCTGATTTGTGGAGTCTACTTGATGTGCTTGACCCTGTGGTATACTCAGTGTGCAAAATTTCTCAATTCTGGAGAAAATGTAAATAATCATGATTATTTACTGCGGTTTTTATATATATAATAATAATTTTTAATTTTTTTCAAAAGTAAATAATTGTGATTATTTACTTTTGGCAATTCTTTGCATAATTTTGGTCAATTGAGCATGTACACTTGTTTAACACATCAATATAAGCCTATGAGTCAAGTTTTCACTGAATTTGAACAAGATTTACCAAGTCACACTCAAGTTCTCGACATTCAATACAGATTTCAGTTTTTATCAAGGTATTGGTATGTTTTGTGATCCAAACTTCATGAGACTTCACAAAAGATGTTTGCAATCATGCTTAGAGTCTATGGTAACAACCTTGATCAGTTTTGAGCAAAAGTTAATAATCACGATTATTAACTTTTGACCTAAAATGAACATTTTTTTTAATTTTTTCACTAGACAGTCTTTTTATGATCTATTTTGAGCCTATGAATCAAGTTCAAACTTAATTTGAACAAGATTCAGCAAGCAGACTCAATTTCTCGACAATCGGTATAAATTTCAGTTTTTATCAAGGTTTTGGTCTGTTTTGTGATCCAAACTTCATGAGCCTTCACAAAAGATGTTTGCAATCATGCTTAGACTCTATGGTATCAAACTTGATCAGTTTTGAGCCAAAAATTAATAATCATGATTCTTAACTTTTGACCTAAAATGAACAATTGTTTCAACCTTTTTACTAGATAGTCTTTTTATGATCTATTTTGAGTCTATGAGTCAAGTTAAAACTTAATCTGGACAAGATTCATCAAGTTTATCAACTGTTTCGTGTCCACATACTCTGATTTCAAGAATCTAGCTTAAGTCTCATTTTTGGGATCCAAATTTCACCAAAATTGATTTGTGAGGTCTACTTGATATGCTTAACCTTGTGGTATACTCAAATTTGCAAACTCATCAAGTTTTGAAGCGGATGTAAATAATCACGATTATTAACTCCAACTATATTTTTGTAAGTTTTTATCCCAACTTTGATACATATCTGTTAAGCACCTTTAGTTAAGGTCAGTAGCCAAGTTTCACCAACTTTGGATAATTTTTGGTCAAATGGTCATCAATTATCTGTCCGCAGGACTAACTTTGCAATTTTAGTCACAATTTTCTATCCAGGGATCCAAATCTTACCAAATTTGGTTTGTGGGCTTATTACAACATGGTAAAACTAGTGGTATTCTAACTTGGTCAAAAAAGTTGAAAAATAGGGCAGATGTAAATAATCGTGATTATTTACAACTGATAATTTTTTTCATCTTTTTGATCAAGTGATCATGTAAACAGGTTTATCACATCAATATAAGCCTATGAATCAAATTTCATCAAGCTTGGAAAAATGTTTCTCCAATTTATACTAGAGATTCAAAACATCAGTACAAACTTTAGTTTTTACCCAATTTTTTGCGAGTTTGGTGATCCAAATCTTTTTGTGCCTTTACAAAAATTGTTTGTACACATGTAATGAGTCAATGTATGAACCTTGGTCAAATCTGAGCTAAAAGTTAATAATCGCAATTATTAACTTTAGGTCCAGAACTGACACTTTTTTGAACTTTTTCATTGGACACTCTTTTCATGATCTATTTTGAGCCTATAAATCAAGTCAAAACTTAATTTGGCCTAAAGAGTCAAGAAAAAGTAAATAATTTGAATTTTGGCCAACTCTTGAAATTTTTACCTCAAAGTGTCCTTGAGCTTACCCACTGGTTCATACAACTTTTAGGCTCACTCTCCAGTTGGATTGAGTGAGTGTGGAGTCTTTTCGTGCTATTTCTAGCCGTAGACCTAAAACTCTGCAACTTCATATAAACAACTCACAGATGATTCGTTTGGAGTGAGCAATGTTCTGAAAATCCACCTCGGATCCTACTTACCCTACTCCTAGTTTTTCTTGCAATGGGGTTGTGGAAAGTGTCCAAAAACACTCGTTTTCTTGTTTTTTACGATTTTCAGAGCCTTGATCTTAAGACTTGTTTCGTCTTTCAATCATTCTCCAAATCCTAATCTAAATCTACAATCCTACAATCCTAAAGGCACTCAGTAAGTACGGTTACTTCCAAGCTACCTCTACATAGCAAAAGACGACAATCTTAAGCTATACGGTTTCTAAAAAGAAATTCTTACTCTAGGTGAACCTAGAGGAAGTTAATGGACAACTACACAAGACGCTCGTGTTTTCCCTAGTTTAGGTCTCTTCGATCCCCGGCAACGGCGTCAAATGTGGGATGCATGTCTAACCTTAGCCAAGGTCTAAAATGTGTAATGTTCGAGGCGCCACACTTATTGTATCTGCAACCTAGGTACACTAACTAACCTTTGCTTTACACCTTGGAACTCTTATTGAGCCCGTAACACGTTACAATCATCACAATGGCTAAATTATTTGGGAAATTACAATACATGGCCATTTTGGAGAAATGTGAAAAGTGTGTAACTCCAATCTTCACTGCTTCTTTGTATTCATCCTTGATGTGCATTTGTACATCTTCGGTCTTTGGTCTTTAGCACCTTCTGTTAATTGAAGTTGACTCAGTTAACACCAATTCTTCAAGTTCTCTTTTCCAAGAAGAATCATGATAAACAACCTGTGCCAGAATAGATTCTTGGAAATCAGAGAATTCAGCCCTGTCATCCTCTTGTTATGCTGTCTCTCGTGAAGCTGCTTGAAATGCTTCTTGAGAAGAATGCAGGTTTTGAATTTTCCATCACAAAGGTTGCACACATAGCGTTTCACAAGGCCTTTCTTTTTTAAAATGTCTACCTCTTTTCCGTTGCACCTCTATTCATGCACCCAATTTGGGACATGCATGAAATCATGGTGGTTTGCATATGCCACCATCTCAACCATAGAGCCAAACTGTGAGGCAACAAGTCGAAGGTAGAGACCTGCATAGCATGGAGATGATGTTAGCGATTTATTGTCAAGGTCCGAGAACATAGATACTGTCGCAATCTTGAAAAGGAGAATTATTGTATTCACTGCTTGATTGTCCCTGACTAAGAGGGTCACATAACCTAAAGAGGATAAATTTCCAAAGATATGATGTAATCCATAGTCAGCAGAAACAACCTCATGCAATCTATCAGCAGTTTCACAATACTCCCTTGGAGACCAGAGAAAACATAGGTATGGCCTAGATTGGCCAAGCACATGCCCTAAATCATATCCACAGGAACGTGAGAGAGAGAGAGAGTGATCGACTCAGAAAGGTGGAAAGTCCTCAAGAGCAAGCTCAACGTGGACCATCCTCCCAATTTTAGGCGCTCTTGGATTGAGTCTTGCGATGGGGTGCGCGCGCACACACACAGAGGATAGAACTCAACAGTCTACAACGACAAGCCTCACAAGAGAGCTAGAGCACAACACATCTTCAACTAGACAAAGGAAAACGACATTTCACATATAATAAACCCATCATGTCACACATGCAAAGCTTCAATGCACCGCAAGCGGGTTGGGGAAAAAATTCTAAACATACAAAACTCCTTTTTTAAAATTTTCCAAGAGGAAAATTTAGGAAATTAGGTTTATTTATTGGGATTTAACACCATTTTTCTCTAGTTTGGGGTGACATTTCTCCTTTTTCCCTTGCCTTCAACTGACATTTTTGAAACTAACAAGGTGAATGGTCACATTGTTTTGCTAAAACAATTTAATGAAATGCATACATGTGAAGTTGTTAAATTAAAGGCTTTTTATCAAGTTAAAATATGAAAAACAATTCAATCGATTGGCATCTTAATTTTTTAATGAAATGGAGCCCATGATCTTAAATGAAAGGACTTTTTCACAGACTAAAATAACAAAAAAAAAGTGGAAGAAGACAAAACGATTGTGTGAGACCCAATTTTCAATGGTCCTCTTTAAAGAAAGAGGTACACAAATGTCAACACTTTTCACAAAAACGTAAAAAAAATATTAAAACAAGCAAAATGTGCACATGTACTCCATACGATCGACTTGCATCCACGCTCCACAATTTGCACCAAAAATCCACCCACCCTACTATGGCCTTCTGCAGGCCAAAAACGACTTATTCAACAATGCACTAAGGAGAACATTCATCAAAGTTTGATCCCCATGATGTGAAGTATGTATTGACTATTGAAAATTTCTATAATATTTTAATTAGTAAAATAATATTTCATTTCACAATATCATAGAAGTTTTATTTCATTGAATTGTTTTATTATCTTCTATCCTTATTTGATCTCCTTTTTTACATGCTAAAGGCCTTAGTATCTATATGGGTGAAGGTTGTCCAAATTTAGTTGCTTGACATGTGTACTTTTAAAATTTGAAAAACAAGAAGCATTTCCTTTCAAATGCTATTTCCCAAAGATGCTTTCATTTTTGGCCTCTAAAGGCCTTTGTATCCATATGGATGAAGGTCCTTCAAATTTTGTTGCTAGACATGTGTCCCCTAAAAGAGCCTTAAAAAGTCTTGAAAGAATTGAAAAGAAAGAAACCATGTCCTTTCAAATGATCTTTTCCAAAAGCTGCATTCAATTTTTCAAAAACAAATTTGAAGGGGATACAACAAATGATTGGAAGTTTGAACATAATAATTTTTTTAAAACTTTTGATTTTTTATGTACCATTGATTATTTTAAAATTGACTAAATTCTACAAAAGCATGGCACATTGAAAATAGGCAATAACACCTCTTTATATAGAATAAAAGTCTTCTAGTTTTTCAAATGCAAGAAGCTTTTCATTTTCTACAGCCTTCACTCTTGTATTTTAGATGGAGTTTTTATTTTTTCCAAATTGTGGAGATCTAATCACTTTACAAAACTAAAAATCTACATTTGTTCCAGCTACTCGGTCCAAAACCCCGAAAACCCATTTATTTCTCAGATTCAGGTTGGCTCTCTGAATTCTAGAGGAAAAGAATCCTCCCTCTACCTCCTCCGCATAGAGCTTCACCACCTCTCTATCTTTATCTCTGCCATCGCCTTCACATAGACGGTTTCTCTGTGTGTTTTCGCCATCAAGCTCGTACATATCAAATGTCTCTCTAGCTGTGCCCTTAGTCTAGGCCATAGCTCTCAACCATAACTTCAGACTCGCTAAGGCTCTTTGTATCTTCCACCATAAAGCAGAGTTTGTTCCTAAGCAAGATGCCTAGCATCAGATCATGCCTTCATACCACGCCAAGGTGCTCTGTATCTTCCATCACAAATCAAATTTTGTTCCTAATCAGGATGCATAGCATCACATCCTTACAAAGCCACTAAATTTTGTTGATGAAGCACCATCGTCAAGGACCCCCTACATCTAGATGGCTACGATAGCAAAAGAAAATCTCTCTATCTCCATTAGGCTTGGCTCTGACATACGACATTGAGATGACTGCAATAGCAAGAAAGTCCTCTTTGTCTCTGTTGTTCTTGGCCCCAACAAACGTCATCTCTCTCTCTCTCTTGGTCTTGGCCCTGACACACGTCATCTCTCTCTCTCTCTCTCTCTCTCTCTCTCTCTCTCTCTCTCTTGCACGTTCCATTTCCTCACATTTTCTCCTCAAAGCCCTGAGGGCATCTTTGTAGATTCCTATCCAAACAAATGGATTCAAAACTGTGCAAACTTACTCACTTTGAAATTAAGACATTTAGTGAAGAGTTTTGATTTTTTATTGTATCCAATAAGAACAAAAAAAATACAAATTTCATTTCAGTCAAGGCAAAAAAAGTGAGGCAAGTTAAGGCAATGCTCCTTGTGCATGCCAAAAATGAGTGAATGTGAGATTTTTATCTCATGTTGTAAATTTTTTTGTTTTTGCCATACTCACAATTGTGAGTATATGATTTGTTAGATGGTTCAAAAGTTGGACACTGGTAGTTCCAATGAGTGAATGTGAAATTTTCATCTCATGTTGTAAATGTTATCCACTAGTAGTCTCAGATTGTAAATATTAAATCAAACATCCTTTTAAAATTGATTTTTAAATCTCTCTCTCTTCTCCACACACACACACACACACACACAAAGTCATCTCATCAAATATATTAACTAGGTACAAAAAAAAAATCTTCAATATGTTTCGATGATTTTTTTTGAACAAGTACTTTTATATGATGACATGTATGATTCTTTCAAGATCCAATCTCCCTCCATGGCAGATAAGATAGAGCAAGATGTATTGTAATGAGGCATGCTTATAGGTCTCTTTAGATGAGGTTTTCTAAGAATTCATAGGCAAACAATTAATAGCTCAAAGTCTTTTAAAATATGTATTTCTAAGCTTTGTGAGTGACTTTTCAATCAAAATAATAGTTATCCATTTTTATTTTTTGTACCTTAATTGCTATGGCTAAAGTTTGTGCATTTTTAATCATAAATAGAAATTAATAGATAAAATTTTATAAATCTACCCTTTACATTAAGAGCTAAGTAAAATGTTTCTTTTAAACACTATCCTCTCTCTCTCTCTCATTATTATAAATTTTCGCCTTTTTAAGATAGAATTTTAACTCTCATGACCCCTTAATAGTCACTTTTTTGCCTTTTGAAGGCCCATGTGAAGATTTCACCTTGTTTTTTTACATGCCGAAAGAGACTTTAAAGAACAAAGTATTAAAGAGTATTCATAGAAGTTGATCCATATTCTTTTTTAGAACAAAAGATTAAAGAGTGTCCATAATGGGCATAGGTATACAAAATTAGCTTTGCTGGAGCGCCCGCCCTGAAGCCAAATTATCCCTCAGGGATCCCGGACCAAGCGCAAGTGGGGACTTCTCAACATTGCAAGTCACCTCTTGATGATCTGTCCCATTAACCACACAAATATTTACATTTGATTATTATAGTTTGATGTTTATACGAGAACGCTAGAGAATCTTTGTCTTTAGGCTTTAGCCATCCTTTATGTAACAAACCACTAAGCTAAGAGGCCAGGTCGTTGATAGCAACTTGTGTACTTGTCGGTTATCAATCATAAGGTGGAGTGAAATTGGATAGCCAGAGTGTTTTTGGGCACTCAACAAAAAGAGAGGCGCACAGACAACAAAGTAACAGAAGTATTGATTCAATATTTGTTTCAAACTATGTCACTTGTAAAGAGTCGTTTTATTTAAAGACTTCACAAATATTTATTTTATTGAATGATTAAAATGATTTATTATTTTTTGGGCTTATCAAATCTATCTTTTTTAATAAAAATGTTAAAATTTTTTTAAAATTTTAATGTGTTTTTTATTTTATTTCTTTTTTATTTTATTTTGTTTTCGAATAATAATATGTAATGTTCACCTTTCCATTTATTATTTAAGTGAAGACTTTTCTAATATATAAACCATTCGAGATTATGGTTGGATTCACAAGAGCCGATAAAAGACATTCAAAAAAATTTGCCTTCACCTTGGAGGATTTCCATTGGCATAAAAGAAAATCACACTTCTCTAGATCCACAAAAAAATTAGCAATCCTTCTCTCCCTCAGAAGAGCAATTCTACCATCCATTTTTTAGCATGACACGTGGATCGATGTGATTGGATTGAATCCAAAAACTACGTACTCAACAACACTACCAGTACACTACAGCTCATTGGACATTAAAATTGTACAGAATAAATTTTATAGAGGTACCTCCATCCCTTGGGAAAGAAGAGAGAGGTGGGAGAAAGAGTACGAGGCTTTTTTTGCGAACTCTTGTGAATCTAACTTGTGTATGCATAATGTATGTATAATGAATAATGTAATGTATATCTTTATTTTTATTTTTTTGTTTTTTTTGTTTTCAAATAATAATG
Organism: Adiantum capillus-veneris; assembly: GCF_014529385.1. Taxonomy (NCBI): domain Eukaryota; kingdom Viridiplantae; phylum Streptophyta; class Polypodiopsida; order Polypodiales; family Pteridaceae; genus Adiantum; species Adiantum capillus-veneris. The sequence continues at coordinate 127,103,425 of NC_140944.1, forward strand.
TGCAATGTGCATCTTTCACTTTATTGTTTAAGTGGGGTCTTTTCTAATATATATACAATTTCTCATTATATATGTATAATGGATAAAGTAATTTTATATTAAAACACAAGAAAAATTTCATGTAATTTTAAGAACTCCTTAAAACTTACTTTCTAGAAATCTCATTTAAACTTAGCTTACCAGGCCTTTGTGCCTCTTCACCTTGTCGTATGAAAGCATTCCACTCTACACTTCCACTTGTTTTCAAGAACCTCTTCCTTGGAAAACTCATCCCATTACCAATCTCCAGTGCATGCCCAAAATATAATTGTGACATTATTAATAAAATCCCTTGACTTGGCCAACCATAGCAAGCACTTGTCTTCTTTGACTTTGGATCTTCTATTGACGCACTCTCTACAACGCTCATCCCCCCTTAACTTCAACATGTCTTAGTGGCACATGGCTTAGCTTGCATATTAGTGCCACATGGAAAAAAAATTTCCTTTTAATATTTCTTCTAGATATTTGTGGAGGTATTGAAATTTGTGTACCTTTCTCTTAAAAGAGGGCCATTTAATATTGGTTTAGTCATTATTTTTTATGCTTTTGAAATATATTGTAATCTAGAAAAGTCATTGTTACACTTGTTTTCAAAAATTGCAATACTCTATTATGAAAAACAAGGTGAGGACTCACGATGGCCTGTTGAAGGTAAGGGGGGAGAAAAGATTTATCAAAGTAGGTCTTAATCAGTGTTGCAGTTGTATTGTTTTAATATAAAATTGTATTGTCCATATACATACACAATTACAAACTAGGAGTTCGAGAACAACTTACTGGTCCATTTGACCCCGACCATTGTCTTTAGGGATGGATTATGCTATAAACATCCTGCCTAATGTCTTGTTATTTAAGGACTTATTTTTAATGATTTCATAAAAAAAGGTAGGTTTACATACATACACGCACATATATGTTTAATAAACATAAATACATAAATATATATATGTGTGTCTGTATGTAAACCTACCTTTTTTTATGAAGGCATTAAAAAATAAGTCCTTAAATAACAAGACATTAGGTAGGGCGTTTATAGCATAATCCATCGTTGAAGACAATGGTGGGGGTCAATTGACCAGTAAAATGTTCTCAAACTGCTAGTTTGTAATTGTGTGTGTATATATATATAGAATTTACTAGAATTATTTAAGGTGAAGCTTCACTTTAGCATTCTAAAAGAATAGAATGCAAGAGAAGTCAAGCCATGTGAGGATGCAAAATGAAAGGTGAAATAAAAAGAACCATTTAATATTATAAAATTTAAATAACATTTAAGGTAAGTCTCAATCATACCATTTTTTTATTTTCTTCTAGTCAATATCTGCTACTCGCAAATGGCTTATATATTATGAAGGGGCCCCAATAATAAGGTAAATGGTGCACATTGTACACCAGTGTTTTGAAACAAAATAAAACAAAAAGGAAGTAAAATAGAAAGACACATTAAAAATCAAAACAATAGAATATTTTAATGCTTTCAAATAAGCATAGAAAATAATTAAACAATTTAGTGAAGTGATTTTTTTAAAAATCCTCAAATGAGAGAATCGTTTATCAATACCTCAGTGTTTGAGAAAGGTGTGTCTGAGCTTAAGCTTAAGCCGATTGAAAATCAAGATTGGCCGGTTGCAAAGGATGGTAAAGGGAGAAAAACCCGATAAAATATACTAAAAATAGTTTAAATATTTTGCAAATTTGAAATTTTGTACTTGTATTTCTAGTTTGTATTTGTATAAGGAGGAAACTTGCCGCTTAGACAAAAAGACTTTCTCGAAGACTGCATCATAAGATCAAACTCCTATGAATATTTTGTTTAATGTTTTGATCTCTAAAGTCATTTTCAAGAATGCAGATAAAGTAAATGCTGCCTTGGAGAATAGCTTTCTATTCACAAGACTTTTGAATCCCTTAGGGACACTTGTCTCTCAAAGAAGGTGTAAGGAAATAATTGAAGGGATAACAAAGTTATTTTACAAAGACCCTTGTCATGTGGCGTTCATCCAGCCAAAGAATCCAACAGCCTCGGTGTTGCAACAACCTTGCACAATGAACCCTATGGCCTTCCATAGGCCAAAAAAAAAAGGCTAATGTCACTTTTTCATCTTCCCTCTTATAAAGAACCCTCTTCTTATTAAATTCATCTAGTAGCATTATGTAGGCTACAATGAACTTTCATCTTGTTTTTAGAAACCAAAACTTTAAATTACTAAAAAGGAGGGTTACAATTTGTAGATCGAAAGTCACCAATCTTGTTGTAGACTCATTAACAAAAAACAGAACGTTCTAGGAAGTAGCCGACTCGTACCCTTATAATCAAGGTGGTTAAGACTTGCAGGTTGCAACAAGTCTTCTTGTATAACAGAATATTGATTAATACGTTAGTAATGGCATCATGATGTCCTTTCCCTAACAAAAATTGCAACAAAATCTTCTTTCCTTGATGATCAATTCCTGGGATATTGCCTAGGTTAATTGATCTATTACAGGTGCATTATGAGGCCAAGAGGAGCAACTCTACTCTGTTTTTGAAGTTTCCTTGCAATAAATTCTCCAAGACACAGCTCTTAGTCCAACATGAGTACACCGACATGCGTAGGTCCATTGACAAGGCTAAGTGCCTCATGCCTAGATTCTAGTATTATAAGCATAGCTTTTGTATATGACATAAAAACTTCATGAAACTTCTTGAGCATCTTGTTAGGATATGTGGACTCATGCCTAGATTCTAGTAGTATAAGCATAGCTTTTGCATATGACACAAAAACTTCCTTGAACATCTTCTTAGGATAAGTATAAAACTCTAAGAGTCATATTTGAGTTGAAAATGCTAAAAGTAAAAAATTAACTTTTTCAAAAAGATCCTTTTTTATGTAAAATTGTAATCTACTACATAACTTGGGCCAGTAATAAATGTGGTCAGACGTTATGTAAGAAACATAGACGTATGACAAGTTCATAACATACCTATTGAGGGATTTTTCAAAGAAATTTGAGTCGTTCAAAAAAGAATTGGTCTACCATTGAGTCAATTTACTTAAACTATACGCATTTTACCAAATTAGTCTATAAAGATGGCCATGCAAAGACAACTTCAACCCTAGATTTATTTTCTCGACATTTTTTTTATCAACTCATACTATGTGTTGAGCGTATTTCCTTGCAAGGGTTTTTTTTGTTTAGACATCTAGATAGCTACTGATGTTTTTATTATACAAAAACAATTTAAAACCACAAATGTGGCTATTTTTCTACAAGACTAGTCTTAAAGAAATAAAAACTTGTATAATTTTAAAAAAATATCAATATTGGTTTTGAAAAAAGCTCCTTGAAAATTTAAACTAAATATATCTTCAAAAAAGATTAATAAATAACAAAATCTCTACAAAAATTACCTCTTTTTGTTATCTATACTATATATGAAGCAACTTAAATTTTTCAAGGAAGAAGAGGGAATCCATGTGTCACACTCTAGTTTATTTCAAAAAAGAACTTTAGAAATATCTATTTTGAAATGCAAAAGTGAAGGGTGGAAAATAAAAATATTGTACTCTATCTATATTTATATTATTTGTAGACTTTGACAAGGCTATGGAGTTTCACTCCAATCCTCAAATTTGAGATGTGACAACTTTTGTTTTACAAAACCATTTGAAGGGTGGAAGCTCTACTTTGCATTTTGAAGGCCATAAAGAACTTCCCTTTCCGTTTTACACAAATGCACACTTAGCCTTGAAATTTATACTCGAAATTTTGAAGCTTTCACGCATCATATAACGTTGAACTAAAATCTTACACTTGGTACCTATATGTATTATTGTCTTTTTGGTCCCGAGAATGTGCACATTGCACATTGTAACTTTGCACAAAGGGACATAGTCGGATGGTCTTGGAGTTGAATCGACACTACCTACACCTAATGTGGAACAACATAAGCGTGCTCAGGCTGTGTGTGTGTGTGTGTGTGAGAGAGAGAGAGAGAGAGAGAGGGATTTCGAATATGGCTTATCAAAAATAAAATTTTCAATTGAAGAAATTTTAAAATAAATAAAGGCAAAATAAATCTCTTTTGAATTTTAGGTCAAAATTTAAAGAATTGATGATATTTGCACTAAAACTTGTCAAATTTTTGTCGATTTTCTTTAAGGAAAGCATGGAATCTAGCTAGAAATTTTCAATTTTAGTAGTAAAACTACATTAAACCTTGGTTTATTGCAAACATTGGGAATCTTTTTTTTTTTTAATAGCAAAACTCACAATTGCGAGTGAATTATATTGAATAGCCCAAAAAATTACAAGGTCTTGTCATGCTCTTGTTAAGCCATGACAACATCTACGGACCATGCAAACATTGGGAATCTTAAACAAAGAGCCATAGTTGGATGGTCTTGGAGTCAAATTGACACTTCCTACACCTAATGTGGACCAACATGTGCGTGTTGAGGCTATGTGTGTGAAAGATCGAGGGGAGACTGAATGCCGGATCCTCCTCCCAGCCAACCGTTTATAGGAGGGCCCATGGTGATTTTCCCTAAATGGATCCCCTATCCACACCTTTAGTCCGGCCGTTGGCCTAGGTCCCTGACCCCCCTAGGTCGGGCCGTGCCCTTTAGCCCTTGGCCTGGCATTACTCCCCCCTTGGAGAAGTGTTTTCATCCGCAAAAACAAAAGGGGAGAATCTTCATAAAAACACTAATGTTTTCCATAGTGGCATCCCTCAAGGAGCCAGTTGTTTGTGTGACAGAAACACGATTCAGTAGGAGGTCCAATGAAATCAAGAATAATCATCTCAATAGTGCACATTGTTGTCCATTTGCAACCCTCTTGTGTTACCGGCTCCAATCCAATCATAATATGTAGACTCCATTTAAAACGCATATGAGCATGCTAAATAAGTTATCACAACAAAGATGTACCCAAAAGAGTACCACTTTCCATAAAAGTAAATTTCTTACATAACTCCTCAGTCAAGTTTAAGTCCTTGATTTGTTCTCAAATTTCATCAGTAAACAACCCAAAACTAGTGTTCAAGATTGAGAACCTGACTTAAACATGAAGGGACTAAATTGAGTCACAAACATGCTTTACCTTATTGTAAACAACTCCAACGAGAAGATACATTCTTGCTAATTGGATTGCTTGGTGCTAATGTACGTGCTTTACATATCCTTTAGCACAAGACTACACTTGTAACTTGTAATCTGCCTATCCTCTTTAGATTCTGGCAGTATTGAGATGTGCTTTTCCCAATGGTTTACAAACAGTCGTCCTAGATGACTATTAAACGGGGATCATAATATCATACAACATTGTTGAGCAAACAACAATGTCGTGAAGAACCATCTTGGTTAACTTGAAAAATCCACAAGCACCCAAACCAAGCCATGACCTCTATTGGTGATTGGTAGATCCAAAAGTAATCTCATAGAGATACTGCACATAGAGTGCAAATGCTTCATAAGCAACAAATTGATGAATATGCATGTCATCACAAATCATCCTTTGCTAAACACTAGGGCCTATAACACCTAGTGTGCATGCATTTAGCAAAGAACAGATCCGAACCTGTATATCCATGATCATCCTTGCCAATACTGATGGTGAATGTGATGCTCCTAGCACACATTAAAGAGGAATGTAAATAGTTTGGAAAAGAAACTAAATAATTTCTATTGCAATTATTTGCAAGCCTTGTTAAAACGTTTGAACCATAGTAGAAGGTGAAACATTAATCACTTCTAAGTACAAACAATGAAACCTTTTCATTAACAACTCATAGCCTTGCTTATAGCATAAATAACCATCTATGATGTTGTTTAGCTGCACTTGTACCTTAACAAGTCATGCTAAGTATCCGACAATTTTTGGCCACCAAAATTTCTCCTGATACGTCATGCTGAAAATGGGCTAGAAAACAGATATGACCAGCACCTAGGGACTTTGTCATGACAAAGTATTTTAGGTCGTAGTGTCGAACATACATTGTTTGCATTATGCAACTATAGACCCACTTGTAGGGTTTATTTGGCACATGCTGGACCACATGTGATACAACATGGTCTAGGGACTCAAGGAATTTGGTTTAGCTAGTGTGGAGAAAAGATAATGAGGGTCCCTCTCACTCCCGTCGTAGAGTTTTTTCAGTTATCTCCACGCACAAGTACATCTTGTAACGTCATTTAGAACATACATGAGCATGCTAAACGAGTTATTACAACAAAGATGTACCCGAAAGAGTATCAATTTTCCATGAAAGTAACTTGCTAACATAACTCCTCAACCAAGTTTAAGTCCTTGATTTGTTCTCAAATTTCATCATAGTAAACAACCCCAGAACTAGTGTTCAAGGCTGAGAACTTGACTTAAACATGAAGGGACTAAATTGAGTCACAAACATGCTTTACCTTATTGTAAGCAACACCAACGAGAATGATACATTCTTGCCAATTGGATTGCTTGGTGCTAACGTACGTTATTTGCATATCCTTTATCACAATACTATACTTGTAACTTGTAATCTGCCTATCCTCTTTGGATTCTGATAGTATTGAGATGTGCTTTTCCCAACGGTTTACAGACAGTCGTTCTAGATGGCTGGTAAACGGGGATCATAATATCATACAACATTGCTGAGCAAACAACAATTTCCTGAAGAACCATCTTGGTTAACTTGCAAATCCACAAGCACCCAAACCGAGCCATGACCTCTATTGGTGATTGGTAGATCCAAACGTAATCTCATAGAGATACTGCACATAGAGTGCAAAATGCTTCATAAGCAACAACTTGATGAATATGCATGCCGTTCCAAATCAGCTTTTGCTAAACACTAGGGCCCATAATACCTAGTGTGCATGCATTTATCAAAGAACAGATCCGAACCTGCATATCCATGATCATCCTTGCCAATATTGATGGCGAATGTGATTCTTCTAGCACACATTAAAGACGAATGTAAATAGCTCAAAAAAGAAACTAAATACTTTCTATTGCAACTATTTGCAAGCCTTGTTAATGTTTAAACCATAATAGAAGGTGAAAAATCGTTTTCATTAACAACTCAAAGCCTTGCTATATACATAAACAACCATCTGTAATCTTGTTTAGCTTTACTTGTAATCTCCTACAATTTCTGCCACCAAAATTGCTCCTGATACGTCATGCTAAAAATGGTCTAGAAAACACATATGACCAACACCTAGGGACTTTGTCTTGACACATACTTAAAATACTGGGCGCCAGTGTCAGTCCAGACACTCATATTCTCCACATGTGGAATATGTATCATGTAAGGATCTCTAAAAAAGGAACATCCTTCAAGTACAAAATGTACTTGTCCGTGGAGGTAACTGCAAACACTCTACGATGAGAGTGAAAGGGACCCTCATAAGCCTTGCTCCACACTGGCTAAACCAAACTCCTTGAGTTTCTAGACCATGTTTATTTTTTCTATACGGTTTGCAAAAGATCTCTTTTCTCTACAAAGAAAAGTGCTTGGGAAGACTTCGTACGAAGCCGTTGTACAAAGAGAAGTGCTTGACAAATTTCATACGCATCAAGGCTTCTTTATTGTGCAAAGATATTATCGATTGACTTTAGATCAACGCTAATGGCACACATCTTTAGCACTACATGGATATACGCTCACAGTTTATGCAACGCTCCATTATGATGTCTCCATACCAGTGTCATCGTGCAAGGCACATATAACAAAGGCTCAGATGGTTGAGATTGTCATTGAATCCAAAGTCTTGTTATTATATTTTTTGCTATGTATGCATGGCATACTAGTACGATGGTCGCACAACACACATCATTGTATACGCTTCTGCTATAACACTAACTAACTCGTCAAGGACAAGGTAAGTAATTGCTATCTTAAAATAATTTTTTTTGTTATTCTAAAGCAAGTGCCATATTTAAAGTAACCTTGATACAATCACGATCACAACAAGGTCACTGAGTCAATATGTGACTTATGGTACCTCTCTTTACGAGGGCATGGTCCAAGTACATAGTTGTATGTTTAAAGGATAAGCTAAAACACAGACATGGTCTTCATGGGATCATATGCAAGGGGCATGCAACACATTATCTCTCTCTCTCTCTCTCTCTCTCTCTCTCTCTCTCTCTCTCTCTCTCTCTCTCTCTCTCTCTCTCTTCCCGCATTCCATGCGGGAAAGGTGAAACTAGCTGTCAACATGATTTTATTGAAATCTTTCTATGATAATACGTTAACAGGAAGGGCTACAAGCTAACAAGAAGGGATACAAGACAACAAGAAGGGCTAAGAACCATCTATTACCACCTATTTGGGCATGGCTAAGAGCCATCTGTTGGTAAATAGACAAGCAAGAGTCTTGCCATTAGTGATTTTTTGGACATTATTTTGACACTACACACTTTAAGTGTGACAGTCAAGTTAAGTTTTTGAACGTCTTAAACTCATCAGGGCTTATCTCTATGAATGTGTATGGATGAAGCCAGCATGTTGACAGCACAACTGTTCACAAAAAACCACGATTATGGATTTTTGGGTATCCAATTTCAGTGGAGCTCCTATTAACATTAAGAGTGCCTTTATGAGTACAGTTTTGGGATAAGACCCAGCTCGTGATTACTAAATCATTTAGTAGGGTTGATGGTCAATTCTTGGACCCTTCACCCTTGCATTTTCAAGGAAAAAAGTCCACAGACTGCCAAGGGGTAGTTGAAAAGTTTCAACTTCCAACAGAATGTCGTTCCACCCACAGGACAACCCAATGGGGGGCCACAAACATAGGCCAAGGGCCGACCGCTAGTTAAGCAGTTTTTATACAAGGTTTAACAAAGGGGTCTGACAATGTTGATTGATTTTAACCAAAGGGTCTCGATTGCAAAGGCAACACCCAAGGTACATGTGCAATACTACTTGCATTTCACTAATTTTCAATTAGTGTTCCTAGGCCGTTGCAAGCGGGAAATTTGGGCATGTGCCTTTCATTCCGGATAAGTGAACACTATGTTTCACCTACAGGTGATCATCTATTTTTATTTTTTTTCTTTTGGTTTGCTTTTCTACGTAGAATGCATAAACTATGTTGGCTCTTCAGAGCAATGACACGGTCATTAAGAGCCAAGTAATTTGGACTGTGGTGTCCAAAATAAGTTTTGGCATTATGCAGTTATAACCCCGCTTGTAGGGTTTATTTGGCACATGTTGTCACATGGGATACGACATGGTCTAGGGACTCAAGGAGTTTGATTTAGCCAGTGTAGAGCAAGACTAATGAGGGTCCATCTCACTCCGATCATAGAGTGTTTATTTTCTTCTTAGGGGCTCATTTTGTATGGGCCTTTAGTCTAATGTTTCTATTCAATGGTTGCGGCTATTGATAATAACTCATTGAATCTATAGTTTGGGCTTATAACAAATTGAATGTTGCTCTTGTCACCCATAGCGCTAAGTATTATACATCCTTTTGTTTTAAAAAACAAGTCGTTTATACATATAGTTTCAATATCTCCACTTATCAATGCATCTTTCTCCTTATCTGGCAAGCTTCTATGTAGCGGCCGGGGTTAGACATGTTAGCCCAGTGCCCAATGGAACCTACGGGGTCTGACATTGAGACAAGGGGTTTTAAAACAAGGACAGAAGTGAAGGCTGTAACTAGCGGCAATGCACAAGGCAAAGCGTCTTCTATGCCAGAAGATTCCACGTCTTTGACAATCTCCCATACACTTTCCTTAAGTGAATCTGGGTGTTCACGAGTTTCCCGGGCCATAAAGCTAAAGTTTAGTCTTTTTTCTTTTGCTTCCATAAAAATTGGCTTCAATTTCTCTAAAGAAGACCCCCATATCCGGACTTTCAGAATCCTCTTATCTTAATGTGGCAGCGGAAAAGAAAAAGGCCAAGAAGATACGACAAAGGCAGGGCTCTTATCTAAATACTATTGTTATATGGGAAATTTGTCATTCACGTTTCTGTTTAAAGCCAATTTTGTCCAATAAAGGCGGTTTGCACTTACCTCCACGCACAAGTACATCTCGTACTTGAAGGATGTTTTTTTCAGACATCCTTATATGAGACATATTCCACATGTGGATAATATGAGTCTCTGGGACTGACACTGGTGCCCACTATTTCAATTTTGTGTCACGACAAAGTCCCTAGGTGCGCTGGTCAAACCTATTTTCTAGACCATTTTAGCACGACGTATCAGGAGCAATTTCAGTGGCCAGAAATTTTTGGATACTTAGAATGACTTATTAAGGTACAAGTGCAGCTAAACAAAATTGCAGATGGTTGTTTATGCATATAGAAAATGTGAGCAGCAAGCTAACACGAACACCATTTTTCGGAGTTCTCTTTGTAAAACATTTATTATTTTGATAAATAGGGAATATTGTAACTCCTATTTTCTTGGATAAACTTTGTAATTAATGAGTCGGGGCTACAAGCTCTAGATTGTATCAGCCAATCATTACCCAGCTTTGGTAGAACTCGAGATTATTAGTTTTGACCAGACAAAAACCTTGGCTAAGGTATAAAAGCTAATTTTTGTAAGTTTTTTATAAATTTTTGGATAAGAAATACACAGCGTGAGCTAATGGCGCTCACTTATCTCCTTCTCGTGCTTCCTACTCCCTCCCTGGTTGTCACATTGCAGTCGTGTTTGTTGCATTGCAACCGCAGGTAAGAGCTCTACGCATTGACGTAAGCAGGTTACAGTAGTTTGTAGCTTTTGGCGTCACCAACCTGCGGCCTAATTTCATCATATAGGAATTTACACTTTCTAATCAAAAACTAAGCATAGGTAGGGTATTGGGGCATCATTGCTAAGCATTTAGATGCATTCTGGGTCAAAAACGACTAGGTCTAAAATCCACTACTGTTAATAATCGCGATTTTGAAACTTAACTTAAAGTGGGGTTTGAGACCATAAGCATGTGTGCTTAGGTCTTATAAACTTGTCCTAGAAGTTTTGTTACGTTTGGATGTCATTTGATGCTGGAACGGATGTGATTTGTTTGTTGATGAGCAATTGGCGTTTGGTGATTTTAGTCACTTGAGTGTAGCTTGAGTTAGATGCGAGTTGTTAGTTGTTTTCCAAGAGATTGAGAACCTCTTGTAGCCTCGATGCATTAGTCGAGTCAGATTCGTCTCAGGGATTGACAAATTAATCGTGGTTCTCGCTAATACTACAATAAGATAGGATGGTGAGGTTAGACATGCATCCCACATTTGGTGCCGTTGTCGGGGATCGAAGAAACCTAAACTAGAGAAAAACACGATCATCTTGTGTAGTTGTCCATTAACTTCCTCTAGATTAACGTAGAGTTCAAAACTTTCTTTTAGAAACCGCATAGCTTAAGATTGTCGTCTTTTGTAGTGTAGAGGTAGCTTGGAAGTAATCGTACTTGCTGAGTGCCTTTAGGATTGTAGGATTGTAGAATTAGATTAGAAAATTTGAGAATGATTGGTAGATGAGACAAGTCTTAAGATCAGTGTTCAGAAAAACATAAAACACAAGAAAAAGAATGTTTGTGGAAACTTTCCACAACCCCATTGCATGAGAATTTAGGAGTAGAGTAAGTATGATCCGAGGTGGATTTGAGAACGGTACTCTCTCTGAAAGAATCAAGTGTGAGTCGTTATTGAAAGCTCAAAATTTTAGGTCTACGACAGAAAATAGCTCGAAAAGACTCGAAACCACTCAATCTGATTGGAGAGTAAGCTTAAAAGTTGTCTGAACCAATTGGTAAGCTCAAAGACACTTCGAGGTAAAATTTTCAAGAGTTGGTCAAAACTCAGATTATTTACTTTTTCTTGACATTTTAGGCCAAATTAAGTCTTGACTTGATTCATAGGCTTAAAATAGCTCATGTAAAGACTGTCTTTGAAAAAATTACAAAAAAGTGTTCATTTCAAGCCTCAAGTTAATAATCTTGATTATTAACTTTTTGCTCTAAATTGACCAAGGTTCAAGGTTCATACCATTGACTCATTGCATGTGTACAAGTAACTTTTGTAAAGGCCCAAGAGATTTGGATCACTAAACTGGACAAAAACTAAAGTTTGTACTGATTTTTTGAATCTTTATAAATTGAGGGAAAATTTGTCCACACTTGTTGAAAATTGATTCATAGGCTTATGTTGATGTGATAAACATGTATACATGCCTAGTTGACCAAAAAAGATGCAAAAATTTGTTAGAAATAAATAATCGTGATTATTTACATTTGTCCTATTTTTCAACTTTTTTGACCAAATCAGCATACCACTAGATTTACCATGTTATAATAAGCCCACAAACCAAATTTGTTAAGATTTGGATCACTGAATTGAAACTTATGACTAAAATTGCAAAGTTAGTCTGCGGATAGATAATTGATGACCAATTTGACCAAAACTTGTCCAAACTTGTGGAGACTTGGCTAGTGACCTTAACTTAAAGTGCTTAACAGATCTGTGTCAAAGTTGGAGCAAAAAATTGCAAATTTATAGATGGAGTAAATAATCGCGATTATTTACATCTGCTTCAAAACTTGGTGATTTTGCAAATTTGAGTAGACCACAAGGTCAAGCACATCAAGTAGACCTCACAAATCCATTTTGGTGAAATTTGGATCACAAAAGTGAGACTTAAGCCAGATTCTCGAAATCAGAGTATGCGGACACAAAACAGTTGATAAACTTGATCAGATTTTGTCCAAACTTGTTGAAACTTATCCAGGGACTTTAACAAGTTGTATACTTGCCAAACCAATCAAAAACGTGCAAAAAACTGACCAAAGTAAATAATCGTAATTATTTACTTCTGCTATCCAGAGACATCAATTTTGACTTTTGAGCTTATGCAGTGTGAGACCAACATAATATAAAGCCACAGGGCAATTTTGGGCTCAATCCGATCAAAATTGATACATGTTCACTCAGTTTCTAGATTGTAGATCAAACCTTTAATTTTTTTCTAAGTTGAATCTGAAAGTCACTTTGACTCCCATAGCTCGATTTGAAGTGATACACAGAGACCAATCACCAGAGTTAGCAAAAACTCTACTTTCTTTATAGAAGACTAGCTAACTTGATTAAATTTTTACAGGAATCAGGTTGCAGACGGGGAATCAGTGGCTTGACAGAAAGTTGCAATCGAATCAAGTGGAAATTGACGACAAGTCAATCCAAAGGTGAGTACTCTATCGAAGGTCTCATAAGTCTATATGAACCTTAGATCTAGTAGTGTACTAGGAAATCAGGGTATACTCGGAGAAACCTCCAGTAGAGTATCCACCGAAGAAAGCGTGAATCAAGGCAATTCTTGCACACAATTCCTAAAGAAGTCTCAGACACTTTCTCAGATTCAACACCCAAAATGTCTTCTTACTGAACTCACTCGGAAACCAGAACAACAATGCGCTATAAGCATATACTATCTTTTTACAAGACTAACCATCATGGAGCCCAGGTTTACTTGGACCCTAACGAGGAGTATGCTATTCAAATTGATGACCATGGTACTGAGTTCGAAGAAGAAGTTAGGGCAAACAAACAAGGAAAAATGCACATAGATCGAAACGAAACTCAGTATTTACAAGTCAAAAACCCTGATGTGATAGACAAATGGGGGTTAGAATAAACACCATAATCCCATATATGTCAGCAAAAGAAGGACCACCAACTTTAGAATTCGAGGCATACGATCAAGTAGACTAGAAGCCTTTGAAACGGCTTAGGACGGATAATCCAATGATCGGGGTCTGTTGTTGGGAAGATAGAGATCTTTTGTGGACTTCAAATGCCAAACCAGGGCAGCTAACGGCCATGAAGATCATCTATATCTTCAAGATCAAAGATAAGGGATCATAACTACCAACCTATCTGTTTAGGGATTGTTATAACAACAACTTTGTTATGATGACTCCTGAGGAGGTAGAACAAACCAAATACCAAGGGTATTCCATATGGGATTGGATATTGGGGCAAGGACCATAAATGATTCCAAGAGATGAACACCGTGAGAGATCATCTGAGAGTAATGTAAAGAAACCAGAAACCGCCTCATCACATAGAAAACCGAGTGACACTAAGGCGAGTCCAGGGCTACATGAGTCACTACTTCCAATAGACTGGTTTGAAGGACTCGGAATAGGACCAACTGCCAGAAGACCGAGAGTTGAACCAAACAGACACGTCAGACCAGTTGATTTTTAGAAATGGGTCAGAAAATACAGCGGATCAGGGGATCCATATGACCACTTAGCAAGCTTTAAGCAAGTGCTAAGAGCAGAGAGTACCTTCGATTTCCATACTCAATTCAAGGGGTTTGGAATGACATTAGAAGGAAAAGCCTAGACATGTTTCCAAAACATTCCACTAAGGTCAATCATGGCCTTGAACACATTAGCTGAAGGATTTGTAGCTGCTTGTTCCAAAACGGGGATCAAACATAATACGATAGCTCAAATCTATAGCTTTTAACAGAAACATGGCGAGTCTATTAGAGATTGTGCAACTCGAATGAAACAATACATTGCCAGATGCCTAGAGCTGGAGATACCTACAGAAGAACGACTTGTATCCTTGTTTCTGGAGGGACTGCTAAACAAAGAACTTCATGCTATACTATATATCAAGAAGCATACAACCCTAGAAGCGTGTGTGTCGGATGCTATTGACTTAGGAGACAATTGTGAAATTTTTAATGAAGAAGATGTACCTAAGGATAACCACAGCGAGAAAACGGCATCCATTAAACCAGCAAAAGTGGGAACAGCTGCTGCGGCACCACTCTCAGCCATAGAAGATATGCTTAAAAGGATGAATGACATGATGATCAACATGCAAAAAGAAACTATGAGGGGACCACGACAGGGGATACCTTCATAGGGACAACTAATTAGGCCACAAACATGGTGTGCAATCGAGGGGAAATGGACCAACCATGAGACCCACGAGTGTTACTTCAGACCAAAGTATGATGGGAATGTTCAGTACGTAGCCATGCGGCCACAAGGACAAACCATGTACAGATATCAACCTAATATGGACCAAGCTCAAAGACCACCAATGGGTATGGAAAGACCTCAACCAATGTTGGGACAACAATGTGAGGTCCCCACCCCACTGTCTCAAACGGCAGAGCTGATGGTAAACCTGGTGGCCACTAGATGTGGTTCAAGGTTCATCTAGCGGACGATCTCTCATCACAAAGTGAATCGAGTTCGAGTCTGCTAGCAACGAGATCTAGCTCTACCTTGCAGGGGAAGCGTGCTTAACTTATCTAGCGATCCTAAGACCCACCTTCCAAGAGGAGATAAATCTCGAGTGTCTTTTTCCCCATGTTTCAGAGGCACATACACTTGAGACTTCGCCGCTCTAGGGAAAATGAGTAATACTAGTGTCGATTTAAACACTATGGGGACGGAGAGTTCCTGACCAATCGGGACCACCCATCTCATAGGCATTGGCAACCTGAGCCAGGCCCCCACTTTCCACCTCCACACTCACCTTCCTTGTGTGTCCTAATTACTACCACGAGGTTGTTCAACATACAAGTTCCTTGATGAGATCCCGATTCACAAGGTTCGTCAAGACAGCCCTTCAATCAGTTTTGCAAAGCGGCACCAAGACAGTAACTCTAGTAAAAATTCTACTCAAACTTATTCATTAAAATTCCCAATGTTCTGAAGGTACAATATCCCCCCTCCAGCGAGAGTTTACTCCTCCCGTTGTCGCCTAGCTTCCCATACAACTAGGTATGTCCACCGCATAGAAAGCACGACATAGACATTCCCACCGTGTAGAAAGCAAGACGTGGGTTCCCACCGCATAGAAAGCAAGTCGTGGGTAGAGGCCCTAAGCTAGTAACTCGTGATCAGTAGGGGGATCATGACTAGTTCAACATTGGAAATAGAATGAACATGCCGGGCTAAATTTTCCCTAGCAGACATTCTTTTCTATTTCAAACAGTATATCCATCAACAATTCTTTCCTACTTAAAAACTTTAATATACAGTTGAATTCAAATGCCGAGGTTTCCGTCGGATTTCTCCAACATGTTTAGGGATATGTTCTTTCCTAACTTATCGTATGCAATGTTAAAATTAAACAACTTGAGTAAAAATGTGACCTACCTCCTCCATTTCCTCGTCATTGGCCCGTGAGATGGCCGATACTTGGTCGTCCATGGGAGCTTTTCCTTTCCCATTCACGTTGCTCGTTCCCGCCTCGCGGTCGTGGGCACCACCGAAGCGAGTTCTCTTTACTGGGGCCATTTTATACGCACTACTTAATTGGCAAACTTGGAGAAAAAGAACTAATGTTCGAGAGTACCATAACAATTAAGATGACAGATTAGAATCATTGAACAATTCCTTTTATACGAAGGTGTTAGATTTCCTTCAAGACAAAGTAATTTACGGATAGTACTTGTTCTATGGGAATTGGCTCTAAAGGTTAAGCACTTGGTCTAGGTAATTAGAATTTTCAGATTTTACTTGATCAATTTACTAGTGAATTAGACATGCTCAATCACCTTCCTAATGTAAGTAGATGTAGAATTACCGTATGCATAGGTGAGAGAAAATTCCCTTCCTAGTGGATTAATGACGGATTAAATTTCCTTAATTACTTCCAAATCTATGAACAGATTGAATCTAATTTAGTTACTCAAACATTGTGTGATAATAGGATAAAAATGACCAATCCCACATCATTACCGGCTTGAAAATTATTTACTATGATGACTAGCGGGAGATTTATTCTTACTAATCATGCTTTAATCTATGATGAGGAGAGGTTAATGCTTGCATGATTAACAATTGGATGATGATTATGAAATAGACTAATGATATGGAGAATTAGAGAGTAGCATAATAGTTACAAGATTAGGAAAATGGTAGAGAGATTTGCAGCAAAACATAAAATAGATTGATATTACCGTGATTATGGGCTGAATTCTACTCCAAATTCTGATCCAATGGAGTTCTCAAGACGAGAATCGGGCAGCACTTCCCTCCTTTGCTTCTTCTCCAAAAACTATGTGTGCCGGCAGCACCTCTCCAAGGTGTGTGTGTGTGTGTGTACTAAGTGGGTGTGTGATCATGTGTGTGTGTGTGTGTGTGTGTGTGTGTGTGAGCACACTCTTAAATAGGCCTCTCCATGCTAAGAATTGACCTTGCTTGCTATTTGCATCTGGGAGCTACTCCACTTATGCATGGCAAGTCCAGTTACATGCCTACCAAGTGTCCAGTTAGCTAGTGTAACTGACTCTCACACTCTCTCTCAAGCTTGGAAACTCTCCCACAACTCCCAAAAGAAGAGAGGGCGCCCCCTAGCTACTAAAGCAAGCTCTGAGTGTCCTGGAACCTGTTCCCATACAGCCTCGAGTCCCAGTGCCATACGAGTCGGAATTTAATGCCATAAATGGCTATACTAAGCTCTAACTAAGGTGTATCTGTTCGAGTACCTGCCATATTTAGCAGCCCTTGGGGTCAGAAAATGCATTTTTTGAAATTCGAGATACGCGTGCAGTTTTTCGAGACGGTCAAAACTAGACGGGTCGGGTGACCAAAAACTTACTATTTTTGGAAATTTTCCACGAAAATTATTTTAATTCACTTTTGGAAGCTTATAACATTCTAAACATCATGGCACTGACAGAATTTGGAAAACTGCTAAAAATAGTAACTTTTTCCATTATGTTTATTCCATGGTACAAGGGTACTCTTTTTTGGTCGGATTCAAAGACCTTACAAACAACCTCCATATCCAAGACATAGTGCAGTGCCTGTAAACTACATGCACTCTGAAGGAGTCATCAATGAACAAGCGTTAGTGCCTGTTACACCATATGCATAGCCTAGTCCATCTATAGTAATGGTAGAAGGAGATTGGTATAATCCACATCCACCACCAATGGAAGAACCCATGACTTATGATCCACCTGAGCTCGCACCAATGTACTATGTGGCTAATCAAGGTGTCATAACTCCCATGTAAAGACCCATGATGAAGCCAAGAACAGGAAACTGTCATAACTGTGGTGCTGATGATCATTGAAAAAATGAATTTCCAGATCCTGACAAAAACCTCAAACCAATTGCAAAAAGGGAGGACACTTTCCGGAAGATTGTCCCATAAATACTTTGAACAAGGGTAAAACGATAGTAAACGTAGTCCAAGTGATACCTAGTAGCTCATTAGAGAGTGAACCGATTGTTTCAATCAAGGTAATCACTAGAGCCCAGGCAAAGAAAAAGAAACACAACTCCTTTGATGATTTGAAAAATACGAAAGTTTCCTCTCAAAGAATCAAAAGAAGTAGAAGAAAAAGATATGAGATGAGAAAACAAAAACAACGGGATGAAATCAAGGAGAAAACAAAAAATCTATTCCAGGAAAAGTTGAAAGAAAGTGGAATTGAATTCAAAAAAACCACCGTGAAACCTGGAGGATCCATTCTGGTTGATAAAATTTTTGAGCCTATTAATGCCGCCTTGGATCAAGCCTAACATGGAAAACAAATAGAGAAACTATCCATCTGCAGACATGGAAGCAACTAAGCTGGAAGCTTATCAAAATTTGGTAAGAATCATGCAAGAAATGCTAGAAAAACAAAAACCCAAGCTTGAAAGTATTGCAAAACCTGAGGAGCTTGTGGTAAGAGACACTAAAGAAAGATTTGATGTGGTGGCAGAACCCCACCTTGGAACAAACGAACCAGAGCTTATAGTGCCTGACAACGAAGATGCCTTAGAAGGAATTCCATTTTTAGAGGAAGACTAGCCAGGACACTTATGGGAAAAAGTGAGAGAGATCAATGATGGGAGCCTAACTCTAAAGTCATCTCCTATAGAGGAATTCTCGTTGGATAACCTACCTTCTGATATGAACATGGATGTACAATCCTTATACGGGGATTGCGAATCGGAAGCTTCAAAAATGTCAAAACCATTGACCTTGAAAACATTGCCTTCTTACTTGGGAGATAACGAAGATGAATCCATCGTGTGCAAGACCACTCAAGTAAAAAGAGCTGAACAGACCCTAGAAGTAGACAACATTCATTTAATCATGTCTACACACATCCAATGCACTCTTACCTTGGGAGAGCTGTTAAAACTCAGACCATACTTATGGAATAATTTACAAAAAACCCTAGAGAAGGTGGGGATAACGAGGTTAATCTCAAAAAATTTGAGAAAATTGAAAAATGAAATGGACAACAAAGAGATTCGATCAATTTCCATGATCAATTTACCACCCTCCCAGTGAAATATAATGACATCGAAACCATGGAAATACTGGATAGTGGAGCTGGCATAGCCATAGCCACTAAAGCAGTATGGGAATCCTGGGGACAACCAGCCATTAGACAAACTCGAATGAGATTGTAGTTGGTTGAGGGACACATTGAGAGACCATTAGGGCTATTTGAAAAAAGGATAGTCAATTCCTGTGAATTGAATATCAACACACTTTTGCCATAGTAGACTTTGGAAAAAAACGCAACTATGAAATCATATTGGGAATACCTTTCATGCGACAGGTATATCTTATCCAAGATTGGAGAAGCAATTATCTGTACTTGAAGCAAGTGGGATCTATAACACGAGTAAATCTAAAAGATCACACTTATAGAGAGGTCTTGAAAACACCCATCCAAGAGTTTGATTCAATCTCTTCCGCTGAAACTAAACTCCCATCTTGGTTAAACAAAGACACTCCTATTTGTATGTGTGGAGCTTCAGAAAACGGAAGCTTAAGATGATAAGAATGTATCCTAGAAAGGGACTGCATAGACGAAGCTTATGTATCTAAACCCTTTCCAAAGCATTTGTTTGAGCCATTCGAGTGGACTCAAATTTTAGAGATAATGGATGTATGTGTGAATACGACTATGCCTACTCTATTTTGCAATGAGGATGGCTACGACATAATTCCCATCCAAATGATTTCAATCTTCAACATTGAAGACAAAGATGAGGAACCCAAGGACTTAATAAAAGCTCAACAAGTCTTTTCAGACCTCTATTATGATGCTGACGGGAGCAAAGCGAACCCCAAACCCCCGACGGTCTCTAAACCACCGGGGACCGAATGGAGCGCCTCGAGCCTATCATGGCAAAGCAAACAGGGGCACCACCTAGCTTCAACGGCTAGGACGCAAACAACACACCACCATAACAAAGATTTCATCCAAGAGAGATGGATGCTTGGGAGTAATGGTGAAGAGGAAAGAGAATGAGATCAAGTGAGAGAGAGAGAGAGAGAGAGTGAGAGAGAGTGAGGGTATAGCGGCTTAGTACTTAGGCACCACAAAAGGATAGCGAATCCGCACACCCTTCACACATACACAAGCTCACTCCAAACACAAGATTAGGTGGCGATTCCGCACACCTCACATGGGCAAAACATTGCAAGAAAACATACTCACAAAACCTCAAGCTTTATTTAGAGAATAAGGCGATGAAATGGGGAGCATAGGGTAGGGGAATGAGAAGGGAGAGAGTGGTAGAGCACATGGCGGATAGGTGGGAGTTGATGGCCAAGACTCACACGAGGGTTATGGCCATCATCCGTCATTTAGTTTCCCTTCATCTTCCATAGCCAAGGGTGTAGAGGTCATGCTCAAGACAAGCATGGTGATTGCGGTGATGGTGATGGTGTGGGTGTGTGTGTGTGCACTAGGCACACACAGTGCATAGTGTGTTCTTTGGTGATGTTGTGTGTGTATTTAGTGTGATGGTGTCCCCTCTTTATATAGGGGAGGAGGGGGGAGGAATTCTGGAATTTAGAAATGAAGAAATCATTATCAACATAGGCCATGTGTCTGTGGGCCCCACTTGTTTGGCTGTGTGTATATGTGCCAGAACAGCAGTCTCATGAGAGAGAGACTAAGAGAGAGAGAGATGGGTCGATGAAAAAAAGTGAGAGGTGACATGGAGAATAAAGTAATTACAAGAGGGGAGAGAGGGGAGTGTGTTCAGAGGTGAATCTGTGTGCAGATGTGTGTGAACAGAAGAAAGATCAGGTAACCACCGGGTGGGGATGGGTCTGTGGGCACCTTTTTCAGTG
The DNA here is from genome assembly GCF_014529385.1 of Adiantum capillus-veneris. Taxonomy (NCBI): domain Eukaryota; kingdom Viridiplantae; phylum Streptophyta; class Polypodiopsida; order Polypodiales; family Pteridaceae; genus Adiantum; species Adiantum capillus-veneris. The sequence continues at coordinate 127,124,528 of NC_140944.1, forward strand.
AAACTGAGTGTGTGTGAGTGTGGGGGAGGTTATTTAGCTACAAGACAAGAGACATGGCGCCCTTTAGAGAGAGAGGGGGGTATTTGGGTCATGGGATATGATAGGAGAGAGAAAGAGGGGGTGGGGTATACTATTTTGGAAGATAGGGTAAGTTGCATTTGAGTTAGGGTGCATTATTTGTGAGTTATAATGCATTATTGGTGAGAGGTGGGGTAGCTTGAGGGGAGAGATAAAGGAGAAAGGACAAGGGGAATAGAGAGGGGGTTGACCTTTTGAGTGGAGGAGAGGAAAAGGGACACACGGTGGGACAACAGTGAAGAAAAAAGGAGGCAAGGTGGGGATGGGCTACCCCGTAGGCATGAGGTGGCCTATTTTACCTTTCTTATATATTTACATAATCATACATTATTTTTTTCTTACTTTTTCCAATGCCTTTTATCACTCCCTCCCTAAGAGGGGGTTTTCATGGGGTAGGGACAAGAGAAGAGGGGTATGGGAGCTTGGCTTATGAAAAGCCCCCATCATTAGCCCTCCCCTTTTGGCCTGTGGCATTTATGTCTCTAGCTCATCTGTTTGATCATTATCGTCGGAGGTGGCGACTGATGGTGTGTCCTCATCTGGAATGTCAATTGGTGGAGCCTGGTCAAATCAAAGAAAATAAGGTTTAAGCCGCCAACCATTTACCCTGGTTTTATGAAGTTTTCCATCAGCCTCCATAAGCTAGTAGCTTCCATAGGCATACTTTTTCCTGACGATGAAAGGACCTTCCCATCGAAGTAGGAGTTTCTTATCCTTACGCGTGTCGAAGAGATTGTCGTAGCGGAGCACCAACATTCCTTTCTTCAATTCTTTTTTCTGGAGATGCTCGTTAAAACTAAGCTGTCTATGCTCTGCTTGTGCTACATAGTAATTTATTGCTTCTTCTCTGTCCAGCTGCAGTCTTTCCAAGTTGATGATGTGATCTCTCAAATGCATGTTGGGCTGTTGAAGCTGGCTTGCCATTAATCTGAGACTTTGTAGTTGCACTTCAATGGGCAAGATTGCTTCCTTACCAAATACTAGATGATACAGGGTGTGAATCCCAAGGATGTACGAAATGAAGTTCTATAGGCCCATAAAGCTGGTAGTAGATACTTATCCCAGTCTCCAGGATGATTTTTTACCTGCTTGGTAATAATTTTAGAAGCCATTCCATTTACCTTTTCAATTAGGCCATTACATTGAGGGTAATATGGTGAAGAGTGCCTCCTTGTAATTCTCAGTTTCTGCATTAATTCTCCTACCAAGTCTGCTCTGAAACTTGGCCCTCTATCAGAGATGATCTCTAAAGGTGTGCCAAACCTACAGCATATGTGCTCGTAGATAAATTTAGCTACCTCTACCGCTGTGATTCTAGTGGTGGCTGTAGCCTCTGCCCATCTAGTCATGTAGTCGACCCGCATGATAATGTAGAATTTTCTTGAGTTGGCCCTAGGTAATGGCCCAATGGCATCGATACCCCAATTTTCAAATGGGCCATATGAGAGAATAGGTGTATGTGGTTCAGGCATAAGTGACCTAGTGCCGGTCTTTTGACACAACTTACACGTTTTGCACCAGTGGTGTACATCACGGTTGAGGCTAGGCCATATGAAGCTTGCCTGCAAGATTTTCCTACTTGTTATGTCTAGGGCAAAGTGACCACCACAAACCCCGTTGTGACAACTAGCAATTACTCCCGTGATTTCCTGAGAGAGAGGGACCTTCCTGAGTATTTGGTCCTTACCCTTACAGTACAAACCGTCATTGATGAGTCGATACCTTGTGGCCTTCCGTGTCAGCCATTGCTTCTGTCCCTTTGTTAAATCTTATGGGCATTCCCCTGTTTCCAAAAAATGCATGATGTCAGGCAAGGCATCACTTCCTTGAAATAGAAGGAGCTTTAGTTTTATTGCTCCAACCACCACTTCCTGTAGTCTTTCACTTGCTAGGGCATCTGCTTCTTGGTTTTGAGCCCTTGGGATATGGTGTATTTGAACTTCTTCAAACTTACCCAACAAGGTTTTTATACCACTTAAGTGAGTCCTTAAACTAGGATTCTTGCATGTCCATGCTCCATTTACTTGCCTTACCAGAAGTAGAGCATCCCCAAATACATTAAGGCGTTGTACACCTTGCGAGACACACCATTGTAGACCCTTGGTTAGTGCTGCATACTCAGCTTCATTGTTAGAATGTGAATCTAACAATTGGCCCAACGAAAATACCTTTGTCCCTTTGTCATCAAAAACCACTATGCCTGCAGCTGCTTTGTCGGACGCTCGCTTGTAGGCTCCATCAAAGTAGAGAGAGTATGCTCCTTCTACCATCGGTGGTACTGGAGGTAATCAGACTTCTCCTTCCTTAGATTGCTTCTCCTTCCCTTCAAAGACTTGGTAGGTCATGAGTCCCCCCAAACTTGCCCTTGTCGTGCTTCTACCTGTATCGTGTAGTCAAACTCTTGCAGACGAACTAGCCATTTAGTAATTCTAGCAGACACATCCATGTGTTGTACAACATAGGGAAATATTTCATCCGTGGTTAGAATTACAAATTTCTTAGGCAGCAAATATGACCTAAACTTTGTAGTTGCAAATCTAAGGGCTAGGACTAAGTGTTCCACATGGGTGAAACCCCTCTCTCCTGCTGTCATCATTCGACTAGAGAAGTAGATTGGCCTCATGAAAGATGTCGTCGTATCCTTTTGGAGTAGCACAGCCCCCAATGAGTCATCACCAACACTTGAGGTGACATAGAATTTTTCATCCCACTTAGGTGGTGAGATAGTTGGCAGAGTGGCTAAGACCTCCTTTACCTTGTTGTAGTGATGTTCACTTTCCTCGTCCCAAGTGAAAGTTGATCTTTGAGTGAGTTGTTGCAGTGGTAGAACAAGTTGTGATGGTAGATGTATGAATCTACTTAAGTACCTCACCTTCTGTAGAAAAGAGACCAGCTGACGTGCGGTCGTTGGTGAAGGTAGGGCTATGAGTGCGGACACCTTACTTGGGTCGGCATTGATACCTCTTGCTGAAATTTCATGGCCTAGTAGAATGACTTTACTCTCCCCAATGTGACATTTATCCACATTTAATTGCCCACCTAGGCTCTGCAACCTGGCCAAACCTTCAGTTACCTTTTCTAAATGTGAAATACAGGAGATATATATACAAAAATCATCAATGAACACTCTTATGGATGTTCCAAAGAACGGTTGAAAAACATATGTGACATATCTTTGGAATGTGGAAGGTGCATTTGTGAGACCAAATGGCATAACCCTGTATGCAAAACAACCCCATGGCGTGATAAAAGTGGTTTTTAGCTGATCTTCCAAGGCTATGCGTATTTGAAAGTATCCTGAATAACCATCACAGACGGTATAGCATTCAAAACCCGCTACTTCATTCAGAATTTCATCCAAGAAAGGCAGAGGAAAGTGGTCTCTCTTTGTAGCTGCATTTAGTGGTTTGTAGTCAACACATACCCTCCACTTACCATTCTTTTTAGGCGTCACCACTACGGGTGACACCCATTCTGAGTTTTCTACAGGATAGATGAATCCCGCCTCCAGCAGTTTCCTTACCTCGGCCAAGAGTGCCTTTTCTTGTATGACCCCCAGTCGTCGTAGCTTTTGCACAACTGGTTTTACTCCTTCCTTCAGCTTAATATGATGTTCCACCACTGTAATGCCTGTGATTCTTTCATAGTTGTCAATGAACAGGTTAGGAAATCCCATCAACATTTGCAAAAAACTATCTTTCTCCTCAAGTGTTAATTCCGTAGACAACATACCCTTCAACCTACTTCCTCCTAGGCCAGGTGATTTTCTCTCCTCTTCATTGGGTTTCCCTTTTGGTGATGGATCACCAGTTGTGCTTACCCTTTGTGGATCCCTCATAATGATACCCATCACATCAATGGAACTGTCACTTTCGTCGGTGGATGTGGTCTCCTCCTCAAAACTGGAAGATTCGCTAGTGGTTTCATTTGCGGATGTTTCCAGATTCATTTGCTTCTGCTTGCCAATCCTCATGTCGTAGTAGATTGTCTCCCCTTTCTTACCGGTCATGCGTAGAAGGCCAGTACCCTAGTCCTGTTTTGCCTTCATGGCCATTAACCATGGCCTTCCCAAAATTAGTGGATAGCCCTCCCCCTTAGTAGGCATTACAAAAAAATCTACCTCTACCTCTGTGTTGAAAGCTTTTATTTTCACGGCACTTACCACACCCACACACTTACTTTTGCGTTGTTTGCCATCTTTGCCTTGCATGGAGAAGGCCTATCAACCTCGAGCCCTAATCAAAGTATCATAGCTTCGCTCATTACACAGATTTGTGCACCTCCATCAATGTAGGTGTTTCCAACCCTTTGTGCACCTCCATCAATGTAGGTGTTTCCAACCCTCTTTCCTTTTATGTTTATGTCGACAATTGGAAGGATGTCATCCATGTTGCATCCCGAAATTGCTCCGGCTACCTTTGTTTTGGAGCGTCTTGTACTTACCATTTTAGACCATTGTCGCCTTACTTTTGGTGTAAGATGTAGCAGCTATGGCCATGTAATCTTCGGTCCTTGCTCTGCCACATCCAATGTTAGATCATAGGGCTTAGAACTTTCCCCTAGCTGGAAGTCGGTGATGCCCAATTTCCATCGTGGCCTGGATGGCCTCTTGCTAGTTTCTCCTCTCATGCTTCTCTCATCATCTGATTGTGTAGCTTTCTCCCTCCTAGCTCTTTTCACAGTCATGGCTTCAAGTGGTTCTAAAAAGGTTACCTAAGTTCTCCTTACCCCTGTCCCTCTCCTTTGCTCTGGGTGGATCCACTACTACGGCTTTTCCTTTCTCTTCTAGCCTTATGATGTTTACAAGGCGATCAGGTGGTGGGGCTGGTGGAAGAGGTGGGATGGATGCTTGTAGTGGTTTCTGGGGTGGACGTAGAGTTTGTGTTGGTGGGGGTGGTGCTCGGGGTGGGGGTGTTCTTTATCTAGGTGACAATTGGTTCCTCCTACCTCCTCTATTATAGTTTTGTCGTGGTTTGGGACAGTAGTACATACCGTGACCATCTTCTCCGCAGTTGTAGCAATGATACTCCCTGTTTTGTCGTCGTGCTCTTCCAGGTCTTGATTTCTTTCTTGACTCCTCCCTTGCTGTATTAAGTGGACAGACAAATTCTGCAGTTGGTCAGTAATATGGGCCAACATATCTTGTTGGTCATCTCTTACCCCAAGAGCTGGTGGTGGTGGTATGGTGGTTGTCATAGGTGCTGGTCGACGCGATGTTTCAACTTCTGTTGAATCGGTTTCTTTGGCTTTCATTCGCAGCTTCTTGTCCTTAAGGTGAGCAATCTCAACGGCTAACTCGTACGTAGCCGGGAATCTACCTTTCACCTTCTCCTTGAGAAGCGGCCATAAGCCATGCGTGAACCGATCTTTTTTTAGGAAATCGGGTGCGGCTTTCCCCCTTGCCAGTGACTCAACCCACCGTTCCCACAAATCCACAAATTTGGACTCATAGGTGGCATATTCTAAAAGACCCTCCTGCTTCAAGTCTCTCAACTTGTCCCACAACTTTTCTGAAGTAGTACCTCCCCCAAAGCGCCTCTTAAAAGCGGTTTTTAAGGGTTCCCAGTCATCCTTGGTTGCTTGTGGAAGTGCATTGTACCATGATCTAGCTTCTAGCTTCATGAGATACTTAAAGATTCTAACCCGGGATTCATCCGTATCTTTGTTTCTCACTACACATGCTACTTCAAAGTCATCTAGGAAGTCTGTTACCAAATCCTCCCCCTTCTTTCCTTTAAATGTTGGAAATGCTACACTTGCCATGATTACTGAGAGAGAGCTAGAAAGACACACTGCTTAACTTGCAAAAGTTTTTTCTTTTTTACAAGGAGGCGTGTATACCCTCTTATACTAGGACATAGATTAAAACTTCAAACGGTACATTGCCTTGTACCAAAGGTAAGACAAATGGTTGATGTGATGCCAGAACCTCAAAAAATCGCTCCCCACCCAGCATGGTGTCAATGACGTGTTGGTAGTGAGCCTTCAAATCCAGTATTACCTTGATTGAGCGTACACGTGTTGGTATGTGTGATCTTTCTTGAGGTAGGTTGTACTGATTCATGTGAAGCTTAGAGGTGCTTAGTCACTGGCCAAGATTGTGGGAGAGGGTGGTGTTCTTTCCTGAAACAAACTCAGTAGATCCCTAGTTTCTCTAGTGAGAGTGTGAGCCAATGATTCCGTTATCTGTGCTGCAGCATCAGGTGTGACTTGAAAACTGACTGTGATAATTACCTCGGTGACTTGAGTTACCCGATTCTCAAAGTAGAATAGTGTTGATTCTCTATTGTGTAGAGCTCCTTCCATTTTGTTGTTGTGGGTTGGTTGTAGGTTGCGGACATGGTTTCGACCTTCTCCTTCTTCTTCTTGGCACTTGGCCTATGTATATCCACTGGGTTTGGCGTGTTGGTTGACTCTCCCACTGCTAATCGATTACCGTTACGCCTGGCACTCGAGCTTTGATGGAGATGTCGAGTTCATCTAGTTGTGCTTGGAGCTCTTCTTCTTCTGCCGTCCAATTAGAAAATCCTGCTAGCCATTCATCCATTCACAATAGTTTAGGGGTTTCAGTCTTGTAAACTGAAGGGTTTCATGAAAAGATCCTCTGTGCGGGCACCAAATGACGGGAGCAAAGCGAACCCCGAACCCCCGACGGCCTCTAAAACACCGGGGACCAAATGGAGCACCTCCAGCCTGTCATGGTAAAGAAAATAGGGGCACCACCTAGCTTCAACGGCTAGGACGCAAACAACACACCACCATAACGAAGTTTTCATCCAAGAGAGATGGATGCTTGGGAGTAATGATGAAGAGGAAAAGGAATGAGATCAACTGAGAGAGAGAGAGAGAGAGAGAGTGAGAGAGAGTGAGGGTATAGCGGCTTAGTACTTAGGCACCACAAAAGGATGGCAAATCGGCACACCCTTCACACATACACAAGCTCACTCCAAACACAAGATTAGGTGGTGATTCCGCACACCTCACATGGGCAAAACATTGCAAGAAAACATACTCACAAAACCTCAAGCTTTATTTAGAGAATAAGGCGATGAAATGGGGAGCATAGGGTAGGGGAATGAGAAGGGAGAGAGTGGTAGAGCACATGGCGGATAGGTGGGAGTTGATGGCGAAGACTCGCACGAGGGTTATGGACATCATCCTTCATTTAGTCTCCCTTCATCTTCCATAGCCAAGGGTGTAGAGGTCATGCTCAAGACAAGCATGGTGATTGCGGTGATGGTGATGGTGTGGGTGTGTGTGTGTGCACTAGGCACACACAATGCATAGTGTGTTCTTTGGTGATGTGGTGTGTGTATTTAGTGTGATGGTGTCCCCTCTTTATATAGGGGAGGAGGGGGGAGGAATTCTAGAATTTGGAAATGAAGAAATCATTATCTACATAGGCCATGTGTCTGTGGGCCCCACTTGTCTGGCTGTGTGTATATGTGCCAGAACAGCAGTCTCATGAGAGAGAGAGATGGGTTGATGAAAAAAAGTGAGAGGTGACATGGAGAATAAAGTAATTACAAGAGGGGAGAGACGGGAGTGTGTTCAGAGGTGAATCTGTGTGCAGATGTGTGTGAATACAAGAAAGATTAGGTAACCACCGGGCAGGGATGGGTCTGTGGGCACCTTTTTCAGTGAAACTGAGTGTGTGTGAGTGTGGGGGAGGTTATTTAGCTACAAGAAAAGAGACATGGCGCCCTTTAGAGAGAGAGGGGGGTATTTGGGTCATGGGATATGATAGGAGAGAGAAAGAGGGGGTGGGGTATACTATTTTGGAAGATAGGGTAAGTTGCATTTGAGTTAAGGTGCATTATTGGTGAGTTATAATGCATTATTGGTGAGAGGTGGGGTAGCTTGAGGGGAGAGAGAAAGGAGAAAGGACAAGGGGAAGAGAGAGGGGATTGACCTTTTGAGTAGAGGAGAGGAAAACGGACACACAGCCGGGCAATAGTGAAGAAAAAAGGAGGCAAGGTGGGGATGGGCTACCCCGTAGGCATGAGGTGGCCTATTTTACCTTTCTTATATATTTACATAATCATATTTTATTTCTTTCTTACTTTTTCCAATGCCTTTTATCACTCCCTCCCTAAGAGGGGGTTTTCATGGGGTGGGGACGAGAGAAGAGGGGTATGGGATCTTGGCTTGTGAAAAGCCCCCATCAATGCAACTCATGAGTTAGATGAACACTCAGCTACCTTAGAAGATTCAGGGTCAGAAAAAGAGCATATGAGAGCTAAGTTACTCTTAAAAGGAGAGGAGGAAATTTTTTTTGACTTTCCAAACTAGAAATCAAGAAGACAGAAATGGTATAGACTAAAGAGAGACACCAGAATTGTGAAAACACGACCTATGCCATCAGTCTCTAGTAAAACACAACTCCTGATACAGATAGATGCTAACTAGTAACGATTGTGTCAAGGAAAAAATAACTGGCAGATATCCTTCAAACAAAAACTCAAAAATGTATCAAACGTCGAGAAAAACAGGAAAGGGTACTCAAGCCAACCCACACGATAAGAAGCCACTCATGACCAGAGTCGAGCGGAAAAAGAAATATCAAGGGTTGAGGAGATATACACAACCGAAATGGAAACCACAGAAGAGGATGGTAAGGATGTAATGCATGTTCCATCCCATTACAAAAATTATACTCTCCACGATCGGAAAATCATAGTCGAACAACCTGTTAGGGAACTACGAAAACAAGGTGAATCTTACCAAGGACCTGAAAACGCTAAAAGGATAACCAGGAGAAGACCCTCGACCTGCTTACATCGCAGATGACCTATTAGAAGAAGAAGAAAACTTTTTCTAATCTTGTTAAAGGAATACCGAGATATCTTCGCTTGGTCTTACAAGGATCTCAAGGGTGTATGATCATGAAATTTGTCAATATACCATACCCATGAGAGATCATGCAAAACCAAGTAGACAGAGACCATAGACGTATAATGAAACATTCGCGAGGAAGATAAAAGAAGGGATTGAAAAAATAAAGGAATTCAAATTCATTTACGAAATTGAACACACAGATTGGGTGTCTCCAATTGTGGTAGTACCCAAGAAGAATGGAAATTTACGAGTGTGTGTTAATCTCAAAAAGGTGAATGCAGATAAGAGGCAACTTTCCTCTTCCAATAACTGAGCATGTTTTAGAACGAGTTGCAGGAAAAGAAGCTTACAGCTTCTTAGACAGCTTTTCGGGATACAATCAACTTTTGATTGACCCAAAATATCATCATAAAACTGATTTTGCAACAGAATGGGGTATATTTGCCTATCGGGTTATGCCGTTGGGTTAACTAATGCTCCAGCTACGTTTCAAAGAGTTGATGAGCTATGATTTCAAAGAATATCTTAGTAAATTCTTAGAAGTATATATGGATGATCTATACCTACATTCATCAATCCGGGATGATCATTTGGAACACCTCAAAAAGGTATTTGAAAAATGTAGACTTTATAGGATTTTCTTAAATCTTGAAAAGTGCACATTCATGGAAAGACAAGGAAAAATTCTTGGATATATAGTGTCTACAAATGGCATAGCTACTACTGATATTGAGAAGATTCATGTCATCACAGATTTTCCTAGACCAACAACCGTAAAGGAAGTACAAGCCTTCATGCGGCATTGTGGATATTACCGACGATTCATCTACATGTACGCTATAATTGCAAAACCCATGTATAGCTTGGTTACGCACTTTGAATGGAACGAGGCATTTGAAGAATCCTTCATGAAGCTTAAGCAAGCTCTCACCTTAGCTCCAATATTGAAAGCACCACATTGGAATAAGGTATTTCACGTACATGTAGATGCTTCCAATTTTGTTATCGGTTGTATACTAGCTTAACCAGGAGATGGAAAAATTGCTTTTCCTATTTCTTATGCTAGCCGACAATTGAACATGGCAAAAAAGAATTACACCACCATCGACAGGGAAGGATTAAGAATGATCTATGCACTTAAAAAGTATAGACATTACCTATTAGCCAACAAGTTTGTGTTCTTTGTGGACCACAAGCCATGCAGCATAGGGAGAATAGTGAGATGGTTCATCATTCTTCTTGAATTTGATTTCACTGTGGTTGTAAAAAAAGGCACTACACATCAACGAGCAGATTATTTGTCAAGGATTTTTTCATGGGAATCACCTAAAGGGGTAGACAATGATCTACCAGATGCCTATTTGTTCTCCGTGGAAATGATACCTAGATGGTCGGAAAACATTGTGTCATTGATGACAATAGCTCAAGTGGATTTACAAATACCACTTCCTATCACGATCAGATTAATTGAGCAGTTGGCTATGTACCAATTGCTAGCTGGTAGGCTATATAAAATAAATTGGGATGGGGTATTGCTCTTATCCATTAATCCTGAAGAAACAGAACAATACCTAAGTCAAGCACATGTTACCATAGTAGGAATTCTCTTTGCGGAAGACCAAACTATGCAACGAATCTTGAGACTTGGAGTATTTTGGCCGACTATGAGGAGAGATGTTCGATCTTTTGTAAAGGATTTCCCTCAATGTAAAAAAAAAACACCCATACCTCATGTAGCATTGTTGCAAATGTCACCTGTTCCTAAGTAGAGTAATTATCTGGTTACTTACTTATCGAGCCGAACATTTCTTGAGGATATGAGTAAGCACCGTCAAAGAGTAATTGAAATTGAAGCAAGAGACTATGCTCTTATTGGGAACCAATTGTATCGGAGAGGTAAAGATCAACATTTGCGTCTTTGTGCAAATGAAAACGACTATATTCCTATTATAAACAAGCACATGCTAGATTAGTTGGAGGTCACTTTTCTAGTGAGAACACCACAAAAGCAATCTTGATGGCACAGGCATATGGTGGCCAACACTTTTTGCAGATACCAAAGAATATGTTCAAAGGTGTGATGCTTGTCAACGAGCAAAAATGCCAACACGAGTAGATAGCATGCCCTTAAGACCAATGATGCGAGCTACAGCTTTTGCAAAATGGGGTATAGATTTGGTTGGATCAATAAAGCCACCTGCTTATAGAACCAAAGCTCAATATATCATTGTAGCTACAGACTATTTGACCAAGTGGGCCAAGGCTAAAGCAACTCAAAAGAATGATGTGAGAACCACTGCTGCATTCTTATATGAGTATGTATTCATGAGATATGGACTGCCAATAGAGATTGTCAGTGATCAGGGAACTCATTTCCTCAATGAGGTAATCGAGTATTTGCTTAATGAGTTTATGCTCATCCATAACAAATCAGCTCCCTATCACCCATAAGCAAACGGACAAGCTGAGCGTACGAATAAAATTCTTATCTCGGTGCTGGCTAAAGTGGTAAGTTCAGGAAGGACAAAATGAGAAATGAATCTCCATGCTGCTCTATGGGCTTATTGAGTTTCATTCAAAATAGCTTTAAATGCTACACGCTTTAACCTTGTTTATGGTCTTGACGCCATACTTCCAATAGAATTTCTATTGTCGACATTAAGGGTAGAACACAATCTTGAGTGGACTTAACATGAATTGTCAGAAAGACTTGATGATTTGGAAAAGCTAGATGAGCAAAGTCTAATTGTTGTAGCTCATATCTATGCACAAAAGCGGAAGCAAAAATAGTTTTTTGATTCCCACTTAATCACAAAAATATTCAAGAAAGGGGACTTAGTTTTAGTGTATTCCCTTAAGCAACACATTCCCAAGTTTAAGAAAAAGGGAGCGGACCGTTTATCATTGAAGATGTATCTCCAAGTGGAGCAGTAAAATTGTCCACCTTAAATGGTGAACCAATGGCTAATTGGATTAGTGGATGTCGTTTAAAGAAATACAACCAATGAACTGCTAGAAAGAGTGCATGCAACCAGACAAAGGAAGATCAAAAGATAGCAGGTTGCTGATGAAGCCCAAGAGGAAGCTCGGCTTTGGGTACTCAAGCGGAAAGCTGCTCTCAAGAATCAATAGATACCGATTTCCATCAACACTTTGGAAATAGACGATCGACAATGGGACTTACCTAAAGATGCAGTTTCAACAGATGATTACTGGTTGGATGGAATGGACCTGCGCATCAAAGTACATCTCAACAATCATAGCACCAATACTTTGGTCGACACACGAGCTAGAGTAAATGTAGTCAATTATTCCACATACAAGAAGGCAACAAATCAAGCATTGACGGAAGGAATAATGACAATCAAAGGATGCAACAAGAACCCAACTCCAACATTGGGAGCAGTCAACTTGAACGTGATAGTACATGGATGTTCATGTCCTTATCAGTTTGTATGCTTACCAGATGAACACATGAATAAGACGATGATTCTTGGAATTCCCTGGATGCGAACATACAAAGAAGTACTAGATTGGGATACAAATCAGCTAAAGCTATCACCTAAAGGAGGGCAACTCATTGTTCCAATTGCACCGAGCAAGGAGGAATGGAAAAGAAGCAATCAGCAGACCAAACCACGAAGTAGTCAATGCTTCTCCATCCCCTCGACAATCAAATGCTACAAGTAGCGTGCAAGGAGTCAGGCAAATTTGGGTACCAAAACCATAGCTTAGGATAAACCGATTAAGATCTGGGTACCTAAAACTTCACCGACAAAACAAAAGAAGGTTCCAAGGGTTAAAACACAGAAACGAGCATCTCCGAGAAAAGAACCTAACATGGAAATGGTTTGGAAGAAAAAGATGCACTTATATTCTCCACAAACTGGAAAACCAATTAAGAAATGGCAAGTTAAGTCTCAAAAGACTCCACCACACCATGCATCACCAAGCCTACCAAGCTACCAATGGCGAGAAAAAACTTGACAACCGTCAAAAGTTCTTCCAACAGCTCAATCAATCAGTGTGATGAAGCATCCGGAGGATACAATTAAACAGAGAGCACACAAGCTACAAGATTTTCTCTTTGGAAGACATCAGCATAAAACTTCGATGTCGGAAACCCTTGAGTTAATTACTCAAGACCCAGCTCTTGCACAATATATTGGTTTGAATTGCATTGATCTTCATAGCATGGTAGAGCCAACCATGGCTATTCATAAACACAATTGTTCAACCCATGCACATAGTCATCCTGGAGTACGTCATCTAGGAGGGGTGGAAGGGCACTAAGTACTAAGTACTAAGTAATTAAGGGCAATATTTGAAGAGGGAGGAAAAATTTCGATGTTAATGTGTGATTTTTTGCAAAATTACCTAATAATGTCCTTATAATTCATCATCAAGGGAAAAATCACTGATAACATCTTCCCAATGAGTTCAAATAGTGTATATTCTATGAGAAAATCATTAAAAATAGTCCTTTTTTGGGTATTTTTCATCATTTTTATTAATAACGAGGCTTAAAAATAGAAAAATCCAACAAAAAACAAGAAAGCTGTGTTTTTCAAAGGATTTTCTTAATTATTGGATTTTCACTTTATTTTTTAGAGCATTTTGCTATTTTCTTTGATTTTTTCAAAGAAACAGGTCAAAGATTAATAATAAATAGCAGGGAAGCTCAGATGGAGAAACGTAAGACACGATGATGATCAGAAAGACAAAGCGGACAAGCACAAAAATTTTCAATGAATTCAGAAGATGGAAAAGGGAAGCCTAAATTAGGTGGCCAGGCCTACTTTTGCAAAATTCTTGCAGAATGAGCTACAGGAATCCGATCAGGAAAATTTTTGACTCTAACATAGATTTTACGGCCTAGTAGGACTAACGGGGGAGTCTGGGGAAATTTGGTTCAGGAAGTCCGGGTATAGATATCCAAGGTAGGCTAAAACCACCTCATATCCACTTGGAGCCTTTGCAGAGAGAGATTTCGGAATGTTTCGTGCGACTTTTCTGGAGCCCACAGTTGACCATTTTCAGCACCGTCTCACATGAGACATGAAGGGTAAGTTCTTTATTCTTCAATGATCCATTTTGTACGGCCGGTAGCTAGTCTAAAGCCCTAGAAAAAACACTAGAAACCGAGCAGTGCACAAAGACCTACGACCTAAAACTGACCGTAGCGGCCTGCCAGCTCGACCAAATCAGATGGGATTTGAACCATAGCATGCCCTACCATAATAGAACCTTTCTATATCATCCGCTGACCATTCGGCATGGGTCGAGGGGTCCCTAGTAGAAAAGTTAGGTTTTTGGCAAATGGAAGAATTTCGACCTGACTACACAGATGGCTTGCTAATGAGGTCCATATACAATTTATATGATTGATTTGGTGAAATCCATCAAGAAAAGCCCTCAAAAAGCAGAAAACGGCTCAAATGTTACAAAGCATCAAATTTGACATACGGGGTCAAACTGACTCCAAATGAGCCAGAATTGGACAGGTTGCTTCACGACTATGTTGCGGACAAGTCCAAAGCCTCAAAGTTGACCGACCAACCCAACAGGTAGTGTAGTCACAAAAAATGGTGATTTTAGAGCCGACAAAGCACAAAGTGATGCCGGTATGACCAAACTTAACCAAATTCAATTTAGGACTTGTATTAGGTGTATGGAATATGTTTATGTCAAAATTTGTGAGTTTTGGAAAGAAATTGTCATTGTTGTAAATAATCGTGACTATTTACTTTTGCATCAGTTTTGCTTGGAAATTGTCACCTCACCTCACCTATCATGTGTACACACCTATTACATGCCAAAAATCAAGCATGAGCCAAAATGACCACCCATTACTTGGAAAATTGTCAAAAAACGCAAAGATGTCGCAAGCCAAATTTTGGGTTATGGACCACATTTCTTGATCCAAATCACCTTATATCTCATATACAGGGTCTATTCAATGCCTAGAACCAGTTTGTACCAAAAAATATCAATTTTTGAAAGAGAAGTTAATAATCGCGATTATTTACTTTCTGGTCAAAATTGGGGAGTTTTGATGTTTTGCCATCATACATCCAAAGTACATGATGTGTTGAGTCCACAAGCCAAATTTGAACAAAATTGGAGCCCAAAATCTCAAATTTATATCTACTGTTTCAGAGACTTAAAGCCAAAATCTGGTACCATTTTCACCCTATGCATCCTAATGAGCCCATATTTCACTCAAAGCATGTAATTGGTATATACTTTAAGCCTATGAAGCCAAATCTGCAAAAAGTTGAAAATTTTTCTCAACTGTAAATAATCGCGATTATTTACTTTGGCTGCAAATATTTGTTTTGACTTTACAGTTTTGTTCCTTGCATGTTTTTATGCATCTTCGCTTGTTCAAATTGATTTGAAGCAAATTGGACCAAAATTGTCAGCATTTCAGCCTAAAGAATATTTTAGAGAAAATTCCAATAAATCTGCTAACTTTGCACTCTATTCACTGAACAGGAGCCATGCAAGCAGCGGAGAGGGCCAAGAAGAAGCTCAACCAAAAGGAAAAGCTACAGGAACTGGCCGCTTATCAACTAGACCCCGAGTCAGTCAAAGCAGCCAAGGCATTATACCTCTCTAGAGAACAATTAGAAGAGCATCACACTACACTCTTTACTGGCATGTTCAAAAGTGAATCTTGAGGGACATTAAGTGGAGTGCAACTCCTACCCAAGGAATTCTATGATGTAGCCGCCAAGCAAGAAACCAAAGAAGCTAAGGGATTTTGTGGGATGCATGTCTGACCTCACCATCCTATCTTATTGCAGTATTAACGAGAATCACAATTAATTTGTCAAACCATGGGACGAAGTTGACTTGACTAGTGCATAGAGGCTACAAGAGGTTGTCAATCTCTCGAAAAACAACTAACAACTCTCATCTAACTCAAGCTACACTCAAGTGACTGAAATCACCAAAAGCCAATCGCTCATCGGCAACAAGTAAATCACATCCGTTACAGCATGAAATGACATCCAAATGTAATGAAAACTTATAGGACAAGTTTATAAGACCTAAGCACACATGCTTATGGTCTCAAATCCCACTTTAGGCCAGGTTCCAAAATCGCGATTATTAACAGCAGCAGTGGATTTTTAACCTAGTTGTTTTTGATCCAGAATGCATCTAAATGCTTAGCAATGATGCCCCAATACCCCGCCTATGCTTAGTTTTCGATTTAAATGTGTAAATTCCTAGTTATGATGAAATTAGACCACGAGCAATGCCAAAAGCTACGAAATACTGTGAATGGACATCAATGCGTAGAGCTCTTACCTGCGGTTGCAATGCAACAAACACAATCGCAATGTGACAATAGGAGAGGGAGTAGGAAGCGCGAGAAGGAGAGAACTGAGCACCAATAGCTCACGCTGTGTATTTCTTATCCAAAAACTTGTATAAAGATTACAGAAATTGGCTTTTATACCTTAGCCAAGGTTTTTGGGTGGTCAAAACTAATAAATTGGAGTTCTACCAAAGTTGGGAAATGATTGGCTGATACAATCTAGAAGCTTGTATCCCTGGCTCATTAATTACAAAGTTTAACCGAGACAATAGGAGTTACTATATTCTCAATTTATCAAATTAATAAATGTTTTACAAAGAGAACTCTGAAAAAATGGTATCCGTGTTAGCTTGCTACTAACATTTCCCCCTCCTCGCTTGTGTCGTCCCTTGACACAGCTTTATGGGCTAAAATAGTCTTCGGGTTGACGGCTGGCGAGGCGTCTTTAAGCGCGTCCAGTGCCTTTAGATATCTAATTCTTCATTCTTTGTCGGGCACTTGCAGAAATTGCATTGTTATTTTATTCTTCAGCTCCACCACTAAGTAGACTACAAACCTGGATGTTAGGTTGCTGATCACCGACGCAAATATCTTCATTCTCCAAGTAAAGAATCCAGTGTAGAATGCTTCTTCAAAGGCTAGCATATTATTCAATGGAAGGAACATGCATCTGAAATAGAATCCGTAAAGGACCTCTTCTAAAGGTTTCCCACTCAGATCGTAGAATAAGCCTTTGTTTCCTTCCAAGAATGATAGCCATGGGGCTCCTGTTTGCTCAAGCTCATTAAAAACTTGTATACATGTTAGCACCATGTATTCCTCTATTGCTTGGCCTCTCTCTAGAGCTGGTAGACTGGGAAAGTTAAGCCAAGTTCGCCTCTTCTTTTGCAGTGCTTCATGCACTTGCCATGTCCTTACTCTGGGTACAGGACAGAATGTTGGATCTCTTTGAAGGGCCATAGGTGCTCTTGTGAACAGAACCAAGTATCTCGTATTCTTGTTCATCCAGCTTAACCTCCACTTTGGGTGGTCTTTATCTGCGCCATCTTCTTGCATATCTTTGCACAGCCTCTCTTTCACTTGTAATAATTCCACTTGGATGAGAGGGTACGACAGGGATTGTTGATGCCATTCAACATTGATCTGATTTGGAGTGATTTGAGTGACGTTGACTGAGTGTAAAACTCTCAACTCCCAATCCATTGCAGATTTCCATTGCTCATCCACGTCTAGGGTGATCTTCTCCTTCAGTGCGTCTTCTTCAGCTTTTGATAGTAGCTGGACCATTGGCACTGTGTCTTCATCCGTGACGTTAATTTGAAACTCTTCATCACCACTCGGCTCTGCTGTGGACTGTGTCTCAAATTCAGCAAAATGGACCGAGGGTATGTCTATTTGTGGTGGCTCTGAAGTGCCTGCCTCTTCCTGCGTATCTGGTTTCCCATCTTTGAGGAGTTGATTAATCCACTTGAATTCTGATATCTCCTTTAGAAGCTCCTCCTCTCTTTGAACCCGCATCAATGCCAGGTCCCTGCACTGTGATTGTTCTAGTTTTAATTCGAATTCTAAGTCTTTGTTTTTCTTTTCAAGTGCCTTGTACACTTCATCAGTTCCTTTGGTCGAGGCCACGGCTAGGTTTTCTCTGATTTGCCGTAAGAAAATGGCATGATCATTGATCCTTTGTTTAGAATACTACAAAGAAGCATTAGCAACATCTAATTGCACTTGACTTTTTTGAGCTGACAGAGAGGTCGTAAGAGTTCATTCATAATTTTTGACAGCTGCTCGTATTTTGCTTTGCAGGCATCAGATAATTTGGTGAGTAGATCACCTAACTCCTCCATTTATTTTTGTTGATTATCTCTGTCTATCTGATGATGTTCCGCTTCTTCCTTCAGCTCTTGCACCTGCCTTTGGAGATTAGTGATGACATTCATCCTTTCTTCTAACTCTCCTTGGAGAGCATCGATCACCATTTCAAGTTCCTTGGCCTTTGTGCTGCGGTTTAAAGCTGTTGAACGGAGTCTCTTCATCATTTCCTGCATCTGACGTGCATATTCATTGACTTGGACTATTACCTCATCGTTTGACTGCCACTCCTCATGTCGTACTAGCTGAGATGTGCCTACAGCCTCATGTGTTGCTTCTTGCTGCGTTGTAACCGCTGGTGGCTCTTGTGTGGAGGTAGATGGTCGGTCTTCTTCTTGGCCATCCTGAGGCTTTGATGCCTCAACAGTTTCTGGCTAAGTAGAAGTAGAGGGTGTTGTCTCAATCTATGCTATCTCTTCAGGTGCCGGCCTTTCTTCCTTTTTTGGCTCAGGTTCCGTCTCATGTGCGGTGATAGGTTCTTTTTCTGCATCTTCTTCTTTATCAGTCTCTTTTTCAGATCTACTTGCCTTTTCCTCTTCGGGCTTTTGAGTATCTTCTACTGCCTTCTCCTGTTCCGGCTTGGCTTCTTTTTCTTTTTGTCCGTCGGGGTGGTCAACCTCTTGTGCAGATTCTGTTTGTTGGGTGGACTCAGAATCTTTCTCTTTCTCAGGCTCTGCTTCTTTATTGGTGTCTTTGCCTACAGGTGATGGTGGTGGGCTAGGCATGGAATGGTATTGTTGTTCTATATGCGGTGAGGTGGATTGGGGAGATCCATGACTTTGCTCTTGGCTAGTCGTTTCCTTGGATTGCCTTTGGTCTTCCACTTCCTTGGCTTTCTTTGCAGCTTCTTCTGCCTCCTTCAGCTTTAGAGCTTCAGCCTCTTGGTACATTCTTTCTAAATGCTCTGTTGGGTCATCCGCCTCTTTTCTTGTATGATGCTTTGTTCGAGGGCCTTTAAGTCCTGCAAGTACCCATTTTTCTGGGTCCTTCCCTTCTGCTTGCCTACTGTGTTGGTATGTCTGTTTATCTCTTTCAAAGCACGCTTGTTGTTTAGCTTGCTCTTCTTGGTGTGCGACCACAACTTTTCTTTTCATCTCTTCTCTCCGAGCTCTCTTTTCTTCGTTGTTGTCAGAGCTCTCACTGCTCTGCCGTTTCGGCAAGCTATCAGCTGACTCATCATCAGATTTATAGGATCTTTTACCTAACCTTGTAGCTCGTGGAGAGGATTGTGATGCCAATATCCATGTATTATGATCAAGGGCAAGCGGTTGTCGGCCATGCCGATGGCATGATATGCTATTCTAGTCAAGACCTCTGGCGCACCCAAGTATGTGATTTTTCCTTCTTTCTTGGTGCCCTTCAAGGTTGTTAAGACATAGTGCACGTGGTCCACTGGTTGCCTTGTCATCGACTTGAGAACCTGAGTGAATGTGGTGGCCACAACATGATTTGGTGTAGTGTACCTTGGTGGCCTTTTTGCCAGAAAATGGAAGTGTTGGTGGTACAAACGGTCTGCCTCTTCCACCTATTTGTGGATAAGATCAGCGAATGTAGTGGCGGCTGTCTCTTTGGTAAATGTGCTGATAGCCGATTTTCAGAAAATAAAAAAACAAGAAAAAGTTATTTTTCCTCTGCTGGAGCCTTGGCAACACCGTCGGAAGGCTCGAAAATGCCATGGTCCGTCTCACAGACCTAGCTCGTCCATACCCCAGCCTAGCAGGCCGCCATTTTCCCTATGCACCTCCCTCTTCCCCTCTCTCCCTTCTCGGCACACACTCTCTTTTCCTCATTCATATTCTCTCTCTCTCTCTCTCTCTCTCTCTCTCTCTCTCTCTCTCTCTCTCTCTCTCTCTCTCTCTCTCTCTCTCTCTCTCTCTCTCTCTCTCTCTCTCTCTCTCTCTCTCTCTCTCTCTCTCTCTCTCTCTCTCTCTCTCTCTCTCTCTCTCGCTCTCTCTCGCTCGCTCTCACAGCACGTCGGCGGCCCACATGGCACAATGCTCGGCCATCCTCCCGCTCTATCTCCTTTGTTGCCTACAAGAAGCGGAAGTCTATCTCTTCTTCACCATGTCTCTCTCTCTCTTTCTCTTATCTACACACACACACACACACACACACACACAGCCTTACCTTCCCATTCCCTTGGCCCTCTACTCCATCTCCCCTCTCATCCACACCCCCTTCGGCCTCACTCTCCTCCCTATATACCCTCTCCCCCCCCCCCCCCCCCCCCCCCCCCTTGTTTTCTTCCCAACTCTGGCGGACCACCGGCCTATAACCCCCCGCCTATCTTCCCCTCCCATTAGCTCTCTCTCTCTTGGAAGAGCGGCCCCACGGACAATAGGAGAGAATCTCTCTCTCTCTCTCTCTCTCTCTCTCTCTCTCTCTCTCTCTCTCTCTCTCTCTCTCTCTCTCTCTCTCTCTCTCTCTCTCTCTATTCACTTCCCCTCCACCTACCACCCTCCCTATCTTCCTCACCCCACTCACACCCTCTCTCCTACTCGGTGAGAACCCGCCATGACACTACAACCATAGTTCCCTTTTTTTCCTCGTTGACTATATCCCCCCCCTCGTCTCGGCCTCTGTCGGCTATAGGTCTCCGAGCCTCACGGTCGCCCACACACTCCTCGTGCACCCTCGGCATCGCCACAGCCACACACACAGACACCTTATCTCCCTCTCCCTCCCTCACCACCTCACCCCACCATCACACTCTCTCTCTGGCACAGCCCGCAGGTGGTCAATAACTCTCTCTCTCTCTCTCTCTCTCTCTCTCTCTCTCTCTCTCTCTCTCTCTCTCTCTCTCTCTTTCAGCCCGTAGGCACTACGTGCTCACACACACACACACACACACACACCCTCCCCTCCCCACACACAGCACCCTCTCTCCTTACCTCTCACGCTATGCATTCTCTATAGCAGTAAAACCACCATATATATATATATATATATATATATACATAATATGCTTTCCCTCCCCGTTTCCACGCATGCTGACACACACACGTATATATATACACACACTCACGCCCACTCACTCACGTACATATACCCACACGCCTACCCACACTCACCTACACATATACACGCACACATATACGCACACTCACAGCATTAAAAAAAACGAATGACATCGACAAAGAATAAGGTGGCCAAAGCACGCATCACCGACACCGAAACAAGCAAGGGTGCCGAAGGCGTGCCCCAGCCAACACTGAAAGGGGGTAACTCAAACATCTCGTCTTCTCACGATAAAAATTGACTCCAGCAACACTAAAGCCTCACACCGACCACCCAGACCATTGACAAAACCCCTGTAAATACCCTAAAACCCCCTCTCTTCCCTAATAACCTAGCCATAGCTAGTGGATTGTAAAAAAACTCTCCCCAACCCCACTCTTTCTCTGTCTATCTCTACCTTCTCTCTCTCTATCTCTTACTAGAGAGGCATCTAGGCCTTCTACAGTGACCAAAGGATATTTGCAATGACCAGTGGGTAAGGACCACCTCTCAAGCCTATATAATGAGGCCTCTGCTAAGCACAAAGGAGCATACATAGGGGAGAGGAGACACCCAAGAGAGAGCACTCAAGTGAAGGAGGGGCATACTAGCTCCATGCACTCTACATTGTAAGCACCACTAAGCACGTAGTGCACCCGTGCTTGAGAGCTAATGGCATCATGTTTGGTTGAAAGCTTTGGTCACTTAGCATTGGAAACATCACCATTCTCCCCATGATCCACCACACCACGTTGAGTTACTAATCATGACCACTCTATGCACGTGAAGTAGTCGCTACTCTCCCACCAAGCAACATGAGGACGCTTGGATTGAAGGTATCAACACCACACCACATTGGTCCCCTCTCAATGTTGGTGATTGAGGTCGTCCGTGGCTGCATCGTCTTGTTGTTCTTCGTCAACTAACCCTCCTGCTAACTCAAACCTCCCCGTGCACCATATGGCACTCGTATCTCATGTTGCATCCCAAATGCCAAGAGCTAGGTTTGGAATCGTCAAGACCGCCACTTAACACATATTTAGGAAAATAGGGAAAAATTCACACATTTGGGATGATTATTTGTGTCTCATGGACTTGAGGTAAGGTTGTATTGTACTAGGTTGCACATATGAAAACTGAGATACAATGTTTAGTGGATGCTTATGAGTCTGCAAGATTCAATATGGTCCGTTTTCAACAACCATACTATACACTAGAGTGTTTTTGCACATGTTAGTTTACAAATACACACACACACACTCACACGGACGTGCACACACACACACACACACACACACACACACACACACACACACACACACACACACACACATGCTCATGCACCCAAAACAAAATTTTCTTCCCCCACATGCTTCATTTGATAAAACAATTAAAATGTAAGTTGCAACAAAAACTTGGGTGACTAAAGTGAAAAAAAAACCATTCATATTGAATAAGATTTCTTGAAGATTACAAAGGTGGGATGCCATTATCAATGTTGATAATGACCCTAGCTATGGGTGGACTAATTGGAGCCATTGCTATAAGATTACAAAGTTGAAAGGTGAATGCTAAGCGATCATTCCTCTTCATTTGCATTGACATTTGATGGTGCCTCATGTTCATCAAGTTTCAACTGACTCTCTTTGGCCTTGAGGATTATTGCCTTTGGAATCTTGATTTTTTAAGGAATTCGTCCACCCTTGGGCTTCCATGCCCAAATGATGCAGCTAGTGTCTTCCTAGCGTTGAGGATCATTGATGTTCTCTCTCCAATACTTGTTCCAACAATCCTTGTAAACCTCCACATCACTTACATTCTTCTTCTTTGAAATTGGTGCCCAGTATCGTATCTCACTTGAAGTTAGGTTGCCAAGTCATTGTTCTTATCAATATCTGTTGCTGCCACTCCTAACCAAATTGGGTAATTTTCATCACAAGGTTGCACAAGTACAAAGTCTCCCTTTGCCACATCAAGAGTTGGGTTGAACTCCTCAGCAGGTTTGTTGCGCATTGGACCACAATAGTGGCCCTCGATTATGTCAAGTGCTTCATCTAGACCATCTTCCAATGGAACTTCAAGAGGATGATCTTGTTCACACATACTCCTTGGCCAAAAGTCATCAAATAAAGTGTTTTCACTTTGTCCAGGGTTTTGCATAGCTTGCATGAGATTCTCCCAGTACCTAAGAACTGGGTTGATCCACCTAGCACACTCACTTTCATCTCCTTTCTCTTGCAAGTGATCTTTCCACCAACTAACATACTTCTTTATTCCTTCCATAACTTTCTCACTATCTCTAACATACTCAAAGGGTGGTAATACTTTTGGAACACCTTCAGGAAGCTTGGATCCTCCTTGGTCATTTCTCTTCCATATCTCTATACCATTTTTGGGTAACCAATCCACATTTTTAGGGTGTAATTTGTACTGCATCAAAGGTATTCCATCACTCATATAGAACCTAAATTGAAATGGCTTTGAATGACCCACTAAGATATGTGCTCCATCGTGTAAGAACCCCTTTACAAAATCTTTAAAGTCAGCCACCTTTTGTAGGAGAAAAGGTGCTAGATGCATGCTAACACACTCACTGAAGATCTTCATCAAATGTGGAAATTAAAAAATGGCTTGTTTTCTAAGCTTCTCAGAAAAGCGACTAAACAATGCATCAATGTCTTCATGAGTGTGACCAACCATAAGAAATCCAAGTTGCACAGTGTCAAATACTCCTCATGCAACCAACAATGATAGGTATGCAAACACATATCGATTCTTATTTTCTGAACCACAATTGTCAAGTTGCAACAACAATCTTCTTGGCAACCTCTTGAACCCAAACACATTTCCATACTCCTATACATGTGCATTAGTAGAAAATATTGATTGCATCCTTGGACAATCATTTCCCTGTCTAGAAGCAAAATTCTCAGTGTCCACATTCACATTTGTGATTAGATCAGTCTCTACCTCTTCATTCTGAGCACTCTGTTCCTTGCAGTACTGGTTTTTCTCCTTAAGCACTTTCATATGGTGATAGAGAGAAGCTGTAGACAAAACACAATCAAAAATATTTGTTCTTGGTTCTACACTTGAGTTTTCTAAGCTCATGTCACCAAACATATGTTTATCTCTTCTTTCTAAGTTTCTTAGACATTTTGAGAGAGATGCAATTGTGAAGTTGGGATCACTCGGCCATAATCCCAATGCAAAGTGACCATAAGCTATTTGTCCATGTTCATGAGTGAGCATTCCTATCAAGGATACTAGAAGCCTCTCAACTCCATTGAGAGATTTTGGAGCTGGTTTAATTTGTTGTATAGGAGTCTTATCTGGTCCATTTTGTCATGTATAATGCACAAGAACTTGGTTGGATTCATTTCTGAAGATCTCCTCCAAGCATAGTACAGATTTCTACAACTCATTTGTTGCAACATGTGTGCTCTCATCTATGCCATGTATCTAGCACGCTCCACCTGATTTTTGGTAGACTCGAGCTTGACCTTTATTGATGTGAAAATGTCACATTTAGAGAATGTGCTTGATTTTGATAAAGTGTCTGTCTTGAAAACTGTGTTCTACAACCTTATAATGTTGGTTGTGACAATGTTTTGTATTCCATTGTGACAAGTGTGTCGTTTACTTTCCGCAAAATGTCCACTTGTTTGTACATCGTTGGTAGAACATGTTGAGTTTCCCGAGTGCCATGCATGGTTGTCCTTGACTTATGTGGCATTTGATCTGCATTATTATCTATGAAGCCTTGTATGAGTTCTTTTTCCATCTCAACATGTGTCAATCTCTTTCTTATTATTCCAGTGTTTCCATGATTGCCATTGCATGCTCCATCCAAGAATTTTTTATGCAGCCTGTAAAATGTTGACTTTCCTATTCCATGAATTACATACCATGCTTTACTACATACTTTCTTTCCATCAAAAGTAAACTCAAAGCATTCCTCTTCTTGATCTTTTCTATGAGCCATGCTCATACAATCCAATACAAATGTGCATTGGCTAGTGTAGCTTTGTCCCCAAAAGTCTATCCTTGCTTCCATGATTTTGGATCTGTTTCCAATCTGGCAGCATTGCATCTCACAACAATCAGTTGTTGCAACTTTGTGAATGTTTGCAGCATCACATTGTTTGTTGAAAGCATGAGCATTACTTTTTTTTTATATAGGCCTAACTCTATGTACATAACTCCTTTTCTTACCTATCCCATCTCTGATATCATAGTCACCGACAATGGCATCCTACTCTCTGTCATTTGAGTATGAAGAAGAAGACCTAGTTTTGTACTGGTGATACCTTCTTCAAAACTAGTTTCAGTGTTGTTATCTATGCCATCATCCTCATAGTCATCACTAGAAGCATCTAAGCTATCAAGGGAATCTCCCGTTTCTTCCATGAGGAAATCTTGAATACCCTCAATGGCATAAGAAGATGTTGTGTCTTTGATCAAGGGTTCACCATTCTCAAAGGTGAGCTGCCTAACAGGCCAGCTTACCAAATTCAAACTTGAAATATCACTTTGATGTGGATGCATCGACCCTTCCACAATGACACCCAAGCTACTCTCACCTAGTTCAGTACAGTTTATAGCCTCATATGGGTGGACTAGGAATACCACTCCATTACCAAGTTTTCTAGATCTATTGTCAGCCCAAAGGATGACTCTTTTCTCTTTCCAACTCGCTCTATATATCAAGCCATCTTCTTGACCAATAAGAAAATCCTCATCTATTGTGTGAGATTTTCCTCTGTCCATAACAATATTATGCAATGGCCATTTGATGATTCTTTCAATTGCTTGAGACATGGTTCTTGCATCCATTGTGACGAATGGAATCAAGAAGGTGTCATCAAAACTTTCTAGTACATGTATTGCCACACATGTTGTGCCAATCAATTCAAAACCACAATGTTGAGATGCATCAGTGGAATGAATAACCCCACGATCTTTCCATGTGGAACCATCAACAAGAAACATTGAATCATCTTGTTTTGGACCCTGCACTTTTTTGAGAAAATCAAGAGATATCAGTAAAACTGTATGTCTGAACATATAACTCAAAATTTAATGCATTCCCAAGATACACTCACAATTTTGGCAAAATCTTTCATCCCATTCAATTAATAAAATCTACATCGAGTCAATCCATGGAGGATGGTAGGAGGCTCGAGCTCAAGTTTGAGCCTGTATGTACATCCAAGTGCTAGAAATCTAAAGTTGACAAGAGTTGCAATATAGGGACTATGTTACATTGCAGAGGCACCCATGGACTTTGATAGGAGGATGGAGCCTTTATGCACATCCAAGTGCTAGTAATATATAGCTCACAAGAGTTACAAGATGGATCTCGAGTTATATTGAATCAACCCATTGGGGATGGTAGGAGGCTCGAGCTCAAGTTTGAGCCTAAATGCACATCTAAGTGCTAAAAATCTAAATATGAAAATAGGTCCAAGATGGTGCCTAAGTTACAATGCCAGAGCATAGATGAAGCCTAAATGTAGGTCTAAGTGCTAGAAATCTTTAGCTTAAAATAGTTGCAAGATGGATCTCAAGCTATATTGAGTCAACCCATGCACAACGGTAGGAGGCTTGAGCTCAAGTTTGATCCTAGATGTACATCTAAGTGCTATAAATGCTTAGATAAAAAGAGGTTCGCAAATCCAAAGTTTCATAGAGGCAAGCATGGAATTTTGTAGGTCGCTCGATCTCAAGTTTGAGCCTAAATGTACATCCAAGTGTTAGAAATCTATACTTGTCACACGGGTTGCAAGATGTAGCCCAAGTTACATGGAGGCACCCATGGAATTTGGTAGAAGGCTCAAACTCAAGTTTCAGCATAGATGCACATTCAAGTGTTAGAAATCTACGAGCAACAAGAGGTGTGAGAAAAAACCCAAGCTATGTTGAAGTAGCCTTGAATTTCTTAACACTAGAATGGTAACCTAACAGGACATAAAAGTGTCCTTTCAGGGTTTTGGGAAAAAATTCCAAAACTATAGTAGATCCACTCATTTTGAAAAATCCTTTCATGAGCTTATAGTTCAATAACTACTACATATGGAAAAAATGAGAAACTTGTAATTTTTCTCATCCCTTGGTCACTACAAGCCTCCAAAGTTGATGGACCAGTGAATTTTTCCCAGAACAACAATTTCATACGGTTGATTGCATATAAATAAGATTGGAGATTTTTGTAAGACATGAGATAAAATGCCCCGTTAACTTCAATGGGTTGGTGACCAAAACATATGGTTGATTTTACCTCACTAATTTGTTTTTGGGCAAAAAAAATAGGTATAAAAAAGTTTCATTTTTGCCATTCTGCGGACCTATCATCAAAGTTTCTATAGTCACGCTCAATATAGATACTATATACATGTTTTCTTAGTTCCCTTTGGGCCTCTGGATTGAAAAGGAGCCATGGAGCATGTCAAAAGGATAATGGATCTCGTACAATTGGAACCTTGGTGACAATGATAAAGTGCTATATTTAAACATGAAAAACTAGGTTTAGCATTATGACCTCTAGAAACCCATAGAAACTACTCAATATCTAGCCAAGTTTGTATTCTATGATTAGATATGGTTACTACCTACAAAATACACACAATTGGCCTAAGAAACTAGCAATATTCAGAAAGTTATACTTGCTACTCTAGAATGTATCGTATTCTTCAGCAATCAAAAAACTCAACCATCATCATATACTATGCTATATAGAATATTAGGTCCCCCAAAACTCAAGGAAGATTAGATTTATGTTATACATTACCCTTACACAATCAAAATTGAATTTGGATATCAAGAAAGCCACCAAAAAACTCATAAAAGTGCTAATTTTGGCAAAAAAACAGGATTATGCAATTCTTGTAAATTGGTCATAACTTTCAATTTCAACTCTTAGATCTCCCTACAAGCATCAAAACATGTTGAGAACTATGAAGGCCTAACCTCTAGACATCTAAACCTCACAAACATGAAGTTTAGAGTGGTATAGTTGCCAAAAGTTTTAAAAAAGCCAAAAACAGGACTCGTTTTTTCACACAGTTTAGGTTCAAAAATGTTGTGCAAGAGTAAGATTAATGGTGAGGTCGCTACTCAAAAAAAAATGCTAAGTTTTTTTCAGCTCATAATGCAAATTTGTGGATATATAGCACCTAGAAATTCATTTTCATACTCTTCAAATAATTCAAGCAAAATGGTCACTTAACAGGACACAAAAGTGTCCAGGGACATAAAAGTGTCCTGTTACCATTCTAGTGTTAAGTTTGATCCCCACTTGCATATTTGAGTGTAGCACTAGCATGGAAGGCCAGCTTGATGACATATTTATCTCTATCAAGGGCATAGAATAGCACCTTTAGGCTCGAAGCCTCAAGTGCATCACAGAATGAAAATTCACTTTTAGGCTCAGACTTAAGTTTGAGCTTCCTCTCCATATACTAATGTAGCACTAGGGTGAATGCCTAGCCTCATGACATCCTCCTAGCTAGAAAAATCATAGAGCTTCACTTTTAGGCTCAAATTTAATGTAGCACTAACTTGCAAGACTACTCTCATGACATCCCTGTGGCTAGCAAGGGTACAAAACAACATCTTTTGGCTCAAACTTAAGTTCGAGCCTTTGCTAGTGTTTTTTTTAAAATGTACTATTTAACTTAAACATATGCTCCTTGTTTAGGTTATAATATTGTTCTTTTTGGTTGTTTCAGGAATGGAGCTTCCAATGTACCAAGTATACCAGAGCAGGGTGCACAAGTCTTCACACTCGATGTTCTTGGAATGTTTACTGACGCCAAAACTACTGCTCCAAGAATAAAGGTTGACAGGACCTTTGAGTTAACAAAATAAGAAGGAGTGAAGTGGTTTGTGGATACCTACGATACAGATGCAAACTACAAAGGTGACATCCATCTATATTTGTCACAAGGTGGTATGAAATATGGAGACATGGGGATTCTTGTGGGTGTCAAAGATGATGTGGATGCAACAACAATGCCATGCTTTGCATGTAATGTGCTACCTATTGGAGGGACCACAAAGGCAAACAGTTTTTGCTTATCATTGGGCACTTTTCATGTAGCAGACATGAATGGTAGCAAACTAGGAAAAGAAAATTCTATTGTAAAATTAGGATTGAAGATCTCTAGCTTCACTAATCGAGAAGACTCGGGTGTAGACTATGTGGAAGACCTAGTGAAGGCAGTGAAACATGCAAAGCGAGTCTTGAGCTTACCAAAGAAGATTGTACCTGCAAAGAAACCAATAGGGGCACTATCTAAGAAAATTGTGGAGAAGACAGGGAAAGCCATAGTTAGGAGTGCACTTGCAGCATCAAGGGGTGCCCGTGCAAGCACTTCAACACATGTAGAGAAGATCACTACCACCAATAATTTAGTGGAGCAAGAAGGTTCACAAGGGCAAGATGCACAAGGACTTAGAAGAAAAAGAAAGGCAAGGGATGATTCTACTCTTGAGGAAGATCGACAAAAACTAGCAAAGAGGAAGATGAAAAAGAGCGTAGAAGAAAGAGAGGTTTCTGAAGAGGAGTTGATGGACATGGAAACTCCATCCAAAGATAACAAGGCATTGACCTTTTTAGAAATCAAGAAGGGATTCTATCCTTTTGGGATTAATGAATTCTTTAGCATTTATGTGACAAGGTGTTTTCCTGCTCCATCAAACTATGTATATAGAAGATTAAATCTAGATTGGGTCAGGATTTTGACTTTAGACTTCATTCAAGAACCAAAGCAAGAGGAGATACTAGCAATTTTGATGCCTTGTGATCCTTCCAGAAAACATCCTCTTGACAAACTTGCCAAAGAGGATGTTCGCAATGTTGATTACTGGATCATCTCTGGACAACACTCTATTAGTGCTGCAAAAAGTTTGCAGGGTGAAAACGTTGCAAAGGTTACCCCTCAATTGCGCCAAGAATTCAAATATAGACGATCAAATATTATTCTCAATTGCCCACCAAAGATCTCTCGTGAAATCTCCAAAGATGCAAATCTATCTGTTGCAATGTCAATGCAAAAGGAGCCATTTCTTGACCAACTTATGCAAGCACGCGCACAATGACATGCAAATGGTTGTCCTTCCAAGACACCACGTGGTTTCAACCACAAAACAAGAAGGACTTTGAGGCTTGGAAGGTACTTGTTTGATTCTTTGAAAACATGGATGTGAGTCTTTTTAATCAATATCTATTTGTAAATTAGAGTCTATCATAGGCTCAAGAAAGACCTCCATGTGCTCATTTAGAACTTAAATTGAGGTTTTAATTTAAGATTTAATGTCACTTGCATATGAGGCTATATCACAAACAAGTGAGGCTCAAATTTAAGTTTGAGCCCCACTTACATAAACCCATGTATTTTGGAATTTTCATAGATGTATGTGAGCATATAAAGAAACAATTCAATCTAGCTAGGCTTGAACTTATTAAGTATGCGTCTCAATCCCACAAGTTAGAGCCTTGTCAATATTGATGTTGGAATTTTCACTTTTGCAGACGTTTGTCAACACCGACTTGCATTTGCTTCTATGTGATGAGAAGATATGGAAGAATTGGGTCAAGATCATGAGACAATATGAGTCTCAATCCCACAAGTTAGAGCCTTGTCAATATTGATGTTGGAATTTTCACTTTTGCAGACGTTTGTCAACACCGACTTACATTTGCTTCTATGTGATGAGAAGATATGGAAGAATTGGGTCAAGATCATGAGACAATATGCTCGAGGCTTGCTACCAAATACAAAGGGAGAAACAATTGATGAAGGTTCCAACAAAAATACTAAATTTCTAACTATGAAAGGTGGTCAGATTTGACAAGCACGTGGAACAGCAACACTGGCACCTACATTGTTCAGGTGCATTTTAGGCCCCAAGAATAAAGAAGTTCTTGAACTACAAAATGCAATCCTGGACAAAACCATATTGCTAAAGAAGAGCAAGCATACCCCTCATAGAATGGACATGGATGAGATGGCTTGGAAGCTAAAAACAGATTGAGTGTTGAAAGAAGCAATAATATCATTCTTGTTTGATTTGACAAGGGAAGATTTATCTTGGGAGCAAGTTTGAGATAAGTACAAGCTAGGAGAGCATGAGTACAATCAAATGAGGAGCTATAGCCAGTACTATGTCAAGGACTCCCTCAACAAAGCAAAGAAGACTCCACCCTCACTTCCAAAAAGTGTAATAACTCTCCTCAATCATCTTTATAGAGCTAATATGGGCATAATATCTCAAGATGAGTCTATTCCATGGAGAATCAAGGGGGTGGGCTTTGATATGGGGAAGATCAAAGACTTTTGCAATACAGATCACATACCATTTCAATTGTTCGTCTTGGATCTTCATGGTACTAAAGAAAAGCTCTCTATAGATTTTTTTGCAAATTTGGCACTCAATCTAAACACATTGAATGCACAATACGAATATGTGCTAGTGTGTTTTATTGATTTCATCAATATCGGAATGCTTGTTGAAGGGGTTTCTATCCAATCAACTAAGGTCCATATTGAATATGGAAATATCCAAGCAACAAGAGATGACTCATGGATAGATGGAACTGTGGACTCTGCAATGGTTGCTCTTTTTGTTAGCAAGGTTGATAGACTTGAGGCTATTGGAAAAGCTCATACAAAAAGAGTCTTTTTCTCAGGCTCTTGTGGCAAGGATCATGAATTTATTGATAGAAACTTCATTTATGGCCTTATCACAGGTTTTGTCCTGAGCAAAGCCATGTTTTGGAATTTTTTTACAGTGGAGCTGTGTTGGAGAAAAGCTTGTCAAAGAAGAGAAGGGAAATTTCTCTATGTAAAGATGATTCTGAAGCAATGGAGTTAGAATCTTAATGCTCTAGTCTTTTGGAGAGCAATCTATCCTTACAGGAGTGGTGTGGTGTAAGTTAAGCATGACTTGTAAGACAAATAGTGGAGCTAGATGATAAATAAAAAGAAGACCTTAACAATCTTGACATCGATGAGAAAGAAAGCAGTGAGAGGATGTTGATGGAAATGAAGACAACGATAACGTAGACAACATGGATGATTGTGAAGTTCAAGAAGCTACGAATTTTGATCATCAAGGGGGGGGGGGGGGGGGGGGGGGGGGGGGGACACAATGTTGGAGAAATGAGTCCAATTGTGGATGTTGAGTGTGCAAAAGAAAATGATGAAGATAATGAGGATGATGATGCAGGCAATGAGGATGCACAAGAGGATGATAGAGCCCCTCAAGACACTGTAGTAGCTGATGAAAAAGGTGCAAATGTTTCTTAGAGTATTTTTGATGCTAGGTTTAATGATGCATGGCATTATCATGTACCAATAGACTCCTAAAGTATAAAACGGTAGGATAGTGTATTGAATTGATCAATTGTGATACTTTAGGTCCTTCAAACACTATTTTACTAATACTATCTTGTGTCTTTATCTAAACGTATGTCATTTTAATTAGATTTAATTGCTGTTGTTTTAAAAAATGATGGGGGGGATCAAACTTGAGTTTGAGCCATCACAAAGCATAGCTAACATACAGATGTGTATTAAGAGTAAGAAATTTTGGTTTTGGTGAGACAATAATGAAGCATTACCAAACACTAATGAGGCTCAAACTTAAGTTCAAGCCTAACAAGGAGAGATAGTGAAGCACTTGTGTATGAACTTCAATCACAAAAGTCCTGGGGCTGAGTTTATCTAAGTGAGACTTGAAATTCCATATCCTAGTGTAGCACTTGCATATATTACGTGAAACTCATAATGTCTTCGTACCTAACAAGGCATTGAAATTTAGTTTGTAGGCTCGAACTTAAGTTTGAACCTTGCTTCCACATGTTAGTGTAGCACTACCATGTGGGGCTGAGCTCATGAGCACTACCATGTTAGGCCAATCTCAAGAGCATTGTAGTAATATAGTCTTCCAAATAGCAATACTTACGGATCATGAAGTAAAAAGGATCATACCTTGAAAAATTCATAGTTAAGAGTTTTTTGAATAGGCCCTAGATGTGCACAATATAATAATTTTATACATAGTGAATGCATTGAGACTAGACATGGCTTGAGATTTAAGCCTTACACTTGAAACATAAGCTTAAGGTTAAGACTTACGCCTTAGGCATGAACTTAAGTTTGAGCCTCACCTCCAAATGTGAAATAGGTAGCATGTTAGGTGAGCATCACGTGATCATGTGTATGAGTTTCAACAACAAAAGTCCTTGTCATAGAATCCTACCTAAGTACTTCCGAGTGAAGCTCACAATTTCATAATCTATTGTAGCGATTACATATGTTAAGAAAGAGTCATAATCTATAACAAGAAACTGATATTTATTTTGTAGGATCGAACTTAAGTTCGAGCCTTGTCTTTGTATGTTATTGTAGCACTACCATATGAGTCCAATCTCATGAGCATTGTAGCAAAAAAATATTACAAATAAAAAAATACTTATAGATTATGAAGAAAATTGGATGATACCTTGAAAAATTCATAGATAAGGGGTTTTATAAATAGGTCTTCAGTGCACATAGTATAAAAGGTTTTCACATAGTGAATGATGAAGACTAAACAGGGCTTAGGACTTACATTTTAAACTTCAAACATAAGCATAAATTTTGAGACTTAAGTTTTAGGCTTGAAACAAAAGCCTAAACTTTGAGACTTAAGCCTTAGGCTAGAGCTTAAGATTAAGCCTCACTTTCAAACGTGCTTTAGGTATCATTCTAGGTTAGCATTTTTGTGTTAATGTGCTAAATGGAGCCTTTCTAGCATAAAACGTTTGGGTTAGATGATGGAAATGAAATGGATTCGATGGTTATTGAAAATCCACTAAACTATTTTCTACATAAGTAAAAATTTGGCCTTTTTCATCTTTCAGATGAAGACAACAAAATAGAAGACGGAGATAACATATCTCAAGCAGCACAAGTGCTATCCACCATTTTTGGAGAGACCCAGTTTCATAAAGGTGATCTTGTAGAGCACAAAAGTGATCTTGTAGAACAAACCTCTCAAAAAACATCAAATGACATGACTAAAGAGAGCGAGCACATGCTACCTACAATTGGAGAGATCCAAATTCATGAAAGTGACATTATGAATAGTGAAGAGGAGATGGTGGTGGTAGAACATCAAAGTGATTTTGTTGTGCAAAATTCTCCAAAACCTTCACACGACACTAACAAGATGCATGTCATAATAATCAATATCTAATTCTCCTAAATGATTTTCTCATGTTAAACTGATCATTTAATATGGGAAAATGCCAGGGGAGAAAAAGCTAGAATATTCGTTAAGCTAGCAGCCGGCCACAGTAGGGATCCAAAGGAGGGAAAATAGGGATCCAAAGGGGGGCCCATCTGCAAAAGAGCCATGTGCAAAAATGGGCTAAGAAGACCCTAAGGTTCAACCCATTAATGCTAAGGTTCCAAAATTCAAAGGTTGTGTCCAAAGGTCAACTATAGGGGAATTGGATGCTTTGTGTGTGTCCAAAAAAGTCTTTACACATCCCTACTTAGGAGGGGGTGAGCCTTAATTGTAGGGGATGAGAGAGAAAGACACACACACACACACACAAGCTCCCTTTACACAAAGGGAGTGAGGGACACATGTCAACTCCCTAGCCCAGATGCCCACAAGGTGTACCCAATTTCTATTGGATGGCCTTGGAGTTGGACCAATGAGAATTAGGCTAGATTACATCTAGTTTAATTAATTTAAAAACACTTAATAAAAGAACCAATGAGAATTAAGTCCTCTAGAAGACTATTGGACAGTCTCCCAAGGGGTCCAATGAGTATTCAGGAGCCCAATGGCTTGCCTGATTCCTATTGGCCAGGAGGCAAAGGGGTCCAATGAAAGTTTAGTTGAATTGTTAAATTACCTAAAGCTCTCACAAAAGGGGAAAGGGGGACACATGTCAGAAGGCTATTACTTATGCTGCTTAATTGTCATTGGCTAGCCCTAGGGAGGTTCAATGAGAGGACAGCAAGAAGAGGGGTCGCCCATGAGAGAGAGGGGGCTGATTTTTGCAAGGAATCATCACACACACACTCACACAATCTCATGTGTGAAGAAAAGAATACTCTCTCTCCTTCTCCAGCTTTAATGGAAAGCTTATCACCTACTCCAAGCTTGTGAGAAGGGAGGCCTACACCAACAACTCTTGGCTTTGTGATGCAAATCCAACCAAGAGCCAAGATTCAATGCATTCTCATCTCTCTACCATGCTAATTACTAAGCTAAGCCATTCTAGTATGAGTGATTATGTGAGGAGATGTATATCTTTCTCGTAAGAATATTCCTTCTTCCTCTCAATCTACTCTCATACCCTGCTAGCTCTCACCGTCTTTGAAGGTGTGTGAGGTCTTGGGTCTGAGACCGGGGATAATTGATGTTGTGTTTGCTAAGTGTTTTGCTTAGTGGATGAAGCATTCATGCTCATTGCACTAGCTAGTCTTGAACGAACACAAAGAATTGTATTGTACAATGTCTCTCTTGATGGGAGAAACCATAATACAAAGCCTTTTGGAGAGGGGACCGGATCCATGCAAATCGGGTCCTCAACTGTTGTCAATATCTTAATTTCTCTCTCTTTTGAAGGTATTGTTCATGCTATCTAACTAGGCGTTATGATTTTTGTTGCTCTCTCCACCCAAGCACTCTTGTACTTATCATTAGGAATCTATTCTAATGAAATGCCCACTATGTTCATGCTAATTTCCACTTCACACAAGGTTTTAGGCCATTAAATGTTACACTGGTATCAGAGCACAAGGTTTCTCTTTTCTTGCTCAAGAAGGGAGTTCCTCAAGCTAGGTATAAATGGTTGGTATTATTAATTGCCTGTGAGTAAGTAGAATAGGGATTTTTCAGCCTTGTAGTGCGCCTGCCTTCGTGCAGTTAATGGGGCATCACCCTCGAGAGCTATGGTATTAATAGTGGAGTCCTACGGGGCTTGCCTACAGCTTAACCACTATTGAGCTATTAGAAGCTTGACAGAAGCCGGTGCTATTTTGGTGTTGAACGACCCTCTCTTCTACTCCTTGCAATTAATGGTATTCGAGCCACGGGTACATTAGCTTGAGTGCTTTTTCTAAAGGGTTAAAGAGGAGTAGCAAGTAGGGCTTGAAGTGCCAGAGTACACCTAAAAGTTGTTAGAATGTCTAACAATAGTGAAATTAATGTTGATAACCTTGATTGTGCTAATGAGCAAGCTACTAATGATGCTCCGATGCTTGTTAACTATCTTGTTTCTAGGCTTCAACAAGCCATGGGCAATCCATCTCTTCAAAGTGAAGTGCAGCGGCAACTCGGTGCTCATGGGATTCTCCAAACTCACCACCATGACAAGAGAATACCTAGAAATCCTATTTGTGAGACTTCAAAAAGAGGTCTCTCTCCGATTCAGGAAGAAGAAGAGAATCCATACGAAGGGCTCAAGAATTTACTTCTTCATGATGCATCTCCTTCCCAAAGGAGAACTCAAGAGCCTCCACCGAAGGAACGAGAAATAAGCGAGTCTCCCGCCACCTCGGCAGAGATGGCACCACGAAGACGGCGGGCTAAACACTCTCCATCACCACCAAAGCCGAGAAGACCATCGCACCCTTCTCCACACTATAATTCAAAGAGGGATGATTAAAAGCAAGAGAAGAAAAAGGCGAGAAAGAGGACACCCTCTACTCCATCTTCTACATTCTCTTCCTCTTATGAAAGTGATGGTGAAGACAATGAAGATCAAGACAAGAAAAAGGCGAGAAAGAGGTCACCCTCTTCTCCACCTTCCTCAAATTATTCACCTTCTGAAGAAAGCGATGGTGCAACCTTTGAACTATCAAAAAGAAGAGGCCATAGGATATCCTATGCAGCATGGAAGAGGTCGTCCAAGCTGAAGAAGTTCAAAGAGGGAGGAAAGAGCATCTCTTTCCTTACCTATGATGGCACCTTTGGTGCTACGGACAAAGTCTTGGCCTTTATCCAAAAGTTTGATGCGGCGTTTGGAGATGAGGGCTTCACGGAGTCCTCTAAGCTATGCCATGTAGCTATGCACTTTCAAAATTCCGCCAGGCAATGGTGGTCTAGCCTACGAGCCAACGGTGAAGCTCCGCGAACATGGAAAGCTTTAAGAGCTTCCATTATGAAGCAGTTTTTGGCCACTGATGCCAAAGAAAAAGTACTCACCGAATGGCAAATCTTAAATCTCTCTCCCTATGAATCCATCCACAAATATGTAGACAAGTTTTGGGACCTACAACTCAAATCCAATGTCTTCAAAAATGTTTATTTTGGAGAGCAAAAGCAACAATTTTGTGTGGGCTTAACCGAAGAAATGGCGGAGTATGTCAACTCCCAAAGGCCACGTACCATATCGGTGGTAATACACCATACTATGGTGGCCTCTCGAATCAATTTCCAAACGGGGGTTGAAAGAAATAATAATCCCACGGAAAACAAGGGTTCCAACGAGCCTAAGGGGAAGGACAATGTCCAAAAGTCTCCTAAGGGCAACTCCAACAAAGCCAAAGAGAAGGGAGTTTACAAAGCTAAAAAGAAACTCTCTCCTGAAGAGCTTGAGCGTTATCACAAGGATAACCGGTGTTTCAAGTGCGGCGAACAAGGGCATGCGTACCGCCCCTGTCCCCAAAAGAACAACCGTCAAGATCCTCCTAGAGCTACCTTGGTTGAAATCCAAGAGGAGGAGACTCACCAAATTCACCACACACAAAGGATATCTTCTATGCCATGCTTGGGGAAAGGTAAGAGAACATGATGCTTTTATTCTCTTTGACCCTAGTTTTACTCACAATTTTAAATCTATAGAGTTGGCCACCAAGCTAGGCATACAAGCCTATGAGATGGGAGATGTTCTACCCGCCGCAGATAGTGCTTTCAAGGGGCAAGAAGCTTCAGTCACTCCCTTAATCGGGAAATTAAGGCTTCATGTCCAAAGCTATGTGGACAAAGAGGACTTCTTTATCTCTCCTCTCAAGCATGAGGATGTAATCCTAGGGGCACCATGGTTTGATCACTTGGCTGCCAATGTTAAATTCCCTGAAAGGAGAATCTCCTTTAAGTTCAGGTAAAAAGACATGTATATAGATGCTAAGGAAATGGGTAACACTATTCCCATTGTACATACACCAGCTTTCAACAAGTCAATAAAGAGCTCTATTTTCGTGTACATGATTTTTGTTAAAGATTCTCAAAATGAACCTAATGCTTTAGGAAAAGAAAATAAAAGCAACCAAAAGTAATTAGAGTTATCCAATTTTCTCAAGGGGTTTCAATATATTTTTATTGACGACATCCCTTGTGAGCTACTTCCTAAACGAGGTAATGATGACCATGCAATTGGACTTCTTCCAGGAAGTTCACCGCCTAATAAACCTCCTTATAGAGTTTCTCAAGCTCAACAAGAGGAGATTATGCGGCAAGTGAATGAGTTAGTTGAGAAGGGCACGGTTAGGCCTAGCTCATCTCCATTTTGCTCACCTGTGCTATTAGTGCAAAAGAAAGACGGCACATATCGTATGTGTGTCGACTATAGAGCACTAAATAGGATCACTATCAAGAATAGGTTTCCTGTTTCACGGGTAGAAGACCTATTTGATAAGCTACAAGGATCGAACTACTTTAGTAGGATTGACCTAAAAAGTGGCTATCACCAAATAAGGATAGTTGATCAAGATATTGTAAAGACCGCATTTCGCACTACATTTGGTCTTTACGAATACATTGTCATGCCTTTTGGCTTGACCAATGCACCAACCACATTCAACCGCTTCATGAAGAAGCTCTTCAGGCCTCATCGATCCTTCACTAGAGTGTTCTTTGATGATATTATCATCTACTCTAATTCATTAGACAAACACAAGCAACACCTCCAAGTAATATTTCAAGTTTTAAGAGAGAATAAACTTTATGTTAATCGAAAGAAAAGCGAATTTTTCTTGCAAGAGATTCAGTATTTAGGTCACATTATCTCTCAAGATGGCATCCAAATGGATCCATCAAAGTTAGAGGTAATGGAAAAAAAGCTAGAATATTGGTTAAGCTAGCAGACCGGCCACAATAGGGATCCAGAGGAGGGAAAATAGGGATCCAAAGGGGGGGACATCTGCAAAAGAGCCATGTGCAACAATGGGCTAAAAAGACCCTATTAAAGGCTCAACCCATTAATGCTAAGGTTCCAAAATTCAAAGGTTGT
Organism: Adiantum capillus-veneris; assembly: GCF_014529385.1. Taxonomy (NCBI): domain Eukaryota; kingdom Viridiplantae; phylum Streptophyta; class Polypodiopsida; order Polypodiales; family Pteridaceae; genus Adiantum; species Adiantum capillus-veneris. Next base: position 127,163,878 of record NC_140944.1, read on the forward strand.
GTCCAAAGGTCAACCATAGGGGAATTGGATGCTTTGTGTGTGTCCAAAAAAGTCTTTACACATCCCTACTTAGGAGGGGGCGAGCCTTTATTGTAGGGGATGTGAGAGAAAGCCACACACACACACACACACAAGCTCCCTTTACACAAAGGGAATGAGGGACACGTGTCAGCTCCCTAGCCCAGATGCCCACAAGGTGTACCCAATTTCTATTGGATGGCCTTGGCGGTGGACCAATGAGAATTAGGCTAGAGTAAATCTAGTTTAATTAATTTAAAAACATTTAATAAAGAACCAATGATAATTAATTCCTCTAGAAGACTATTGGACAGTCTCCCAAGGGGTCCAATGAGCACTCAGCAGCCCAATGGCTTGCCTCATTCCTATTGGCCAGGAGGCAAAGGGGTCCAATGAGAGTTTAGTTGAATTATTAAATTACCTAAAGCTCTCACAAAAAGGGAAAGGGGGACACATGTCAGAAGGCTATTACTTATGCTGCTTAATTGTCATTGGCTAGCCCTAGGGAGGTCCAATGAGAGGACAGCAAGAGAAAATAGCAAGAGGGGTCGCCCAAGAGATAGAGAGGGGGCTGAGTTTTGCAAGGAATTATCACACACACACTCACACAATCTCATGTGTGAAGAAAATAAGACTCTCTTTCCTTCTCAAGCTTTAATGGAAAGATTATCACCTACTCCAAGCTTATCGCCTACTCCAAGCTTGTGAGAAGGGAGGCCTACACCAACAACTCTTGGCTTTGTGATGCAAATCCAACCAAGAGCCAAGCTTCAATGCATGATCATCTCTCTACCATGCTAGTTATTAAGCTAAGCTATGCTAATATGAGTGATTATGTGAGGAGATGTATATCTTTCTCGTAAGAATACTCCTTCTTCCTCTCAATCTACTCGCATACCCTGCTAGCTCTCACCATCTTTGAAGGTGTGTGAGGTCTTGGGTCTGAGACCGGGGATAATTGATGTTGTGTTTGCTAAGTGTTTTGCTTAGTGCATGAAGCGTTCAGCTTCATTGCACTAGCTAGTCTTGAAGGAACACAAAGAATTGTATTGTACAATGTCTCTCTTGATGGGAGAAACCATAATACAAAGCCTTTTGGTGGGGGGACTGGCTCCATGCAAATCCGGTCCTCAACTGTTGTCAATAGCTTAATTTCTCTCTCTTTTGAAGGTATTGTTCATGCTATCTAACTAGGTGTTATGCTTTTTGTTGCTCTCTCCACCCAAGCACTCTTGTAATTCTCATTAGGAATCTATTCTAATGAAATGCCCACTATGTTCATGCTAATTTCCGCTACCCACAAGTTTTTAGGCCATTAAATGTTACAATGCCTCAAAGAGATGAGGATACAGAGGGCAGTGAGAAGAAGGGTGAAGCCAATGAAGAGCTCCAAGTGACTCTGGAAACCAAGGACATACAAGAAAAAAGTGACAAAGGGATAGGAAAAGAAACACCAGATACAAACAAAGTCCAAAGCATTCAAGAAAGGGAGCAAGGGATTGAAGTTGGTGAGAAAAACAAAGGTACTTATTTGTCCAATGTGATTAGTATAGATATGGCCGTTTTTGGAAGATAATACAAAATTCTATTGTGTTGTCTTTGCAGGTGAAATTGACATTCAAAATCAAGGATCTAGTGTGCCACAAGTAGACATCAACGTTGAGGAGCTACGTCCTAATGCACGAAAACGTAGGCCACTTGGAAGCTTATATTCTTTTGAGAGAGATGGAGATAAACTAGTCTTTCAATCTTTCCACATCAATAGAGAAACGCAATCACTTTTAGGAGACATCATTATAAATGAGTATGGGAGTATGAGACATAAATAAACGCGTGCAATTTATAATTGTGTGCTGCAAATATATGGTCCCTTGTTTTGAGATTTATAAGTGCAAAAACTTAAATTGTTATCATTCTCTTGTATCGTATGCAAAAAAATTGCTCATGCATTCAACATGAAGAAACATGCACTCATTCTTGATCTTAATGGAGTTTTACTCAGCAAAGAAGACAATAGGCATCCATGTACAGATTGTGTCAAAATTGACCTTGGTCACACCAGAAGTGTTGTTCGCCTGGGTTTTTTTGAATTTTTGGATGAGATATGTCAGTACTTTCATGTTGGTATTTGGTCCACCATGCTACAAAAGAATGTTTGCACTTATGTGAACACTCTTGAAAAGCATGCACATAAAAAATATCGTTTCTTTATGGTATGGGCACAAGAAGATTGCTACATCCATAATCTTCGAAAAGTGTATAGACCAGATAAGCCTAATGTTGGGGCTATGTTTAAGCCTTTGTTAAGTAGAAAGAATACATTGCTCATTGATGATAGACCTTTCAAGGGATGTATTAACCCAAAAGATAACTGCTTATATTTTGAAAGTTTTCAAGAGAGGCCTGACTATCTTCTTTGCAATGATCTTCTACCATACCTTTTAAATCTAGATAATACAGATGACATTCGATCTGTTATTTCACTCAATCGACTAGGACAATCTCCAATCACAGAGGTTCATGACCTATTTACAAAGTTTCAAGACATTATGGAAGAATGGGGCATGTTCAATGTCCAAGTTCTAAGGGAAGAACTTCACAACAATTCAGTCGAAGTGGAAATCTCATCTTGTGCATCTTCACAGCTACCATTGTGCAATAACAAGTTAAGTTATGTTCAAGAAAGTAGGGGCAAAAAAGTAGTAAATTCCTTAAGCAAGGATCCATCTGTGTTGGCATTCAAGTTTGGTGCGCCACAATTATCTTCAAACCAGCTGAACTTGTTAAAATTGTCTCACAAAACAAAAAACTTAAGTGATCAACATGCTATTGCTTATGCTACTAGCTTGGGGTATGGTCGTGGTCATTTCATTAAGGGAGTTGCAGCAAAAGCATTCATATCAAAGCTACAAAAGGCCTACTTAAGCTTATGGGTAGGACTCACTTTAGATTATCAAAAAATATAAAAATTAAAATCAAATTTTTATCTAATCTAGCATATTTTCTATTGCAGGTGGAAGAAAAAAACCAGTAAGGGCTTGGCGTGCACGTTGACTCAATCACCTGGAATGTTCACATACATCTAGAGTGGTGGAAATGTGTTAAGAAGATTTTGACCAAAACAATGTGTTGGGCTCTAGTATTCCAGCCAAACAATGTGTTGGGTCCAATTATTTGAACATGAACCAAATATGTAAACTTTTAAATTTCATCAACCAGATGTTATTCAACCTTGGAAAAGAAGTCTCTCTTTTATCTTTGTGGTTGGAGCGCTTTGTACAAGATTTCTTCTATGTATTGAAGAAAAATATTTTCTTTTGTTGTCTTCTCAAGGTTTAAGTATATATATATCATGGATAAAATAAATAATGTTGGTGCACAATGTGTTAATTGAAAATAATATCTCTTCCATTGACCATCATGCCTTTTTTTTGGAACAGGAGATTCTGAAGCATATAAATTTGATTTCAAATGTACAAAGCATTTACTATTGAGGTGGCACATGTCATTGAGGACTCATAGGCCTAGAAGGAAATTGATTCCACCACCCTCAGATACTATACGGAAACAAAGAAGAGTATTGATCCTTGAACTCAATGGTGTTTTACTTAAGACCATTGAAATGCAACATTGTGATGTATGCCCAAATTGGGGAAAACATATGCATCTCGTTGAAGAGAGTATAAATGTGTGGCATTTTATTTGCAAAGATGCATTCACTTTCCTTGATTTTTTCATGCAATGGTTTGAGGTGTGGATTTTGAGCACTAATAGATTGCAAAGGACTCGTTGTATTCTTGAGTTATGCTTTCCACAACACCATCAAGAATTTAATGTCATAGCAGGACACGCAGCATGCCAAAAGACAGATCTTCTAATTGGATATCGATTTGTATACCACAAGAACTTGGATGTAACACGGAGAATTTTTCATGATTTGGATGGAAATAATACCTTAATTTTTTACGAGGCCCTTTACAGTGTAATGTAGAATATGCCCGAAACCTACTTGATTTTTTCAAAAATGTGGAATGAATTAGAAGAAGAGCTTGAAAGTTTTTTGGAGAGAACAATCACTGCATGGTTACTTGGTTGGATCTATGCAAGGGACAAACGAGAGTATACTTGCAATATGTTGGTAAATGAAGAAGCTTGTGATAGAAAAACCTTGTACGTATTGGAGCAATACATGAGAAAACGCAAAGTCTAATGATGTATTTATAGTCATTGAGCCTCTCGACATAGTATCATTTCCTCAGATGAGTTGTACAATACTTGGATCCATGTAAATATGTGAATTGGATTTTACTTTAATCTTGGTGTTTCTAAACACCACACTATTTTGAGGTCCCTTCAATTCTAAAATTTGTTTTTTATTATTATACATTTTTTTTTGTGAGTGTTGATATAGCCAATTCTTTAACGTTAATGTCTCAAATCTGAGCTACTGATTCAAAGAATTTTTTCTGCATGAATAATGTTGTATAATGCAAATTCAGTTTAATGCCATGCTTCCCTCATTCTTTTGATGTCATTGTAGTTGATGCATATAAGTATGTATATAAATACACATATCCCTATAGATATGTGTTAAGGGCTATATGAAACATAGAGTGTAACCGTGAATACATGATAGCTCAAAGTACACAAAAATACTAAGTTTTTTAATAGCGTTATAAGAAATGGGACTTGAATAATTCCCAAAATTCCTAAATAGGTCTTACTTGTAAGTATCTTCATCACCAATAAAGGGGTGTAATTTTGTCTTGATCTTTGGGGTCCATCCTCTATTCTGAATTCCCATAGTTACGGGATGTTTCGTGTCTTGTATATCACCCAACTCGTGCTCCATCATGTGCAATCTCTTCCGCCAGTCAATGTGCCCTATTTCGAGATTTTTTAATCACATATCTCTCTCGTGCACATACTAATGACTTGTGATGAGGCATTCCTCTACATGTGAACGTTTATTACACCACCATTTCGTGTTGACTACCTAGAGAGCATTTCATGTTTGCTACACGAGGTCATGTATGTTTGCGTCCTAGCCGCATTGATGCTAGGTGGTGCTCCATCCTACCTATAGGATCACTCCTACCTTGAGATGATGCTTGGGGATGGTGAGGCTATGTGTGGTGTAGAGGCCACCCCATATGGCATGTCATTTTCGGCCATCATTTTCTTGGCGCCCCCACCGAGGATCATATCATGAAACCCTCCAGCTTACAAGATTAAAACCCCTAAACTTTTGTGGATGGATGAATGGCTAGCAGGGTTTGCTAATTGGACGACAGAAGAAGAACAGCTCCAAGCACAACTAGACAAACTCCGCATCTCCATCGAAGCTCGAGTGCCAGGGGTATTGGTAATCAATTTGAAGTGGGAGAGTCAACCAACACGCCAAACGCAGTGGATATACATAGTTCAGGTTCCAAGAAGAAGAAGGATAAGGTCGAAACCATGTCCACAACCTACAACCAACCCGCAACAACAGGATGGAAGGAGCTCTGCACAATAGAGAATCAACACTATTCTACTTCGAGATTCGGGTAACTCAAGTCACCGAGGTAATTATCACAGTCAATTTCCAAGTCGCACCTGATGCTTCAGCACGGATAAAGGAAGCATTTGCTCACACTCTCACTAGAGAAACTAGGGATCTACTGAGTTTGTTTCAGGAAACAATAACACCCTCTCCCACAAGCTTGGAGAGTGACTAAGCACCTCTAATCTTCACATGAATCAGTACAACCTACCTCAAGACACATCACACATACCAACACATGTACACTCAATTCAAGTAATACTAGACTTGAAGGCTCACTACCAGCATGTCATCGACACCATGCTAGGTGGGGAGCGGTTTTTTGAGGTTCTGGCATTAGATCAGCCATTTGTCTTACCTTTGGTACAAGGCAATGTACTGTTTGAAGTTTTAATCTATGTCCTAGTATAAGAGGGTATACACGCCTCCTTGTAAAAAAAAAAAAAAAAAAAAACTTTTTGCAAGCTAAGGAGTGTGTCTTTCTAGCTCTCTCTCAGTAATCATGGCAAGTGTAGCATTTCCAACATTTAAAGGAAAGAATGGGGAGGATTTAGTAACAAACTTCCTAGATGACTTTGAAGTAGCATGTGTAGTGAGCAACAAAGATACGGATGAATCCCGGGTTAGAATCTTTAAGCATCTCATGAAGCTAGAAGCTAGATCATGGTACAATGCACTTCCACAAGCAACCAAGGATGACTGGGAGCCCTTGAAAATCACTTTTAAGAGGCGTTTTCGGGGAGGTACCACTTCAGAGAAGTTGTGGGACAAGTTGAGAGACTTGAAGCAGGAGGGTCTTTTAGAATATGCCACCTATGAGTCCAATTTTGTGGATTTGTGGGAACGGTGGGTTGAGTCACTCACAAGGGGGGAATCTGCACCGGATTTCCTAAAGAAAGACCGTTTTACGCATGGCTTATGGCCAGTTCTCAAGGAGAAGGTGAAGGGTAGATTCCCGGCTACGTACGAGTTAGTCATTGAGATTTCTCGCCTTAAGGACAAGAAGCTGCGAATGAAAGCCAAAGAAACCAAGTCAGCAGAAGCGGGAACATGGAACCGACCAGAAACCACGACAACCACCATTCCACCACCACCACCGGCTCTTGGGGTAAGAGATGACCAACAAGATATGTTGGCCCATACTACTGACCAAGTGAAGAATTTGTATGTCCACTTAATACAGCAAGGAAGGAGTCAAGAAAGAGATCAAGACCCAGGAAGAGCACGATGAAAAAATAGGGAATATCACTACTACAACTGCGGAGAAGATGGTCACGGTATGTACTATTGTCCCAAACCACGACAAAACTATAATAGAGGAGGTATCAGGAACTAACTGTCACCCCCTAGATAAAGAACACTCCCACCCCGAGCACCAGCCCCACCAACACAAATTCTACGTCCACCCCAAACACCACCACAAGCATCCATCCCACCTCTTCCACCAGCACTGCCACCTGATCGCCCTGTAAACATCATAAAGCTAGAAGAGAAAGGAAAAGCCGTAGTAGTGGATCCACCCAGAGAAAAGGAGAGGGACAAGGGTAAGGAGAAGGTAACCTTTTTAGAACCATTTGAAGCCATGACTGTGAAAAGAGCTAGGAGGGAGAAAGCCACACAATCAGATGATGAGAGAAGCATGGGAGGAGAGACTAGCAAGAGGCCATCTAGGCCACAACGGAAATTGGGCATCACCAACTTCCACTTAGGGGAAAGTTCTAAGCCCTATGATCTAACATTGGATGTGGCAGAGCAAGGACCCAAGATTACATGGCCACAACTGCTACATCTCGCACCAAAAGTAAGGCGGCAATGGTCCAAAATGGTCAGTACAAGACGCTGCAAAGCAAAGGTAGCCGCAACAATTTCGGGTTGCAACATGGAGGACATCCTTCCAATTGTCGACATCAACATAAAAGGAAAGAGGGTTGGAAACACCTACATTGATGGAGGTGCACAAATCTGTGTGATGAGCAAAGCTATGATGCTTCAGTTAGGGCTCGAGGTTGACAGGCCTTCTCTATGCAAGGCAAAGATGGCAAACAACACAAAAGTAAAGTGTGTGGGTGTGGTAAGTGCTGTGAAGATAAAGGCTTTCAACATTGAGGTAGAAGTAGATGTTTTTGTAATGACTACTAAGAAAGAGGGCTATCCACAAATCTTGGGAAGGCCATGGTTGAAGGCCATGGTTGATGGCCATGAAGGCAAAATAGGACTGGGGCACTGGTCTTCTATGCAGGACCTGTAAGAAAGGGGAGACAATCTACTACGACATGAAGACTGGCAAGCAGAAGAAAATGAATCTAGAAACATCGACAGATGAAACCACTAGCAAGTCTTCCACTTTTGAGGAGGAGACCACATACACCAATGAAAGTGACAGTTCCATCGATGTGATGGGTATCATTATGAAGGATCCACAAAGGATAAGCACAACGGGTGATCCATCACCAGAAGGGCAACGCAATGAAGAGGAAGAAAATAACCTGGCCTAGGAGAAAGTAGGTTGAAGGGTATGTTGTCCACGGAACTAACACTTGAGGAGAAAGATAGTTTTTTTGCATATGTTAATGGGATTTCCTGACCTGTCCATTGACAACTATGAAAGATTCACAGGCATTACAGTGGTGGAACATCATATTAAGCTGAAGGAAGGGGTAAAACCAGTTGTGCAAAAGCTACGACGATTGGGGGTCATACAAGAGAAGGCACTCTTGACCAAGGTAAGGAAACTGCTGGAGGCAGGATTCATCTATCCTGTAGAAAACTGAGAATGGGTGTCACCCGTAGTAGTGACGCCTAAAAAGAATGGTAAGTGGAGGGTCTGTGTTGACTACAAACCATTAAATGCAGCTACAAAGAGAGACCGCTTTCCTCTCCCTTTCTTGTATGAAATTTTGAATGAAGTAGCGGGTTTTGAATGCTATATCGTGTGTGATGGTTATTCTGGATACTTTCAAATACGCATAGCCTTGGAAGATCAGCTAAAAATCACTTTTATCATGCCATGGGGTTGTTTTGCATATAGGGTTATGCCATTTGGTCTCACAAATGCACCTGCCACATTTCAAAAATATGTCACATATATTTTTCAACCATTCTTTGGAACATTCATAAGAGTTTTCATTGATGATTTTTGTATATATAGCTCCCACATTTCACACTTAGAAAAGGTAACTGAAGGTTTGGCAAGGTTGCAAAGGCTAGGCGGGCAATTAAATGTGGATAAATGCCACATTGGGGAGAGTAAAGTCATTCTACTAGGCCATGAAATTTCTGCAAAAGGTATCAACGCCAACCCAAGTAAGGTGTCCGCACTCATAGCCCTACCTTCACCAACGACCGCATGTCAATTGGTCTCTTTTCTACAAAAAGTGAGGTACTTGAGTAGATTCATACATCTACTATCGCAACTTACTCTACCACTGCAACAACTCACTCAAAAATCAACTTTCACTTGGGACGAGGAGAGCGAACATCACTACAATAAGGTAAAGGAGATCTTAGCCACCCTGCCAACTATCTCACCACCTAAGTGGGATGAAAAATTATATGTCACCTCAAGTGTAGGTGATAACTCATTGGGGGCTCTGCTACTCCAAAAGGATACGATGACATCTTTCATGAGGACAATCTACTTCTCTAGTCGAATGATGACAACAGATCAGAGAAAGGTTTCACCCATGTGGAGCACTTAATCCTAGCCCTTAGGTTTGCAACTACAAATTTTAGGTCATATTTGCTGCCTAAGCAATTTTTGATTCTAACCACGGATGAGATATTTTCCTATGTCGTACAACACATGGATGTGTCTGCTAGGATTACTAAATGGCTAGTTCGTCTGCAAGAATTTGACTACACGTTAAAGGTGGAAGGCACGACAAGGGCAAGCGCGGGGGGACTCATGACCTACCAAGTCTTTGAAAGGAAGGAGAAGCAATCTAAAGGGAAAGAAGATCGATTACGTGATGCTAGAACGAGCACACTCTCTCTACTTTGATGGAGCCTACAAGAAAGCGTCCGACAAAGCAGCTCCTACAGGCATGGTGGTCTTTGATGACAAAGGGACAAAGGTATTTTTGCTAGGCCAATTGTTATATTCACATTCTAACAATGAAGCTGAGTATGCAGCACTAACCAACGGTCTACAATGGTGCGTCTCGCAAGGTGTACAACACCTTAATGTATTTGGGGATGCTCTACTTCTGGTAAGGCAAGTAAATGGAGTATAGACATGCAAGAATCCGATCTTGAGGACTCACTTAAGTGGTGTAAAAACCTTATTGGGTAAGTTTGAAGAAGTTCAAATACACCATATCCCAAGGACTCAAAACCATGAAACAGATGCCCTAGCAAGTGAAAGACTGCAGAAAGTGGTGGTTGGGGCTATAAAGCTAAAAGCTTCCTCTATTTCAAGGTAGTGACGCCTTACCCAACATCATGCATTTTTTGGAAACAGAGGAATGCCCATCAGATTTAACAAAGGGACAGAAGCAATGACTGATGCGGAAGGCCACAAGGTATCGGCTCATCAATGACGGTTTTTATTGTAAGGGTAAGGACCAAATACTCAGGAAGGTCCCCCTCTCTCATGAAATCATGGGAGTAATTGCTAGCTGTCACAACGGAGTTTGTGGTGGTCACTTTGCCCTAGACATTACAAGTAGGAAAATCTTACAGGATGGCTTCCTATGGCCTAGCCTCCACCGTGATGTACACTACTCATACAAAACATGTAAGTTGTGTCAAAAGGCCGGCACTAGGTCACTTATGCCTGAACCACAGACACCTATTATCTCTTATGGACCATTTGAAAAGTGGGGTATCGATGCCATAGGACCATTACCTAGGGCCAACTCAAGAAAATTCTACATCATCATGGGGGTCGACTACATGACTAGATGGGCAGAAGCTACAACCACTACTAGAATCACAGTGGTAGAGGTAGCTAAGTTTATATACGAGCACATATGTTGTAGGTTTGGCACACCATTAGAGATCATCTCTGATAGTAGAGGGCCAGGTTTCAGAGCATACTTGGTAGGATAAATAATGCAGAAACTGGGCATTACAAGGAGGCACTCTTCACCATATTACTCTCAATGTAATGGCCTAGTTGAAAAGGTGAATGGAATGGTTTCTAAAATTATTACCAAGCAGGCCGTAAAAAATCATCCTGGAGGCTGGGATAAGTACCTACTACCAGCTTTGTGGGCCTACAGAACCTCATTCCGTACATCCTTGGGATTCACACCATATCATCCGGTATTTGGTAAGGAAGCAATATTTCCCATTGAAGTGAAACTACAAAGTCTCAGAGTAATGGCAAGCCAACTTCAATGGCCCAACATGCATTTGAGAGATCACATCATCCACTTGGAGATACTACAGCTGGATAGAGAAGAAGCAATAAATTATTATGTGGCACAAGCAGAGCACAGACGGCTAGCTTTAACCAGCATCTTTGGCAAAAAGAATTGAAGAAAGGAATGTTGGTGCTCCGCTACGACAATCGTTTTGACACGCGCAAAGATAAGGAGCTCCTACTCCAATGGGAAGGCCCTTTCATCATCAGGAAAAAGTATGCCAATGGAAGACACCAGCTTATGGAAGCTGATGGAAAACTTCATAAAACCAGGGTAAATGGTTGGCGGCTCAAACCTTATTTTCTTCAATTTGACTAGGCTCCACCTATCGACATTCCAGATGAGGGTACACCATCAACCGCCACCTCCGACGCCAATGATCAAGAAGATGAACTAAAGACATGAATGCCTCTAGCCAAAAGGGGAGGGCTAATGATAGCCAATTTTCAAAAAATCAAAGGAAAAAAAGGAAAACTTATATTTCCTCTGCTTAAGCCTTGGCAACACCGTCGAAAGGCTCGGCAATGCCCTGGTCCACCTCACGGACCTAGCTACCCGAGCCTAGTAGGCCGCCATTTTCTCTATGCACCTCCCTCTTCCCCTCTCTCCCTTCTTGGCACACACTCTCTTTTCCTCATTCATATTTCTCTCTCTCTCTCTCTCTCTCTCTCTCTCTCTCTCTCTCTCTCTCTCTCTATGCACCTCCCTCTTCCCCTCTCTCCCTTCTTGGCACACACTCTCTTTTCCTCATTCATATTTTCTCTCTCTCTCTCTCTCTCTCTCTCTCTCTCTCTCTCTCTCTCTCTCTCTCTCTCTCTCTCTCTCTCTCTCTCTCTCTCTCTCTCTCTCTCACTTAATCTCTCTCTCTCACAGCCCGTCGACGGCCCACATGGCGTAGTGCTCAACCATTCTCCCTCTCTATCTCCTTCGTTGTCTACAAGAAGCCAAAGTCTCTCTCTCTTCTTCACCATATCTCTCTCTTTCTCTTACCTACACATATACACACACTCAGCCTTGCCTTCCCATTCCCCTGGCCTGCTACTCCATCTCCCCTCCTATCCACACCCTCTTCGGCCTCACTTGCCCACATGGCACAGTGATCGACCATTCTCCCTCTCTATCTCCTTCGTTGTCTACAAGAAGCCGAAGTCTCTCTCTCTTCTTCACCATATCTCTTTCTTTCTCTTACTTACACATATACACACACTCAGCCTTACCTTCCCATTCCCCTGGCCTGCTACTCCATCTCCCCTCTTGTCCACACCCCCTTCGGCCTCACTCTCCTCACTATACCCCCCGTCTCTGTTTTCTTCCCAACTCTGGCAGACCACCGGCCTATAACACCCCCACCCCCCCCCCCACCCACCCCCGCCTATCTTCCCCTCCCATTAGCTCTCTCTCTCTCTCTCTCTCTCTCTCTCTCTCTCTCTCTCTCTCTCTCTCTCTCTCTCTCGGGAGAGCGGCCCCGTGGACAATAGGAGAGAATCTCTTTCTCTCTCTCTCTCTCTCTCTCTCTCTCTCTCTCTCTCTCTCTCTCTCTCTCTCTCTCTCTCTCTCTCTATTCACTTCCCCTCCACCTACCCCCCCCCTATCTTCCTCACCCCACTCACACCCTCTCTCTTACTCGGTGGGAACCCGCCATGACACACTCTCTCTCTCTACAACCATAGTTCCCTTTTTTTCCTCATTGACTATATCCCCCCCCCTCGTCTCACCATCTCTCGGCTACAGGCCTCCGCGCCTCGCGCTCGCCCACGCACTCCTCATGCACCCTGGGCATCGCCACAGCCACACACACACACCTTATCTCCCTCTCCCTCCCTCACCACCTCACCCCACCCTCACTCTCTCTCTCTCACACAGCGGGCAGGCGGCCAATAACTCTCTCTCTCTCTCTCTCTCTCTCTCTCTCTCTCTCTCTCTCTCTCTCTCTCTCTCTCTCTCTCTCTCTCTCTCTCTCTCTCTCGCGCGCGCGCGTGCTTTCAGCCCATAGGCGCTGCGTGCTCACACACACACACACACCCTCCCCTCCCCACACACAACGCCCTCTCTCCATCTCTCTCCCCACCTCTCACGCTCTGCGTTTCCTACAACAGTAAAACCACCAAAAAAACAAAAAAAAAATTATATATATATTATATATACATAATATGCTTTCCCCCCCGTTCCCACGCATGCTTACGCACACACGTATATATACACACACACTCACGCCCACTCACTCACGTACATATACCCACACGCCTACCCACACTCTCCTACACATATACACGCACACATATACGCACACTCACAGCATTATAAAAAAAAATCCGAATGACATCGAGAGAGAGAGAAGGCGGCCAAAGCACGCGTCGTCGACACCGAAACAAGCACGGGCGCCAAAGGCGTGCCCTGGCCAGCACTGAAAGGGGGTAACTCAAACATCTCGGCTTCTCATGACAAAAACCAACTCTAGCAGCACTAAAACCTCACACCGACCACCCGAACCATCGACAAAACCCGTGTAAATACCCTAAAACCCCCATTCTTCCCTAATAACCTAGCCATGGCTAGTGGATTGTAAAAAGACTCTCCCCAACCCCACTCTTTCTCTGTCTATCTCTACCTTCTCTCTCTCTAACTCTCTTACTAGAGAGTCATAGAGAGGCATCCAAGCCTTCTACAGTGACCAAAGGATATTTGCAATGACCAGCGGGTAAGGACCACCTCTCAAGCCTATATAAAGAGGCCTCCACTTAGCACAAAGGAGCATACACAGGGGAGAGGAGACACCCAAGAGAGAACACTGAAGTGAAGGAGGGGCATACTAGCTCCATGCACTCTACATTGTAAGCACCACTAAGCACGTAGTGTACCCATGCTTGAGAGCTAATGGCATATTTTTTGGTTGAAAGCTTTGGGCACTTAGCATTGGCAACATCACCATTCTCCCCATGATCCACCACACCACGTTGAATTACTAATCACGACCACTCTATGCACGTGAGGTAGTCGCTACACCACGCCACATTGGCCCGCTCTCAATGTTGGTGATTGAGGTCGTCGATGACTGCATCATCTTGCTGTTCTCCCTCAACTAACCCTCCCTCTAACTCCAACCTCACCGTGCACCATATGGCTCTCGTATCTCATGTTGCATCCCAAATGCCAAGAGCTAGGTTTGTAATCGTCAAGACCACCACTTGTAAGTATCTTCATCACCAATAAAGGAGTGTAATTTTGTCTTCATCTTTAGGGTCCATCCTCTATTCAGAATTCCCATAGTTACGAGATGTTTCCTCTCTTGTATATCACCCTACTCGTGCTCCATCATGTGCAATCTCTTCCATCAGTCAGTGTGCCCTGTTCCGAGCTTTTTTTTCACATATCTCTCTGGTGAACATATTAATGACTTGTGATGAGGCATTCCTCTACATCTGAACGGTTGTTACACCACCATTTCGTGTTGACTACTTACAAAGAATTTCACGTTTGCTACACTAGGTCATGTATGTTTTCCTCCTAGCCGCATTTATGCTAGGTGGTGCCCCCTCCTACCTATAGGATCAGTCCTACCTCGAGATGATGCTTGGGGATGTTCAGGCTATGTGTGGTGTAGAGGCCACCCCATATGGCATGTCATTTTCATCCATCAGTGCCTACGGTTTTCCTGTCTCTTGCCCGCATGGTCATTCCTTCAGCGGACAGTGTGACTGCCTCTGCCACTATCTCTTTTGTGATCACTACTGCGGCCTTGTTCCCTTGGGTGTCTGATATTTGTGCGGTTTTGTCTTCTTTGATGGTGGATAGAAGCTCATAAGCTTTCTGAAAGTCCACTCTGCAAGGCTCTTGTTCGTAGAAATCCCTGAGCCCCAGTCTGCGATTAGCTTCCTTGGTTTCTGGTTTAGCAGCTACATCATAGACTTCTTTGGGCAGGAGCTGCAACTCCACTTCATGCCCCTCTTCACTTTTGAACATGCTAGTGAAAACTATAGTGTGTTTTTGCTGCTTTGACTAACTCGGGGTCTAGTTGATACACGGGCAGTTCTTGTAGTTTCTCTTTATGGTTTAGCTTCTTCTTGGCCCTCTCCACTGCTTGCATTGCTCATGTTCAGTGAATAGAGTGCAAAGTTAGCAGATTTGTCGGAATTATCTCTGAAATGTCCTTTAGGTTGAAATGCTGACAATTTGGTCCAATTTGCTTCAAATTAATTTTTTAACAAGCAAAGATGCATAAAAACATTCAAGGAACAAAACTGTATGGTCAAAACAAAAATTTGCAACCAAAGTAAATAATCGCGATTATTTACAGCTGAGGAAAATTTTCAACTTCTTGCAAACTTGGATTTATAGGCTAGAAGTATATACCAAATACATGCTCTGAGTGAAATATGGGCTCATTTGGATGCACAGGGTGAAAATGGTACCAGATTTTGGCTGTAGGTCTCTGAAACAGTAGATATAAAGGAAATTGAAGATTTTGAGCTCCAAAATGATTCAAAATTGGCTAGTGGGCTCAACACATCATGTACTTTGGATGTATTGACCAAAAAGTAAATAATCGTGATTATTAACTTTTCTTCCAAAATTGACAAATTTTTTATACAAACTGGTTCCGGGCATTGTATAGACCTCGTATATGAGATATGAGGTGATTTGGATCAAGAAAAGTTGTCCATAACCCAAATTTTGGCTTGCAAAGACTTCTTTGCGTTTTTTGGCAATTTTACAAGTAATGGGTGGTCATTTTGGCTCATACTTCATTTTGGCATGTAATAGGTGTGTACACATGATAGGTGAGATGATTTGACAATTTCCAAGCAAAACTGATGAAAAAGTAAATAATCATGATTATTTACAACAGTGACAAAAACTTTGCAAAACCTATAAATTTTGACCTAGAAATGTTTCATACACCTAATACAAGTCCTAAATTGAAGTTGGTCAAGTTTGGTCATGTCGGAATCACTTTCTGTTCTGTCGACTCTGAAATCACCATTTTTTGTGACTACTCTGTCTGTTGGGTTGGTCGGTCAATTTTGAGGCTTTGGACTTGTCCGAACATAGTCGTGAAGCAGCCTGTCCAATTCAGGCTCATTTGGAGTCAGTTTGACCTCGTATGTCGAATTTGACGCTTTGTAACCTTCGAGCTATTTTTTGCTTTTCGAGGGCTTTTCGTGATGGATTTCACCAAACCAATCATATACATTGTATATGGACCTCATTAGCAAGCCATCTGTGGAGTCAGATCGGAATTCTGGCATTTGCCAAAAATCTAACTTTTCTATTGGGGACCCCCTTGACCCCTTCTGAATGGTCATTTGATGGTATAGAAAGGTCCTATTATGTTAGGGAATGCTATGGTTTAAATCTCATACGATTTGGTCAAGCTGGTAGGCCACTATGGTCAGTTTTAGGTCGCAGGTCTTCGTGCATTGCTCAGTTTCTAGGGTTTTTTCTAGGGCATTAGACTAGCTACCGGTTGTACAAAATGGATCATTGTCGAGTAAAGAACTTACCCCTCATGTCTCGTGTGAGATGGCGTTGAAATGGTCAGCTACGGGCTCCGGAAAAGTCGCGCGGAAAGAGGCCGAAATCTCTCTTTGCAAAGGCTCCAAGTGGAAATGAGGTGGTTTTATTCTACCTTGGATATCTATACCCAAACTTCCCGAACCAATTTTCCTCAGATTCCCTCGTTAGTCCTACTAGGCCGTGAAATCTATGTTAGACTCAAAAGTTTCCCTGATCAGATTCCTGTAGCTCATTCTGCAAGAATTTAACAAAAGTAGGCTTGGTCGCTTAATTTAGGCTTCCTGCTTCCATCTTCTGATTTCATTGAAATTTTTTGTGCTTGTCCGCCTCGTCTTTTTGATCACCATCGTGTCTTTCATTTTTCCATATGCGCTTCCCTTCTATTTATTATTAATTTTTGGCCTATTTATTTAAAAAAATAAAAGAAAATAGAAAAATGTTCTAAAAAGGTAAAGTAAAAATCCGATAATTAAGAAAATCCCTTCAAAAACAGAGCTTTATTTTTTTGTTGTTGGATTTTTCTATTTTTAAGTCTCATTATTTTTAATGATTTTCTGATAGTATATACACTATTTACACTCATCGGGAAGATATTATCAATGAATTCTTCCTTGATGATGAATTATAAGGGAATTATTAGGTAATTTTGCAAAAAATCACACGTTAACATCAAACTTTTTCCTCCCTCTTCAAACATTTCCCTGAATTACTTAGTACTTTGTGCTTAGTGCCCCTCCACCCCTCCTAGATAGCGTACTCCGGGACCGTTGTGTGCATGGGTTGAACAATTGCGTCTATGCATAGTGGTGATTGGCTCTATCATGATATGAAGATCAATGCAATTCAAACCAATATGCTGTGCAAGAGGTGGGTCTTGAGTAATTAACTCAAGGGTTTCCAATGTCGAGGTTTGTTGTTACACCAAATCACGCCGTGGCCACCACATTCACTCAACTTCTCAAGTCGACCACAAGGCAACAAGTGTACCACACGTAGTATGTCTTGACCACCTTGAAGGGCACCAAGAAGGAAGTCAAAATCAGTTACTTGGGTGCGCCAGAGGTCTTGACGAGAATAGCATACCATGCCATCGGCATGGACGATAACTTACTGCCTGCTCCTGATCAAAACATTTGGATATTGGCAGCACAACCCTCTCCAAGAGCTAGAAGGTCAGGAAAAAGATCATATAAATCCGATGAAGAGTCATCTGATAGCTCGTTGGAAAGGCACAACAGTGAGAGTTCTGACAACGAGGAAAAGAGAGCTCGAAGAGAAGAAATGAAAAGAAAAGTTGTGGCCGCACACCAAAAAGAGCCAGCTCAAAAACAAGCATGCTTTGAAAGAGAGAAACAAGCCTACCAGTGCAGTAGACAAGCACAAGGAAAGGACCCATAAAAATGGGTGCCTGCTAAACTCAAAGGCCCAAGGACAAAGCATCCTACAAGAAAACAGGCTAAAGATTCGAAAGAGTGTTTGGAAAGAATATACCGAGAAGCTGAAGCCCTCAAGCTGAAGGAGACAGAAGACGCGGCAAGGAAAGCCAAAGAGGCGGAAGAACAAAGACAAGCCGAGGAGACGGCTAGAGAAGAAGCCCAAGAGCAAGGATATGAATCTCCCAGACCAACCTCACCGCCTACCAAACAATAGGAACACCCCATGCCAAGCCCACCACCATCACCGACGGGAAAAGAGTCTGGTAAAGAAGCGGAGCCAGAGAAAACTAATGAATCTGAATCCAACAAAGAAATAGAATCTGCACAAGAGGCGGACCAGTAAGAGAAAGAGAAAGATCAAGAAGCAGAGCCAGAAAAAGAGGCTACCACTCCACAAGAGAAAGAACCCGAGCCAAGAGAAGGAAGAGAGGACGGCACTAGAAGAGACAACAGAATCTGAGCCAAAACCCTCCACTGCAATACAACAAGAGAAGGATGAAACACCTTCTACTTCCACTCAGCCAGGAAAAAGACCAATCCTCTACCTCCACGCAAGAAGAACCAGTAGCTACTACGCAGCAGAAAGACACACATGAGGCTGCAGGCACATCTCAGCTGACAAGACAAGATGATTGGCGGTCAAACAACGAGGTAATAGTACAAGTGAATGAATATGAAAAACAAATGCAAGACATGATGGAGAGACTCCGTTTAGTAGCACTAAAATGCACCACGAAGGCCAAAGAGCTTGAGGTGGTGATCGACGCTCTCCAAGGAGAGTTAGAGGACAGGATGACTGTCATCACCGATATTTAGAGGCAAGTGCAAGAGATGAAGCCAGAAGCTGAACAGCATCAGTTAGCCAGAGATAGGCAGCAAAAAGAAATGGAGGAGTTAGGTGATCTGCTCACCAAACGATTCGATGCCTGCAAAGCAAAAGACGAGTAGCTGACCGAAGTGACAAATGAACTTCTTACGACATCTCTGTCAGCTCAAAAAATTTAGGTGCAATTAGATGTTTCCAATGCCTCGTTATAGTACTCTGAACAAAGAATAAATGATCAAGAAATCTTCTTACGGTAAATCAGAGAAAATACAGTCGTGGCCTCGATCAAAGGGACTGATGAAGTATAAAAGGCACTTGAAAAGAAGAACAAAGATCTGGAGTTGGAATTAAAGCTGGAACAATCACAACGCAGGGACTTGACACTGATGCAGGTTCAGAGAGAAGAGGAGCTCCTAAAGAAAATAGCAAAACTCAAGCGAGTTAACCAACTCCTTAGAGATGGAAAACCAGACACGCAGGAAGAGACGGGCACTTCAGAGCCACTATAGATAGACATACCCTCGGTGTCATTTGCTGAGTTTGAGACACAATCCACAGCAGAGTCGAGTGGTGATGAGGATTTTTAGATCAACATCACCGATGCAGACATAGTGCTAATGGTCAAAAGCTGAAGAAGACGCACTCAAAGAGAAGATCACCCAAGAGGTGGATGAGCAGTGGAAAGCCGCAATGGATTTGGAGTTGAGATTTTTACACTCTGTCAACGTCACTCAAATTACTCCCATTCAGATCAATGCGCAATGGCATCAACAATCCCTGCCATACCCTCTCATTAAAGTGGAATTATTACAGGTGAAAGAGAGATTGTACAAAGATATGCAAGAAGATGGTGCAGATAAAGACCATCCAAAGATAAAGACCACCCAAAGTGGAGGATAAGCTGGCTGAATAACAAGAATCCAAGATACCTGATTATGTTCACAAGAGCACCTATAGCCCTTCAAAGAGATCCAACATTTTGTCTTATACCCAGAGTAAGGACATGGCAAGAGCATGACGCACTGACAAAGAAGAGGTCAACTTGGCTTAACTACCCCATGCTGCCAGCTCTAGAGAGAGGATAAGGAACACAGGAATACATGGTGAAAACCCTAACGGGTGCCATGTCTTTCTTCAAGAGTCTACCAGATCTCTCCTGTGCCATGTTATATAAGATCTGCAGAATGTTGCTCACATGCATCCAAGTTTTTAATGAGCCTGAGAAAACAGGAGCCCCATTGATATCATTTTTGTAAGGTTACAAAGGCTTATGCTACGATCTGAGCGGGCAACCTTTGGAAGAAGTTCTTTACAGCTTCTATGCTAGATGTATGTTCTTGCCATCAAATAATATGTTGGCCTTTGAAGAAGCTTTCTACACTGGATTCTTCACCTAGCGAACGAAGATATTTGCATCGGTGATCAACAACCTTACATCCAGGTTTGTAAGCTACTCAACGATGGAGCTGAAGAATAAAGTGACCATGCAATTTTTGCAAGTGCCGGACAAACAAAGAAAAATCAGATACTAGAAGGCACTAAATGGGCTTAAAGACCGCCTTGCTAGCCGTCAACCCGAAGACTATTTCAGCCCATAAAGTTGTGTCAAGGGACGACACAGGCGAGGAGGGGGGGAATGTTAGCAGCAAGCTAACACGGACACCATTTTTTGGAGTTCTCTTTGTAAAATATTTATTATTTTGATAAATCGAGAATATTGAAACTCTTATTTTCTCGGATAAACTCTGTAATTAATGAGCAGGGACTACAAGCTTCTAGATTGTATCAGCCAGTCATCACCTAACTTTCGTAGAACTCTAGATTAATAGTTTTGACCACCCAAAAACCTTGGCTAAGGTATAAAAGCCAAATTTTGTAAGTTTTTTATAAGTTTTTGGATAAGAAATACACAGCGTGAGCTAACGGTGCTCACTCCTCTCCTTCTCGCGCTTCCTACTTCCTCCCCGGTTGTCACATTGTAGTCGCGTTTGTTGCATTGCAATTGCAGGTAACAACTCTACGCATTGATGTAAGCAGTTCACAATATTTCCTAGCTTTTGGCATCGCCGACCTGCGGCCTAGTTTCATAATAACTAGGAATTCACACTTTCAAATAAAAAACTAAGCATAGGTGGGGTATTGGGGCATCATTGCTAAGAATTCAGATGCATTATGGGTCGAAAATGACTAGGTCAAAAATCCAGTACTGTTAATAATCGCAATTTTGGAACTTGACCTAAATTGGGGCTTGAGACCATAAGCATGTGTGCTTAGGTCTTATAAACTTATCCTAGAAGTTTCATTACGTTGGGATGTCATTTGATGCTGTAACGTATGTGATTTGTTTGGCGATGAGCGATTGGCTTTTGATGATTTTAGTCACGTTGAGTGTGAAAGTAATGTTAATCGTATTCGGCCATGCTAAGTCATAATGTGGAGAAACTGTAGCGACAACTTTTCATATATACCATGACAACTAGGATGCCATATGATCAAAGTCAAAGGTTTTAGCCATGACACCTTACATGCCACATCATCTTATTACCCCAACCAAGTGACATGGCATGGCACCTCATCCAAAATGTCGACCATCTTGCCTCGCGAATTCACAAAAATTGTGACTTCACGTCCCACCTTGCATCCCACCACACATGAACTGCTTACTCACATGTCACCCTGGTACTTGGATTTGTAAAAATCAGGTTTTTCTTGGCCAATTATGCCAAGTTAAGGATCTTTTAAGAAAGTTTGAAGCGGTGTAGCTATTTCATGTCCCTAGGATAGAAAATCAAGAAGCAGATGCTTTATCCAAGGAAAGAATACAAGATGTTACCATAGGAGAAATCAAAATGAAGCTGCCCCTCTTTCAAGGTAGCATGCTATGCCTGGTATCATCAACTTCTTAGATACAAGAGAATGGCATGAAGGGTATACCAAGGGCCAAAAACAATGGCTTTTCCAAAAGGCAACAAGATACCGCCTTATAAACAGCACCTTGTACTGCAAGGGCCAAGACCGAATCCTCCACGACTGCCAATCTTCAGTGAAATCATGGAGGTAATCTCAAGTTTCCATGATGGTGTTTGCGGCAGCCACTTTGCTCTAGATATTACTAGTAGGAAGATTCTACATGCAAGATTCTCTTGGACTAGTCTGAACAGGGATGTGCATCATTGGTGTAAAGATGCAAAGCTTGTCAAGTATCCAATGATCAAACACTAACCTATGAGCCACAGACTCCTATCATCTCATATGGCCCCGAGGGGTTCACTATGTGTAAAACTATCATATCATGTGCATTCAAGACATGTTTGTAAAACCCCTTATCTGTGAACTTTGTTAGGAACATAATGTACCCTTTTCTTTTAAAATCTGTAAGTCTTTTTCAAATTTGAAAAAATAATGTCCTTCTGTATATATATTTATGTAAGTTTCAAGAACTTTAAATACCCTTCTGTTGAACTCACATGATAGGTTACATTTTTCTTAGGTGACCTCCCCAAGCATATGGCCCGTTTGAGAAGTGGGGAATAGATGCAATCGGTCCTTTACCAAGGGCCTAGTCGAGAAAGCTGTACATTCTAGTTGGTGTAGACTACATGACCCAATGGACGGAAGCTGCAGCCACCCCACGTATTACAGCCCAAGAAGTGGCGAAGTTCATATTTGAGCACATTTGTTTCCGCAGCTAGGTATCACACGCCGAAACTCCACTACATACTATCTACAGTGCAATGGTCTGGTAGAAAAGGTAAACGGCAGGATCTCTAAGATCATCACAAAGCAGGTGAATAACCACACAAGTGATTGGGATATAAGCATCTCATGGCCGCTCTTTGGGCCTACCGCAATACACTCCGAACATCACTAGGTTTCACCCCTTTCCATCTGGTATATGGAAAAGAGGCCATTCTACCCATTGAGGTATAGATAGCCAGCTTGCGAGTCATGGCTAGCCAGGTACAACGCCCAATTGACCATCTTCGTAACCACATCTTAGACCTAGAAAGGCTTCAGCTAGACAGGGAAGATGCAATCAACTACTATGCATTGCAAGCAGAACGTAGCCAACTCACATTCAATCAAGGGCTTAAGGAAAAGGGTCTGAAGAAAGACATGTTAGTATTATTGAGATATGCAATAGATTCACACTAGGAAAGATAAGAAGTTTCAACCTTGATGGGAAGGCCATTCATCGTCAGACAATGATACGGCAATGGTAGCTACAAATTGATGGAGGTAGATGGTCAAATTCGCAAGACTAGAGTAAATGGATGGAGGCTAAAGAGGTACTTATTAAGGTTTGATCCGGAGTTCATGGTAGATATTCTAGAGGAGGGAGAACCCTCTAACTTCACTATTAGAGAATCAGAAGCAAAGCTAGAGGCATGAATGCCTCTAGCCCGAAGGGAAGGGCTAATGATGGCTGGATTTTGAAGCCATGGCCGTGAAAACTAGTCCTAAGAGGGAAGCATTAAAAAACGAAAAAAAATAAAGAACGTTTTTTTCTTGTTGTTTCAGATTGCTACCACCCCCCCCCCCCCCCGCCCCTCCTTGTCTCAGTGCCCACAGAGGGGCTGTCCCTCTTGCTTGGCATATCTCTCTCTCTCTCTCTCTCTCTCTCTCTCTCTCTCTCTCTCTCTCTCTCTCTCTCTCTCTCTCTCTCTCTCTCTCTCTCTCTCTCTCTCTCTCTCTCTCTCTCTCTCTCCTCCATTATCCAAAATTAAAATCTCTCTCTAGGCAATCTAACAAGGTGACAAACATGTAAAGCTCTCTCTCTCTCTCTCTCTCTCTCTCTCTCTCTCTCTCTCTCTCTCTCTCTCTCTCTC